>NW_026902104.1:0-606853 GCF_033783945.1 Neopsephotus bourkii
TGCACACATCAGAAAAAGCAACTCTCTCAGAGATTCATGATTCTAAGATATACATAGAACAGGGATGGAAAGATTGGAAAATATAGCTGTGATAACATTAACACTGAGTTGTAACACCAATACTGTATTTTGTAAAGGCACTACAACACAAAAATGTGTTACAGGCATTCATTACTGTTCATAGAATTTTAATGAGTGCTGGTATCCAACAAATCTTTAACTGTTTCCATCTTTGTTTTCTGTTCACCTTGAAAAGAGCCTATAAGCTTTCAGGTAGGAAACTGTAAGTGTCTCTAATTCTTAACATCATACTGACATTTAGCACATGTAGACTAATCCTGAAAACTCTTTAAAACATTTCAACACATCTCCAAATGCTACACTGTGATGCAGACTATTTCCCATATTATAGGGATAAAAACATATACTTTTTCTCTAAAACTTGCAAATATGGATTTAGGCTCATAATCTATTAAATTTGTCTACAGCAATAAATCTACTTGAAGTCTGCTTAAGTAAAAAGATACTTTTCAAGGTCTCTTCCACCTGCCCAATATTGGAACATCTTTAATGTACCCAAGTTCAGCTTTTTACAGTAAAAAAACCCCAAACAAGTATTTTCTGTACACCCAAGTAGTATGTAAAATCCAGAGGATCTGTATTACCCGTAACAGAAACGTGAGCTTGGAATCCCGGTAACAAACGTGCCTCTGTTTTCCATTACCAATATCAACAAGTGCTGTCATTACTTGGCTCAGGCAACTTAGCGATCGATTTATGTTACCTGCTTCCTAAAAAAGGAAAGAGTAAAGGTGAATTGATTTGGTGGATGGATCAGGGCAATGCATCTGAAAGGAGAAATATACCACAGCTTTTACAGAACTAACCTTTAATCTCATTCCTGCTGTATGGGTGTCTTTCTGTCTCTCAGATCCTGCCAAGTCTACCAGGTTGAGCAGGGAAGACCGAATGTTAACCACCTCATTGTTTTTCTCCATTGATTCCACTGTGATAGTGAAAACCGCATGTGATCTTGAGGATTCTCTATTCATTGAGGTTGATGCTACACGACGGTTTCTCCAGCCCATAGTTAATACCTAAGAACGAAAAAGGTATCTAGTGATAGCAAGTGTCTCAGACTGTCCTCAGTTATTTCCTCACAGTAGTAAGCTATTTCAGTGCAACAGCTTTCAAAAAACTCGAGGACTTCTCTAATTTTTCTCCAATAGAGCTCTTTTAAAAATGAAGAAGCAGAGCTGCACTCAAGTTTAATAAAAACACTAATTATCATATTCACTTCTATCCTCCAGGAATGCTATTGCTGATGGAAAGTATAATGTATCCAATAACGGTGCATGGTTGCGGTACACACTTACAGAATACTATGCATGTGTCTCCTTCATGAATAAATGAACCTGACAATTTATATAACATATATGCTGCCTAAGTAGCAGGAGATGTAGTTTTCTGTTGTTATTTCAGACATGTAGGACAAGTATTAGGGAAAAATTACTATAATTGCAATTCAGATATTCCAAAATCCAGAACTGTATGACTTGCTCTCGTGAAACCCCTCTTGCAGCACTGTGTGCAGTTCTGGTGTCCTCAACATAAGAAGGACATGGAACTGTTGGAGCAAGTCCAGAGGAGGCCATGAGGATGATCAGGGACTGGAGCAACTCCTGTATGGAGACAGGCTGAGAACATTGGGGCTGCCCAGCCTGGAGAAGAGAAACTGCATGGAGACCTCAGAGCAGCTTCCAGTGTCTGAAGGGGGCTACAAGGATGCTGGAGAGCGACTCTTCATCAGTGAATGTAGCAATAGGACAAGGGGTGATGGGTTCAAACTGAAACAGGGGAAGTTCAGCTTAGGTCCAAGGAAGAAGCCTGTGAGGGTGCTGAAGCGCTGGCACAGGGTGCCCAGAGAAGCTGTGGCTGCCTCATCCGTGGCAGTATTCAGGGCCATGTCAGACAGAGCCTTGGGCAACATGGTCTTCAGGTCCTCTCCAACCCAAACCATTCTAATGATTTTATGTGTGGAATAGGCAGGAAGCATTATCTAGAAACAGCTTTTTACACTGTTTTGCAGTGTATGGAAACAGGGGAAGAGAGTGTCAGAAGCACTGTGCAATAAAGTATGTACTTTAATCTGAGGATTATTTACCAAATAAACATTAAAACACTAAAAAGCAACAAAAAATACCTGGTATGCTTCAGCAGCAGATGACAACACCTGTTCAACAGCCCCATCAACAAAGACTCCCTTGTTGATGTGTTCTCTGAGGAGGAGTCCAGCTGAAGCAGAATCTAGCAAGTCAAATATCTGTTCATTGTAGATTTCAATAAATGAGCATTTGCAGAGGAAACTCTTTCCATTGCCAGCCTGAAAAAGAACACCAGTAATTTACACTATAAACAGATGGGTTTTATTAAGTCTGGCATTGCATGGCAGCAAGTCTCTTTTTACACATACCTAAAGCTATTAGTTTGTGTATGCATTCTGCATATGATACATTCTTGATGCCTAGATGACAACCAACACCCCAAAACCTAGATGCATATTTAGACTCAAAATATAAGCACACTTGGGTCTGAAGAAAGTACTATAATTTGGTAGAGTACTAGAAGCAAGCGTTTCTCATCAAGAAATCTAACAAGATGGCAATAATCCTGGAAACTTCACTTACCAAAGAACCATAGCTAATCTTTAATGTAAGATTTTCATTGCAATGAGAAGTACAAGATAAATGTACCTTTTCTTTTTCACGTTCAATTAGAAAAAATAAGTATTCAAAGCTCCGTGGAATGACACCCCTCAGACTGTGAGTGAAATTACCAGATTCAGATGGTCCTAAAGAGATTTGGAATTAAAAACAAGAAAGAATTATTACTACTTGAGAGCAATGACTGACCTTTTCAAGACTTCATTACAGAACATTTCAGCGACCACATTTTCGTCAGTTTATGGCAAAACCACGGAAGAAATGCAATAAAATCAGCTTTCAAGTTCTAAGATAATATTCCATAATCAGATCCATACATAGCCTAAAGGATGCTTGTGAAAGTTCATTTTACCTGTCCTTAGGTTACCCAAGTCTAAAAGAGTATAACCTCCATAGAAAACATGTACAAATGTGCAGGTGTGCCAATGCAGGTACTTTAACCCTGATTTCAAGAACCACAAAGATGGGGTGGATTTGTCCCCATGTTTAGTTAATTCCTATGTAGTCCTCAAATACATGTCAGCTAAACTGGTTTTGGTTATTTCAGTAACTTTCTAACATCAAGCAAAATTATTAATACATTTAAAATCACCACTGTATGAAGAACAAGATTACAAACAGATCCCTCCCTTTACAGAGGGGCCTCACCTTCCTGGTCAGGTTGGAAGCAGTTACTTTGAAAACCTCAATATACTTTAATATGGAAGCCCCTTGCCCAGTATTTTGCTACACATGCAAGGGATATCAGCCAAAAAGGGGAAGCCAATAGTATACTCATTTTTGAGAACATTTATTAGAAGTGTTTAACTGAATAGCTTCTCTCCTGTTAAAAACAGGGCTAAAAAGGTAGATGAGAGTACTTATACTGCACTATTTTGATGTAAAGCAAAAATAAATGCACTGAGCACTACGCTATTTCTTAAACCTGAAAGTTATCTGTAGCAAGACAAAAAACTAGATCATCCCAAGACATTTCAACTCAAGACAAAAACCAAAATGCTAGGAAAGCACTGAAAGATTCTCTCAGGCACTTACCCATCATAGTAAAGGTTTTTCCTGAGCCAGTCTGGCCACTAACAAGAAGAAGAAGAAGAAAAAAAAAAAGAAGTCAGATAAAGTTTTATTCTAGCTCTTAATTTTTTATTAATCTGCATCTTTTAAAGAGAACACACAGTTTAAAATAAAAGCTACAGAAATAAGCTGAGAAACAAGTCAGCTAAAAAGGTATACAAATAAAACATGAAATTCTGTTTGATAAATCACCTTTACTCTCCCTCACCACCCACCATTTTCTTCCTTATTTCTGTTGGAAAGGAAAAATAAGGAACTTGGCATTAAAACAAAAGCTTTCAAATTTATATTAAACTACTTCTTGGGTCAGTTTCTTGAGTTTTGTGTCACTCAGCTGAGCATATAAACCCAAATTGAGAAAAATACTTGTAAGCTGAGTATGTCCTTTTTTAGACCATAGTTATTAACCATGCTAGAGAAACTTCAGAGCAATTTCCTTTCATTTTTCCACACTTTTTATATTGCAACAAAGTAGACTTCCCTTCAGTTTTGCAAATGCTGTGCTAGGCTAAAAACCCAGTAAGGTTCTTATTAGATTGGGCCTTCAACTTAGCATTTTTGACCAAATTGCTATCTCAGTTTTCCAAAGGATACTGAGTTAATATAACGATATTCATGCTACTAGTCATGGATAATTTCCACCTTGAAAATATTATGAAAGTTAAAATTATCATTCACGAGTATTCCCATAGACAGTTAAGCCTTGCTAAAGAGTTAAGCTGGCTAAATACCCAGTTAGAGATTTTCAGTATGCCCATAGTAAAATGGAATGAAAACAAGTAGCTTTTTCTTTACCAATACAATAAAACTTGTAGGTTTTAGTCAAAGAATAATAAAATTGAAGTGAGTTTACAATCAATATTACTGGTCTTAAGTATTAGAAGTATAATACATACAGACTCCTCTGAAAGAGGAATAAGAAGCACTCTTCATCATGCAACAACATTCCCTGGGTTGTGCTACACCAAGAAAGCACATGCAAAGTTTACTGTAACACTAAGCAGGCTCTGGCACTTAAACCCACAACTACTACACATTAACACAGTGCCCTCAAATGGTGCAATGAATTACCATTAAATGACTTACTATGCAAAGATTGTTCCATTGTAGCCATTCATACAAGATTCAACAATATTTTTGGCCACAGTTGAGAACACTGACTCCTGGGGACAAAGGAAAGAGAAAACACTTGGCACCACTCATTCAAGTCTTGCTTCTACCAGCATTTTACAGATCATAGCTTTATAACGTATAAAATAGAATCATAGCACGGTTAACAGTTTTCAAATAGATGTTATACTAATTTTGGTTCAGTGTTTTTGATTATGTGGTTTATACCATCAAAATTAAGTTCATGACACTTGTCAAATCTAGTTAACTTTCAACATTTGCATTGCCAAATGGCATATTCAACAGGTCTGCCCCACTCTTAACCTCATCTGTTTTCACAGATTTCTTAGACCTGCAAGAGCAGCCTAGCTACAGATAACAGCCTAGAGTGGGTAGGTTTTGGGAGTTTTAGGGTGTGGGGAGGGCTGAGTAGGCTCTTAAATTAACGTATTTAAGGGTTATTTTAAACAGAAGTTAAAGGGAACTGAAGTCTTAGAGGAATTAAAATTACATTCAGAATCACAAGCACAATCACAGAAATTAAATTGAAGGATTTTCTTTCCCATATTACCAGTCCCAGATGAATAATGCACCTGCTCAAAAGGAAAATATAAGAAAGAAATGTAGCAAATAGGCTACAAACTCCTAAGTTCCCAATATACAAATCACATCTTCAATATCAGCTACTGACTGCCAGCGATTTCTATGTTTGTCCCAACAGGCAGGTTAATTTTCCACGTTTACAAACAGAATGTACAAATGTAACATTTACAAATAAAAATTGCATTTTCAATGCAAACTTTAAAGAAATTAGCAGTTAAAAAATACATTAAAACTATTAGAGAGCAGAATTTATCCCAACATTTCTGTATTATAACTGCGTATTACCAACCTGACCCATGCAAAAAACAAGACCCAAAGCATCACACATCTTCACAAGGTTTAATGTAGCAGTTGACAGAATGTGAGGAAAATATGCAATACTATTCCAAGACTCTGGAAGTCATTACCTGTGTTGTTTCCATATTTGCAACATAATCAAAAGTGAAGATCTTTGGCTCAGGCTTTGAATGCAGACGGATGGTTTTTGAGGAAAGAACAGATAAACACAAGCCTTGATGTTCATTGCTTATGGTGGTTCCCTCTGAAGGTGGACGTACCCTTACGCAGACTTTGATAGCATCACCTTCAGCACTAAAGGAATATTTATGCATTAGATTACTTAAAAATAGATTTATCAGCTGTTTGAGAAAATTAGATCACAAAAATCAGAGTAAGCATAAAGTCATACAAAGGTCCTTCCTGAAAATATACCACTATTAGCTGTAGTAGTAGTATATTGTACACATCAATTCACTACAAGCCATGGATTTAATAAAGGTAACAATGTGCAGATTTAAAAGCAAAGAACACGGAATTACTGGAATTCATTGCTGTTTCACATAATTTTAGCTCCAAAAGAACAAATTTCACAGTGAACCCAAGATACACAAAACCAGTGTTGTTACAAATGTTTCAGTAGTTTCTAAGACCATGAGCTCCAAGCATCCTTCTCTCTACTGAAAAAGACTTTATAAATGGAGTGGATGATGCTACATTACAGCAAGAAAGATGCTGGCATTTTTCTATGATGCTCACAAGACCAGAAAGAACAACCAATTCTTGATCCATGAGTCCAACGAAGTACAGCAGCACCTATACCTAAAAGCTGCCTAACCTTTTTCATAGGATTTATCAGAAGATGCACCAGTAAATTTAGCTTGAGTAAGTGCATGACTGATACTAAAACTTTGAGGAGTTCAGACATAAATACCAGTGTATACAGATACATTAGAGAACCCTGTTCTTAAATTAAGTGGTAGCAATCTTGAACTTACTTTACTTCATTCTTTCCCAAAAGGCAGTTATAGCACAAAGGTATTATAACTGTTACTGATTTTTAGTTTTGGCAAACAAGAGAAAGGAACAGAACAGTGCAGGAAAACACTGAAAGAAAAGCTTTAAGTTTATTTCACAGTTATAGTAGGTGCTGTTTGCACTTTATATGCAATGTTGTTCCAGAGTTCGAGTATTCCAGGTGAGAGAAATGAGACACAAATACAGAACGCACAACCAGTTTATTAATATAGGAAAATATAGAGACATTAGCAAATACAGTAAAGGATACTTCTGGCGTTTGGTTATCTTACCAACCTCAAGGACCTTGTGAGGCTGATCAGCAAACTAGCTCCGAGAGACCTCATGGCAGTGCGAGGTGGCAGGCTCAATCTTAGTGGGCATCCCCAGGGAGAAAATGTTGACCTGGGTGGTATGAGGCTCTGCCTCCTGGCATTGCATGAGGCTCAGGCTTTTATACTGACAAAAATACACACTCATTCCAATGGAGGTGGCCAGCAATATCTAGAAAGCTCTCCAAGGGTTGAGACTTTTCCAGGGCATTCTAAAGCTAAACTTTCCAGTAGGAACCAAACTGGACTTTCTGGGAAGCAGCCAAAGTGGACAGACAGTACTTTTCTATCTTTGTATGGTGAAACACATGGACCATGATAAATTATCCCTGACACAAATGTGATTATTCATACATGCAAACTGTCCAATATTAGTTTACCTAGATGTGTTCAAAGGTAATGCAGAGTCACGTAAATCTCCTAGGAAATAAAAATGAAACACACACATAATTAAACAAGATAAAATTATTGCTCAAAAAATCATTTAAATTGAACATATTTTAGAAATAGAAAATGAGGGAGATAAACTGAGAGCCTTGCAAATAACTGTTTCATGCATGAATCAGAGCTTCACAACAATAGTAAGTAACTTGACAGAAAGTTCACAGTTTCTTGCAAAGATAGATAAAATTCCAGTCCTGCAGTGTGAGAAGGCTGTTGAATTAACATATATAAGGGTTTGCAAGTGTTTTGGAGAATTAGGAATATGGTACTAATAGAATTGCACATTCCCATTATATTTTAAAACTGCTAACTCAACTGCAGGTAAAACAACACAGCAGGAAATAGTTTTTTTGCTATCACTGCAAAAACTCACCTTCCTAAGCCTGTACAGCTGAACAGCTTTCACTTTTTTTGAAAAGTAGTCATATGCCTTTCATTTTAATGAAGTAATATAGAGCACTCTAATGCATTAAGGTCTCTTGCAGGTATCACAATCATTTTGCACAGCTTCACATCTCAAGAGCCTATTACTACGTAGGTAGATAGCGTTATTTGTCTTCTACTTAAAGGTGACTCTGACATGAAATTATTTCACACATTAGTCAAAATATTAACTAACATAATCAGACGTTAAAAAAAATAAGTGACAATGAAAGATTTACCAAAATATTCCACTAATAAAGACCTTATAAAGTCTCCAAGAGTGCATAGGTTTTGTTGTAAGAGGATTCCTTTACAAGTGGAATTAAGACATGCAAAGATATTAACCTCCTCATTAACATTAATGCTACACAGATAATTTGCCGCTGCTGTGCAGCTACACGAATACTTTGCTGTGTGAGCCTGCCTGCTTTCATAGAACCATAGAATGAACTGGGTTGGAAAAGCACACTAAGCCCAACCATTCCCCAGCACCACCAAGGCCCTTACTAAGTCATCTCACCGAGGGCCTCATCTGCAGAGTGTCGCAAAAGGAAGAGCTTCTTCCTCATGTTTAATTTGAACTTCCCCTGTTTCGCTTCGAACCCATCACCCCTTGTCCTATCACTACAGTCCCTGATGAAGAGTCCCTCTCCAGCATCCTTGTAGCCCCCTTCAGACACTGGAAGCTGCTCTGAGGTCTCCACGCAGCTTCTCTTCTCCAGGCTTAACAGCCCCAATGTTCCCAGCTTGTCTTCATAAGGGAGGTGGCTCCAGCCCCTTACTCACAGCAAATTAAAACTCGGTAACATTACAGAGAACGAACCGATTAATGCGGGACAGCTGGTTTGTGAAGCTTTCCTCTCGGGAGGGCTACTCACGCTTATCAACCATGGGAAGCCCTTAGGGTATCACCTAAGGATGTCAATGCCAAAAGTGCTCCTGGAGTCGACGGGGATCTTTGCTCTCCGTGCCGCTGCTCCAACCCCACCGCGGCCTCTCCAGGATCACAGCCGCGAAGCATCGGCCCCTCCATGGGGCACCGAGCCCAGCCAGATCCCTACCTGACCCTCTTAGCTCTCACACACGGGTGACACCAAAGAATCCCAGAATCGGCCGTGTTGGAAGGAACTTCTAAAGATTATCTCGTCCAATCCCCCCATCTCCTCTCAGTCTGCTCTTCTCCAGACTAACTAGGCCCAGCTCCGGCAATCTCTCCTCAAAAGAGAGATACTCCAAACCCCAATCACCCTTGTGGCCTTCACTGTAGCTTCTCATCTGTCTCGTACTGAGGAGCCCAGCACCCTCACAACGCCGAGCCGCCCTTCACCAGGCCACAGCACCCACCGCGCCGCTCCAGTTCCCACATGCGGGTGAACCATCCCTCACCCCCCTCACGCTGCCCGGTCCAACACACGCGGGTGAAACGTTCCTAACGTTCCTCACCTTCCTCAGGGCTGCTGGGTCCCCACTTACGCTTCCTGGCGGAAGCCATGCTCCTTCCCGCCCGTTCGCCGAGCACCGCTCTATAACCGGCGGAGCATTCAAATTTGACGCCAAGTGACGCAACCGACGTGGCCCCGCCCCCTCCCCGACGCTGACGTAAGCGCGGCCATTTCGCTCTGCCTTCTCTGGCATTGGCTGAACGTGCCTTCGCCTCCCTCACGTGATGACGGCCGCTGGGAAACCTGAGGGGAAGGCGGCTGCGCGGCTCGGTGGCGGCCATGAGCAAACGGAACCAGGTCTCTTATGTGCGGCCGGCCGAGCCCGCCTTCCTCAGCCGCTTCAAGCGGCAGGTTGGGTATCGGGAGGGCCCCACGGTGGAAACCAAGGTAACGGCCTTGGGCAGCGCGGCCCTCCGCTTGTGTCGGGCCCTGCTGCCTTTCTACCCCTGCGAATGGCCCTCCCCGGGGGTGGGAAGCGGCAGCACCCGTTTCATGGGGCCTGCCGTGCCTTGATGTCCCGCCCCAGGCTTAAATGGAAGGCGGAGGGGAAGCAGAACTACAGCTTTGTCCCTGTGGGAGAAGGGGAACAGGGATTACCTGCTGAAAGTGAAGAAAACTGTCTTATTATTTCTTCCCTGCTGGTGATTCAAACCAACAGGAAATTGCAGCGCCCTTCCCCGTTGCTGTTTCTGATGATCGCAGCCGAAGGGATCATGCAGAGCACTTAGTGCACAAGGGGTCTGTGTCAACAAGGAAACAGCAATGATGTCCGAAATCTGTCTGGCCTTACAAAACCCAAACAGAATAACTAGCGGTTGAATAGTACAGTACAGAAGTGTTTTAACGGCCAAAAAATAACGTTGAAAAGGAGTTAACATCATCTTAATACAGGTCAGCAAACTGATGTGATGGCAGGGCACAGGGGTGTTGGAAACAGCTTGTTAAAAGGCAGCCTTTTCTGAGGCTTTTTTTGTTTCCAGTAGTTTTCTTTTCCATGTGTTTCCTACTGAGATTTTGCAAGATGACCTATGAAAGAGGCTTGTTATTATCATCACACATGCAGAGTTACGTATGTGTTATAACTAAGGAACTGTAAATTGAAGCAGTCGTTTAACATCAGCTGGTAGTGCTGCTTGTGCAGTGGTGGTGTTACCTGGTTGTACTTGTGCCGATGTTTACATGATCCCACCCTAACCTACGTAGGTGAAAACCAACCTAGCAAAAAAGAAAGCACCCCACCATTGTTACCACCTTGATTTGGATTTTATTTGCACCACTGGATATACAATTTATTCATCAAGATACTTTTTATTACAAGCAGCCAGTGTATTGACTTGTGCCACTTGCACCGTTTGCCTGTACTGCCTTTTAAGGTTCAGTTCCTGTATAAAGAGGCCATTATCACCTCACCCTCTCCAGGAAAGTAATAGTCACAAGGATTTGTTAAAAAAAGAAATTTGAGATAAAAGTATGCCTTGAGTAGTACAAATAGTCCAAACTGTTTCACTTCCCCAAGAAGATTTTGTTTAGCTCATGGTAAATTCAGTAGATAGTGGTAATGCTATCTATACTTTTCCTTATAAGTTTTAAGTTCCTCTGTTACTTCCAGGTGTTCTGTTGTTGCATGCCAGAAAGTTTATTGTTTATCATTTTATCCAAAATGATTCTTACATCTCAGAGCACAAATTTGAGAGAGTGGAAACGGAAATGGTTTTCCTTGTGTCAGTCCATAATGCTTATAGTGATTTGGTTAGGCAGCTTTAATAACAAAGCCACCATGGACTCCATTTCTCTGTGCTGCTTGGAGTACAGCATAGAAGATTCAAATTTGGACCCACACATTTAAGATTTTCTTAGTGTTGCATGGCAGATAGTGCTTGTACAGTAAAGGAGCAAGGGAATGAATTCTTCACCTCCCAAGTTCCTGCTGTTTTGGTCTCTAATTGAAAGAACCCATACAGTTTCTTTTCTAGGAGATGCCATGTCTCAGTGATAGAATTGGAGTGTCACTTGGACAATGTGTGTTGAGAGAGTTTGGCACTGACAAGTATGCTAAATCTCTTCACTAACCTCACTACAGAAGTGAAACCAAAGACAAGTAGCCCACCCTCGGCTGCTGTGATTGAGTGGGGTGGTCAAAATTGCTTTTATTTCTCTCCTGTCTAGAGAGAGCAGCTTCCACTCGCAGATGAAGATAGTGACAATGTCAGCGACAAGGAAGATGAGCAGCCTCAAGTGGTAACATTGAAGAAAGGGGACTTGACTGCGGAAGAAGCGATGAAAATTAAACAGCAAATCAAAGAGTCCTTAAAGTCACATGAATCAGGTGAGTTGCAAACTACTTATTTGTTGCTTATAGCCAAAGAGATAATCCATAAAAGGGAGCTTGATACTTGCTTACTTTTCTACTCTACCGCAAGGAGTGTAGTACTGAGTCCTTGTGGGATTTTGGCACTTCTGCCTATTACCCCTTTGGGAATAGCTTGTATTTGGAGGAAAAAATCCACAGTAGTAGGTACCAGGAGTGTTGGATCACTATGCTTTGGGTACTGCTGCCCTTTGTTCTACATTATTGTGTTTCTATTCGTTCATCAGTAGTTAATATGAGGTCTTGGCTTCCTTTTCCTATTTTTTGCCTTATGGGAATAAAAGGATAAATGCTTTGTTGTTTCTCTGCTATGGAGAGGACCTGGTGTGAAACCAGAAATGAAAGTGTGGGTGACTGTGCTACAGCTTGCTATAGGCTTTGTTGAGTCTTTGGCCATCTTTGCACTGTCAGTCTGACCTCTAGATTTACATTCTGATTTCTACTCAGAAGCAGGTATTTAGATGGCTGATTGTTTCCACTTTAATAAAGAAAGGTTTGAATAATTCCTTTTTTTGGATAAAGGTCAATTCTAAAAATGGGAACTATAAAGAAAGTTTGGTGCTCATGATTTAATTACGTTTCTCATTGCTTTGATTTTTATCCCAGAGTTGAAAGTGAAATTACTTTAACAGGTACTGGGCCCAAATATATGTGTGTGTGTGTGTGTGTGTGTGTGTGTGTGTTTGTATATATAAATATATATATGCATATATATTATATATATATATATATATAAAATATATGTATAAAACCCCAAATCAGGTCATTTGTGAGACTGTAAAGCTAAAAAGGTAGCAGGAAAGTAAATTTCCCAACTGAGAATCTTCCTTTCCACTGCATGTGAATGCTAAGACAAGTTGATAGATCATAACTGTTCAGCATCAGACTGAAACAGGGGAAGTTCAGGTTGGTTATAAGGAAGAAGGTCTTCTCTGTGAGGGTGCTGAGGTGCTGGCACAGGGTGTCCAGAGAAGCTTTGGCTGCCCCATCCCTGGCAGTGTTCAGGGCCAGGTTGGATGGGTCTTGGAGCAACTCGGTCTGGTGTGAGGTGGCCCTGCCTGTGGCAGGGGGCCTGGAACTGGATGATCTTAATGTCTTTTCCCACACAAACCAGTCTGGGCTTCTATGATTCTGTGTTCATTGGTACCACACAACCCTTAAGACACCAGATTTAATAGTTGTAATGCTTAGAGTAGGCATTGAAGAGTGTTTCAGGCAGTGCTGCGTATGCTACCACTGAAATGGTCTTCTGTCAAAATGCTTATATATTGAGGAAATAATTAGTGCTAAAGGCAAAAGATACTTAGTGTTCATAACTAAATAGCACATCATGTTGTCCATCACATGCATATTGTGAGGAAATTTCTACTGAATAAGGAATTTCACAAAGGTACTTTAGTAAAAGTATCTTGCTCAAAACCTAATGGTTTCTAACATCCTGTCAGATACACATTATACAAGTTTCAAATCACTGCAGCATGAGTGTTTCTGTCCGATTCATGACTTTAGAATTGCACTTTTTCCCCAGGAATACTGCCTTGATGCTGTTACTTGTGCAGTAGCTTTCTCCTTGTCTGATAATCCTTGAAGGAAGATAACAAATCCTTGGTTTTAACTTATTTGCTCTAATACATGTTGAGGAGCAGAATTACTCATTTGAAATAGTTTGGTGATTTTGCAGATACAAACAAACCCTAAAACCTTCATCCTATATGATAGTAAAAGCCAGATTTATGGCCATGTGATCTTTTTAGCTGTTTCAGCAGGACAACAGATATTAAAAAGCTTTGTCTTGTGTATGTGGCATTTTGCTCTTCAAAGATACACCATAATTCTGGAATAAGTGCGTGTGTTGTCATGGGTTGTACAAACAGTGAAGTGGAATTAAGGGATCCTATGAAGCTGTCCTCTCCGTTTTGATAAGTGATGTGACTGGATTGTATGAGACTGCTCAGTCTCTTTGAAGTTATAGCTCTGGTTAGGGAGAACCCACTTCTAATAGGAACTGCAGGAGAACTGGCTTCAAGGGCTGGTTGCCATGTAGCATGTGTGTGCATGAAGGACATTTTGTGGCCAAAAGATCTGTTTTCACAGTTGCTGTATTTTATCAGGGTCTCACTGGTCTTGGTCCTGGGGACCAATTATAGATGGTGGTGAAGGTCTGTATGTGTGTGTGAACATGTGCAGATGTGTTCTGATTTTACTGTCTTTGTTATAGATGGTGAACCAGAACCTGCTGATGGAAAAATTATGTTCAGGAAACCAGCCAAACGTTCGTCAGAGAAAAATTTGGACTTCAATGTAAGTTCAAGAAAGAAGATGAAAGAGGCACAGAAAACTAAGAGAGAAACAACTACTCCTCAGAGTACAGCTAAGCAAATAAACAGCAGTCTTCTCTCGTTTGATGATGAGGAAAATGATGATTAAGAGTTGTATGTTTTTATATGTTACCTACCCTTGGAGGGATCTGAGTAAGACTGAGGGTTTGCCTAGACATAGGAGCATGGTATCCAGGTCTTCTCTTACTTTGTTGTAGTCCAACTCGAGAAACACAGTGTAAAACTAGCAAGAGACAAGTCTTTGCAGTTCAGATGGAACTGTATGAACAGTATGGCATGTCTTTCTTTTAAAAGAGAATTTAACTATGTATGTAAAAGCTATTTGAGGTCACAAATGAGTAGCAAAATAGACCTGTACATATCTGCCTTATATAAATTTTCAATCAGTACATTTTTAAATGTGTAATTCCTCTCTGTTTACCGGCCTTAGTTGACGACTGTGTGGTTTTTACCTGTTTCTGTTACCTTGACATTCAAAAGAGAGACTTCACTGTTGTGGAACAGAGACTGAAGGTTTCTGTCTCAGAGGATTTTTGCACAACTTTTGCATGTGTGGTTTGGCACATTAGCTCTTTGCAGAGCCCTTGCAGCAATTGCTAAAATTACGTAGTCTTAATGCTGTCTGTGGTGAATGCCATCTAAGAAGCATCAAATTCACGTGAATTAATCGTGCTAGCAAGATACAGAAATGGTGATTATAGCTGATGGTAACAACTAATGCAAAAGAAAGACTGGAGATTGTGCACTTTGGTTATCACACTGATGGGCTTAGTGCTGTGGTGGTGGTGTCTGTTGAAGTCTGTTTGTTCCACTTGGCTACTTCTGTGTTCATAATTATTTGGGATCTCAAACAGCTTATTTAAAAGAAACTGTATTTAATCTTTAAACTTTGGAAAAGCATTCTTTTGGTTTTCTTCAAGTAGGAATTATAAACAGGAAATTTAAGTCAAGGAAGATCATAACTGTGATACGGGATTTTAAACTCTTTTCAGTGGCCCATGTACAGTATAATGAACGGGACCATTTTGGTGCCGTTTATGTAACAGGTTGTGCTGAAATTCAAAACACCACTGAAAGCTGCTGGGATCGGGAAGAACAAGGTGGTTAGAATGGGACTAGTGACTTTGAAATCATTTGGGAGTATGGTGTGCTCTATAACCATATATAAACAAGGCCTGAGACTGCTGCAGAATTACAGGGTATAAAGCCAGTTCTTCTGTTGTGACAGGACATTCCAAATTATTTGGGCTGTACAGCTTCATTGAGGAGCAAATTTGAAGTTGCTGTGTGAAACAGCTGGGTTTAGTTTGTTCATCTGTTTTAAACAATAAATGATGGTTACTTTTAAAGTGGTCCAAAGATATTTTAATGACAATTTCAGTACATAAAGTGGTCAGCTGATAACTAAGTCTCTCATGACTGCTCCCTGTCTCCATACATACTGATTTCCTGCAGTATAAGATTGAGTGCAAGTCTGAATAGTATTTCACACAAATAGTGTGAGCCCATGTTACCCTGATTTGAGAATAGATGTTTTCCTTTCAGAAAAAAAAACCCAGACCTATAAATGGATATTAAAGTCTTGGTGTAGCACTGGTCTGATATTCACACTGCCAGAGAAGTGCAGTGTAACAATCTGATCATTCCCATGACGATGTACTACATTTGTAAATACATAATTTATCTATATTCTGCATAAATAAGAGAAAATAAAATGTAGGAAGAAGAAATACAGACTCAAAGGTTCCAGGGATTAGTCTCTCGATTTATTTTGTAGACTTAAAAGCTTGTGTGAATCCATTAAAATACACAGATATATATCCCCATGAGAAATCTTGTAGCATTACAGTATACTGAAGGAATATTTGGGTATATTTTAACAAATGACTTGCTGAATTTTATCTGAAAGACTGAATTAACCACTGACTGCTTGCATAAACTCTCCTGGTTCTGTTTATTGGCACAAAAATAGACTTGCTTACACTTTTCTTGCACAGCTTGAAAGCTCTTCCCTTTAGCGATTGAGAGATAAATGCTTGCCAAGGATGAGAAGGAATTTGGATTTACCTTAAAATTAGAGAGGGCCTCCCAAATACACAGCTGGTTCAAAATAAGACTGTGGTCCTGTTTGAATCTTCTTCGTTATTGCATTTAAACTCAGTATCTTTCCTTTATTTCAACTGTGATTTGTAGTGCCCTGACCAGGAGGAGCCCTTTGTATTCATTGTATTTCACTCCCATTTCACCTCACAATGACTAACTGGATGTATTAAGAGGTGTGAGTGATGCACAAAAGCATTTTAGTCAAGCGAATAGTCATGTGCCACACCAGGAAAATTATCCACGCCCCCAACTCCCCATTAAACCTGGGACTAAAGAGACTTTTACTTCTTCATTTAGGAAGGCAATGTGAAACTGTCTTAAGCAGTCGTCTGCCTTAAGCAGTGGAACATGGAAAACCAATAATGGCAAGAACTTTCTAATAGAGGGGAAGGCAAAGTAAGTGCATAGAACATGGGGCTAGGACTGGAATGGATAGTTCTCGCTTTTCCTTTCTCTCTCCCTTCCCTGCTTCCATCCCCAGTCCTTTTACCCTCCTGTAGTGGGGAATGTTGACTTGTTTTCTTCTCATGGAGCTTGCTCAGCTAAGGGTGAGAGGGCCTCAATGGTACGGTTTAGTGGTGGTCTTGGCTGTCCTGGGGCAATGGTTGAACTTGAAGATCTTAAAGGTCTTTTCCAACCTGGTTGATTCTATTTGAGGAGCAAGGTGAAAGTAGCCGAGGCTTGTTACCTAATACAGTAATCTGGGTCAGATGTGGCCTATTAGCTAACACAGGAATCTTACACGGTTTCTAGTAATAAAATCTTGGCTATTTCCCAGTTCATTAAGACTCCAAAGCACTTACTGATGATGGTGTCAGTTCTCACTGCTGAGCAGGAAGCCAGAACAAACCTGGTGCGCTGAAGTGGCACTGCAGCAATGGATGCCTATAGTGGAGGCTTTTTACGTTGCACTTGGATGCCGTCAGGAAAAGTGAGATGCTCCATCACCTTTCTTACTTCTGAAGAAACAGGATCTTTCTCTAAATGATAGGAATCAAGATGAATCATTAAGAATGCTGCATTATGAGATAGAAATGGCAAAGACCTGGGACAGAATGAGCAAGAAAATGCATGTGTGAGTGGCCCAAGAGCTCCCACCTTTGGCTTTCAGTTTGTCTGAAAAGGTTGGGTTTTTTTTTCCCCTTAAATAAAACCAAATTTGTTGTACTGCAAATGTTCATTTCATTGGCCTAAACAGGAAGGAATGAGTCAGAATTCTATTCTGATTGGTTTTGTGTCCAGCCCTTTTGCAGGAAGCATCATTTGGAGGATCAAAGGCTGTGTTTTGCAGACACTGAGCACAAGAAGCCTGGATTTAGCTGGTTTAATTACACATTTTTTAAGTTTCATTACAGGATTTAATGTCTTTTTTCTTTTTTTTTTTTTTTTTACAGTGCTTCAGTATATAATCCTGTTAGGAAGCTGGAGATTTATAATGAAGCAGGAAGTAGCAATGTCATCGTTTCAGCTGATTGTTTCCCTTGTGCTGTAGTGTATTAACTAAGTGATGCTTTACTCTGCTGTGTAGAGCCAATTGCATCCTCAAGGACATCAGGCATGCCTGAAGATGAGTCATTACGTTTGGTACAGCACAAGAGGTATGATATGCAGCCTCAGCAAGCGTTTTGTCTGTTGAAGTTGGTTAATAACCTATAGCCCTCTCCTGTGGCAGGATGCCATAAATCAATCCTTTGTGTGCACAGCAAACAGAAAGGCTGATGTATCAGCTGCCTCTTCAATATCACCCTTTGTTTCCCATTCCTAGAGCGAGGTGTTCCATCTGCAAAGTTTGTTCATGTCATAGACCCCCCCCTTTCACCCCTTCCTTCAGAGCGTTTCAAAAGTGGCAGTCATGAGGTAACCATTAAAACCAGGGGAGAAACAGCACAGGGTTTGACATGAGTGACTGTAACCTCCTGTAGGGTTCCTTGGGCTCTTGAGAACCTATAAAATCTCAGAGGCAGCCCCTGGGAAGTTACATCCTCCTGGGGAAATGAATGGGACTGCTCAGGAAAATTGCACAAGATTGAATTTTAGTGTTTACCCCATGATCACTTTTTGTTGAAGGTAAAGCGACAGCTGGCAAAAGCAGTTTTTCCTCTTATCAGGAGATGTAAAGTGGCTTTGGTGCCATTCCAGTCCATATGGCAAAGGATTCCTTTTCCTTGACTCCTGTGGCAGTCAGTGCAATGCCTGATTAGTTAAGGCCATAGGCAAGAGGGAGCTACCTTGTAGAAGTTATTAGAGAAAGGTGTTGTCGAGCCTCCGTGGGGTAGCGGTGATCACTGCACACGTTTAGGTTTGATATCATGAAAGAGTGGTTCCCTTAGGGACAACACGGTAACAATGAACTTTAAAAGGGCAGATTATAAAACTATGAGGAAAATGGTTAACAGCAGGCTGAAGGGCAAAGAGAAGTACTTAAAAACCACAGAGCTCTGCCTGGAGGCTATTTAAGAACGTTGTATTAGAGGCACAGATGGTTTGTATACCTCTGAGCAAAAACAGCGTACGAGGAAGGATGAAACTCTCAGGGTTACGTGAGTACAGAAAGGCTGAAAACATACCCCTTAAAGTCTGTCTGAGTGACAGACTAGGAAGCGTTATCAGGAGAGGGGAAAGACCTGGAAAGTGTCAATGGTAAGAAAAAGATGATAGGAGCTGCTGTCTTTGGATCCCCAGATGAAGCATCAAAAAGAGTGGTTCTGAGAATGACCTTTGAAAACTGGGCTACTCCAGATGAGGATTCACCAGGAACAACCATGCTCTTAGCCAACATCTCACTAAGGCCAAAGCAGTCTGCAGTTTTAATGTGTGACTGGGCCAGGTTTAAGAGGAAAGGAACCCATTCATAGTTTCTTTATAGTAGGACTTTAATTTCACCTTGTGTTAGATTCAGTGCCAAAAATGATGGCTTTAATCTTTGCCAAAGAAGGTAGAAAAAAAGAAATCAAATGCTCCTAAGAACTCTAATTTTAGTAAAAGCAAAAAAAGCCCTACATTTGTTCTGGTGCGGCTTTGGGCTGGGAGGGAGACTGTCTGATAAGGATACAGTGAGGTTTGCAGAGGTTTTTTACACCAACGTATAATCGGGCAGATGCAGGGTTTTGTTGTCTGAATGAACCTGAAAGCAGGAACACGCTGAGTATAAATGAGAAGGGGAACATCTCAAGTGTCACAGATGTGGTGATGTGTGCAAAAGTATCCTTGTGAAATCAATGCAGGTTCTTTTCTGATTTTCAACCCAAGGAAAGGCAGAGGAAGGTCAGAGCAGCTAAGCAGTATTTTGGCAATACAATCTTGATGCACACAGTCTCAGTGGGACTAGAGCCCTGGCATGCAGGCTGGTTTATTCTGCCCTGTAAATTGAAACAAACAGTTCAGCTGCCTGAGTCTCTTCTTTTCTCCTCTGACATGCCAACTTTCTCCAGAGATTAAGCATTGTTCTCAGCAGTGCCCCTGCAGCAGCAGTTTTATAATTTAAGGGCTGTATAAAATTTATGGAGCACTGAGAAGAGCTTAAATCAATGTTGTGATTTTCATAAATTATTGCAGGCAGAGGAGGTTTGGTAGAAAGCTGTTTATCCAACAGACAGCAACATTCAAAATAGGGATTTTCAAAGGCACCTG
Source organism: Neopsephotus bourkii (assembly GCF_033783945.1). NCBI lineage: Eukaryota > Metazoa > Chordata > Aves > Psittaciformes > Psittacidae > Neopsephotus > Neopsephotus bourkii. Next base: position 19,882 of record NW_026902104.1, read on the forward strand.
TGGGAATTACACATAAATCATAGAATCATAGAATCGTTTGGGTTGGAAAGGACCTTAGATCATCCAGTTCCAATGCCCTGCCATAGACAGGGACACCTCTCACTAGACCTTGTCACCCAAGACTCTGTCCCTCCTGGCCTTGAACACTGCCAGGGATAGGGCAGCCACAGCTTCTCTGGGCACCCTGTGCCAGCACCTCAGCACCCTCACAGGGAAGAGCTTCTGCCTTAGATCTAACCTGAACTCCCCCTGTTTCAGTTTGAACCCATCACCCCTTGTCCTATCGCTACAGTCCCTGATGAAGAGTCCCTCTCCAGCATCCTTATAGCCCCCTTCAGACACTGGAAGCTGCTCTGAGGTCTCCACGCAGCTTCTCTTCTCCAGGCTGAACAGCCCCAGTGTTCTCAGCCTGTCTTCATACAGGAGGTGCTCCAGCCCCTGAGCATCCTCGTGGCCTCCTCTGGACTTATTCCAACAGCTCCATGTCCTTATGTTGAGGACACCAGAGCTGCACACAGTGCTGCAAGTGGGGTCTCACAAGAGCAGAGCGGAGGGGCAGGATCACCTCCTTAAACCTGCTGCTCACACTGCTTTTGCTGCAGCCCAGTATACGGTTGGCTTTCTGTTAGCACACACTGAAGCTGGTTCATGTTCATTTAAGTTAGATACTTGTTCCTTTGAGCTATTTAGTGTTCCACTGTGAATCTTTAATCATGCCAAATTGTTTCAAATACTCGGTAAAAATCAAATTCAGTGCAATTTTAAAATGTCACTTAAATGCTTAATGTGTTTATGAACAGTGGGTGGGTAACTTGTATTGCTATTTCAGATGAAAACCCACTTTGGCACATGAAGAGTTAACCCTTTTCTTACCACAGTGCATTTTGGGGTTCTTGTTTAGACCTCATTGCTGTGAGGAACCTTGTCCTGTCTCTGCTTGAAGGTTGTACCAGCAAATTACTCCGGCTGCTAGAGAAGGATGTGCCTGTAGAGCAGAAAGAGAAACAGTATGTGGTTCCTCAGAGTACATTTCTATGTTGTATAATACAGAAAATATAATTCCATACATTACAGATGGGATCAGAGATTGAACTTCCTTTCTGGACAACCAACCAACATGGAGCTGATCAGATACTCTTCCCATTTCATCCTGATTTCGGTATTACTGGTGATTGAAAGGGTTTTCCACTCACTGGGCATTATGCCCGTCAGGACGCAGTTGGGTTGCAGACCTTTCATCTTGTTGGACTTGATGATCTTAAAGGTCCTTTCCAAACCTATGATTCTGTGATTGGGATGGCTTCTAGCTATAATGTTTGGTGTTTAATTCCCTGTGTTTTAAACTGCTTCAGCTCCTCTAAACTGAAATCCCTGTGTTTCAGATTATTGCAGATGGAATATGCTAAACATGGTACTAGTGGGAAGCACCATTGCTGAACTCCTGGCTGGCTGGGTGACTTGGGTTAAACCATTTTCTGATGTTATTCCATTGCTTGCAATGAACTGACACTGGTAGATAACATGAGCTGTGTACTAGACCTGATTGAGGTAAGTGGTTGAAACTCAAGTGTTGGACACTCCGGGATCTTGCCACTGAATTCCTATAACCAACATGCATAAATGACGGGGGTGACTGACTCAGCGGTCATTATTCTGCAGGAAGGGATCTGTGAGTTAAAAACTGAACACAGGCCATGGATGAAAAAAAGCAAAGGCAATTTCAGCCCTATAAATAATGTGTCGTGGAGAAGAAATGTGAAGTAATCTTACCCTTACTTATCCTCTGCTTCAGACCGTAGCTGTGGTAATGTGTCTGCTTTTGTGCACTATACGTCAAAGAAGGAAGATGTAGACCAATTGGAAAGTCAAATAGAAAGTAGTGGTCAGAAGTCTAGAAAACATGGCCTGTGAGGACAGCTTGAAAGAAGTGGCTTTATGCATCTAGAGAAAGGAGATGAAGGAGATGGAATAGGAATGTGATACTAATCTTCAGATATGTAGAGCTCTGCAAAGAGGAAAGTAATGAATTGTTCTCTGTGTCCACTGGGAATACAAAAAGAACTAATGGATTTAAATTGCAGCAAAGGAAATTTAAGGAAGACATTAGGGCAGACTTTCTACCTGGAACAGAAGTGATGTACTGGCACAGATTGCCGGGGAGCTTGTGGGATCTTCACTGCCAGAGGTTTTTAAGAACAGGTTAGTCAAACATCTGTCAGGAATGATTTGGGGAGAATTGATCATGCTTTAGGGCAGAGGGCTGGACTAGATGACCCTGCAAGGTCCCTTCCAGCCCTGGTTTTGATGGTTCTCTCATTAGGAAGGCTGCTGGCATATTCCTAGGACCTCACCATTCCTTCTGAAAGCAAATCCACGCTGTAGCAATGCCAAGAGTCAGATTTAAACTGACAACAGCTGGCAAAACTCAAAGCTTAAGGTTGATATCCCACCTTTAATTATTAGCACTTAAATGTATTTGGACTTGTTCACAGGCTAAATACTCGAGGTTACACGACTGTGAGTCTTTTATGACCAGCCCATGATCTTTTTAATAGCAAGAGAATCTGTTTCTCCTGATGTGTATTAATCTTACGTATTGCAACTTAGGTTTTATCACTTAAGTCTTTAGGATCTAACATACTCCAGGAGGGGTCACTCTCATTTCACATGTCATCATACATATGGCCACATGCTGTGTTTCCACTCCCTCCAAAACTCATTCTTCCACTCCAATTTATCATGACATTAGCGCTCAGCTTCATTATGTGGCTGTGTTTCACCACTAATACCTCTGTTAATGTGCTTGGTACCTTTTTCTCCATTCTCAGGCACTGGGTACTCCTCCTGCTGCTTTCTGCTCACATGTTCATTTATTCCTGTTGGTAGATACCATTCTCATCTGTCTTTCCCTGCTTTCCCTTCAAGATGTGCTGGCGTTACAGACATTCAGCAGTTTAGCAATTGGATAGCATCCAAATATTACCAAATGCCACATGTTTTAATATCAGGCAAAGCAGCTTGAATTTTCTTCCTTTGAGTGCTGTAAAAGACACACTAGCATGTCTTCTGTGCAAATGCCAAAAAAAAAACCAACCCAAAAGCACTAAATTTAACAAAAGATGGGGGGTGTGAAGAAAACTGAAATGTTAGCGTTCCCAGAATTTGGTATTTTCCCGTATTTCAAGCCTTAGTTCGTGACCCAGCCCCTGATTTATGTAACTCAGTGGAATTATGCCAGTTTTGAGCAGCCAAGAATTTGGCACTGTTGCTTCTTTGGCTGGTAGTACCTTAGGGTTCAGCGATATGACCCCATATGTTTTCCTCCCGGAAGGCCATGCTTAGCCATTGGTGATCCTAAAATCCCAGACTGGTTTGTGTTGGAAGGGACCTTAAAGCTCATCCAGTTCCAACCCCCTGCCACGGGCAGGGACACCTCACACCAGAGCAAGTTGCTCCAAGCCCCTGTGTCCAACCTGGCCTTGAACACTGCCAGGGATGGGGCAGCCACAGCTTCTCTGGGCAAAACAGTATTGCCAAAGCCTCAGATTCTAAAAATGTCTGTGTCAAACCATGAAGTGGGATTGTAATAAATATACATGCACACACATATGTATGTATTTATATATCATATATTTGAGTTTGAATTTAGCTCTTTACCATTTTTTGCTTTTGAGCTTTTCTCTACAGCTACATGAAGATTAGAAACTAAAGTAAAAATAAAACCAAAACGAGAATAAAGTTGTGCTTTTCCTATAATCACATAAAGCTTCCAGGAGCTGAGCCTTCAAAAAATTCAACATATGCTGTGAAATCTGGTAATGTATGACTGGATATTTGGCCATTAAATTGTTTTACTGCATCCAGCAGTGAGAAGGATGTCAGTTGTTTTTGTGATGGTGAGCTCGTGAGGATGCTGTAAGACACCCTTTGCTCTATGTATCTTTGATATTTCCTTGTTAGAGATTCACTGCATTCATTGAAGCTGTGGATACTGCATGTAGGTTGCTCTAGAGGACTTCCCTTGATTGTTGTGAGCTTTGGATCAGAGGCAAGAGTAGCTTTTGCCATATTTGCACATCTGTTCCGCTCAAGACTTGTCCCTCACATGTTCTACAGATAGAGGGACAAATAACACAGGCACCATAGTGTGTCCATGGCTACCTTCCTTCTTGATGCGTGTTCTTTGTGCACATTCCCCAGCTTCTGCTGTGGTTGTGTATGTGGGGGTAAAGTGCACTGCCAGGTCAGTGCTCCAGAACCCATCTGCCCCCCTGAAATTCCAACTTCAGATTCACAGGCTTTTCTGTGAGGGCAGATTTCCCCCATGTCACTTGTTTCTGCTTTGTGCTCTGCACTGCTCAGAACACTTACCTTCTCCTTGTGGGTACAGTCTGTGACAAGGGATAACCTGACCTTGAAATGCAGTTTCATTCGTTTTGCTCCCCAGTTAACACTGAGAGGAAGGTAAACCTTGTTATTCAGACACTGCAACAGGGATCATCTGCTCCTGTCACACATTTCCTGGGTAGCACTGCTTCCTACCATCTTGTTTTCCCATACTGGCAGATTACCACGTACCATAGCATGAGGAGAATACTTTTGTGTGTAACTTACCTATTTACATATGGTGGCAATTGGTTTTTTTGATTGTGAGTGCCCCAGTGCATTTTCCCTTGTACCTCTCAGGACATTTGCTCTTCAGCTGAGAGGAGATGTTTGCATCCTGTCACCCCTCTGCAAGCCTCCTGTGTTGCCCTTTGGGTTGGCACAGACAGAGGCCAAATCGCCTGTGAATGGTGCTCCACCATTCCCCCAGCTCCTCTGTGCCTCTGAGGAGCTCAGAGAGTCCACAGTGACTGCAACACCATCCGGACTTGGGGTTTGAAGGAGTTAAGAGACTTTCATGGGTGGAAGAGACTTTCAGTGCTTGAGAGCCTGTGTAGGCTCTAATACTTTTATCTCAGGTGTCCATTTCACAGAATCCCAGACTCGTTTGGGTTGGAAAGGACCTTAAAGCTCATCCAGTTCCAACCCCTGCCATGGGCCGGGGCACCTCACACCAGACCAGGTTGCTCCATGCCCCTGTCTTCAATGTGGCCTTGAACACTGCCAGGGATGGGGCAGCCACAGCTTCTCTGGGCACCCTGTGCCAGCGCCTCAGCACCCTCACAGGGAAGAGCTTCTGCCTTAGATCTAACCTGAACTTCCCCTGTTTCAGTTTGAACCCATCACCCCTTGTCCTATCACTACAGTGCCTGATGAAGAGTCCCTCTCCAGCATCCTTGTAGCCCCCTTCAGACACTGGAGAGCAATTCAGAGCAGTCGTTCAGTACCCATGCAGAATACATACCTGTGGATCTCACTGAGCTGTGTGGTTCAGAAAGCCAGTACCTAGGTGATGGTTTGGAAGTCCAACACTCCTGTATTATGATTTTACACAGCACCTCCCCAGAGGAGCCCTCATCTATGTTACAGACTCCGGTTGTTACTTCAGAACAAACAATAACAGCAATTTGTAAATGAATCAGGGAGATTTTAAAGTCAGTTCTCTTCAGCAAACAGCAAGTATTGAGACGGCTGCAGGAATCGCTGAGGACTTGAGCGTATAAAACGCTTCCAGATACAGAATTGGATTCTATAGACATATAATTCTTTTATCAATAATTCTTATGAGCAGGCTTCTTTCTACACGCTCCCGTTTGCCAAAACTCCCCCCTCTATTATACAGTGAGCTTATTTGCCTGGTGGATAAGTGTGGATGTACAAATTAATTTTGTTATTGACTAGAACAAACATTTGGAGGATAAGAATGCCGTTGCTATTCATACCTAAAGGTAATCAATACAGGTATGGGGAAATAAATATTTGCTAACCAAGTAAGCATCCTCCCCAGCCTTATTCCCTTTAACTAAACCCCACAGGACTGTTCCCTGGCTGCTGTCTGTGTGAAGATAGCATTGAGATGGAATAGCGTTTACATCTTGTTACCAGACAGGGATCACAGGAAACTCCTCTCCTGGTCCTGGCCCTTCCCATGCTCCAGCTCAGCATTTCCTCCTAACAACTTATGCCTACTTGTGACTGCAGTGGTGATAATTGTTTTCCATCATCAGTTTATCAGCCCCGGAACAGTACAGAAGGAATAAATCCCTGCGTGAACTGGCTTGATACCTGCTTGGGGATGGCAGGCAGCTGTCTGTGGCTAGTGTTTGAGAGGATGCGAGGGGGTCTTACAATGATCATAACTAGGTTGGTTCTGATCACACAACTAGGTTGGAAAAGACCTTTAAGATGCTGAGGACACCAGAGGTGCACACAGTGCTGCAAGTGGGGTCTCAGGAGAGTAGAGCAGAGCAGAGCAGAGGGGCAGGATCACCTCCCTTGACCTGCTGCTCACGCTGCTTTTGGTGCAGCCCAGCACACACTGCAGCGGCTCGGTTTCAGCTGGGGGGGGGGAAGAGAACGCCAGTTCTGAACTTGGCTTCCTTCAACCACAGCTTTGCAAAGGAAATGCCACAGTGATTAGAGGGAGGCGTCCGCTGCTGCCCCGCCAGCTCCTAGGGGGGGGCCGGTGTGAGCCTCGCCTCTATCGGATGAGCCAGACCCAAAGCTCCTCTATGGCGCTCACCTTCCGCCGCCCCACTTCCTTCCGCCCAGCCCAGCCGAGGCCGCTGCTGCCCTTCCCTTCCCTTCCCCGCCGGGCCTGGCCGGGCCGGGTGGCTGCAGTGCGGCTGCAGGGCGGCAGATGGCGGCCGTGCCTCAGGCAGCGGCGGGCCGCGCCGGGGCTGCGCTCCCTGGGGTTACCCGCGGCTCTGCCGGCGCGCATGGACCCGGCTCGGCGGCGCTGCCGGCCCGCAGGAGCCCGCTCCCTGCAGCCCTGCCCTTTCATCGCGGCGGGGGGCTGGCCGGGACGTGGGTTTCCGCAGGGGCTGCCGGCACAAGAGTGCGTGGTGGTGGTGGTATTTGTTCCGTATTCCCTTTTTCCTCCTTCTCTCCTCTGTCCCCTGCGTATCCAGAGTAACACCGGCCACTGGGGTTTGTACTTGGGATGACTGAGGAGCTGTGAGGAGCAGTGTATGGTGGTCTCTATGTAAAGTCACACAATCCCAGGCTGGTTTGGGTTGGAAGGGACCTTAAAGCTCCTCCAGTTCCAACCCCTGCCACAGACAGGGACACCTTCCACTAGAGCAGCTTGCTCCAAGCCGCTGCTTTGGCTGCTGATGGCACAGCCCAGGATTAGTGGCATAGTTGATGGGCACCACTGAGTCAGGTCCCTTGTGTTGGTTGGAGCGACATTAACTGCAGGGGATATGGGGGACTGCCGGTGGAGCACCCAACCAAGGACCCAAAATGGGGCTTAGCAAGGCAGCCTTAGAACTCAATGGAGAAAGAACAATGGAAAGATGCCCCTTTCCTATGTAGGGTAGTGGTTATGGGCTGTATCTTGCCATCAGTATGGTCTAGTGGAAGCAGTCCCTGCCCATGGCAGGGGGTTGGAACTGGATAAGCTTTAAGATTCCCTCAAACCCAAACCAGTCTGGGGTTGAGTGATTGTATTATACACAGGAATGGCAACTTAGCTATGTGAAAAGTCTCCACTAAGACTTTGCCAGTGGCAACCTCTGTAATAGCCCCATGGGGAGTGAGGGGGGATAGCCCAGCTCTGTGTGCCACCGCGGAGACTTCAGCATCATCCGTGTCTGAATCTTGCAAGCACTCTGTGATTTGCAGGCTCTGTCTGCAGTGCCTCACCTCCCATCTTTCCACATTATTTATCACTTATACCCAGCAGAGAGGTACCCAGAACTTTATCAAGCAAACCAAACCTGAGCTGAATGTTTAGGCTGATGTGCAATCTGTAATGCAAAAGAGAGGCCCTAGGAAAGTGTGATTTCTAATAGGTCATAAAGTGCAGAAGAGTTCAGGTCGATTAATCAATATCTGTGGAATTGCAGAGTACAATTTCCAACTGCTGGATGTTTGATATGGGGATATTTAATCATTAGACTTTGTATACTTACAGCAAGCTTGTATGCATAAGTGGTGTCTTAGAAAGGCACTATGTGCTAGAGGGTTAAAGTCATTCTGGAGGTGAGTTAGGTTTCCTGGTACCTCTGAATCTGAGCTGCGATGGGAATAGGATCCATGCACACATCAGGTGATGAAACTGGTATGGGACAGCAGCTCATTTAAGTGGATCTGCCATAAGGTGGCTGCCTTCTCCAGAGTGCCAGTCCCCTTCTTTTTGATATGAGGACAGAAAGGTGCCTGTCCTTTTGAAAACACGCTGAAACCTGCTGATGAGCATTCCCACAGGCTGTTTTCTCTTTGGTTTGTAATTGTATTTTGAAATAGAAATGGGCAGCAACTGAGATTTTGAGCCAAGCACTTTGGAATGTAGACATGGGTGGAAAGCCAGTTCTGTGTCCACAAGGTCCAGCTTTCCTTCTTAAAATACCAATTCCATCACCTGGAATTGCCTTGTAGAGACCTTTATGGATTTAACAAAACCAAGGGATGAGCAGGCCATTTTGTTTCTCAAGCAGATGCATACATCCTCATTATTAAAGATGAATGTCTGAAGTTAAGCCACAAAATTCCTATTTGGCATCTGAGTTTCTATTCTCTGTACTCTAATGTCATTTTAGGTAGTAGCTTTTTAGCTTTCTGAGACAGAGACCAGCCCTTTCTCCATGGCAACTCCTAATTTCTTTAAGCACCATCTCTCTTGAGCATTTTGAGGCATTGAGCACAGGTTCCCCAGCCCTACTGGCTGCTGATGGACTTTCACCAAGCCAGCATTGAGACACATACTGAAGAGCAGGGAGAGGAGAGGAAGCAACACAGTCTTGTCTCTAGACACCTTTAGTCCATCTCACCTTCATTTCCCTGCCACCGGGAAGCATCATTTTGGTATAGGCTGCTTGTCTTCATCCTATGTGAGGGAGGAGGCAGTGGTAAGCCAGCTGCCAGGGCAGCAGAGCCATCAGGTATTCTGCTCATTATTCCTCAAGAAGAGTAGGACCTGTGGGAATACTGGAGCTGAGGAACAATTCCTTCCCCAGAGGGTGCTCAGGCATTGGAACAGGCTGCCCAGGGCAGAGCTGCAGTCACCGTCCCTGCAAGTGTTCACACAGCGTGGAGACGAGGCCTCAGTGCCATGGGTTAGTGGTGGCCTTGGAGTGCTGGGAACGGTTGGACTGGGTGAGCTTGAAGGGCTTTTCCAACCCAGTTGACTCTATGTTTCTATGAATAGCTACACCTTTGCCATGGAACCAGTTCAGGCCAGGGATGATGCTGCCATGGCTGCTGTGTTGAGATCTTACTTAAAGCTGCAGTTTTACCACTCTCCTTTCTCTGCTACCCTAGGCAACTGTTCAGCTTGCTTATACCTCCAGTTGGTATCACCCCCAGTGATAACAGGGTCTCCTAAATGCAAATTACTACAAGCAAATGGGTATACAACTCTGTTTAGCATTACAGAAAGTAGTGCAACTGCAGTGCTAGGATAAGGGGTGATGGGTTCAGACTGAAACAGGGGAAGTTCAGGTTAGATCTAAGGCAGAAGCTCTTCCCTGTGAGGGTGCTGAGGCGCTGCCACAGGGTGCCAAAAGAAGTGGTAAATGCCCCATCCCTGGTAGTGTTCAAGGCCAGGTTGGACAGAGCCTTGGGTGACATGGTCTAGTGTGAGGTGTCCCTGGCAATGGCAGGGGGTTGGAACTGGATCATCTTAAGGTCCTTTCCAACCCAAACCAGTGGGATTCAAACTAAACTGGCAGCCCCATCTGCAGTGCAGCTGGCCAGGGCTGGCTTCACTTTACTTCAGCAGCTGTGTCCACACTGTCTTGAGGTGAAACTTATGTTCCTCTTTTGCCAGTGAGGGAGGCAGTGAGCCTGTATGCTACCTCTTTGAAGCCAGGCTTCTTTATATGGCTAGGCACGTCCAACATGCTCCAGTGCCACCAGGCGCACATGGGGAGCTGGGCCACAAACTCTGTGGGGACAGCAGAGCTCAGTGTGACTTCAGAGAGGTCCAGATGAAACCAGAGAGGCTGTTTACTCCATGCAAAGTAAAGGTTTAAAAGCTCAGGCATCCTTTCTAACGTATAGCAAGGGGGGCTCTGTTGGCTCTCATGGATATTGCTCTATTTCAGGAAGTCTGGATGTTGTCCCCGCTCCCAGTGGGGGATCACAAACAGGTGCTGGGGTTTTATGACCATCCGGGCCTTCTCGAGTTGCTGAACGGGTGGGGGAATCCCTTCCAGATCCTGCCCAGCTGGGAAGGGGATTCCAGGGGGTTCCTGCTGCGGCAAAGGCTGACAGCCCAGCTCTGCTCTAATTATAGCATCAGGAAGAGGCTATATTAGAGGTGCAGATGATGGAGGGGTTTTACTGCCACCCTCCTTTCTCCAAGAAGCACTTTTTGTTCTTTGCCCCCCAGTTTTAGCAGCTCGGGAGTACTGAAAGCTCAAGAGCTCCCGGTGCTTGAGCCACAAATGAAACAAAGAGTGAGAGAAGGTTGATTCAGTTTCTTGTGGAACAATCCCCACCCTTCAGACACCAGGGTAAGTGTTTGCAGAATGAGACCCTTCAGCGAAACACACGCTTCGAATGTGAAGCCCAGGCTTCTCCCACCATATGCAAAGGCTTTGTCATCGCACTGGTCCTTGTCATCACATCTGCCTGATCAAAGCATTCCTGGACAGAAAGTGGGGGTTGAGGCTGCCAAGCAGAGAAAGAAAATAAAAATAGAAGCTGTGTGCCTTCTCCGAGCCTGTGGTTGCTCCTATGGCTGCACTCACAAGAGGTGCCACCTCTGCCTGCAGGGCCAGTATTTAACACCTTGCTTTACAAAGAGCAAACCTCCTCTGCAGGAGGTTGCAAAGAAGCAAGAGTCTTTCCTAGCTTGTTCAAACAGAGCCCCAGGGTTTCTGAAGAGTGTACAGGAAGCCCTGTCCAGGAATTCATATTCCCACTATCCCTTGCCTATTTGTCAAGACTTAATTTGGTTTAATGGGGGTTTTAAATCTGGGCAGTGTTTTGCACGTCCCCTCCACCCTGTGATAGTTCATTCCTATGAGCATTTGCACTGGCCAGATGCATCAGTAGATATGAAAAAGAATGAAACAGGTAGTTTGCATGTAATTAATTTAGTGATTTGTTCAGCTGGTGAGTCATGTGCGTAACCTCAGTTAACATTAATGGGAGTTATGTAGGCATGTTAAGGGCAGAATAGATCCCTAACAATCTAACACGGAATGCTACTACATTACTACTGTAATTATATCCTGCACACACATCATTTCTACTTTGCTTCGTGAACTGCTCTTCAGATGCGGTGGCTACTCATCTGTTATGCTACATGTGTTAATGCTGAGGTTACACTAAGTGTTAACCTTCATTGATTGCAGCCTGTCCACAGAAGATGCATGGAGCTGCATAAGTAACCAGGCGGTTGGTGTTTTGCAGCACTGCAAGTTTTGTTTTATTGAAGGTGATATTGGAAGCCAGAGACAATCAAACCCCAACAAACCTCAGCAGCACAGCATGTCGTGTCTCCTTCAGCATTCCTTTAATTTGGACTTTTGTTTGGAATCCGAGCAAGCATGGCTGAGACACCTCTTAGCCTCATGGTCAAAGAAAGCCAGGCAGGCATATGTGAGTCATAGAATCATAGAATGGTTTGGGTCGGAAAGGACCTTAAGGTCATGTAGTTCCAGCTCAAGGAGGTTGAAACAGTTCTGATGTTGCAGAGGATTTTTTGCCTCTGTTAAAAGCCTCCTCTTTCAGGGGCAGAAAAAGGGGGAATGATCCTATCCTGGTGTACTAGTTGCATGATGCTGCAAAATAAAGACATTGAGAAAAATTAACCTTGTCCAACTGCATCAAAACCAGCATGAGCAGCAGGTCGATGGAAGGGATGCTGCCACTCTGCTCGGCTCTTGTGGGACCCCACTTGCAGCACTGTGTGCAGCTCTGGTGTCCTCAACATGAGAAGGACATGGAGCTGTTGGAGCAAGTCCAGAGGAGGAGCACTGTGAAGCAGCCAAAGCCCCTAAGTTAACACACTTTAAATATCATCATCATCAGGCAGGCAGCATGGTTTGGGCTGAAGGTCCTGGCTGATACCAACATCCACTAATCTCTTATCAAGGCATTTGTTTTTACTACTTCTGTTTGGGTAGGCCCTAATGTGTTTGCTAAAACAGAGCTCTGTTTCCAAGGTAACAGGTACCTAACTTTATTACTAAAACTGCACTAATTCAAACAGGGATCTGAACAAACAGATTCATGTTAATTTCAAGCTCCATTAAAAACACAAGGCAAAAAAAAATAAATCAATGTTTACCAAATGGAAAAAGAAAAGAAATCAATAGAGAAATTCTGTTTTCAGCTATTTAAGGGGAGTTTGGAAACAATAGAGGTTAAAGAACTAAAACTACATGAGAGGAGTACACAGCATCCTTGTAAGCTTTATTGTAAACAGGATGAAAAGATTGAATGATAATGTAGGAATAATTATTATGGCTGTAAACCCTTGAGAAAACCAGGCACAGGAGTGGAGTGACCTGTCTCAAGCCATATGCACTCAGGTCTCCGAACATCTTGTCCGGTGCCCCTGGGCTGTGACTCGAGCAATGACCAGAAGCCTCAAGAGAAGAGTAAAGGTGTGATTGTACCATGGCCCACATCACTCTGAGCAGTGTGGGCGACAGCAGCTGTGCCTGTGTTACTGCCGGGCCTCAAACATTTGCTAGCAACCACCATACAAACACTCCAGGGATCCTGGTTATGTGGTTTGATTCCTAATATGTGCCAAAGCCCCTGCTGCTTCTGTTTTCCCTGCTGTCATTGCCCTTGCTGGCAGAAGGGCAGGTTCTACAGGCACAGTTGCAGCCTGGGCACAGCCAGGGGCATGCTGGCAGCACAGTGACATTTGGGACTACTGGGAGACATGGGCTGCTCAAAGGGGGGTCTTGGGGATGGGGTATCGCTTGTGGTTGAGATCTGCATTCATCTTCTCACTGCTCTGAACCTCTGTGCTATGCCCCCAGCTGTAACATGGGTGCAGAGGCTTTGGTTTTCTGATGCCATTTTAATATGGGCAACTCTGCAGAAGGCAGCAGGGCTTGAAGGGCACCAGGAGAGCCACGAAATCAGGCCTTTGCATGGTAACTCAGCCACTGGTTCTTCATGCTTTACATGTTTATCTGATCCCAGAAACACCAGTTCCTTTCCTGTCAACTCATAGACTCACAGAATGGTTTGGGTTGGAAGGGACCCTCAAAGCTCATCCAGTCCAACCCTTGCAATGAGCAGGGACATCTTCAACCAGATCAGGTTGCCCAGAACCACATCCAGCCTGGCCCTGAATGTCTCCAGGGATGGTTCATCCACCGCCTCTCTGGGCAACCTGTGCCAGTGTTTTACCACCCTCACTGTACAGAATTCCTTCCTCACATCCAGCCTGAATCTCCCTCTTTTAGGTTAAAACCATCACCCCTAGTCCTATTGCAACAGGCCCTTGTAAAAAGTCTCTCTCCATCTTTTTTATAGGCCCCTTTTAAGTACTGAAAGGACACAATAAGGTATCCCTGGAGCCTTCTCCAGGCTGAACAACCCCAACTCCCTCACCCTTTCCTCACAGGAGAGGTGCTCCAGCCCTCTGATCAGTTTAGTGTCCCTCCTCTGTACTTCCTCCAAGAGCTCCATGTCCCTCTTGTGTTGAGGACAGCTCCCAGTGTAGTCTCATGATAGCAGAGCAGAGGGGCAGGATTCGCTCCCTCATCCTGGAGTCTGTCTTGGCATCTCCATGAGTTTTGAAGCTGCTGGAAGAAAGATTTTTGCAAGGAGTAACAATGACTTTTCCCCTTCGCTGGGCCGTATCTTTTCCAATTTGCCACTGTTAATGAATTTCCAAAGTCTGGATGGAGCAGAGAGAGAGGTAAAAAGAGAGAGTTTTTCTTAATTCTCCACACCAGTGTGCTCCCAAAGAAAATACTGTTTAAAAGAGTGAACATAAATGACCCCAACCTTGATCTGCCTTCAGTGCAGCAGTGATGATTCCTGGTAGAAGCCAGTACTTCAAGATCCAAGTTACATTATGGTTTTCAAGAGCAGGATGTTTCATTCCTGTCTCTAAAACATGTCCTACTGACCACTGCCACTCTCCTTGAAAAGTGACATTTTAGATAGGTGTGTGTGATAGTTGATTTTACATTCCCAACTGGAAAAGAGTGAAGGTAATGTCACATGCTTGCCCCTTGGGCAAAGCTTGGCTGAGTGAATAACATAGGATCTAACTCAATAAAGCTCTCCAAACACAAGGAGGTAGAGCACACAGTGTGTGGCCAGTGCTTATATGCCAAACATGTAGTATTTGTGCCTTTACCTTCTTGGTGCCTGTAAAGAAAACAATCTGAGAATGAGAAGATGAAAGGCAAAGTCTGTCAGCCATACACTGATAAAGCCTATCTGGTAAAGAAACAGTGCAAACAGGACAAAACCAATCTGCAGCCCCACACTGCCGTTTATTTGTGGTTAGCCTCTTAAGGATAACTAATGAATGGAACGCCTTTCAGGCCACAGTAAAAGCCATCACCAAATAAAACCTGAGTGCAGCAGCCCTTTGAAAGAAGAGACTGATGACAACAGAAGTCTCTGGCAACATTTGAGATGATTTTTGTCAGGACAGCTGGTTTCTCCTCTCATTAGTCTTTTGGAGAGGCACCCTCTATTAAAACAGCACATGATAGCCCTTTTCCTCCCCTCCTCTCCCCCCTCTCTAGACACCTCTCTAGTATTACACTGTTTGCCCCATATTCTAACCGGTATTTACTTTAAATCTTCTTTGATTCAGTTACTTCACCTTGGCATCCCATCAGCTGGCAAACACAAGGAATGAAGTGAAGGGAACATAGTTAAGTTGATACCTTAAATGCGCACAAATCCCACACGCTGTGGCAACAACAACGCGAATAACAAACACGCTGCGTGAAAATCCTCTTAAATTCCCTTTTCTATTTTCAATTCCAGCCTTGCCTACGACGGGAGGGACATCTTAAAAAGAAAATAATCCTGTCATATTCCTGAACTAAGAGCATTGGCATGAGGCACAGGATGGTCTTACGCTTCCCTGCATATCTCAGACAATCACAGCTGCTGCGAGGAAATTAATGGCTGCAAGGGGGGTGGGAGAGGGAGAAGGAGGAGGAAAAAGGGAAATGGGAAGCCTCGTAGGTGGCCTTGTCCCTGCCAAAGCTGAATATTTTCATTGGAGCTTTTTCCCATTCAACACTTGGCAGCTTCATCCAGAGGTCTTAGAAAAACTGTGTCTGTTGTTAAGAGTGGCTACGACTGGGTGGCAGCGCTATCTGCTAACGTACATGGATGAAGATCTATATTATATTATAGATCATATATATTATAAAGATTAATAGTAGAATTATTTTCTCCTAAGATGTCTTTCTTCTTTCTTCGCAATTTTTCCCTGCTGGATGTGCCCTCTTCCTTTTGCCCTAGAAATTAGACCTGGATCCTCTCTTTGTGCAAGATTTATGCTAGGAACATTTCATTGTCAGTCAGGGTGTGATTCTGCTGTGACATTTCCAGCTAGATTTTTATGGCAGCTGCAGTTAAACCAACATCAAGCATAAAAACAAACATTTTTTTTTCCCCTGAAAGAGTTCATTTACATCAGTGAATCCACCTAAGAGGTACACTACCCAAAGCACTTTGGCTGGTATTGCTTACATGTGCCCTAGAGGGCTTTGCTAGGATGGGTGTAACTGGACAGCCAGTAGCTCAAATGGGATGTGTGTGTCTGTGCATGTGTGCACAGCAGGTAGGTGAAAAGCAGAGTGTATAGTGGAAGAAAAAAGAGGTCTAATATGCAGTCCATTATTCTGGTGTTAGGTGAAAACTCCCAAATTCTTGTGAGTTGTGTGCACTTACAGCCAGGAAACCCCCCCGTGTGCTGAGCTGCATCAAAGGCAGCGTGAGCAGCAGGTCAAGGGAGGTGATCCTGCCCCTCTGCTCTGCTCTCATGAGACCCCACTTGCAGCACTGTGTGCAGCTCTGGTGTCCTCAGCATCAGAAGGACATGGAGCTGTTGGAGCAAGTCCAGAGGAGGCCATGAGGGTGCTCAGGGGCTGGAGCACCTCCTGTATGGAGACAGACTGAGAACATTGGGGCTGTTCAGCCTGGAGAAGAGAAGCTGCGTGGAGACCTCAGAGCAGCTTCCAGTGTCTGAAGGGGGCTACAAGGATGCTGGAGAGGGACTCTTCATCAGGGACTGTAGTGATAGGACAAGGGGTGATGGGTTCAGACTGAAACAGGGGAAGTTCAGGTTAGATCTAAGGCAGAAGCTCTTCCCTGTGAGGGCGCTGAGGCACTGGCACAGGGTGCCCAGAGAAGCTGTGGCTGCCCCATCCCTGGCAGTGTTCAAGGCCAGGTTGGACACAGGGGCTTGGAGCAACCTGGTCTAATGTGAGCTGTCCCTGCCCATGGCAGGGGGTTGGAACTGGGCGATCTTAAGATCCCTTCCAACACAAACCACTGTGGGATTCTGTGATTCTATGATAGAAAAAGTGACCTGGTTGTTCTTCAGCCAGGGAACAGCCTACCATATATTTGATTCAAAGGAATTGTTCCCAACAAATGATTTATTCCTAACAGTCCTGTAACTGATTTGATTTTCATTGTCAAAGCTTCCAGCCTGCTCCTGGCTTTTTCAATTGGATTGGAAGGGTGGATAGAGCATGCAGGAAGAGTACTGTAAAGCTAGAAAGTGATTTGATAGCCACAGTCAGTACTTCAATCAACAAGGGCAGTTATCCTTGGGGCTGATATCCTTAGTGCGATCATCAATTGCTAATGGCTCTTTTCTTCACCTACCTCCTGCCTTAATGGAAGCAGAGCCCACAAAATCAGTGGTGAAGGGACACAGGAGGAAAGGAGGAAACAAAAAGAGATACCCAGCAGGTCCTGTGATGGTGGGAGAGAGGGATCCTCATGAGACAGAGGTGAAGCACTGGGAATGGAGGCATGCAGAACCTCAGGATGCAGGAGCTTGGGAAGACTCTGAGCAAGAAGGGAATGGGAACCTATAATCAGTGGGCTCCCGTAATTATGAACCCAGAATCTCAGTGTGTGGAGATTTACTTAAACATACTTTTTATATAAACATACTTTTCCCCCTTCTCAGAACAGGCTCAGAGGCAGTGTTAGCAGTTCAGGACCATCCAGGTGCAATGCATTTTCCACTGGAAACTGTTCCCAGTGTCTGGGTACATCCTCTGCCTCCCTTTTCCCTCTGTGGCATATAGCCTTTGCACCGTTAAATATCAATGCATTCTTATTCTGCAAGGTTCCCTGACACTTGAATTTCTTTGGCCTTATATGCTTTCTCTTCAGTGCTTGCTTTCAACCTCTCTGGACCCAGGGGGAGGAAGAAGTGGGGGGAGACTGATGTAAATTAGCCATCTCCTGTAAATCAGTGTCATTCCACTGACTGCAGTGGAGCTGCACTGAATTACTGGAGCTGAGAACTTGCTTTGTCACTGTCCCTCGTCTGTGTGTTTTATATTGCCTGTTGTGGAGAAAGAAAAACACCACAAAAAACCACCAGAAAAACACTTCACCAAAGCTCCACTTCTTTCTGTTTTGCTCTTCTAAGAGGTGCAGCTGTATGCTAATAGTCTGCTTCTCTAGAAAGGGCTATAGCATTGATAAACCAGGAAGCAGACTATGATGCTCGTGTGCAAGGGGAGAAGCATACAGAGCTTTTCCCCTCCTCCTCTCTCCCTCACATCAATTCTACACTCTTTTAGTTCTATGGACCTCCATGGTATCCCTCCTAATTTATAGTACCATAAACAGAATTGAAATGATGCTCTCTGAAATGCGCAGAATTGGTTTTGGCTTGCACCGAAGAACATGAGGTGTTCCAGGGATTCACAAAGGCATCTCTCTGCTTAGTTTCTTCCATTAGGCACCTGGTCCCATGCTTCTGCTGCTCTTACTAGCATGTTTTATTAGGATGCATAGGAGAGATGCGAACAGCAGTGCAGTTCCCTTGTTCCTTGGGAGCAGAGACCGACCTCACCTCACTACAACCTCCTGTCAGGCACTTGTAGGGAGTGATAAGGGTCCCCTGCGCCTTCTCTTCACCAGACTAAACTAGGAGCACTTTATTTTGCCCTGTGCTTCAGTGCATGTCCAAGGTGTACCATTAATCAGCCCAACTATATGGGCTGTTCCATCTTATGGCTTAATTAAGATTCATCAGTAATTTACTTGAGATTAATACCTGTTTATATGGAGCTGAAGTTTCATCAGTTTGGGGGATGAGTTATTGAGCTGCATTATGTGAAGGAAATCAATAAAATATTACAGGAAATGAGAATGACTCTCTCTCCCTTGTACTTCTGTCCTTTCACCAAGCTCACAGACAGAACTCACTTAAGGGAGGCATTCACATCCTATCTTCCAGCTAGCCATGATGGCTATTAATATCTCTGATCACCTTGCTCTCATTACCTAAATCATAAAGTCAAGGCCTGAGGGAGTGCTGCTGAGAATAAGAGGTGCTTTTAATCAGTTATAGGGTAGTGGACCCAGACCTTAGTTTTTCAAAGGGTTACTACAAACCCAACACCCTCAAACTGCTCTCAAGTTGTTGTTAGAGGAGTGCTTCGTATCAGCATATACACACACTATTCCTGAGGACCAGCAGAGAGGTCATCAGTGAGTGATGCCCAGATTATGTAGCTTAATTGCAGGGTTTTGTTAAGCTAATACCACTTGTTTACCAAATGCAAAGAGCTTCTCCTTAATGTCATGTCTTGATTCTGTTCCAGTGCTGAGGAAGACTTTCCTGGCCACATCACCTGCCTCTGGTGACTTTCCTTCTCTCAACAGAGGCACCCTGCCAGCACAGCTCCAGGGAGTTTGAAAACCAGAACTAGCCTTCCTGCCTTTGCTTTCCTGTCTCCTCTTCATCTCCTAAGCTTGCCTTTGATCTGCCATGTGCTCCCTCTCTACAAAAACACAGTTTTACCTTGCTGGACAGTTGGTTACTTTCCACTCCAGTTTTCCTGATCTTCACCCAGCTCTGTTCCAAATGGGAAGTGCAGGCTTTGTCCTTCATTGCTGTGAAAAAGGGTTTACTTCTGACACAGTTTGATGAACAGCCTGATGCAGAAGAGGCTTTCCAGGAAACTGGAACCTGATTTTCTTTGCAGTAATTATTCCTATGTTTGTAATAATCTTTTCTAACACATGACCAGAGTCAGGCTGTGGAGACATGAAGGGCTCTGACATTCACTGTCTCAAGTGGTTGCTGTAGCAAGTGCTAAGAGAAGGGGAAACGGTAATGTTGAGTGAGGGATGGGCTTCAGTTCAGAGGCACTTGTTGAGATGGCAAAGTTCATCTCTAGCCTGGAGCTTCTGTGGGTTGGAAAGAAAACTATTCCCTTCCAAAGTTCTGGTGAAAGAAGAGGCCTTTTCCCTTACTTGTATGTAATTCAGGACAACCTTTGCCTTTTACCAGCTTCTCACCCTGTCCCTCTTCGTTGCTTCTTTTAGCTTTCCTGCTGTCGTCACTGAAAAGCCTCCTGAATGCCTGCACCATAGGGAAGAGTTCACCCAGCTGAGAAATGAGATGCTCTCTGGACAGCAGGTGCTGTTTAAAGCAGGGGTTAATGTGCTCTTCTGGCCTCTGCTGAACCCACTTTCAGAGCACCCCCATGCCCCAGCTGTCCTTTTCCACCCTGCTAAGCACTATCTGCCAGCATAGCTGCAGGTTGGAGGTGCTCCCTAACCCAGTTCTGTCACAGTAATCTGGGTCAGCCTCAGCACTTCCAGGATTACATTTATTTTTGTAGCTTTCATCACTTCAACAGTTGGGTTAAAGAAGCCCTTTCATGTGCAGTTATGCTGACAAAATAGAGGGGAAGTGAGCTCTGGAGAGGGCTGAGTGGAGCCAGGACGTTAGGCTGACCATTCCCTGGAGCACACAATAGGCAAACCTGAGGGACAGCCCACTTTTTGGCATCTTGAGACTTTTGTCCTCTCCTGGTAGCTAGAGTAGTTGGGAAGAATAGACATTTATAATTCCATTCCTAAATTCATCATGGCCTTGCACGAGGATGCTCAGGGGCTGCAGCACCTCCCATACAAAGTCAGACTGAGAACACTGGGGCTGTTCAGCCTGGAGAAGAGAAGCTGTGTGGAGACCTCAGAGCAGCTTCCAGTGTCTGAAGGGGGCTACAAGGACGCTGGAGAGGGGCTCTTCATCAGGGAATGTAGCGATAGGACAGGGGGTGATGGGTTCAGACTGAAACAGGGGAAGTTCAGGTTAGATCTAAGGCAGAAGCTCTTCCCTGTGAGGGCGCTGAGGCGCTGGCACAGGGTGCCCAGAGAAGCTGTGGCTGCCCCATCCTGGCAGTGTTCAAGGCCAGGTTGGACACAGGGGCTTGGAGCAACCTGGTCTGGTGTGAGGTGTCCCTGCCCATGGCAGGGGTTGGAACTGGATGAGTTTTAAGCCCTCTTCTAACCCAAACCAGGCTGGAATTCTATGATTCTATGTTTACAAAGGATGAGTTTCTTAGCAAAACTCTTACCACCTTGGCACAGCCCTTCTTGTCAAGCTGGTTGTAGATCTGGGACTTAGCCTTGCAGTAGAGCCTTGTAGGGTGCTGGTATCCAGCTACAAAATGCTTCTTGAAAAAGGGGCCTTACGGATTCTCAGGTATCACCTCAAGGTGGCTAAAAACATGGCATGGCCATCAAAATAGTCCGAAAGCCGATGAGTTCAACCTCCATGGAAACAGCACAGCAGCAGGTGGATTCGATGAGGAATATAATCTTTGGCAAATAGTGGGATTTTGTATTTAATATCACAAGAGGAGAAAGCTACAAAGTTTGGAGCTGAGCTTCCCCAAAATCCTGTAGAGTAGCAGGGAGGAACGGTTCATATCATATCATATAAGTTTTGATACTTAATTGTTAGCAAAAGACACCAATGAAAGAAAGGAAATAAATCTTGGGCACTTTGTTCTGTTATCAGCCAAGTTTGGTATTTCCCCAGCTGCTCTTCTTCTAACCCTCCCTGCCTCTAATTCCATCCTTGTTTTCACTGAGATGGTTCTATAAGCTAGAGCTGTTCCTCTTCCCTAAAAGCCAACTAGAACATCTTTAGCCATTTGCCCCTGGAAAAGAAGTAGGCTGTAAATAATATACCGGAGTAAGAGCCCCATGAGGATGTGAGTCCAAGCAGATGTCACTACTGTGGAACTGAATATAATGCCTCTAATACCTCTGAAAACAAACCAGCCCTGTCAGTCCCAGCCCCTGTCACCTCTTCAATAACATCTGATCACAGGATCAGGCTTGGCAATGCAAGGAAAGCTGTCCTTTGCCCCATGACAAGCTGGCATACAGGAGCACATGTGCTGCCAGCTGGGTGTTAAACTGTTATGACACTGGAGTCTCTAACCATTTTACACAGTTGGAAGCAGCTTTTACATGACTTTCACCTCCTCAGGCTTTTCAGTCTCTCCTTTCAGCCTCTCCCTTTATTCAACATAATGAAAATGTCAAGACTGTTCTTAGACCCACTTGCCTGGGCACATTCACCTCCCAGTGAAAATGAGTTTGTGGCTGTAGGTGCAATATACATTTCTTTATTGAACTATCTCCATAGATACTAGTGGTTGCTTTTGAGTGCAGCCTTAACGAACTCCATGGAGGGGTGGAAATGAAGCAGGCAGTGTAAATAAATAGATGTTTTGTGCCTGCGGTTTAGATCACTTCAACAGTCTTTTACAGCTGAGGTAGAGAGTTAGGAAGTGACTGCGGTGGAAAATGCTTGCATGGCAGTACACAGCCAGCCCCACAGTGAGGATATCCACAGAGACAGCGCTGCAGTAGTTATATGAACTTAGATTTACACTGTGGTTTATGGCAGTGGAAGCTTTTAAATGTTGAAGTGAATGTATTCAGTATTTAATATGCATGCACGCACGTATTTATACCCTACCACCATCATATACCCATGTGGTAGGCTGTACAAGCAGGTGTTTAATCTAACTTTCACCTTTGATCACCTCAAGTCTTTGGCCTTGGTTGCTTAAGAAGATATTGCCATGAGAACAGCTTCTTGGTTGCGCATTCCCCTGGGATTACATAGCTGGAAATCTCAACCCTAATTAGAGGAAATTTATCTATTTGTAAATGAGGATGTATATCTGAGATTTCATTTCCTTTAAGCTTCTCCGCATTGACCGACAGCAAGAATTTCCTTTTCAAATACAAACCCCGGCTTCCACTCAAAACTGAACCATCCAATGAGTCAATCCGTCCGCCAGCTGGTTTGGCTGGATGTACAATATCCAGTCCCCCAAACAGTGACACTTGTAAGAAACAAATATCAATATATATCATTATGAGGGCTTGAAAGGAAGGCTTTCTGCTTCGGGATGGCTGAGAAATCCTTCTTTCCAGAGGAGCACAGCAAGTTTTTCCAACCATGGAAAAACAAGACTTAAAAATCCCGACACTGACTGATGGGAGCGCTGTTTGAGGGAGATGCTTTGAC
Organism: Neopsephotus bourkii; assembly: GCF_033783945.1. Lineage (NCBI taxonomy): Eukaryota > Metazoa > Chordata > Aves > Psittaciformes > Psittacidae > Neopsephotus > Neopsephotus bourkii. The sequence continues at coordinate 42,482 of NW_026902104.1, forward strand.
ATTTCAAATGCACATTTGTATTTCTTTCCCCTCCTAGGTCTCTGCTAAGGGAAATTAGCAAGATGGGTAGAGGCATTAAGAAAGCAGGTCTTGGAGTCGGGGTTTGTGCCTGTAAATCCTTTGCCATAAACAAGATGCGGTGGTGTGGCACAGTGAAACTCCAAGTGTCAGTCATGCCAGGGTGACTAATATAACTAACTCACTTGTGGCCTAATTAATCATGAGTGGAGCAGGCATCCCAAATTCATGGCAATAACAGCTTGATGCCACCCCAGCAAATAAAGAATACTCTCTAGATATCCTTAGGTAGAATAAGGAGCCCTGGTCCTCCGCTGGTATGAACCACTTGAACTCTGCTGAGTGATGCCCATTTTTCTTAGCTAAGCATCTGACCTGTGTTTGCTAAACATTATGACTATACTATATATATATATTTATATTTACATTTACATTTACATTTATATTTATATTTATATTTATAATCATCAGAGTTCTTCTTGTGGCTCTGAGCAAAGTGTTTGCCTTGTAATCTCACCAGACTGGGGATGTCTTGAAATACTCTTTGAGAACACAAAGCAGAGAAAAGACTCTTTCATGAGGTGGGGGTCAGTCTCTTCTCCCAAGTAACAATGGTGAGGACTGCTTTACTACCAAGGAAATTGATAGAGGAAACAGCCTCAAGCTGCACCAGGGCAGGTTTAGATGGAGCTGAGGAACAATTCCTTCCCCAGAGGGTGCTCAGGCATTGGAACAGGCTGCCCAGGGCAGGGCTGCAGTCACCGTCCCTGCAAGTGTTCATACAGCGTGGAGACGAGGCCTCAGTGCCATGGGTTAGTGGTGGCCTTGGAGTGCTGGGAACGGTTGGACTGGGTGAGCTTGAAGGGCTTTTCCAGCCTGGTTGATTCTGGTTCTATGTCTCATCATCCTGCAGCAAAAATGGGCAAGAATATCCATTTCTCTCCTGTGTCTTCTGTCAGTATACCTCTATATATCTTCAGTGTTCAAGGCCAGGTTGAACAGAGCCTTGGGCAACATGGTCCAGTGTGAGGTGTCCCTGCCCATTGCAGGGGGTTGGAACTGGATGATCTGAAGGTCCTTTCCAACACAGACCAGTCTGGGATTCTATGATTCCATGCTTTTATGCTGTGTTTTCTTCAAAACACAAATTCTCATCATGAAGCTCATGGTAGGGTGATGCTGGCCAGGATTCCTCCTGCCTGCTGCCCGAGACCTCCCTGTAGCACTTGAAGAGCAGCCTGCCTTTCCAACCCCTGCATGCTCAGCCCACTCCCAGCCCCGAAGGGTGAGCCACGGTTCAGTCCCATGGCCTGGAGCCGGCGGGATGCTTGCGGGATCACGTCATCCTCGCAGGGTTGTGCCTGGTTGTGCCTTGCACTGCTGCATCTGGATGAAACGTGAGCTCCAGACCTCATGGGGCGTTCTCGGGCTGGGGATGAAATGACACACTGATGTCTCCTTTCAACACTAGCCCACTGCACAAGGTGACAAAAGTGCAGCCGGCGGGCCCCATGCGGCTCCGGAGTGCATCTGGTGGTGCTGCACGTGGTGCTCCATGGAAACCACCAGCAAGGCTGAAGCACAGCAGCCAGATGTGTCTTGGCCTTTTTCCTTCCACTCCATAATACACCACAGGGTGGGCTGGAAGCAGCAAGAGGAGACAGAGCCAAGCACTCTGATTCTTCTCTACACTGGCAAAATAAAGGAGCTTCCTGAAGGCAGCAAACTGGTGTTGTGATATTCCTCCCCCCTAATCCTAGGAAGCTTAAGGTGCTGTCAACATGTTTGACTATCTGGTTGATGACATTTGAATGCCTGTGGTTGGAAAGGTGAGGTGTCTTCAGCTTGTTGATAGGCTGTTCATGCAGGTGATGGAGACTGAGCAAAGTAAGACCTGAAACAAAAGAGATTAGTGAGAAGGGAAAGGTTGTTCCCTCTCCCTAGGGCAGAGGAGCTCATGGATGCCATCACCAGTGGTGGGTGCATTGCAGTGTGGAAGAGGATCAGCCTGCTAGTAAGCCTGCAGGTTGCAGCCCAGGATGTGAAGTGCCTGGTGGAGCAGTCACCCATGTACCTATGTGATGTGAAAGAGCTATCATTTTGCTTTGTGTGTGCACAGCTCAATCTGAAAATAGCAACCAAGAGGAAAAGAAAAAGGGAAGGAAAACAGGAAAGCAGTGTCTTGAGGTCAGCACTGAAGTTAAAACCATGGTGAAACATTAGTTATTTGTGGGCAGTAATAGTTCTATTGTGCATTACAAGGGAAGAGAGGAAAAAAGGTACTCTTGAACACTGTTGTAAGCAGTCTCACACCCTACTGGTGTTGTCTGTGGGCCCCACATCCTCCAGGTCCACAGAAGCTGCAGCGATTCCCATGCAGCTGTATTGGAGCCAGGCCAATTCATACCAAGTTTCTCATGTAACTGTCAGATCTAAGGCTTCTTTTATAATGAACTTGCTGCATGAGGGGCAGTGTATCAATGGTGATGGTGGTTCTTTCAGCTCCAATGGTGAGCATTGCTTTGCTACGACTCACACTGGCCTGCACACCCTGGTCTGACCCAGGGCAGCCCCACTTTGCATCCCTGAGGCTACAGCAAATGTTCCTTGCTCTGGAGTTCATTCATGCTTTGCAAAACTACCACATCCAGGCTCTGAAGGATAGACTTTTGGTGCAGTTTTTGCAATTCCAGAGTATAACTCCATCTTGGTGGCTGAAGTGATTCTTCCCTGTGCCTCATAGATGGGGAGAAAGAGAAGAAACACATAACAGGCCCTATTTAGGGCCATACAGCGAATTAGCATTGAGGCAGGGTCCTAGTGATGGACCCAAAGCAGAGGGGCTGCTGGGGTATGAGCTGGGTGACTGCCCCTCCACTCTGCCATCATCCCTCTGCATTGGCCTGAGCATCCTCAATGAAGGTCAGTGTGTGGTCATGAGCATTCCCAAGGTTGAGCGCTGACGTGATGGTAATTGGATCTCATCAGGCTGGTCAAAAGGGAGTTCTCCTTTGCAGCAATTATCACCCAGTGGGGGGAAAGGGAAAAAGGAAAAGCCAAACCTGGAGGCAGGGAATCAGAGCGAGCGCTGTTGAGCTGGCAGATGCTGCTGGATCAATGGCTGTATCATGGCAGGGAAAGCAGTGACAGCCTCTCAGAGCCATCACTCACCCTTATGTTGGGTAAATGCCAGCAAATGGAGCAAGAGGGGAGATGGGGGAAGGAGGCACCAGCCTGCTGGGCCACTTTTAATTGCTTCAGGTCACATCAGACAGAGAAGTGCCCACCGTGACAGATCAGCCCTGCGCAGAGGGCTTGCACGCAACCCGGGGTAGCAATCAGGACTTGTGTTCACGCAGCCCCTTTTATCCAGGAATTAAACCCACACAACTCAAAGTGCCACCACAGCCAAGCGACAGCAAGAAGCATATTGTGCGCATCGACCATCCCCTGGGCAGGAGCAGTGAGGGGCATCTGTCTAACAGCGCAAGCAGCAGCACGACACAACTTTTCCAGGCAATAGGAATGGTGGGGAAATCTCCGTGGTGCCATAGCTTCCCTGGATGGGAGCCAGGGCATTAGCATATCTGAGGTAGGGATTGTGTCTCCACAGGGTCTGGAAGGGGGTCTTGCCATTGCCTCGCTGCTTTTCCCCTTAGCAATCACCCTCTTCAAAGTCTTCAGTGGGGCTTGTGGCAGTACAAGGGCACTGCAAAGCTCAGTTTATGTGGAGTCTTTTGCAACAGCAGCAGGGTGTTACAGAATCATAGGATCACAGACTGGTTTGGGTTGGAAAGGACCTTAAGATCATTCAGTTCCAACCCCCTGCCATGGGCAGGGACACCTCACACCAGACCAGGTTGCTCCAAGCCCCATCCAACCTGGCCTTGAACACTGCCAGGGATGGGGCAGCCACAGCTTCTCTGGGCACCCTGTGCCAGCGCCTCAGCACCCTCACAGGGAAGAGCTTCTGCCTTAGATCTAACCTGAACTTCCCCTGTTTCAGTTTGAACCCATCACCCCTTGTCCTGTCATTACAAAGGATATCCATATGTTGGTGGAGTGGTCGCTGCCTTTTCTGTACATCACTGGCACCACAAATTCCTTAGAAATTCCCTATAAATAAAAATTAAGGAAAGAAATCTCAACTATATCAACACCTTTATGGCTGAATTCATCGCTGCCACGTATGAAATTCATATAGGAGCCTTGGTTTCTTCACACACAGCAATCTCCTGTTGACTTTGCTGCAAACTGCATTTGCATTCAGGTTGCAAGGTCGGGTTGTTAATTATGCAAACTCACCTGGTCCTCCTGAGCTCAGCACAAATTCAAATGGATGTGCCCTGATGAGAGGATGCCCTGCATTGCCTTGCCATGGATTTCAAATTACTGCTTTCCCCTGTGGAAACAGCACTTGGTGTTTCTAGAAGCCTCTGCTGGTGTGTGGCTCCTGCTTGCTTCTTAGCAGTGATCCTGGTGTAAGGGATTCTCTCCCTGCCTCTGTGCTTCTCCTTCAGCAGAGCACATCTGATCGCTTGTAGCACTGGGCTTTGGGCTGCATCAATGACCTGATCCAGGGTTAAATGATAAAAGGGCTGGCTTGGTTTCACAGTGTGGTTTTACCCAGAGGTGATGCAGGGATGCAAAAAAGCAGCACGAAGAGGGGTAAAAAGGATTTAAACTTAAATTTGGTGTTAAATTGCAGCAGGAGTCAGAATTAACCTGCTCATCAGCCATGCCAGTGCGGACTGGGAGAAGGAGGCATTGTTTCTGTTTCAAACCAAATGCGTGTGTAGTCCAGGGCTGCCAGTTTAGCTTAGACAAAGGAGAAGCCTTCATTAGAAATCTGAGAGGCCACGTTAATGAGCTGGTTTAATCTGACGTAGTTCGGCTGATGGTGGTGGGTTTTGTCCAGTGGGCTGGCTCTGACAAACAGCTTTGGGTAGGGGGGATACAGGAGTGGGCAGCTTATTCCTGAAACAGGAGTTCTAAATTACTACCAACAAGAGATTCTTTTGCCTCAGTCACTGGTTTTTCCTCCTGTGATATTCATAACCACATCTTCTTGTGCTACTCTATCATTTAGGAGGACAGTCCCTCTGCTATAAACACACTGCATCCCGCTTTCCCCAAACACCTTTTAACTCCCACAAGGTTAAAGCACATTATTCATATTCAGTCTGTCAGGCTGCTGCAAACAGAGTGATAGAAAAAGAGGATATTTTAGTGCCAGTCCAGACTTCCTTTGTGATGGTTATTGAAATGATGGAGCTGATCAAATCCAGTCAAAAACATGGTTTTGATTGCTATTCCAAATGGTTACTGCTCAGCAACTCGTACTTCATTTACTTGCTGTTTGCTGTTTGAACATCTGCCCAAAGGGACTTTTCTTGCACAAATATTAGGGGAAGGGCTGCTCTTTGTACTGGTGCTATAAGCAAATAAGTATTTTGCTACAAGCAAAAGTATTTGGGAAGAGGCAAGAAATGCATATTCTTCGTTGTTTGCTGACTGCTCTTCTTCATCTGTTGTTGCTATCACTGCTATTGCTAGAGCCAGACGGTTTTGGTTAGGGTATGATCACTGCATGTGTCACCTGGGTCAGAGCATCACCTAACCTGATGAGTTAAGTGATGTGCTGAATCAGGATATCTAAGGCTTTGTACAACCATACGGAAGGAGGATCTGCTGTGAAGAGCTTACCTGCTCTTACAGGTTCCAGCATCAGACCAGGGAATAGACTCGATATCACTTGATAGGAAGAATACTCAGTAGAGGAAGAAGAGCAATTAATGTAAGCAGTGCTGGGGGTAAAAAAGGCTTGGAGGAGGAGGGAAGATGATGTATTGGGGGAGAAGGTTAGTGGATGGGAGGATACTGAGAGAAGTGTTCTCAGATTGGACACTTTGTGGGTTGCAGGCTCAGAGGTACTGAAATCTGCAGGGTGGTCACTGGTTGTTCTCCCACTTCCTGGTGGTAGTTTTATGCCACAAAAAAACATCCAAAACATTTGTCCTTCTTCCTTGCAGTCCCTGCTGCGTTCAGATAGGGAGGCAGGATGGACTCCTTTGTATTTCAGTCTTCTGCAGCCTTTCTTGTTCACTGCAAGTGTCTGTCCAGAGCAGTCATGTTTTTCTCCAGAGTGCTAAACTCTTTCCCAAACCCTTTAAAACAATTCCTTTTGTATTGTTCCTTGCTGTATTACACAGGCCCAGTGGCAACTCTTTAATGGCAGGTATTGCCTAAGATTTCTGCCCGTGCTTGAACGCAGGATTGCATACAGAAGCTGCATTATGCATACTCCGAGCTGAGCATAACAGCACCTGCTGCTGCTCCTGCTGCTACTAAAGAGCGAGCAACTAATCTCTTTAATTATTGGAGAGGAATTAAGGCTTTGATTTGTCTTAGAGCAGTAACGTAGGTATTTCCCCCCTGCAGGCTGGGGAGGAGATGCTCTTTGCCTCCCTGTTCTGTAGCAAGAGGGGCTTAAACTGTTGGGTGGGTGGCCTCTGCCAGCAGCACCTGAAGGAAGAGCAGGGTTATACAGACACCCACCCCTCCATTATATACATGAGGGGTATATACATAGAATCTCAGACTGCTTTGCGTTGGAAAGGACCTCAGGATCATCCAGTTCCAACCCCGTGCAACAGGAAGGGACACCTTCCACTACAGCAGGTTGCTCCAAGCCCCTGTGTCCAACTTGGCCTTGAACACTGCCAGGGATGGGGCAGCCACAGCTTCTCTGGGCACCCTGTGCCAGCGCCTCAGCACCCTCACAGGGAAGAGCTTCTGCCTTAGATCTAACCTGAACTTCCCCTGTTTCAGTTTGAACCCATCACCCCTTGTCCTATCACTACAGTCCCTGATGAAGAGTCCCTCTCCAGCATCCTTGTAGCCCCCTTCAGACACTGGAAGCTGCTCTGAGGTCTCCACGCAGCTTCTCTTCTCCAGGCTGAACAGCCCCAATGTTCTCAGCCTGTCTCCATACAGGAGGTGCTGCAGCCCCTGAGCATCCTCGTGGCCTCCTCTGGACTTGCTCCAACAGCTCCATGTCCTTCTGATGTTAAGAACACCAGAACTGCACACAGTGCTGCAAGTGGGGTCTCACTAGTGTTTATCTCACACTGGCAATGCTCTGTGCAAGGCAGAGGGGTCAGTTTGCTCCATGGAGCTGCAGTAACAGCAATTCCCTTGTCTCCCATGGACAGCAGAGGTGAGCAGGCTGCAGTTTAGGCTCTCTATGGGATTGGATCCGGATGCAAAGAGCAGTGGGATTGTCTGGGTACTGCTGGAACCTGCTCGTCTGCAGGCATGCTGAGGAACCACAGGACCACATCGGCTGTCTCCAGCTTGTCATCAAGCCATCACATCTGATTCTTTTGGCTGGGAGGAAGAGGAGGTGAATCAGGAGTAAAAAATAATCATAGGGTAATTTGTCTCTGTGGTGAGGAGTTTGTAGTGTAGTTATTGGGAGGACCTTGCTGGCCACGCGCTGCGATGTCACCTTCTAAGAGGCATAAGGAATTAGGTGAACTAATTCATGACTATGGAGGGTCTGCTGTCAGTCCCCCCCAGTGAAAGTTGGACCAGGCTGGGCCGTAGTGGTCTCTCCAATGCTACCAACACTGGATTACACTCCTTTTCTCAACTTCCCTCCTGTCCCTGTTTTCCCCCTTTCCAGACCCTTCCTTCCTTGTCAACGTTAAAGCAAGAGGAGTGCAGTCATGGAAAAGAGCAAAAAGATCTTTTCCATCCTCTCAGCTCTCCGCTGCCCTCCTTTGCTTCCCTCCCTTCCCACAAAGGAGCTGCAAGTATTCCTCTGTGCCACAAAAAGGACCTGCCCAATGGTCTAGGAGAAGAAAGGGTTAAACTCAGGCGAGCACTAGCTCCAACACAGTTAATCCATATAAAGCTCATGGATTTCTCTGCAGTGATCTTTGTGGTTGTCATTTGCATTTTTCCCCCCCCTTCTTTTGTGAAACCTTTTCTTCTTCCCTTTTACACTGGTACGCAGGCAGGAATTAGCATATTGTACCGGGAGCGGGAGCTGGAAGGAGCCGACCCCCTGCTGCTCAGCGGATTGTGCAAGCTGCAGGAGGCATCAATTTTTCAGCACTTTTCTCATTTCTCATTACAGTCAGGGCACCGCGCAGCTCCCGCTTCCACACAATCCCTAGTGGTCCTACAGACAGGCGTATATCCGTACCGCTGCTCTCATAGCGCTAATGTCCTTGTTTATGCTCCCACGTTAATTAAACCTGGTATTAATATAGTTTGGGTTTAGCTTTACCAATTATATATGTGGGCTAGCAGGGTAATTGTGTCAGCAGACTCTGGGGCTGATCCTTGACAGTGGTTTGCTAACCTTAGGAGCGACACATAAACACTTTGGCCGAGCCTGCCTTGGAAACAAGGAAGGCGAAGAGACGAGGAGGAGGAGGAGGGTGGAAACGGCGAATCGATGTCTGATAACTATAAATAGTGTCTTTAAAATAAGGAGATTTCACAAGCACAATAAAAGTTGTCCTCAGGTATCAAACTCCGCGGTTGTCATAGTGATGTGTGCATTATTAAGAGGGTGTTGTTCACTCGGGCATCTCGTCTTGTAATGAGGGTGGCTCATTATCGGCCCCACAAGAGTTGCTTTCCATGCTGACCGCATCGCAGCTTGGTGGGTGCTTGGGGCTGAGGGGAACTTTTTCCCTGCCCTCCATCCCACCCCATCCCGAATAACCTCTATGTGGCAGGGCAAGTGGATGGCCAGCACTAGAAAAGCCAATTCCCTGTTTTCCTCTGGTTCTAAGCATGCCTATGACTTTAATGGGGAGGAAAAACTACTCTCTGGCCACTTTAGCCTCTTTGGCTCTCCCTGGCTCTTGTGTTCATTAACATTGCAGATTGGGGACTTTCAAACGAGCTATTGGTTTGCTTTTATTTCTGCACCTGGTCCCAGCAAACACCCTTCTTGGGGTCAGTGATGCCCCTTCGCACCAGCCTTAATGGAACTTCCTTTGCTTATCATTAGCCACTTTGCATTGTTACAGAGCGCTATTAGCCGGGATGCGGCCTCGCTCTTAATTCCCTTCTGAGGTTTGTGCACAGCGGTCGCATCCCTTCCCCAGCTCCCCAAACAATCCAATTATCACAGTTTGTCACACAGGCACGGGTGACCCCCACACCACCTGCTCTGCTGGTGGGCCTGATCCTCCTGGATAGCAGCCAGGAACGGGGATTCCAGTTCTGCCTCAGTGGGACCCTCCTCAATGGCTCTAAAAATCATCTCTCTGCTTTCATTGGCAAAACCAGAACCCGCGATCGGCTGTGAAATTGCATTGTTTGAATACGAATTCAAACTGGGATATATGAAAATGGCATAAAAGAGTTTCATTCTTCCCTCTCCCCCTCTTTTTTCCTCTTTTTTCTTCCAAAATAGATATATGTCTAGACAGGCAACCTGTGTATTGTTCCAGCCAAGTTATGTGACCCTGGCGATACAAGGATCTAATCATCCGGAATGTCTGAACAATGGGAGTTAATGGTAGTGCTGCTGTCGGCCTCCTATCCAGGTACATGTGTAAGCATAAGGGCAGAATTAAGGACGTGATTAAATGTCATCATCTTCAATTGGATTTATCATGTGCAGATGTATTTTCCCAAAATGGCTCTCAAATATTAACCCAAAGGGATGGGTGGGAATATTCATGTCTTCAGTTAGGTTTGGAGCATCCCCTTTGAGCTGTGCCATTAAACCTCCCCTCCCAGGACCGACTTTACTTGGCTCAGCCCTCCCTGTGTGATTTCAGCCCCTACTTCTATTTGAAGATGTCCCTGCTCATTGCAGGGGATTGGACTAGGTGAGCTTTGAAGGTCCCTTCGCAAACTCTTCTATGATTGTAGAGCACAGGTCCTGCTCCTGGACCTGGTTTTTGAAGTTAAAGGGTCACTTGCTAAAACATAGGAGCAGTTCTGACACCAGGAACTTCATCCCAGGTCTCCTTTCTGCCAGACAGAGACTGCAGCTCGAGATGACAGAGTTGTGCATTCTCTTTGACCCTAAACCCTGACATTTCCTTTGCCCAGCGGCAGAGTTTCGGGTAGGGTAGATCCTGCTCTGAGTGGCAAGTGGCACAGCATGAGGCTCATGTACCCTAAGACACGTTGAATCTATGGCTTGGGTGATCCACCTGCAGATTGCCAAGGGTGAGCTGTGATTTGCCCAAAGAAGAAGCAGTCCCTCTATGTTCTCCACTATATCTTAGGAGTCTCGTGTCTGTTTACAGCATGCACCAGGGTTTCTCCACAGGTTCCTCCCAGTTCTATTTTCTCCTTTCTTTCAGCCATTGTATCTCAACTGGAAGTCAGGGGGTCCCTCCAGTAACGGTTTCATGCTGTATATTCTCTTTGCCATGCAAAAATCAAAGGGAATTTTGCACGTGACTACAAGAAGGGGCTGGAAGAAGCCCTCAAGGTATACTTAGTCCTGGATTACTCCAGCAGTCCACGGGAGAAATCCTGCTGCCCCGAAGCAGTCATCTTCAAGGAAAACCTATGTGTGTTTGTAGACTCCAGAGGGAATTTGGACAGGCTGTGGAACTGTACAAACTTTGTGACTTTCCACCAAACCCATAGATTCCAGAGCATCTGAAAGTTACGTGGTGTTTAAATGCTGCACATTACTCTCAGTTCTGTATCATTGAGAGTCGGCAGCAGGGAGTAAAAGAAGAGGAGTGTTTTAAATATGTGGGACTAGTGAATGGATTGACATTTTGCCTTGTATTTCAAAAGGCTTTTTCTACTGGGAAATTAGTCTCTACTCGCATGGCATTGTGATAATCCGCTTAGAGTCCAGTTCATCAATATCTTTAAGTACTCACATGTTTTTCCTCTACAACAAAGTAACTTTGTCATTTATGTGCTGGTTGTCAACCATCTCAAGTAAAATGACTAGCAGAAGATGGGAGGTTTTTAGCTAGCTCTGCATACTTTAATAGCATAGACTAAATAGGGTTATCAGTAATTATATTTTCCAGTTACCAGGAGCTTTATAGACCCCGTAGAGTACAACCACATTGCTCTCTACCCTCAGGACCCTGCAGGTTGACACCAGATGCTGTAGGGAAAGGGGAGTGCACAGGGGGTCATGGGCATCAGCATGAGGATGTGGCTGCCCAGCCAATGTCCTTTAGCAGAATGGAGGGGTGACAAATCAGCAGGATCAATAACGAGCATCTTTTGTTTGTCTCATTCTTGATCAGCTGCATCAGTCATAAACTTGGTCCTTTTGGATGCCCTGAAACGGTGGAACAAGTCCTCAGTTTTGCATGCCAGGACAGAAGCAGCTCGTGGAGCTGCAGCCATGGACTGCTGTGGCAGCCTGAAGTGTAAATGCTTTAGTAAAGTTTTGGGTAGAGATGAGGAGGATGGATCGACCAGAAAATGAACAACGTGAGACCCAGATTGTGCCTAAACTGCTGACAGGAAAGATAAGAGGGCGTATCAGGGAAAGATCTTTGTACATAACCCCTATTTCTATTCTTCCTAAGCATCTAGTTCTGACCACTGTCAGTCAGAGATAGGCTACGGGGCTGGAAAAACCTTTGTTTTGATGCAATGTGGCTTTTCTTACCCATTTTAGGGTGTTCTGTCGCATACCTGGTGCTTCTGGCTTTACCTGGACAGAGATCAAGGCCCTTTGCTCTCCATCTCAGCGAGTCAAGACAATGAAAATCCATTTGAGCCCCTGTGATACTGTGAATTACTAATGCAGAATGCCACTGTTATGTGGGGGTCTTGGAAAGGGAATCCTAGCAGGGTGGGGTGGGTATTAGCCCATTTTCCATCACTGCCCTGGGTTACTACAAGGGAAACATGGGGGAGCAGAAACATAAATGGAGCATGGGGGTTTTTATCAGTGCACGAGGACTAAAACCCTTACTCATGGTATGTGATTTGAGTCAACGCAGTTCTAGATTATCTGCTGCACATATATTCACCATGCATAAACATCTGACAGCAATTAAGCTCAGTGATGCCATTGGAAATCAGAATCCTGTCTCCCCTCTGGATCTATAAAAGGACCTTTTCAACTCTCAAATTAGCAAAGCAATTAATCATTATGTGTCATTTTAAGCATGTGCTTTAGTCCAGGCCCTCAAATTTAAGTGCACCTCAAGCTGAGCAAGTAGGGGAGTGCTTTGGTCGACCAGACCTGGGTGAATTTTCCAAGAACTGTTAGCAATTAAGCAGCTGGAGTTATTTTAATAGCTCCAAGACTGTTATGTCTTTGAAGGGAATCCAGACTCTGATAAAGTGCTGCTTAATGGAGTCAGTTGGAAGAGGATACTTCCAATTTGGGAGCAGCTTCTGAGTTTTGCCATTTGTTTTCATTCTTCCCATCCAGCACAGTGACAGCAGTGGATGAGGAGGTGCCATCCAGGGCACTCCAGGTTATTGGACAGCCAGGTTATTGGGTTATTGCATCCTGTCCAGAGCTGTGGGTGGTCCTGAGTTTTCCTTCCCGAGAGCATAGCTGAAGGAGCTGTTCTACACCTGATTTAGGCAATATAGAATTTGCCCTCTTTTTGATGCACACCCACTTCTTTATTCAGCACTACATCTTTGTTGCACAGCAGGAGTTAATCTAGACTGTGGCAGCACCCCAGTATTTTCCCTCTCATGAAACTTTCCTCATGGAAGGTAATCTGCCTTAAAACATTGGGACTTCAGCACAGCAGGGAAGTCACCAAAACTGTCCCTTTTTGCTGCTCTTAGCATCTAGCCCTTTCCTGGTGATGCCAGTAAAGGGTAGCAAGGGCCTGGGTACCACTTCATCCTTTGGTCTGTGTGGCACAAAAAGCTCTTGGTGATGAGGTCCCATCGCTGCACAAGCCCGAGGTGTGCCAGGGGTGAGCTGAGCGAGCTGGTCTTTCCCTTCAAATAAAGGAGGTCAGGGCAGAAGGAGCGTGTCTCTGATGAATTGCATGCTAAAGGAGATCCACATTCTGCCAGTTGCGTGATTAGATGCTGGGACATGTTTTTTTAATGGAGATGGAAAACAGGCATTTTGACAGGACTGGGTTTTGCTCAGGGCTATGTATGTGCCGCTCTCACTGAAGCTTCTTGGCCAGATTTGTCCCTGGTTTGAGAAGACATGACTCTGCTGAGGCGTGATGGAGCTGAGTTTGATCTTGAGGTGGAGCTGAAGAAGAATATTCCACTCTCTATCCTCTCAGGGCAGTGTGAGGAGCCCTATGAGAACCTAGTTATGAAACCCTGCTGCTGCCCTGTGCTTGCTTTACTGGCAAGCGTGAGGATTTAAGGAGCAGTGTTTTGGTTCTCCAACTGATCTTTAATTCCAGCTTGCTTTTTGCAAGCTTGCCTTGTTGAACACACTCCTTGTGAATAAACTGGGCTTTACGTGTTCTGAGCATCAGAAAATCTCAAAGAATGTCTGACTTTCATGGGCATGGAGTTTTATTCGGATGTAAACCAATAAAGAGAGAAAGAAAGGAAAGAATACTGGAAGGAGTCATCTGTAATAGCTTCAATTCCTGCAGTCTTTCCTTACAAAGTCCTTGGATGTGGATCTAGCCAGAAGGGACCGTGTCAGTGCAAGGGGACATTTTCTTCCCCTTGGTGATGGTGCTAGCAGGGCTTTGGAAAGCACTGGTGCTCCAAGTACTACACCATTATCATCGTATAGTCGTGGGTTGAATTTCTTTCCCATTTCTCAAAGGTACTTCAGTTTGAAATACCTACACTGGTGCTCTCTCTGGAAGAGACTTCTTGGGTCAAGGCTAAGACTGTGTTGAAAGGGGCACTATAGTCAGATGTAGGTGAGCTTGGTTGAACTGCAGCAAGGTAAATATCTCACCCATATTAGCCTTTCGCCCATACTAGATAGCAGGTTAGATTAGATGATGTGATGATCGAACTTAAACCAGCTACTGCTGTACTAGTAAGACGTAGCAGGCTTGTAAGTTAATGGCAAGATGGCAATAATGATGCCTTCCTCAGAAGACCTTGAGAAATATTGAAAAGAGGGTGTGATTCAGCAAACTAGATTTCAGATACTGAAGTCCCACTGGAGTTGTAGCATTTAGCCTTGTCTTTTGCCCCAGACATGGTCAGCTACCTTGGTAGGCTGTAAGCTCATCATCATCATGCTGCTTTAGGGATTAAAAATGGCCAAGTCCCTTGTGACCTCAGGGTGGGAAGTGGAATGGTTTGGGAATACGACTGACCTCTTTCCCATGCAAGGGGTACTGTATGATGGTGCTAGCAGTGGCTCTTGCCAGCTCTCTGTGGCAGTCATGGTGCTCTATAGGTAGTCCCACCTAACTTTCATTTAACTGACCTGAGCTAAAGGATCCTGCAATAACAGTATTTAACATGCTTCATTTATTCATTAAACCCAAATGGATGTTGCCAGCTTCACCTTGCCCACCATGGCTTTGATACCCTGCAGAGCTTTATGGGAAGCACATATTTCACATGATAGCTCTTATGAGCTCGTATCAAGTTGATTTCAGTTGTCTCCTGAGAGGTTCAAAAGGCCACTGGGCAGTGGCTAATGGTGAGCTTCCAGCTGTGGTAATTAAAGGTAACTGAAGTCACTCATCTCTTGCAACAAAACTGACTCTACCACCTAATCCCCTCCATCACCAAGCAGCCAGCCATGGGAAAGACAGGAAGACAGGCAGAAAGAAGGGAGGGAGGAAGGGAGGGATGGAGGAAAGGAGAAGGCAGGCTGTGTGCGATGTACAGGGAAATAATTCTGAGAAACACAGCAATTTAGATATTAAAATCTTCTTTCTCCAGGAGAGAAAAACCTATCCATTAAAACAGTTGTAAAGCCCTTTAAATCAGGCTCAGGTGCCTTTTGGGAAGACGGTTGCCGGTTCAGTTCGATGTGGAGAAGTACAAATGTAGCGGTTTTAATCACGATAAATAACTTCTCTTTTATCAGATCATCTCTGCTGGAAACAGTTTTGCTCCGTGCAGTGATGGTAATTTGCACACTTATCATTCGGTACCTTCCCAAGACAAGCAGCTGGCCATGGGATGCAATTTAACAATTTATCAACCACTGGTTCCTCCAGCCCTTTGCAGCCAGAAGGGCATTTCACACTATTTAAGAGACTTCACCATCCATTGCCATCAATTTGAGATTTCACCAACCCTTAGTCATTAAGATTTTCCACTCAGCACTTCACTGTGTAACCTGGGGACGTGGCTGCTGGCCCCTTGCATTATCGGCTCTGTGCAGGTGATGGGATAATTACCAGAAGGATGCAAATCACTACGGGACTATCAAAGGGAGCAGTCGGGATTAGCTGTATGTGTCACGTACAGAGGTTGGAAAGGCACGGTGGGGAAAACACCAAAGGGTATCTATGGCATGCTTATCCCCTTCTTTGTGTTTTCAGCTGGAGGGCTCTCTGGGGTTGTGTCCATTGAGTGCTCAGGGGGATGGGGTCTGGCATCTGCCTCTGCCATCTTCAGCTGGGATTTATTGCGTGCTGCCTCTTGAATCTGGAGCAGAGAGGCAAGGAAGGTTGGCACGTTCCCACTGCTCGCTGCCTGCAAACCTGTGTGGCAGGTCCAGGCCTAAAAGAGCCATGGCCTCAAGGTCAGAGTGTCTTCATGACTGCTGCAAAAGCATGTGTTGTGCTGCGTTACAAAGCCAGGCATGTAGTTGGGTTCAGGAGGAGCAGGCAGTCGTTCTGGTCCTAGCATATGGGGCGCTTTCCTTCACCTTGTGCATCTCCCCAAATCCTTCTGGGGCCTGTAGCAGACCAAGAACTGGCTCAGTGGCTCTTGGACTGCTTTCTCTGGTTGTCCTCTGCCACAGGCACCTGAAAGCCTTGTCTGCTGTTTATCAAGGTGAGGGGAAAATACCTCGTGGAGTGTCAGACTCTTCCCAGATAGATAAATCCATCCTGCTGAGTAACACGGGATGCTGTCTCATGGCAAAGGCAGGTAGCTGTTGGTGGAAGAGGACAGAAGGTGAAGTCGTGGGGATGACAGCAGGAGTGAGGTCTGCTGATGGATGTTAAGATCTGGTAGTGCTGTGCAGGAGCTGCAGAGGCAGTTCAGAAAGAGCCTGTAGGGGATTTACTGACACAGTGGGGAGATACAGCAGTGGAGAGGGGACTGTTCTGCCACTCTGCAGCTGCTGCTTGGGCAGCAAAATGTGGCTTTTGCCTTTACCCCTTGCTCAAAGACGTGAAACAGGATGACCCTCATAAAAAGAGGAGGTTTTAATAGGATTTTTTATTGTTTCTTTGAGGTATTCTTCATGATTTGCAGCCTCTGCAAATTAGGTCTCTGGGGGTGCAATGCTAGTGGCTAGACACGCTGCTGCATGGCTCGGTACAGCTGGCAGAGCACGTAGGTGGGAACTCCCACTGTGGAAAGCACTGTTTGGTCTCTCCCTTGCACTGCAGATCACAGCCTGGTTGCGTGCTCACTCTTCCTGGCTGAAGGATGGGGAGTTGGCTGGTGCTGCAGAGAAGGTTTGCCAAAGGGAGCGTGCCTCTGTATTCAGGGATGGAGCATTCACTATTTCTCTGGGCACCCTGTGCCAGCGCCTCAGCACCCTCACAGTAAAGAACTTCTGCCTTAGATCTAACCTGAACTTCCCCTGTTTCAGTTTGAACCCATCACCCCTTGTCCTATCGCTACAGTCCCTGATGAAGAGTCCCTCTCCAGCATCCTTGTAGCCCCCTTCAGACACTGGAAGCTGCTCTGAGGTCTCCACGCAGCTTCTCTTCTCCAGGCTGAACAGCCCCAGTGTTCTCAGCCTGTCTCCATACAGGAGGTGCTCCAGCCCCTGAGCATCCTCGTGGCCTCCTCTGGACTTGCTCCAACAGCTCCATGTCCTTCTTATGCTGAGGACACCAGAGCTGCACACAGTGCTGCAAGGGGGGTCTCACGAGAGCAGAGCAGAGGGGCAGGATCACCTCCCTCAGCCTGCTGCTCACGCTAATCTCAGCTGTATCTCTTCTGAAGGTACATGTGTCTTGCCCAGCAAGGTATGGACACCTGGGGATGTAGGAAAGGCTCTCCCTGGGCACAGCTCTTGGCTGCAGCCTCAGAGACTCTCCCCATGCTTTTTCTCCACCGGTGCAAGTGAGGATGGGATAGAATCACAGACTCATTGCACAAGCTCTCAGTCCTGGGCTGTGTTTTGGATCTGTGGGAGATTCCTGCTGACTACACTGCATTAGCTCTGCTGTATCAGCAGACTGCCTCTCCTGGTGGCAGCTATGGGAGGGAAGGCTATAACCAGAGAGCACATAGAGGCATCTTCCTTCAATAAAGACTAGCAGTTGGTGGCAATCAGTGACTTAGGGAACCTCACAGAGGCTGCAGCCAGATCCCCATGTTCAATAGCTGCCAGTGGGCCCAGTCTCCACAAATTTGTCTAATCCCTTTTAACCCATTTGTAGTTCTGGTCTTTGCAACATCCTGTGGTGCTGCTTGAGCCTTTATTTGTTGTAAACCTGGTGTCTGCACAGATCATCGGATGGCCATTTCCCTTCCTGACACAGCCACTTGGCTTCACCTCTTCCCTTCAAAGAGGGCTCTGATGCAGCACCAGGAGTCATTATGGCCTGAAAACACCCTTCTGAATCCCTCAGCATCATTTCAAAGCTCCAAATGGTTTGTGGTCTTTTAAATACAAAATGTAGGCTTAAAAAGTTGAAGGGTATTCCCCCCCTTCAGTGGCCTGGGAAGGAGCAGATTGTCCTTGGGTTGCTTGCAGAAGCCAGAGTCCAGCAGCTGCTGCTCCTTTGGCTTCTCCCCACCTCCAGGACTGATGATACCCTGGAAGGCAGGAGCAGGATGGGGTTTGGAGGGGCTGGGGCAAGTTTTGACATTGCTGGCAGTGACGTTTCCACGTCCAAAAGATCTCCTCTCCCATCTCTTCAATTTAGCATCGTCATTTAGTATTTCCATTGACCAGAGGCCAACAAGCAGTAAGCAATGCACATAGATTTTGCAGAACAAACCTCCAGAGTGGTTTCTAATACAGGGCACATGCAGTCTTAGAGCATTATTGAAGTATCTGTATTTACCCTGCATGATGGAAGGAGGGGAATCAACACTGGGATCAGCTGTTTAGAAACAATCCATTTTGAAAGCAAGGAAAGAAAAGAGAAAGAAAGAAAAAGGAAGGAAGGAAGGGAAGGAAGGGAAGAAAGAAAGGAAAGAAAGGAAGGAAAGAAAGGAAAGGAAGGAAAGGAAAGGGAAGGGAAGGGAAGGGAAGGGAAGGGAAGGGAAGGGAAGGGAAGGGAAGGGAAGGGAAGGGAAGGAAAGGAAAGGAAAGGAAAGGAAAGGAAAGGAAAGGAAAGGAAAGGAAAGGAAAGGAAAGGAAAGGAAAGGAAAGGAAAGGAAAGGAAAGGAAAGGAAAGGAAAGGAAAGGAAAGGAAAGGAAAGGAAAGGAAAGGAAAGGAAAGGAAAGGAAAGGAAAGGAAAGGAAAGGAAAGGAAAGGAAAGGAAAGGAAAGGAGGAAGGAAGGAAGGAAGGAAGGAAGGAAGGAAGGAAGGAAGGAAGGAAGGAAGGAAGGAAAAACTTCCACCCTTGAAAAAAGGAAAAGGGATCTGAGCACGTTTAATTTTGATGAGCATTTCTGAGATCTGAAACAGAGTGTTACAGGGAGCTCAGGATGGGACAAATGGATTCACTAGCCAGAGAGTTCAGTAAAAGCCTGAAATTCACTGAATTCTGTGCTTCTGGATGTAACAAAAGATGAAGAGCATGATCCTACACCGCTTGGAGATAGTGGGACTTCTGACTTGGTCAGACAAGGGTCAGCCCTAAATAAAGGGCTTAGGTCCCCAACAGAGCAGATGTGCTGTCCTATAGGGTACGGGTGAAACCCCTTTGTCTAATCAAGCAGATCCTGTTGTCCTGACAGGAAGTCAGAGCTCATTTCTGCAGGGAATACCCCTTTGCTTGCTTCAGGAGAGCAGTTTCCCATTGACTTCTGCTGCCCAGAATATCCATTTGCAGCCAGTGTGGAATCTGTATCTACCACCATCATCCCACTACATCACATCCACATTTTAGTTCTACCTAACTCATCTGCTGCATGCCCTTTTCAACCAATGAAGGGGGCTATGACATTTGCCCTTGCATGGGTAGAGCACAGCATAGCGAGCAGCTCAGGGAAGCTGGCCAGGGAATGCTGTTGCTGTCTGCCTGATCCAAAAGGGAGCAGATTCCTTTTCTTGGGTATGCCATGCTAGACCCTGATGTTAGCCGGCTATTAATAGCAGCAGGTCACTCTAGGGAATGCGTGAGGAGGTTTGCATGTGGAGGGATGCGGCAGTTAGTTAGCCAGAGGCTGGCTTCATCTGGATCTCTATTTCTGATCTCACAAGCTTTGTCCTCGTAAGTGTGTGCTTGGAACAACCTGTACCAGTGGTTTCAGTCACTTTGGGACTTCAGTTGTGCAGAAGTGCAGCTGTAAACCGTGCAAAGCTGACTTTAGTGGTTTGATAAACCAGAAACAGAAAGAAATGTTGCCTGGTGTGTGAGTTTGTCCTGAAGACAGCCATAGGTACACTTGTCTCTGTATAATGTATTCGTAATGTATAGTTAATTTAGTTGTTGTGCAGTTTGTTATGCCAAGGATAAAGCAAAGGGCTTCCCACCCAGCTCTGGTTTTGTATGGTGGTGTCATGGATGTGAATTGAGTTTATAGAATCAGATCTTTGTTGTGTTTATCCCTTCTCTGGTTAATCTAGATTACCATTTGAGGTGACAGGCTGTTGAATACATGGAAGGCGAACTATACATCACCATAGTCTCACCAGATAATGGTAGAGTAGCATAGGCATTACAAGTGAATATGGCTCTCTGACAGTTAGAAAGCAAAGCCCTCCCTCACCCCCTTTTTAAGAGCAGTGCCTCTGAAAATGACGTTAGTTTTACCGTGGTCCTTAAGGCTAAAAGGAGAGGCACATGTGACTCTTTGGCTCTTCAATTAAAATGAACTTTATTGCAAAATGCTTCTTTTGTTGTCTTGCCAGCTGGGTGGCTTCAGGATCTCGAATAATACATGTGCAGCATTGTACAGTAATTGTTCCCCATCCTCAAGAATGCACAGATTATGAATTCATAGGTTGGTGGTGCAGCTGATGGTGGCTTTCAGCTTCTCCATAGCAGGAAAGGACTGAACCTGGTGCAGGCTGCCCATATACAGCTTCAGTAGACCCAGCTTTTGCATTTATCTTTAGCCTGAGCTGGCAAAACAACACATCAACCTCAAGGCTACCACAAAGGGTGCATCAGGCTGGCAGGGTCTGAAGCCCAGATTCATCCTGCCTACCCTTAAGTAAAGGGGAAGCTAGCTGTGGTGCCTGATTTCAAGAGCATCACCTAAACTATCACTAAACTAAACCTCCAGCCAGTGCAAGTGAGATCAAGTGATGAGAATGGGATGACCCAGCTGCAGGACCTGTTTGTCTATGTTGGGGGAAGAAATATAGGGATCTTAGTGTGACCATTCAGTAATGCACTGAGTTGACAGGCACCCAGGTCTGCGTGTCTGAAAGTGTTCAGGTCCTGCCACAGAGGGCTACAGAGCTAGTGAAGTGTCGGAGTAGCTGCTGTTGTATTGCTGGGACTGCTCAGACCTGGGAAGTGGGAAGGAAAGAGGGAAAAGAGTGAGGTGAAGGCAGAGGAGCAATTTGGGATAACGACAGCGAGTAAAGGAAGGAGAAAACACAAGAAAATCTAGAACAAAGAAGCTGAAAAGGTCACAACACTGCGCTCAGAGCGCTTCGTAATGGTGTGCCTATCTGCAAACCTGCTCTGAGCAGTGTGTTTGTTCCTCTCTCAGCACAATGCATTGGTGCTTCCGTTCCTCACTGCTCTAATGAACGCTCCTCTGTAGCCTCCTAAACCTCTCCCATGGCTTGTGCAGGCTGCACCAGCATGTTTATAGAAGTTTGCTTAGCCATTAATAGATCTGCCCTCACTTCAAACCGCACCAGTGGCACGGAGCTTCAGGACCCCCTGTATCCTAAACAAATTCCTGGTGGCAAGCCAGATTTAACCGCACACAAAAGCAACGTTGTTTCCTGGGGTTTAGGGCACTGCCTTTATATTCAACTGGAGGAGTTCTGCAGCCATCTACAGCCCATTGCCCTGATGTGAACCCAAAGGAACAGAGTTGTTTCCTTCACAGGTACGTTTGTCCCTATGCATCACATCACATCCTGGGTGCTGGCGTCAGCCTCAGCGCTGAGGATTTACAATTTACAATCAAATTTACATTTGATTGCTCTGCTTTTAAAAGAATGTCACTCTCAGAGAGAATTTCCATGCCTCGGGGCACAAGGAAAGGGTTGTTTTGGTTGTTTTGAATGGAGCCTTGGCTCTTTGTGTGTCAGAGTATTCCGCTTTAGTTTCCCATTTGTGGGCTCTTTGCCCCCATGCTGGTGTCTTCCAGCAGACCAGACCTCCCTGGTAGTGGAGTAATAGTGGAATGGATTATCATAGAATCATAGAATCAACCATGTTAGGAAAGCCCTTTCATCTCATCCAGTCCACCCATTCCCCAGCACTGCCAAGGCCACCACTAACCCATGGCACTGAGGGCCTCATCTCCACGGTGTGTGAACACTTCCAGGGATGGTGATCCCATCACTTAGTGCTATCTTTCAGAGGGTTTGAAACTTGACTGAGTATATAACTCTCTAAAGCATTAGTTATGCCTGCAGTGAGGTCCTGAGGACCTGGCAGGTATTCATGGTGCGAAAACTGGACATGGAACTCTCAATCCTAAATCTCATTCTGACCATGTGAACACTAGTGCTCCATGAGGGATGCCTTTAGGATGGAGTAAGTTTTGCACAGAGAAACCAATCTCTACTACCTCTGAGCACCAGGGGTGAGCAACTCCTGAGAGGGAACAGCACTGGAGGACCCACATCCTGCCTGCTCTTGGCTGCTTGACAGCCCTCAGGGGTTACAAACCACCTTTGGAGTGTGGTTTGGAGCAGCCTCAGGTCACATATTGAGTGAGGGGCTATGGGCATCTCCTCTGCAGTTCCCTCACTTCGCTGGTGCTCAGGTCTGAATCTCAGAGCTCTGTGGCTTTGAAGAAACCATCTCCCATGTCCGACTACATAAATCCACAAGGTTCCTGCATTTAGGAAAGCTGCTGGTCAGTATCTGTGATGGTCGCTTCAGAGTGAGGATTTGCTTGTGCAGAGTTGTTGAGGAAAAGCTTAATCTGAATTAACTAAATGTGTGAATTGAAGCTGGATTAATGGTGCCGCATCAATGGATGGATTCCTTCAGTTCTTCTCTGCAGAACTAAAACGGTCTTAATTTGTTTCAGTGTAATTATGAAAGAGGATGTTACACGGGCCTTTAATGAGATATAATTTCCTGACCGTAAAAGTTAGTCTGGGTTAGTTTTTTTGTGCCTCCCAGCAGGGGTGAGATTAGGATACAGTCCTGATTCTGCTTTTAGTAGGAAACTCGTATTGTCTTTACTGGGGATTTTAGTAACTGATTCTGATAATGAAGGAAGCCGGTTTTATTATGATTATACTATTTTTAATCTTAGGATATAAAAGCAATTAATTAATCCTCCCCATGTCCCTGTGAGGCTGGTAAAGGCGTTGTAACAATCGCTTCATTCCTTGCTGTGCTATGTCTGCTTGTAGTGTGGAATAGAGCAAAGCAGGGCTACAAGATATGGGAGGGAAGATGAGTATCAGATCTTACTGAATGCACGGGAGGAATTAAGCAAGGAAAAGGATGTTGCTACCCAGCTTAGAATTTGGTCAAACCACCATGGTGCACTCACCAAAGAGTGTCAGGGGAGCTTTGGAGATCAGGGCTTCTGCTTTACGTCTAACCAGATCTACAGCATGTATAATGGTACCACACACAGTGCACTGTGCTGGGGGGGTGGCTTAGTAGCAGGGTGTGAATATCAAGGATTAATTTATCTGCTTTCCCTTTATGTGGCAATGGGATTTATCCAGTTAAGTTACATTTCTTCCCCCCAAAAATAAATGAAAAGAGACATTAAAAAGAAAACCCCTCTGAGATGATGACTGCTCTCTGAAGGCTGACTGCCCATTCCCAGAGCCTGCTCCATCACTGCTGCAGTGCCAAGCGGTATTCCTCACCATCCCTTCTCCTTACAGACAGCCTCTTTCTATTCCTCAGTGGATGGTGTATTTTCTGCTCGATGCTAAGTCTCGTGTTTGCCTCTCTTCTTTAAATGAGAGCAAGCACGGCGCTTTTGTTCTGCTCCTTTTGCAGTGCCTTTTTGCTGATCTTCTCTGCATGTATCTGAAAGGTCAGGAAAACAAATCAATACAGAAAAGGACCTCCTGCCCCTTTTAACCTAATGTGTAGGAGGGAGGGAAAGGAAATCACCGATTACATGAAAGGGAACTTTAAATATGCTTGAAAAAAGCACAGTGGGAGTGAGGGTTTGGAAGGAGAGGTGTCCACAAGACCAGTCTCTGCAGTTCACAGGGTGCCTTGAGGAACATGTGGTCTTCTCCTCCACGACACCATGTATGGGCAGATCCATAGGGCTGAAAAGCATCCCATGAAAGGTGCTGTTAAAGGGAATGACCCTCTCATTTCAGCATCACTGACTGTGAAGTTGTCTGCAAGAGAGACCTTGATACACTGAGAGCTGGACGGAGACTCGCCACATGATCTGATGGCTTGCAAATGCTGACCACTGTTTTCTATTAGCTTAAGTTGGTTTGCTTCAGTGCTTTCTGGCTACCACTGTCTTATTTCCACTCCTCCAGGTGAGCAGCTTCTGCAGATAACCACCAGAGCATCAGGAAGTGGGAGAGATGCTTTATATCTGCACAGCAACTGGATCCCCGCTGCACCATCGCTGGAGCAGTGAGGCCTGCAATTGAGTGTTGGTCTACACTCAAGCCTGAATACTGCAGGCAAGTGTACTAATGACTGCCTCTGTTCCCAACATGTAGCCTCAAGCGTTCAGCTGAGAGTCCTCCATTAGAAGACCATTATTGGGAGCTTCCTTGGTAGTGAATGGAGAGGAGATAGCTCTCCCTTTCCTTTCCAGTGATGGAAACTTCTAGATTGCTCATATAGGGTCTTCATGCAAGAGTATTACATTAGATGCAAAAAAATCAGACCTTACTCTCTTGAATTATTTTAGTCTTTAAATATCTGCCTTTGAATTTAGCTTTGATTGATCCATCATTGGGTGCAAGCCTCTTGAACACTGCAAGGTGAGCCTGCAGAACTGTGGCTCTGATATCTCTGGTGTTTCGATTTAAGGCTTTAGCTGAAGCCACCAACAGAGTACTCTGTGTGCATGTTTGTGTGCATAACACATTGTACTTTTTCTGCCCACAAACTCAAAATTAGAGCAGGCTGCCAATGTCTGTAACTTTGGGTGCAGGAAACAGATGTTCCTGTATCTTGCAATGGCCTCAGATCTCTAAAAGAGATGAACCACAAAGATGAATCCTAATAAATAAAGCCCTAATAAGTAACTTTCAGCCATCTTCTTCTGTGAAATCCTTAGAATAGTGAGACTGTGAGGCACCACCATGCCTTTGGGTTAGATGGCTCCTTCATGGAAGAGAAATCACAAAGCTCTGGCTATCACCTTACTGGAGGGAATGGAAAAGGACTTTTGTGGGTGAATTGTCTTTTAAATCCCTAAGGCCACCAAAGGTTTCTGAAACACACCTAGCCATCCCTGGGACACTTGTTCTTACATAGCCATGTGTTTGCTTACACAAGAGAGGTAAACTAAGTCCTTTTTGGAGCCCTCTTTCCCTATCAGACTGTTGGGGTACAGATATGGTTTGAGTCATGTGTGGTTTGAAGTTTAATTTTGCAAAACACAAATCTTCCACTTGAACTTCCCAAAGAGCATCTTCCAATGTTACATCATGTCAGATTTCCCCTTGTGCTGGCAGGGGTGCGAGCAGCCAAGATGCACAATGGGGATGTCTATAACCATGCGACCACCATCGTGCTGGGTGATCTAGTGCTTCAGTTGTACATCAGGCAGTGCATAGGGGCAAAGGGTGCAGCTCCATCAGCTCTGCTGCTGTATTTTCCCTTGTGGCTAAGCTAAAAGCCTTGGAAAACACTAAAATCCCCAAAGGTAATGCAGGACAGCACTTAGCTTCTCTAGTATGTGAGCAATGTTGGGTACTCTGCATTATTAGTAGTAGTAGTGATAACAGTAACAATAATAATACTGCACTGCAAGCCCTATTGGTGTCCTTCATTCTAGGTTAAAACTACAACAAGAAACATCTAGTTTTGTGGGTCTGGGTTTCTGAGAGCTCTTTGTAAGTCTTCCTGAGGCAGTAGCTCAAATCCCTGAGAGGAGAAATTGCCTTTCCTTGTTCTGATGCAACCTCTCTGAGTGTTCCAAGACCTCCCCAGAAATAGCCCTTGGCGTTTCTTCTGGATGGTGGGGAGCTGGTGAAAGGTAGTGAGGGGTGGAGGAGCCCCTGCAGTAGACAGATGATTCAGTCCCAACACTGAGTTGCTGTGAGCTGTAGGGGTTTATTCCTCTGGAAGGGCCAAAGCCTGGCAGCAGAGAGGCTGCGTCACTCCAAATTACACCCTGGCTGCCTCTGCTATCATCGTTACTTCTATAATCGGTGTCACACCATGGCCTGTTGCTAATTTTTCCTCCTTACTTTATTATGTAGGCCCCTTTCTGTCTGCAGGCAAGTTGGGCAGTGAGCTTTCCAATGATGGCAATATTTACTGAAGGGAGCAGAGCTGTCAGTTTGGACACACATGGGAAGACCGCAGGAAAAAGGAGGTGAGCCTCAGTGTCTGCCTCAGCTTCACTCAGGGTTTGCTGAGCCTGCCAAATGAGATCTGAGTGGATCACTGGGACTCTGAAGAAAGCAGCCGTGAAGAAACCCAGAAGGGATTAAAACTGTATGTGCATGGTGACCCACCAGTGCTAAGGGCTGGCTAACTCCTGAAACTGAGGCCAAATGCATGGGAAGGAAGTGCTTGTGGGGTTAAATATGGGTTTACAAACTCCATCCAGCTTTGACAGGAGCAGCCTGGGAGTGCTCACTCAGTGGCCATCTCTCAGAAGGATCAGGAGATGGATACACATGGAGGGATTTGAAGTATCAGGGATGCTGCTCTGGGTTCTCCAGCAGAGAAAACACACTATTGCTATGGGTCCATACATAATTTAACAGTTGGAAGAAAGCCCAGCAGTTTTGCTGGTCAATAAGTTTTCAGAGCTAGGAGAAAAGCTTGAGTTGGGCTTAGAGATTGTGCTTTCTATCTATGACCTGATTTGCTCTGACTTCATATGAACAACAAAATGTGTTCAGTGTCACTACTGATAACCTACTATCTTGAAGGAAAGAGTCTCACTCTCAGACAAACGGTGCCATTCAACCTTTAAGGAAGAAAAAGAAAAAGGTGGTTTGTAAATTAAGCCCCTTTGGATGCCTGGCTATTAATAACTTCCTTTGATTTTGGTATCCCATCTTGAAACTCAAACATATACTTTGGAATAATAGTAGTGATTTTAAAATACCCGCTAGCATCTCCATTGATAATGCAAACTCCCTGATACCAGTCAAGTTCAGGCTTTGGCAGTTGCTTTTCATTCATGCTGGTGAATGCAGGAGCAGAATGGGGTCCTATAATTAAAATCCCTGCAAGGCATTCCTTCCCCTCCTCAACTTAAGGGAAAGCTGGAAACGCTGCATCCAGTAACCCTTGCTATCCTCAGAAGTTGACAATGTGGGGTGTGAAACCTTTAAAGCTGTGGCACCAAGGCCTGAATTGGACTCTTGATGCAGCTCTGGATCATGTCATGTTCTGTCTGAGACCTTTGTAGTTCAATAAATTGGGCAAGATAGTGGAAGAATAGATTCTGAGGGAAATGGGATCACCTCACCCTAATCTTGAAGCTTGGGCTGAGATTTACAAAGTAGAGCAGTCAATTCCTACCCACTGCAGAATAACCTAACCTCTTTCCTGTAGTACATAGAAGAGAAACAGATAAAGGCAGCTCCCAAGGACACCACTTTTTGCCCAGACTTTGCCAATCACTTGTGAAAAAGAGGTATAGTGAACTGATAAATGCAAAGCAAAATCTTTTGGACAGGAGGAATGAACTGGAGTTAATGACACCATTTCCAGCCCCTAGATGTACTCAGGCTGGTGTTCCCGGAACACTTGCATCATGGAATTCCAGCAATCAAGTAACATCATCACACGAACATGGCCTGACAGGCTTCTTATCACCCACAAGCTATGTGTGTTGTCAACATAAACTTGCTTATCCGTGTCTCACAATAGATGCTGGCACAGGGGTGCTGGTTTTTCTCTCCTTAACAGTAAGCGCTATGAATCCCACAGAGGACCTCGCGTGAACCTTACGCGTCAGTCAAAGCTGGTTTTGTGTGGAGTAGCTGCTCCGTGTTTTGTTTGACTCGTTTGGGCTTTGGTTTTTAATTCTAATTCATATTCTTGTTCGTGGCTTGCAGAAGTTGCCTAGAAACCATCTGGTGTCAGCTCGCTCAGCCGGGACACACGCTCCCATGTGCAGGCAGAGAGATAAGCTTAACTTCTGAGTGTTCAAATGAAATGCAATTACCGTCCCACTTCCCCCTCCCATGGATGTGATAGATGAGAACCAAAACACATCAAAACAAACATCACTGAGTCTGAAAAGTCTGCCGTGGGCATTACATGGGGCTGTGTGGATGGAGAAGGAGCTCTCGAGGTGGTGGCAGAGCTGTATTTGCCCCCATTACAAGATCCAGCAGGCTTCTGGTGGACCCTTCTCTGGTCCTGGTAATACAGAGCAGCCACAGACTTAGTTCTCCTGAGCTTTTTGCCTCCCTGCTTGTGAAAATGAGTTATTTCCTTCACCATGCATCCTGCCCGAAGTCTTCCCTCGGCTCTCCCTGTCTCCTGTGGTGGTTGTGATGAGAATTGGTTAGAGAAGAGCAGACTCAGAGGGGATCCCATCAATGCAGATCAGTATCTCAAAGGTGGGTACCAGGAGGACGGTGCCAGAGTCTTCCCAGTGGCGCTCAGCAACAGGGTGAGGAGCAGTGGCCATAAACTAACACACAACAAGTCTCACCTCAGCATGAGGAAGAACTTCTTTACACTGAGGGTGTCAGAGCCCTGAACAGGCTGCACAGGGGGGGTGTGGAGTCTCCCTCTCTTGATACATCCCAAACCCTCCTGGACACGTTCCTGTGCGACCTGCTCTGGGTGGTCCTGCCTTGGCAGGGGGTTGGACTGGGTGATCTATAGAGGGCCCTTCCAACCATAATGGTTCTTCTTGTGTTCTTCCAGGATAAAATCACCTTACATGTGATAAAGCCAGAGCAGCTTATAGCACTGAACACAGACCTGGTGGTGGAACCATCCTGTGCAAGTAGAGCTTGGAAAATAAAGGCTTTGTCAAGGCAGTGGCTGAAGAATTTGGGTTTTGAACCAAACCCCCAAAAGATTATGAGGCTCTCCAGGAAAATACAAAAATGATTTTGGCTTGACCTGTAACACTTTATTTGGGAAACATTTCTTTTTAGGGTGCCTGGCTCTTTTGCTTGTAACTTGGGATGCTTTCGAAATGAGAAACGCCATCTCAGAATGAAGTGTTGAAGGGAATTAAATACTCCTTAAGTTCAAAATGAACGTTTCAACACTGACAAAAATTGAAAATTGCTCCCTTTGTGGGACTTGAAACAATTAAATTCAGATTGGATTTCCCAGTGCTTCTGCTCTCCCCATATCTGCACTTTCTGGTGAGGTTTGCTATGCTTTGGCCTTTTTTCATGTGTATACAGAGAATAAGTAGAGGTTTTAAGGACAAATGTGAACACCTCCACAGCAGGAGGACCTGGGGGAGGCAGGGGAGAGCCCCTCAGTAACCATTGAGGCAGTGGAGGCAGGAGCATCCAAGCTGACATCTGGACAGTGTGGTCCAATGCTGTTCAAAGGACCAACCTGGTGTAAATGGCTATTGACCAACTGACCTTCATGTTTTAAACCAGCCTCTCCGCTTGCCAGGCAGGACTCTGAATCTATTAGAATGGTAGGTACAGCTTCATTTATAGATGCTGGTTGAGGTGGTGGGGCTGAGGATTTCTGAAGGCCTTGGGAGTGATTTGAAGTCAAAAGGGTGAGTGCCTGGGCATGGACGTGGGTTGTCTATAGGAGCTTTTCAGGAGGTGCTGGGGTGAGAAGGAGGGGGGCTAAGACAGCTTGAGCCATTAGGACTCAGTGTTTATCTGTGGCTCTCAGAAACCATGGGCAGATTGTGATCATTGCCAAGTATTAATGCCTACTCGGTTCTCCATGTGCACTCAAAATGCTAAGGGCTGGCTCCCACCAGCTTCATGGGCAGCTCTTCACGAGGATGGCAGAGAAGGTCTTTCTCAATGGATGCTCTAGGGAACTTGCTGTATTGTATATCAGACTCTGGGTGAGTCAAAAGAAATGGAAGGGATCCTTTGTTTATACCTTCCTCTCCCCCCAAAAGAGATAAGAGCTATATAAGTACATGGCTGACTCATGAGGCCCCTGAGCCTATATTTGCAACTGATTGTTCCCAGCTTTCACAGGGTGACACATGAGTTCTGAAAGACACATGGGATTTACTGGCATGGTAGGGGTCAGGCAGCAGGACAGTGCTGTTTGGAAGAAGGATGCTAAATCTGCTTAGAGATTTGAACGCACTCATTTGTCTTGGCAATGCAAAGCATCCTGTGAGTCTTGAGCACTGACCTAAGGAAATATTTCTAATAAAGAAAACTAATTTCCTGGCAATTAGAGCACATCACAGGCTTTAATCTGAAATCATGCAGAATATTGTTGTTCTGCTGATCTAACAGACTGAAGACGACTTCTAATTGCAGGAGTGATGGTACTGCTATAATAATATGTTAGCTGAATAAACGCTCAGTTCCCCTAACCTCAAGGAATTCAGAGTCCTCTAAGATGAAGTGTTTATTTCAGTAATTCAAGGATAAGAAGCATACTGGGGGGCATTGCAAAGAAATCTTTGTGTGTTACTTCAAGAAAGATACAGGTTAAATCTGCTAAAACCCCCTAAATTTGCAAAGGAAATGTAAATCTGTAAGCAAACCAGATTGATCTGAAGTAACAGTAAAAGCTCAAGTGCCTTCTTGTACGGTGATGTGGCACCAGCATAAGTGTATGGTAACCTCTCTGCAAGTGACAGCAGAATAGGGGGGATCTTGCTAGTCTAGGGGCTAGGCAATGTTTGAAAGGGATGTAATGTGGCTTTGAGCACAAACAGCAATGCTTTAGAGATCTCTTTAGCCTCAAGTTAATGCAGTGGGTTTCAAATCTTCATTTCACCTGCACAGCCAGTTAGTCTGGAAGGCTTGCTTCAGACAGTGAATTTGACAGCAAAGCAGGCAATGCCAAGAAGGGTACGACAAGCTTAAAGCCATTCTGAGTTACCTGAAAGTTCCTGTTGTATTGGTGGCAGTCCCAAGCACACCCTGTCTAACTCAAGCTAGATAAAAGCAAGGTGAGTTTAGTTGTCTAAAGAGCTGTCCTAAGGTAAGCCAGGAGGGATGAACTACCTCCTAGAAATGTCATGCTCTCCCTCTGTTACTCCTAGAGCAGTTAGGCAGCTAATTTAGGCTGGGTACATGTAAGGCTAATAAGCCACAAGATGAAGTGCCCACTGGTTGCCACCAGTGCTCTGCCCGTAGGCCGTAGCACACTACCATCCAGTGTTGCTGGTAGTTGGTGCACAGGCTATCAGGAAGATGTAGAAATATCTGATCCACTGAGTGGACCATGCCAATGGTCTATGTAATCTTACATAGACTTCTGAAAACTTACATAAATCATTACCAGCTTGGCTTGCTTAGAAGCTAATGTCTTCAAATACAGCCTGGGCACTCAAAAGTTCCAGTTTTAACAGCACAGGAAAGTTGAACGGAGGACTGGAAGAAGTGCTAAGTGTGATAGAGACCCAGTCTTTCTTTGTAATACAAAGCATTTAATGGATATTGTTGCATATCTTCTGAAAATTCACTTCATACTCAAAGTGCCGCGTGTTTTTAGAAGTGTGAATGCATTAATCATGGGTAAGGAGTTTGAGTTCTGCGTTGAAGCTGAAGGAAAGAGCTTCCCTGATACAAATAACTGTCCCTTAAGGCTGTTTTCTCTGCGTTCTTTGGTTCCCTTCCAGTTCTGCCCTATCTGTCCGTGGTTATCCAGGCTATATTAGTGCCTCCTTTAGAAGTTAATCAAGTTTTCAAGCCACAGTTGAGCCCTTGTTGATCTGGTTTTCCTGGAGAAGAGCCATTAAACAGAAGAGCCACAAAACTAAGATGGGAGGCTAATTACAGTCATCCAAATTTGTTACTCTCTGCTTATTTAGAAGTGGAAGAAAAGTCACTATGTTCCAGAAACGTAATCAAACAAGTGCTATTTTGGCTTTATACTATATCTGTATACCCAAACCAGGCCTTTGCTACTGAATCTTTGGTTGCCAGGGCTGTTTGTTAGGTTGGGCTGCTATAGTTTCTGAGTAACTAGTCAGCTAATGAAGTTCTAAATAACATTAGTCAGCCAGTGAAGTTATTGGTCTAAACTGACCTGTTCTGTGTTTGCAGCTTGCCCTACAGCAATAGTTGTCATCAAAGTGGTCAATGCTCCATCCCTGGCAGTGTTCAAGGCCAGGTTGGACAGAGCCTTGGGTGACATGGTCTAGTGGGAGGTGTCCAACCCCATGTCAGGCGGTTGGAACTGGATGAGCTTAAGTTCCTTTCCAACCCAAACCATTCTGTGATTCCATGGTTCTCCTGTTTTGTTCACATGAGTGCTCTGGTTACTAACAAAGGGTGAAGTTCAGAGAGAGACCACAGTGCAAAATTCAAGTGCTAATAAATAAATGGCAATGCCAAATGCTCAGGACATTGGACGCAACCTCCAACGAAGTCAACTGCTGCTCAGGCTCAGTTCTTGCTCATATCCAGCCTTAGTGGCCATAAATTGCGCAGTCCAATGTGAATGTAATAAACATTCAGGAATGTGCTTCACAAAGCTCTGACTAAACACATCCTCCCACACCGTGCTGTTTCAGCTGATGTCTCCTATGTCTCCCAAGCCCACAAAAGCACCTGAGTGAGGTGTCTGTCTGCTTGGACTTGGCAACCTAGCCATACATCCCTAGCTGTCATTCCTCTGCTGAAAGGCATCAAGGGGGATGCTGAAGGAAAAATCATCCCTAGCTTCATCTTTGCCTTCTGTCTAGACATACTCTCCTTCCCTGGCATGCTGTGGAAGCGAGGAGGGATGCTGGGGTGCTGCATCTGGGAATCATGGTAAATAGAACATGTCTGAGAGCTGAAACTCGGCTTACAGCCTCTAAGTGCACAAGAGCAGCACAGCACCTGCAGCCTCGGAAGCTGGGCTGACAGATAAATGAATTTTAACATATGCTGTTTAAGGCTGTTACCAGCCTCCTCATTACTGGAGATGGTTTAGGGAGTGAATAAAATGCAGGTGGCCCTTTTCTAACACACAGTGGGTCAGAGACACTGTTGGGTTAAGCTGGAGTGGGCAGATTGTAGCTGCAGCAACTGGGAGCAGAGGAGGAGATAGCAAATACACAGCCATGGACTGCAATGAGTGAGGTCTGCACTTAGATGAAACGTATTCCTTAGTGATACCAGGGCTGCTGTTGTGGACTCTAAATGGGATCCTGTGATGAGCCCGATCTTTGATGGTATCGGATGAACATCACTGCTCGTTCCAGCTTATTATGTGTCCTGCAGTACCTGTCATGCCTCTCTGCCATCTACAGCAAATAATGACTCTGGCAATTATGAAGGCTTTGTGTGCCTGCAGATCAGAAACAGCATCTCACAAGGGGCAGGCTTTCTGCATCTCAGCACTGCAAAGTCTTCCCTCACATAGCGATTTGGGCCCTTTTGTCTCCCCTTTCCTCTGCACCCGCTAGTCTGAACAGCAGAAGCTCTACAGATGAGAAACCCCCTCGAGAGGCAGCTTCGCCTCCTGTTTTTCCCATTTTAATACCTGACCCTCCTCCTTGTCTTTGGAACCAGGACAGGATTTGGTGTCAAACACCCAAGTTCTGCTTCATTCAGGGCTGATCAAAAGTCCACTAAAACCAGTGGAAAAATCCCATCGGGTTTGCTGTTCGCTAGCTTATTCCCAGCTCTCATCTGGCTGCATCCCTTTGGCTGTACGGACATGCAGGGCATCTGTGGATGCTCAGAAGGGGGGATTTTTGGCAAAGCCTCCCACAGAAGTCATCCTTGTCTCCCTGTGAGAAATGTGAGGCTCTGGGGTGTTCCACTTGGTCCAAATCTGCCATTCCATCTGCTTTCCCATGCTTGGACTCATGTCCTAGCACACCACCAGCCAGGCACGGGGCTTAGTGTCAAGCAGGCAAGAGTATGTTTTTTCTTGCCATCCCTTCTTCCTCTCATTTTTGGTTGCTCCTGGTGTCCCCACACCTCCTCACCTCAAGCTGCCATCCCAGAGCAGCGATCACACACTGCCCCATTGCCAGTACATCCTCCCTCTGTGCTGACACCTAAGGTGGGTGTTAGGTTCTGCTCCTTAACACGGTTGTGAAGTCCAAATCAGACCTTGCTTTGCTGCCCTGTCCACATGCACCTTCCACCGTCCCTGCAGGGCGTTGAGTGCATCTTCACAAAACCATGTTCAGACCGCAGATGGAGGCAGAGCAATGGGGGCATTTGGGGAGGGTCTGCTCAGAAAGAAAGCATTGGAGGGAGTGCTTGACATTTGACACACATGGCTTCAGCATCGGAACTTTGGTTTGGGAAAATCATGGAAATAATCATGGCTCTTTTGATCTTCCAAGTGCTCTTCCCTCACTAACTGATGGGTGTAATCAAATGGTCATGCTCTGCAAATACATTTGGTAGCAAACAGCAAGGGTCAAGCTTTCTGCTACTGTTGTACCTTTGAAACATCAATGCCAATCTCATGGCATGAAAATTGAGGACCGAAGTCTGTTTAAGGGTACAACATCTTGTTTAGTCAATGGAATCGCATGCCTGTTAATAAGAGCAGAATCAGATCCTAATTAATTTCAGGCTTGCCACATATATTATTCCATTTTAATACACATGATTACTGGCAACATGAAGACTCATGTGAAGAGCTTTGAAATACATGAATTGGATATTGATCCGAAATATAAGACTTAATATCCCAACATTTCTCATATTGGTTCCTGTGGGAACCTTTGACAGAGGAGGGAGAATGACCCCAAGGTACCCAGCCAGTTTCTGCTGTACAACGTCATGTGCACACATCCCAACATACACACAGGTCAGCTGTAGCTTTGGGGATGCCCTGGGGTACCCAGGAATGAGCCTGTGATGTTGAATACTGGGTTCCTCCACACAGCTGGGGGTCTACCAAGAGCAAGTTGCACCAGCTTTGCTGTTGATGTCTGGATGATGTGGCCATGGCTCCACTCATTCCAGCCAGGATTATGGGAGGAAGGATCCCAGCCTGAGCATGCCACCGAAGGGGTGCCCAGGCTTTCTCTAGGAGCAAGACTGGAGCCACAGCCTTGCAAGGTAAATATGGAGCAATCTAATTTTAAAGGTATTACTCAGTATTGACTAATTCAGCTCTGCAAAGTGCGAGGTCCCTGTCTGGTACCAGCACCAGAGCTAGGTAAAAGCCAGCCCATGGCAAACAGAGCCTAGATCAGCTACATTAAAGAGCTGCAGGCACTGATTCCCAATCCTCCTGGGTGAGAGGCAGATCAGCATTGTGTTTGTGTTTTCAAGATCAAGTATCTCGAATCATAAATGTCAATAGAATTATGAAGTACATTGAAAGCTTCCAAGTTATTTAAAATTAAATAACAACCCTGTCATGCAGCCAAGTATTGCTCAGATCCGCTCAACCCATGCAGGAGGCAAAGGAGGCTTTCAATTTCTTTGTTCAATCACTTCATTAAATCCCAATTCCTCTTAGAAGCTTGGCAGTCCTTACCCTCTCCCACTTACCTCTGATACAAGTCCCCTTTGTGCTTGGGTTTCTCATGCTTTCAGTGCTTCCCCACCTTTCTATATGCCAAAGTCTCACTGAGCATCAAGGCAGTGCCCCTAAGTGAGGACAACTAATGGTATTACTGCGAGCAATCTACTTGTCCCGTGCAGCCACTGCATTGAGCTGGGATGTGTCCGTGTGCAACCACGAGAAACGCTGCTCTGGCTTTTTGTGGGATCTGGGATGGGAAGCATGCTGCATGCTGTTAGCCAGCAATGCCTTTGCAGGAGATAAAAGTGGTTTGGCCAGCCCTTGTCCCCAGCAAGGTGCCCTGCTTGGTGTGGCAATAAGATGAAATGAGAGGCAGCGTGGTCGTGCTGGTGGGGTTACAAGGTAAAGGTGAACCTTCTGACCTCAGGATTGTCATTATTCCACAACAGAAAAAGCAGGAATGAGCTGAGAAATGGCCTATAAAATCCCAGTACTGCTACCTGGTGACAGTTGCTGCCACCCTGTAATGTGGTTTTAGGCTGTGAGATACACCACTGCAAGGGTCCCTGGGCTCTCCAACTTCAGGATGTAGCTCTAGATGATCACAGTGTGCCTTTTTCCTGTTCTTTTCCTGCTGAGGACAGGTATGGTATTAGTGTATTCTGTGCTAAGAGGGGCTGTGTGGGGACCTCAGAGCTACAAGGATGCTGGAGAGGGACGCTTCGTCAGGGGCTGTAGTGATAGGACAAGGGGTGATGGGTTCAAACTGAAACAGGGGAAGTTCAGGTTAGATCTAAGGAAGAAGCTCTTCCCTGTGAGGGTGCTGAGGCGCTGGCACAGGGTGCCCAGAGAAGCTGTGGCTGCCCCATCCCTGGCAGTGTTCAAGGCCAGGTTGGACACAGGGGCTTGGAGCAACCTGGTCTGGTGTGAGGTGTCCCTGCCCATGGCAGGGGGTTGGAACTGGGTGAGCTTTAAGGTTTTTCCCAACCCAAACCAGTTCGGGTTTCTATGAAATACACCCAACAGGCTGCAGCTCAACCCGAGCATGAACTTTTATGAATGGGATTCCTTAGCTTTCCCCCTCTGTACTCTCACAGGTACTCAGGGAAAGGCATCAGCAGAAGATGCTGTAGGAGAAAGCCACAGAAATGAACTATAGATCCTGAAGGATGCCATTTTCTGTTTCTTAAAGAAGTTCTGGTCACAGCTGAAGGTGCTTTATGCTTTGACTTGTGCTTATAAGAGCCTGTACAGGCTCATGTGTTCTCATTCCTGCTGGGCCATCCCACCAGCACATGACTGTGGTGCCTTGGTTTATTTTCCTTTATAATCTCTTCCTAGGCTCTCTCTGAGATTTCTTGTATTGGGGGATCCTGCTTAAGCTGGATGGATTACTCAAATGTTCTTGGTGCAGCTCCAATTCCGGCTTAATTTCTCTCTAGCTGTTAGTGTTTCCGACTGGAAAAGCTACCCTACAGATGAGTGAATCCTTACTGAATGAGGCATCAGTAAGACATGCAGCAAAAGAGTTGGAATCCCCATGTGCAAGGCTCACCATGAATGCTGCTGCAGATGGAGCTTGCTCACATCACCTGCCTGAAGAGCAGGGCTGGCTCTCCTAGGAATGAAGAGCATGGGTTTGCCCATTCCCTGAAGCAAGGTGTAGGCTGTGTAGCTCTTTGCCCATGGGCTTCCACACCACCATGCCCATGGGTCAGTTTATGCCTCAGCATACAATGTGAGGGAAAGTCTCCTGTCTGCAGCACTGGGGAGCTATCTGGACTGGTGCAGGGTACAGACCTCCCCTGCTATGCCAGTCCTTGTTAATTCACCTCTAGGTACAGTTCCTAGGCAAAGAAAGACCCTTGAGAAGGCCCTGCAGCAATTGGCATGGAAGGATCCCTGCAGTTCTCCTATAGCAATCACAACACAACCTGTGGGGCTTGCAGTTTTCTCTATTAAGACAGGCGTTCCTAATGGCTTTGGGTAGCAGTTTTGCAATGACCACTGAACTCCCTTACCTTGGAAAGGCCAGACATGAGGCTGACTTGGCAAACTGCTCCCAGCACCAGTGCCTGAGGCATGGCTGTTGTCCAGTTCATGCCTCGTCATGGTACCTGGCTCTCAGTTCAGTGCAAGCTGCAGATCCCTCAAAGTCCCAAGTGTCTTTCCAAAACTGAAGCTCTATGACTTGAGCACGCACTGAAATGAACCTGAGGTTTCTACCAAACCTTCCACCTCTCCTGCATGCCCTAAACATGTTTAAAGGTTTGCCAGTGCTGGACAGGAGATAAATATGACATCAGGGGCTCAACATACTCCTGATGCTCCTGAAACTATTCCACCATGCTGTAGAACGTATTTTGTTGGCTTATAATGTGTGGCCCACAATGTGTATTTTACCATCCTAAATTTGCCCAGCAGGAGCCAACAGTGTGAGCAAATCTACGCAGGTCACTGCAGCATTTCTGAGAGGTGATGCTTTAGTTCTCTTAGCACGTCTAGGAAAAGACCTTGTGATTCCCATGCAGGGAGGTTGTGTCTGAGCCGTACTAACTGCTGAGAGAAGTGGTCCCAGGACTGTTCCAACTGGCTGATCTAGTGACATGAAAGTGTTGTCGTTTGCACGCTCTGGAGAGCTGCAGGATGCAGGGAAGACGGGTGGTTATTCTTCTTGTGCCTGCTTAAACAGTATGTTTG
Source organism: Neopsephotus bourkii (assembly GCF_033783945.1). Taxonomy (NCBI): domain Eukaryota; kingdom Metazoa; phylum Chordata; class Aves; order Psittaciformes; family Psittacidae; genus Neopsephotus; species Neopsephotus bourkii. The sequence continues at coordinate 80,243 of NW_026902104.1, forward strand.
ATCCTGTCACCTGGCCTGTGTGAACTGCCGTCTTTAGAAGTCAGTATTAATGATGCAGATCAAATCTAGATGCTGTCACTTATCCCACTTGCTCCAACAGCCTTTGTTAAGAGTAAAGAAAAAGAGTCTTCATGACCTTAAAAAGCAGAGGCAATATTATTTGTGTAAAGCTGTTAGGAGAGGTTCTAAGGACTGGAAAAGTGCTTCACTGGAAGAATGTATTAGCAAATGCTTCTTGATCACAGGGACACCTGTATCCTTGGTGAGAGACATAGAAAGCAGAACTGTCAACTTACATTCCTCTGTACACTGGGATCACTTAGAGTCATAGAATCATAGAATGGTTTGGGTTGGAAAGGACCTTAAGAGCATCCAGTTCTAAACTCCTACCACGGGCAGGGACACCTCACACTAGACCATGTCCCGCAAGGCTCTGTCCAGCTTGGCCTTGAACACTGCCAGGGATGGAGCATTCACCATTTGTTCTCACTGTGATCTGGCCTTGCTTCATGCTCTTCAAGGATCCTTGAAAAAGCAGTGCTTGTCTATATGAGTGTATCTGTAGAGCGTAAAGCTCAAGGTGCATCACCACCTCCCCTTCATCCTCCCAGTCTAGCACCACATTGTTACCACCCAAATGAACAATCTCTTCACCAGACTTTCTCACCTGGAACTGAAGCATGGATCTGAACTAAGCTGTCCACCTCCTCAGGCACATAGCCCTCTGGTGCCAGACCAAGGATCTGCCTAGTGCTGTGTCCTGCTTCCAGCAATGGCCGGACGTGGGTGCGCAGGGAAGACTTCAAGCATGTCAAGCTGAATGAGCTCCTAATCTTCAACTATCTTCAGGGATTTCCTGAATCAAATGCAGTTTCTATGCATCAGTAACACCCAAGGTATTGCTCCTCCATGAGCTTGCCTCTCTCCCTCTTCCAGATGTTGTTCTTGATGATTTGTTCCAGCTGTTGGTCCAGATTATTCTCCCCTCCCTGTCCCCAGCTGGTTGTCATGACTTTCTGCCTACATCCTTGTCATCAGTTCCTACTTCTGTGTAACTTGACCACATCTATCTAGCTTTCTCTCGATCATGCAATGAACAAAGGTCTGGGAAATTAAGAGAAAAAAATGGAATTATTAGTATGTTCTTAGGGGGTTTTATCCTTATTATTAAGCTGGAAAGTGGAAAGTTGACAGGTTTGAGTTTGGAAGTAAACAAACTGCTTAAACAGAGTATAAGAGCGAATGTGCTAACTACCTTTAGTATGGGGGAAGTGGAGTGTGCTTGGGAGCAGTAACCTTCTCACCTCAATCAGCAGCAGCTGGAACAGCTTGCTCTCCCTCTGCCTGTCTCCAGCTTGCTGAACGTTCGAATGCTCCACGCAAAGTGGAGCTGCCTGAATTTACAAATAGCTTCGGCCACCCTGAAACTGCTGCTTTTTTTCCTGTTTTGTTGGTTTTTCCCCAGCAAAGAAGTGATTCAGCAGCCAAAAAGATCACGAGCACCTCTCACAACAGCACCAGTTGCTCCTGGGTGTCTTGGAGCTTACAGCAGACCTGTTAACTCATGGTCTTACAGTGGAGGAGGTGGTGGGTAGGTACATTTATACAGGCAGAGTGCGAATTGATGATCAAGGCTGGGTTGCCTTCTTCAGCCTAGCCCAGGGGCAACTCTTCCTCCTCATGCAAGCCCTTGGAGTCCACCACTCTGCAACAGAACTAATAATAGCAAATGGACACAGCTTGCAAACAATTGGGAGGCTGAAATGTGTTTCCCCGGGGGTGTTTGCCAAATAGTTATGAATACAGAAGAGATTTGCTTAAAAAAAGAACCTTGCTTCAAACAACCTGCTGATGGCAAAGACTGAAATCTCTACAGTTATTTGTCTCAAATGGCTTGAGCTCTATGAGCCTCTAACTCTTGCACAGATGGGAGTCACTCCTTTCCAGAGTAAACAGAGCAGCCCAGCTCTCTGGTTACCACGATGGAAGAATGCAGTGTGTCTTCTATATCAAAATCTGCTTGCTTTCTCTGCTCACAGCCCTCTTCCCTTCCCGAGCTGCGAGCACGCAGTGGAGCTTTCCTCCTCTGGATACCTACTGCAAGCAAAATTAAACCTTGTTATTTGCAAATGGGATAATAGGTTGGAACGTGGGATCCTGTTTTCAGAGAGGTCTCTGGAACAAAGGCTATGAAGTGGGCCAGACATGGGTGTGCCAGTAAATAAAAACATGCATGTGCATAAGTACGTCTAACGAGTACTCAGACAGAATTAACTGGCAGATCCATATCTCACCAACAAAGCTGTTGAGCAGATTAAGTTTGGCTTTTTCTTTCTTCCTTTTTAAAGTAGCAGTGCCTCAGGCAAAGGTCTGTGTGGCCCAGAGAGGAAAGGCTGAAAATGGTCTGTACAAAACTCACAGTCACATCTTATCTGCCTCCTGTCCCTAGGCAGGGAAAGCCACCGAGGGCCTTTGCAAAGCCTTCTGATTACATGATTTGTGCTTATCCAGGCAGGAAAGAAAGGCTGCCATGGGACTTGGGTGGCCTGTTGCTGATGGAAAGGACATTTTCAACAAGATGTTGGCAGTCTGTCGTGGTTTAACCCCAGCTGGAAGCTAAGAACCACCCAGCCACTCACTCACATTCCCTTGCTGGGATGGGGAGAGGGTAAAAGCGAGAACACTCGTGGGTTGAGATAAAGGCAGTGTAATAGGTAAAGCAAAAGCCATGTGCACAAGCAAAGCAAAACAAGGAATTCATTCATTTCTTCCCATGGGCAGGCAGGGGTTTAGCCATCTGCAGGACAACAGGGCTCCATCATGCGTAATGGTTACTTGGGAAGACAAACACCACCACTCTGAATGTCTGCCCCTTTCCTTCTTCCCCCAGCTTTATAAGCTGCACATGATGCCATATAGCATGGAATATCCCTTTGGCCAGGTGGGGTCAGTTATCCCCACTGTGTCCTCTCCCAGCCTCTTGTGCATAGCCAGCCTGCTTACTGGTGGGGTGTGGTGGGAAGCAGAAAAGGCCTTGACTGTGTAAGTACTGCTCAGCAACAGCAAAGACATGGCTGTGTTGTCAGCACTGTTCCCAGCACAAACCCAAACCATTACCCCATACTACTATGAAGAAAATTAACTCTATCCCAGCCAAATCCAGCACACAGTCCTTCTATAAAAGCAGGCAAAACATCTGTAACTTCAAATAAACCTGGGAGGCTGCAATCTGCCAGAGGCTCATGTATAATGAGTGTCTCATCTTGTCGGGTAATACATTCCTGGCCAATGCTACCTTCTCTTTAAGCGTGTGGAACAGGAGCGTTGCGTGCTAAATCAGTGCATTGGTTGAGAGGATGTATCTGCTGTTTGGTGAAGAGTTAACTGATCCAAACCACTCACTTGGAAAGGGTTGGGAAGGTGGCAGAAGTGCTGCTGCTTTCTTGCCTCACTTGTAGCTGTGCTGCCTCTTCCCAAGCCTTGCAGAAACCACCCCCGATTGCTATAGTTGCCTGGGTACCTAACCCCTGTGACTGAGGTGATGGGTGCAGTGATGCTCAGCATGGGAGATGTGTTATCTCCATGCTCTGGAGTTTGTGTCCTGTCTTGCACAACCTTGCACAAGGCTTCCTACTTCCAGCAGTGCTCTGCACACTGGTGGAGGCTGGAAATCCACCTTGTATGTGTTCATGTATGTGTGTGCATCAACATACTGACACATACCAATGGTGAAAGAGGGCTGCTGCAGTTACAAAGTCCACTGGTCACAAGTTAGGGAATGCTGTGACTGTCCATGGCTGGATTCTGCTTGCCTTTGTCTATGTCTTGGGCTGACAATCAAGCAGGGGCTCTGTGGAAAAATACAGCACTTCATTGCACATATGTAAGAGGAATAAGAGGTGTTCTGGGAAAGCTGGTATTTCCTAAGCCCCAAGTGTTTGACTTCATGCCCTTCTTGGCATTCCTGCAGGGAAGTTTTTCGTGTGCAGCTTCCCAATGGCAAACAACAGCCCTCAAGCCAGGCCTGAGAATGGCTGCTGAAGCAAAGCCCTTGTTCCTCTGCTTCCATCCTTTGCTTTTGGTTTTCTCCCTGCTGCTTCCCTCTTCCCTTGGTCCCCAGCATCCCCAGTGCAATCTGCGGCACTGGTGTTCGAGCAGTGCTTGATCCCTGTGATTAGAAGGGGCACTAGTTTACTGTGGGGTATTGTGGCTCAGTGCTAAAAGGTTTCTTAGGCATATTAAGGTGAAGAGGGGGAAGAGTAGTGGGAGAGAATGATGGGAAGCAGAACATTTATTCATTTTTAATGCTTTATCTACTGTAGCAAACTCAGGATAGCAGTTCCCAAGGCTAGGAAAAGGCATGGGTTTAGCCTCAGGGCTCTACTGGCTGCATTTGAGATCTCCTGCAAATAACAGTCATCTGCAAGCATTTCAAGAAACCTTCACAAATTGTTTATCATGCAGAGTGTTAGGCAGCCTGAATACAGGAGTAATGGCATGGATGGTCATGCTCTAAACTGCCTTTTATGCCTGATTCTTAACCAGTGTTTATGGGCTCCAAGTTGTCTCCTCCCTGTGCTTTACCCTGGTTGTTTTATTAGCTGCTGGGGGTCCTTACACAGCAATAAAGATGTCTAATTAGGTGGTCCCAAAGAAATGTGTCCCTGTGGGGAGGTGAGATGGCTACAGGGCAGGAAGTTTTCTTGGAAGTCAATGCTGCTTGGCATCACTGGGCATTGGGACAGCAATGGAAACCTGCTCTCAAAGCTGGCACTGGCTGGTAAGAGCCTCCAAGTGCCACTGCTGGTATCCAGCTGGGAGAAGATGAGTAGGAAAAGTGGGCACTGATGGTGGTGTGATGATGAACCACATCAAGGAGATGGAAGGATGCATAAAACAAAGTGCTGGGGCTGATGCAGGAGTGGAGGGAAGCTGCTCTGGAGGAGCACAGGAGACAAACTCCCTTGCATTCAATGCTGTTATCAGGAAAAGGTGTTTGCAGAGCCTAAAGTGGAGTCTGGGAGGATGTTGTGCCAGACAGGACGGGCATCTGGGCCTCTTCCTTTCCTCTTGTCTCTCATCTCACAGCTTCCAGTGTTTTTTGACTGCCAGTTTTACCTTTTTCCACATCAGGCTCCATCAACATCCAGACACATCCTCATGCAGCTCTTCTTTCAGAAGCTGTACTCAGGCAAGCCTGTGCAAACACCTTGTGACAAGGATGCAGATAGCATGTATCTGTGCAGAATGGGAATATGGATGAGAAGAAACGCTACTGTAAGATATGAGAAGATCAAGGTTGTCAGGAAAATTAGCATGGAAATTACTGTATTAGGTAAGTCCAGGGGCCTCTCCAATCCAGTGTTGTATCTGATGTGAAATGCTCACAGAGACAATGAAAAGCCCTTGCAATAGGTAGATATGGAGTCTTCTACAAGAGGTAAGCGTTCTCCTCATATTGACACCATTGACACTGATGTAATCATGGGACATCTGGCTTTTTATTGATCCTGAAACTCTTTTCTCTATTTAGTGGTACATATGATTCATGATATGAGTCATGAGAGATCTGTGGCCTTGATCATTGAATAGTTTGGGTTGGAAGGGACCTTATCATCCAGTTCCAACCCCCTGGCATGAGCCTGGCATTTTGACCACTACTGTGCTGCTCATCCTCCCTTTTGGCAAGCTGTTGTGAAGCCTTCCTACTCTCTAGATGTTACCAGTGCACTGTGCATCATCTGCAAAAGATGCACACCTTACTGCTTCTTCAGGCAACCCCCCCACATTCAGCATTTCCCAGAGGGGTATTCTACAGATGGAAATGAATGCTGCATGGGGAGTTAGATGGCTACTCTGTCCTAATGCCCTGTGTTGTTCTTTTTGTGATCCCTGGAAGTTATTCCTCACAAGGCACTCTTGGGCATCCACACTGCTGGCATTTAGCTAAGCCACGGTTTGGACTCGAAGTTGCCAGCTGGAGCTGGCTTTGGGATTACTGCTGCAAACCAGTCTGTAGCACAATCACACCAGTTCCTCCAGACCCTGGGATCAAGAACATGGCTTGGGTGAGGGCAGTGAGTGTTTAAGCATGGCTCAGAGCTTAGCCTGTGTGCATACAGGCCTGCAAATGGGAATAGTGAACCTAGAGCTGAAAAGATGCTTAGGATGAGCGAGTCCATGTGTACTCTCTGTGTGGATGCAAGGAACACAGAGGTTTTAGAGCAGAGTGACAAGACTTGATTTCAGCATTCATTCTCTGTGCTAAGTCCCCCTAGAAGCAGATCTTATCTCTTGCCTTACAGCCCCACAGCATGTGAAGCATGGTAAACCCCTCCTTGCTTGTCTCAGGATAGGGTTCACATCCATTTTGAGCCGTGTGGGATTCCAGCCTATTTGTAGACTTATGATCTCGTGCTATTATATCTGTTTTTTTCCCATCCTTTCCACTGACAGCCTCCACATCTCGAATTCCAGCTGCCTGGAAAGCAAATCAGCAAATAAACGTTGGAGGAAACACGGGGAACAATCCCAACCTGTGTCTAGCAATCAGGCTCGTTGCCTTCAGGCAGGTGCACCAGCATGTGAACAGCAGCAATCCGCTCAGCAGTGGTTTTGGAAGCAAGGAGCTGACAGCACTGCGAAAGCTGAGCGATGCGATGGGTCTGGGGCCAGGGAAGCATCGTATGTGGATGCCAAGTAGATGGTTGGATTTTAGATGCTGCTAATTTTAGTGCAGTGTGATTTGCTTCACTGAGCTCTCCTGGTGCTCTGAGTGCTGTCAGTCAGGTTAATCATAATTCTTTATAAGACTTGAAACTCTTCATATGCAGGAATCTGATCCAAACTTTATCTTTTTTACTTAAGGTGAGTTTTTCCTGTGTGCTCTGACCTCACCATGTAATCATGACCCTGCTGTTCCATGTTTTCTTCTTCTCCTGATGTTCTTTAACCTATTTTACATGTAAAACATACCATAATATGCAGCCAAGTGTTTAAGCATCCAATTCCCTTCCTTCACCTCCCCTCCTGTTCCTGCGGTTGGTTGCAGATCACTGCCTGGAAGAAGGCAGAGGAAGCAGGCAGCAAGGTGAGCTTTGCTCCTGTGAGAATAACTCCTTTCAAGTGATTCCTTATCCAAGGTGAACTGATATCGCATCTGGGCTGAAAGCATGGCAGTTCCTGACAGTGCAGCCATCTGACCCTACCCTTAAAGCCATGCCCCGGTCCCCAGGCAGGATTGCTGCAGGGAGCCAGGGTCTGCTACAGCTCCACACACCCTCCATCTGCTTTACATCCTGTACCTTGTCCCTGTGTTAGTCTGCTGGGCTCAGCTGGGAGAGGGTCTGCATGGAAATGGCTTGGCTGGAAAAATGAGGGAATGGTTAAAACCTGATAGGAAAATAGACCCAGGCTAACAGAGTTTCATTTAATCACCAGGTTGCTGTCTGACGTCCAGTTTGTGTAGGTTGTGATGGAATGTGGTTTCCACCAGGCAAGTATTCAGTGCTTTGCATAATGAAAATTGGCACTTTGCAGTGATTTCTACCCAGACACAACTGCAGCTGCAATGGGAAGGCTGAGGCCATCTGTTCCTTCCTGCAGCTGCTGGCCTCTTCACCTGTCCCTCCTCATCCTCATCCCCATGCAGCTGGGAGCACCCATAGGCATGGGGCAGGTGGTGATGGGGTTCATCACACTACGGCAGCCACCGGTGCGGGGAACCTGGGGATGCGGTTGCACGATTCCCATGTATTCCTGTGGTCTCTAACTTAAGAATCCCATGCTTGAAGCAGGAGTTGATGTGCAACAGCAGCAGAGTGTAGGAAATCTGGGTCACTGCCAATCTTCTCTGCTTGCCCTGTGCCCATTTGAGGCTTTGTGTTTCTGGTTTCAGCGTATCAGGCTCCACTAGCTTGCTTTGATTCAGATTTACAAAGCCATACCTAGAGGAAGCAATGATATATTAATAGAATCATAGAATCCCAGACTGGTTTGGGTTGGAAAGGACCTCAGGATCATTCAGTTCCAACCTCCTGCCATGGGCAGGGACACCTCACACCAGACCAGGTTGCTCCAAGCCCCGTCCAGCCTGGCCTTGAACACTGCCAGGGATGGGGCATCTACCACTTCCTTGGGCAGCCTGTGGCAGTATCTAACCCTGTTCAGCATGCTGCAACCTGTGTATGGGCAGGAGTGAACACTAATCCTGCCCTGTGAAAGCCTGCTGAGGTTTGGTCCATGCAGACCAACACTCTTCTGCAGTGGTCCCCCTCTGAATCCTTCTGCTCTGCAAGAAGAGCATGTATAAAGGCAGCTTTTCTACATTCAAGGCCAGGCTGGATGTGGTTCTGAGCAACCTGATTTAGTTGAAGGTGTCCCTGCTCATTGCAGAGGGGTTGGAACTGGATGGGTTTTAAAGGTCCCTTCCAACCCAAGCCATACTATGATTCTATGATCCTTGGGAACCGATTACAAGGAAGGCTGTTGAAGGATGACGGTGTTTACACCATACTTCCCACTACCCCAGTGTTATCACCTTGCTCCTGGGGTAGTCTTTGCTGCAGAATCAAGGCAAGAAGGGATTTGATTCCCCTTAGGGATACATTCCCAGCTTGCATTAGCATCCAAGTTAAAAGATATGTGAAGATCAGGTGCAGAAAGCTGATCTATAATTTTCATGCATAGATGATTCCCAGCCACCAAGCTTTAACGACTATAAATTTACAGACTGGCCCATTTATCCAAAACAAGAAAGGTTTTGTGGTGAAGTTCTCCCTTCAGTTATGAAAGGCTCCATGGAACATAAATTCTTCTTTCTACCTGGACAGATTCACTGTTTGTGTCAATGGGGCTCCTGCCCACATGGGGAAAGAGAGGGAGGGATGTGGGGAACCACCATGCAGCGCAGCGAATAAAGACTTCCTGCACTGCCTTTGTTAATGGTGTGTTTCTGGGAGCTGGTCCAGGGCCGTTGCAGAGCATCAGTATAATTGTGCTATTATTTCTTGGTTTGAGTTTTGATCCATGAGGCTTTATCTTTGGAAACAACCCTTTCCCCAAGCAGTGTCCCTGTCCTCGTGATGGAGGACTCTGCAGTACATCCTTTGGTTCTCTAAAACACGGCGCTTTTTCACAACCCTAAAGCATTCTGTAGCTGATTGATGGCAACTCATTTAATGCAATGTGTAGGCCTAAAACTATGAATATATCAAGCTGTGGAACAATATATTTCTTCTTTTGGGGGGTGTTTGTCACACACTGGTTTCACTTAAAATGGAGGCAGAAATTGTATTTCATCACCTGCTTGCAAAAACTCATTATCAGGGGCTAAAGAATTTACAGGCAGAACCTCTGAAATCTGGTGTTTTGACACACTGTGACTTCATTGTTTGCTCTATAGCGCTGATGGAGCTCATCTCAATCTCCCCTCTGTCAGGTTAAAGCCATTCCCTTTTGTCCTGTCACTACAGGCCCTTGTAAAAAGCCCTTCTCCAGATTTCTTGTAGCCCCCTTTAGGTACTGGAAGGCTGCTATAAAGGTTAAATGTTAATATATTTTATCAAAAGCTGACTGGCTGAGGGCCTTTTTAACTGCTCAGGTTTTGCATCAAATAGGCCACTAATAGGGTTTTTTTTGCCACATTACCCCATATTTAATAGGGGGTGAACTCTTCAAATTGTAATACACATGCGTAGCTATTGCTTAATTTATATGAAACACATATTGCACTGATAGCAAATAACAATGAGCTATAAAGGGTTCTGTGCAACTGAGGATATTGCACATCCTCATGAGGGCTTAGAAATAGAAGTAAGCAGGCACCACAATGTGCAGCCATCACCAGAACTGACTCCCACAACAGATTGGGCTTCAGCACTGTGCACAGGTTCTATTTCAAGCAGATCACCTAGCTTATAGCTGCTCATGTTAAACCCAGTCTTATGCACAGAGGCTGAGTGCCACATCCCGCAGCCACTTCAGCATTTGCATTTCCTTTGCTCTCTGTGACCGTAACCATAGAACTTACTGCAACACTTGGAAAAATATAATCCTTGGCATTCAGCACATCTTCTCCACCCATTCGCATGTGCACATCTGAAGGAGCAAACAGAAAATCCACATAACTCTGGTGTCCGGAGCCAGGAAAAGCTGTGACTGGAGGGAATGAAGGAAAAAGGAGTAGTTATAGAGGGGGGAAAGCCTTAATGTGGGGAGCTGCAGCTGTGTCATGTTGGCAATAGGCTGCTAAAGCAGAAACACATCAGGGGAATGTGCCCTGCACCAAGGTGCTCAAAACAGCACCCAAGTGGGGCTTCAGCACTGCACAGGGCTTGTGCTGGCCGTTAAGGAAGAGATGAGTTTTAATGGAAAGGAACACAAATAACTACTACAAATGGCCCCAGGCTAAATGGCTCAGCCAGGCTACTTTGGCAAACACTTAGGAATGACAAATAATATTCACCCATCAGGGCTGGTTCAGCAAATAGGCTGGATTAATGATAATGACTGCAGTGAATAATTCAACTGGATCTACTGGTAATCTGAGAGTGAGTTGTACAGGCTTAGAAAATAAGGAAAATCAGATGGTTTGCTTGGGTGCTGGGTGGAAGGGGAAGAAAGAGAAGGAAGGATGTAATGGGTTAAAAACGCTACCCAAGAGCTGGGGTACACAGCTGGGGTGTGAGACACATCCACCACATTCCTGCTTGATCTGGACAGGGAAGCATTCAAGCTGTGGAGCTGCCTTGGGGCTTTTCCAGGCAAAACCATGGGGAGAAGGAGAACAAGCGTGACAAGTCAGGCAAGACTAGGTCCAGGGAAGTGCCTAAGGAAACTTTGGTCGACATGGATGCATTTCCATGGGATGTCTCAGTTTGAGTCAGACTTTTTAAAGGACAGACCATTTTACCAAAAGGCCCTTGCCCAGTAGTTCAGCATCACTTCCATTTCATTAGGTCCCTATAGCGGTACCCTAATGCTGTCTGAATGGGCACAGCCTCAGCTGCACTGTGCCCAGATGCTTCCATACCTATTTCCCCTTCCTTTCCCTTCCCAGCATCTCTGTCCCTTCTGGCCAATCACCTTCTCCAGCCCCAGGATGGCCATTGAGATCCAGTGGGTTTTGGCCAGGGGTGGTGATTTGCTCATGCAGAAAACACTGAAGCATCTAGGGCTGAGCTTAACAGGGTCCTGATGGTGAGTGCTAGGGAGGGGGAAGAAGGGGACAAAGCTGCCACTGTGCTCCTAAAACTGTTCCTTGAAGCAGATTTAGCATTGGCAGCACATTCCTTTCCATTTCCCATGGTTTCTGCTCTTTCTCCTGCTATCAAGTTTTGGGGATCCCCACGTAGTGTGGTGTAAGGCCTCTTTAAAAGGATTTCTGCCTGGAGAGGTTTTGATCTTTTGCTTGCAGACACCTTCCTGGTGGGGTCTGCTAGCAAACTGGGATGGACAAGGATGGCAGAATGGATTTATGAATGACCAAGTTACTGGTTATTATTCTTTATTCTGGTTATACTGGTTATTGTACTTTAATCACAGATCCCAGCTTTGTATTAAGTATAGGAGCTCGGTGCTTCATCATGGGCTACTGCAAGCTTTAAAGATGAAGAGTGCAAACCATGGCCATTCCCACCTGAGAAACAGGAGCAGGAAGAGGGAACAATCCACTTCTTCCCACGCAGTGCTGTGGGTCCTGCATTCACTGATGCTCTCCACTAGGATGGGGGAAGTTGGGGTGTTCTGCTTCGTTCCCTTTAATGTCAAGGGAGGAATCAATGGTGGTTGAAGCTGGCCTCTGAATGATCACCCCACACTCCCATACAAAGGGGGTCTGGCTTTGATTTTTCTCCAGCAGCACCCAGAAGAGGCAATTCAAAGATCCTGGGGAGAATATAGGTCCCAGTTGTTCTCTCTTGCTCTGGACTCAGCTCAGTGGGGACAGGGTGAGATGGGATACGAGCCTAGGACATGGTGTGCCTGATAGAAGGGGCTGGAACCTGCCGGTCCTGGGGCTGAGTGGTCCTGGCACAGGGGGAGCAGCAGCACACAGAGCAATGTCTGTGTGCAGAGCAGGGAACTGGGAATGAACTCCTGCAATAATAACACCACCAAAACCCCAGCCGGGGCCGTGTTTCACATTTTTCTCCGTGCCCTTCCAGCAACCCTTCCTTGAAGAGTTTCTGCCTACATTACAAGAAGCAGTTGCATTTTCAGGCAGCCAAGCCCTCTCCCTGCTGTTTTCCATAGCTGCCCTTTGCATCCCCTTGGCTATGGCGCGGGAGCCTCTCTCGCACAGAGCCGCGTTTGTCTCGGAGGCATGTTGAACTTGGCAGGTACCACCCGTCTGCCTCCAGTTTAGGCTACCACCTTTCCAAAGGAGCAGAGCCCGCAGTACACAGCGGCAGGAAAACCTGCTTGCCCGCCTGCAAAACCCAGGCAGGGTCCTTGGCAGCAGTTCCTCTGTCTTGTCACACAAATCCACTCTGCAGCAGATGCTGATCTACCTGCGTTTAGTCCCCATTTTGAGAGGTTAATGTGTGCTAAACCAGGCAGAAATACCACTTAAATAGCATGGAGCAAGCTTGATGCCCCTTCACAATCAACCATCCCTGGTGCGTGTGGATCCTGCTGTGCTCCTCAGCAGCCTAACCCTTCCCTATGGGTTCATCAGTTCCCATGAATCGATACCTGATGTGGAGCATGGGGTAGGTGGGTTTTTCCCCCCTTTGGCCAGGAGGAAGCACAAGCTGGTTGCAGATAGGGAGAAGGTGATGGTGCATCTCCATAAGTCCTGTCCTGGAGGGTCTTGGATAACTTGGTGGTGGGAAAGGGGAAAAGATGGTCACCCTGTATGGGGAAGGAACACCTCTCTTCAGAGGGGCATCTCTCAGGAGAAGAAACCCTGGTCATAAATCTCCGTGGGGACACATACCATGTCTGTGGGCAGTGGGGAAGATGATGTGGAGCATTTCTAGGCACCAAAACCTGTGCGCACACCGCTGTGGAGAGCAATTGCTGTTTCCACCTCCTCATTAAGCTTGCCATTAATAATACAGTGTTCCTTGTGCAGCTGAGAGCAGAAAGGGCTGCACGGGAGCTGACTCACTCTGACTCACATCTCCTGGGAACACAGGGTCATTTGGGTTAATCTCAGCCCACTGCATGCCTGGAGAGCCCCTGGGATAGAGAGTGCATCTCCTCTCTGCTCTCTGCCCATGTGCCTGGTTGTGACCCACAAAGACAGCTTGTCCTGAGGCAAGGAAAAGCCCCTCTGTAGCAATGGATGAGGGAGCCTGATCTGTGCCACTGATTTCCTTAGTTCTCCCCCAGAGCAGCAGTTTTCCCTCTGGAATGCCAGGAGCCCCATTGCAACGGGAGGACTCTGGGTTGAGCACAATGACCTGGGGAGCCAGGTACTTTGGGGCAGCATCTAGACCAGAGAAATGCAGTCGATCCCACTGGTTTAGTGTTTGACCCTACCCTTTGGGGAGCAGCAGAGAGGGCAGAACAGGATCCCAGGGAGCAAAGTCTTCCACGCTTCATCATTTAGTGGTGAATTCTGAGGTTGATCTTTGCTCAGGAAGAGCAGAAATGTATTATACTTCATTCCTTAGGGAAGAGAGAGCACAGGAGGGCCTGCCTGGCTCCTGGAGAGTTAAATGTGCTGTGGTGCTGCTGTATGCACAGGTAGAGCCTGGGCTTGGGGCAGCAGCTGCTGAAAGTCAGCGTTGATCTTTGACTCCTGCGATAACACTTCAGCTTGCAGGGATCTTCATGTTCATTCTTCTCTTTGCTTTTGTTTCTCTCCCAGTACAAAAGGGTGAATACAGGAGGGTTCATTGAGCAGAAAGGGAAAAGATCAAAACCCGCCTGTATTCCCAGCTTTCTGGCCATGATGCAGAGCCCATCCGAGGGACATGGCTGGGGTTAGGGAAGGATGAGGGAGGAAAACCAGAATTCCTTACCACCAGCAGTGAGCCTGAGCATGGTTTTTATAGGAGCTGTCAAGTCTTGGAGCAGGACAACAGCTGTGATGGAGCAATAAATGAAATGTTCAAGTAAATGGGAATGATTGACATTGACTTTGTGGTTGTACACTGATGATGCTTTCCAGATCCAGTTACATTTCCCTGTTAGTGGCATGCTGCTCCCTCTCCCTCTCTTTTATTTTGTCTGCCTAATTCCTATTTACTATGTGCCCTCTTCCCAACGTATTCCTTCCACCACTGCTTTGAACCTTCCTCCATCCCAACTTTTCATGATCCTTTGCAGATCACCCAGTGCAAATACCCCTTTTTCCAAAGCCTGCAGGAGGTTTTCATGCCCTTCTCTGAGGCTGTGATTTCTTAACTGGGTTCACTCTGCAGATGGGAGACCACCACTGTCCCAGAGCATGGCTAGATCCAGTACACTAGCCCCTGTCTAGGTTTGGCAGTGCTCAGGTGCTGTTGCTGGCAGTGTAGTCACTGTAAGTTAGAGCTAAAGGAGGGCTGCAAAACCTGTCAGCAATGTGAGTTAACACTTTGAGAGCCGTGACTGCAGCCAAAAACATCACCAGGCTTGATAGAGAGACACATGATAGATTTGGCCAAGATCAGATGGGGCTTGGAGCAACCTGGTCTAGTGGAAGGTGTCCCTGCCTGTGGCAGGGGGTGGAACTGGATGGTCTCTTCCAATCCAAACCAGCCTGTGGTTCTATAATTTACTTGCTGCGTCCCTCCCTATATATTGTGTGTTTGGTTATCACTTTCCATTACCCCAGCTCATTGTACTTGAGCAGCAATGCTGAATCCAGGGTGAGCTGGGAGACCCACAAGGCACAGTGGTAGTGCAGAAGTGATAACAGCTCTCCAGTGAAAGGTGTGAAGCCTCTGTCTCCCTCATCTCATCCGGATGCCTTGTATGGTACCCAGAAGAGATGTCGCTAACAGCAGCCTTTGTGTGTTGTCATCTCGGATATGCAGCAAGACCCTGTTATCAAGGTCCCCTCTTCTGGGTTGCAACTAGGGTTCTGATGCACAGAACTAAAAATCCTGCAGCAGATTATTTCCCACTGGGGGAAAAAAAAACCCAACAGATCCATTGAGTTAACCAGATGTGTCAATAATATAAAGTGTGGCTTGCCCTCCATCCCATCCTTCTCTCAATGTCCATTTATGCTCTTTCCCGACACTTTTCCCTACAGCACAGCATGAAGAACCTGGTTAAGCTGAAGGAATCAGCACTTCCATACCTGTGAGTGTTGAAAAGCCTTAGGATCAAGCTCAACTCCAAGGATTAACACTCAGGAGTCTCCACACTACTTGCTTTACAACCAGATGTGATTAATCATCTTTTGGTTCCCTTCTAGTTCTTGAGCTTTTTGTGCCAGCACTTTTAAAGCTGTCTCTGAGAGGACAAACCATCATTTTCTCCATAGACAACTGATCTTGTTGTGTAAAGACCTGGGGAGTCAGGAGCACAAAGTACTGTCATACTTGCAGTGAAGTTGTGGCACCTCACTGTATTTGTCTTACTGCTTCTTCAGCAGCCTCTTCCAAACCCAGGGAGGGAGATGAGTGTTATTCAGCTGTTAAGAAGAAACAGTACTTTTATTCAGCAAGACAGTTATCTAAAAGGAAAGTATCTAAATGCCTTAGCGAAGTTTTGCAGCAGAAGCTGGATTCCATAGGAACCCAATGGTTCCCTCAAAGTCATGGCTCTGCCTTAACATATAGATCTGTTACTGCTTTCAAAGAGTACATATTGCTCTATGGTGCTGCAATTTGTGCTACTAACGCCAATATGCTGTGAAGCTATATTCTTCCTGCTCGCTCTGTGTATCAAGTGACTCCACCTTGAAAAAGCTGGTTCCATGGTTATTTACAGAGTTTCTCCCAAGATTTAAATACACGCAGAACCCCATAAAGGGTTTTAAACACATCCTAGTGCCGTTCAGTGAAAGCTGCTTAATTGGAACTCCCACACAGCACTTTGCAATTAGCAGCGATGCTGCTGTTTGGGGAAAACAGGGGAGAGAGTCTCAAAGTCAGAATATAAACCACAATAATGTCCTGTCTGAAAACAGGGCACACAGCTGCAATCACTGTCAGTTATCTTTCTGTCTCCTGGGCATGAATGTGTCCCACTCTTCTCCCAGCCTATTTTCCGCATGGGGCTCCTATGCTATAGGGAAGCCGGGGGCTGTACAGATGAGCTGCAGCACGTGTTCCTCTTCCCTGCACTGAGTGAGGGAGGGTGAGATACTGAATATACGCTAGCTATCTCCCAGGTGTTCCTTGCTGTGCTATTTCCTCCCTGGATTCACCAGGCATCTGCTCAAAGGCTCCTGAAACTGAAGATGCTGCTTTGGGCAGAGCGGGGGAGAGGACCTGCTGATGCTGAATCCCTGAGTCATGTCCCAAATTCCCTGCTGCAGCAAGGCTGCAGGGTAACCTTGAGCTGCTCTCCTCCCGGCACAGAATGTACAGCAGGATGCAGCCCTGAACTCAGCCCCCTCCAGTGCTCCTCAGCTCAGAGAGAGGGAAAAGCCAGCTTCATAACACGGTGAGAACCAGCATCCTTCCTTCAGTCACACAGGAATACAGCTGTAGGTAAGGACTTACCCTGGAGCAACTGAGGTTTTCCTCTCTCCCTTGTCCTCTAGTTCTCCCTTGTATGCAGGCCTGTGTTTCCTCGCTGACCTTGACAGAATTTCCTTGGGATAGAGGTGTTGGGGGTCAGTGCAAGTGGGGGGCAATAGTGCCTTTATTTAACTTCTTCACACACAACTGGCTTATGAGTGGTGTGAGAAAACAAAGAGTTATTAAAAATTATAAGGGGGGGGCATTTGACATCCATCACCCTACTCAAATCCCAGCTACAGCCTGATCTTAAGCTCCACTGCTGCTTTTTGCAGGGCATGTTGGACTATGGGAATAGAAGGCCCAGGGGCACCTGGGCTTGGCTTTGTTTGCTCCAAACCCTCCCTTAGATTAGACAGAGCAGTAAAAAACCCAAAGAATCCCTGAACGCAAGGACAGGAATGTCCTTGTTGTGGAGAACAGACTTAGCAACTCCTGGGGGCTTTCAGCAGGCTGAGCACTGGTTTGATGTGGAGCCTCACGCTCTGAGAGCAGCGTGGGTTAGAAATCGTTCCTCTTTGATGCTGGACCTCGCACCCATTTCTTTTTCAGTCTAACTGGCCTTGTTGCCATGGTTGTTACAGCTCGCAAAGGTGAAGTGGTGAGCTTCAGAACAGCCCCATGACATTCATCTGTGCATATCCCGTTGCTGCAGGAAGGGGACTGCCTGGCTCCCCCATCACCTCTCCTTGCAGACCTCATTGAGGCTGTTGAGTAAGAGTGTCTTGAGCAAACCACGGCTCTCATCTGACCAGCAGGGTGCTGTGGGCAGGGCTGGTGATGGTCAAAGGCCAGCTATGAGTCATCTCAAATCCAATGAGCAATCATTAGTTGGGAGAAGAGGTAATTAGACTGGCTTCACTATCTTGCTGTTATGCTGAGGGCAGTAATGGGGTGGTATTGGTGCCACTTTATTTGTTAGGAGTGACTCACTGGGTATGTGTCAGAAATGTTATATGGGAAAAACTACTCGTGCTCCCTGTTGGGAGGTGAAAGTCCGGGGCAATGATGCTGGCAGCTGCCTAATAATGATAGCATCACCTGGAGAGCGTTCCCTTCCCTTTCATCTCATGTAGAGGGAACTATCAAAGTCAGGTCTGCTGTTAGAATCAGAGAATGGTTTGGGTTGGAAAGGACTTTAAGCTCACCCAGTTCCAACCCCCTGCCATGGGCAGGGACACCTCACACTAGACCATGTTGCCCAAGGCCCTGTTTAAGCTGGCCTTGAACACTGCCAGGGATGGAGCATCTTGCAAGCACTAAATCCATGCGATATGAAACTGCCCTGCTGCAGAAGCTGAAGGGGAAATGGCTTTTGACAAAACTAGCAGAGAATCAGAACCAGTTGCAGAGCCCTGGTATCATGGGCTGCCAAGGTCCCTCAAGGACTTTGTAGTCCTTTGAGAAGGAATTTAACCTGCTGATCCAGGTTAAAGCTTCATGACTGCTCTGGTTCAGTAGTAAGCTGCAGTGAAGTCTGATCACAAAGCCAAGGCATTTGCAGTACCCAGACTATGTCCCCAGATCTGTATTTCATGGTTGGGTTGGCCCATCTTTTGCTTTAAAAGAAGACTGAGTGAACTTTTATTCTCATTTGAGTGATTTTTACCCCATGGACTTGCAGATTCCAGTTGAACTGGGACTGCTCAATAAACTCAAGAAACCTTTTAAAGATTCATTTCCTAACATTTCTGCTTCCAGAACAGACTGAGGTTTGCAAATGTTACTGTAAAAGGTGGACAGAGAAACTCTCTAAGACCCGATGTGGAGCTTTAGAATGCATCACTCTTTATCGCAGCACTGGGTGCACACATGAATCGCTTCGCAAAGGTGAGTGCACCCATTACTTGGGCAGCAGCTCTATATTTAGCATACTCATGCATATTCACAGGGTTTCATGGGAAATGATTTACATATTCATGAGATTTCCGGGACCTAATTATAATATTTGCATCCTAATTACGCACGCGCTTTCTTGCTGGGCGAGGGTCTATGGTGGTCTCTGATGGTCTTCCTGGCTGTGTTTACTGAGTGACTTCAATGCTTGTGCATGCTCGCAAGGTCCTAGTGCTGAGTTAGCAGTTGGCATGTCCTTGCTTCTGTTCTGTTGCTGGGCACCACTCTGCTATCTTGAAGGCCGGCATCCTTGGTCTTATTTACCGTCTCCTTAGTTGTTATCAGTCCTGTGATGTTCCTTCCCCTGTCAGCTGAACATTCCTTTCTCTATGTGTTAGCAAGTTAGAGCAGTTTGCTGTATTCTGCTGTATTAAAGTAACGCACACTATTGTTACCTTAAACCCCGCAGGAAGTTTTAGTTAGTTTAAGCCTACAGAAAGACAGCGGCAATCTGAATAAATGAAAACAAAATAGTTGCTTGGATCTTTGCATTCTTTTTGCACTCTGAAACCTGATTTTATATTGCAGAGGAGGCTTAAGGTTTGTTCTTAATTTGCCCAAACTCTTTTTCTGTCTTCCAGTAGAAAAAACCCAGGCAAACCATGTTTGCCCTTCAAAACGTCGTGCCCAGAGCTGAGTTACTCAGTGAAATGAATGTAAAGAGAGAGAAGATAACTTACTTCCTTTGTGTGTGCTCTTTTGAGTTGGAATTTGATTGCACCAGTTGAAGAGTATCTTCTTCTGTGTAAAACCACAGTTACAGAGGTCTGATCAATGCCCTCACTTTGATGGAGGAGTGCTGCAAAGGTGCGTAGCTGTAAAGCAAGCGTGTCGCATCTTCTGCTGGGATGCTGTGCTCCGGGTCTGTTGGCATTGCTCTGTGGTGTCTGCTTTCAGATGGTGGATCCTGGGGTGGATGTTTCTGCATAATCTCAGGCACGCTGAGTGCATAGTGAATGGATTGAGCCTGAAAAGGTGCTGAGAGCTGCTGCCCAAATGCAGAACCACATTACCCATGATGGTGCTCATCACCCCCTGCTCCATCTGTGCCCCCTGGCTAACAGGCAGCTGTTGCTTGCCTGTGCAGGGGCACCCAGAAGGAGCCTGTGAGTGTCTCTGCATTGGCACCGAGGCAGTATCCGGCTTAGCAATGTCCAGCTGGACCACTGAAGATGCAGTGGGAAAAGGGGAAGAGAACTGCAGAACATAATGTCATGACAATCCACTGGAAAAATCTCAATACCAGACCTGTCAAAATTCTTCCATTCTTCTCTCAATGGCCAAGAAAGGAACTGGTGAAACCAGGTGGGCATTTTCCCAGGAGGTTTGGGAAGAAGAGAGGCAATACCTTGGTTGGTAGGACACGAGGGAAGAACATGGCATGGCTTGCATGACCCACACTGTTTTGGTTCATCCCTGTTTTATTTTCCAGCCCTGAAGTGTTCCCTGGGTTTGAGCTACACCTTCCCAAAGCGCACACCCTGCTCCCAGCTACTGGGGAGGCTGCAGACCACAGTGTGAATGGCAGGTCCCAGGCTGGGTCAGCAGCTGGTAAGCTCTCTAAGGCACTGCCTGCCTTGCACCACAGACCACAGACACACCAGGACTCTGGTCTCTTCTGGTCAGAGGCCCATGGCAATTGGGGTTGTTCAGCCTGGAGAAGAGAAGCTGCATGGAGACCTCAGAGCAGCTTCCAGTGTCTGAAGGGGGCTACAAGGATGCTGGAGAGGGACTCTTCATCAGGGACTGTAGTGATAGGACAAGGGGTGATGGGTTCAAACTGGAACAGGGGAAGTTCAGGTTAGATCTAAGGCAGAAGCTCTTCCCTGTGAGGGTGCTGAGGCGCTGGCACAGGGTGCCCAGAGAAGCTGTGGCTGCCCCATCCCTGCATCCTGCATGGAGTGCAGAGCAAAGGCAGCCCCTTGGGTATAATGCTGCCACTTACTATACTGTTGTCATGATGACAGGTGACTATGAAGTACACAAAGGATGTAGAAAAACAGGTTTTCTCTTTCAGCAAGTTGCTTTTTTAGGTAGAGCTAATCTTGTGTCAGCCTGGCACTGCCTGGTACACTGTGCTGTTTTTAATAAGCCAGAAATCTGCTCTGGGATTGTTGTGGCTGTAGAACTGATGATGTTTCCATGTTAGGAAATCCTCTGGAAACATCATGTCAAAAAGCCTCAAAGCCACTAGTCTGATTTTCAAGGATGCTGACTGCCCACGGCTCCCATCACTCAGTGACACTGGAGGCAACACAGTGTCTCCTAAATCACAGCTCTCACGGTGTTGAGGAGTTTTAATGGTGCAGATGGGAGGATAACCTGGCTCGTAAGAGGAGGCAGAGTTTATCTCACCTTCAACCAGGCTGCTGCAGCTTGAGGCCGTTTCCTCTTGTCCTGTCCCTTGTTCCTTGGGAGCAGAGACCGACCCCACCTCACTCCAACCTCCTGTCAGGCACTTGTAGGGAGCCATCAGGTCCCCCCTGAGCCTTCTCTTCTCCAGACTGAACCCCCCAGGTCCCTCAGCCGTTCCCCATCACACCTGTGCTCCAGGCCCTGCACCAGCTCCCTTGCCCTTCTCTGGCCCCACTCCATCCCCTCAATGTCTCTCTTGCAGTGAGGGACCCAGAGATTCTTATCTTTATCACTCAGTTCTGCCACAATGGGACCTCTCTCAGGCTCCTGCCTCCTGGGGATGGAGTGCCCACGGTGCACACCAATGATCCTCGCCAGGTTTCCTTTTTCGCCTGTCCCTGATATTACTAACCCCATTTATCTGCTCTTCAAAGAGGCAGCCATAGAGACCCGAACCCTCAGCGCATGGGAGGGGAATGTATTAAAAACAAAGCAAGGCTGCAGGTGTAAAATGTTTGTCATGCTAACACCTGAACAAACATCTCGCTGTGCCCTTGCTTATCTCCTTCCCACTCACTGCCTTTATTGAGTCTGGTGTTGTGCTAGCTGCAGACACATTAATCAGGCAGTTAGATTAAAGCAAAGTCACTGCCTGTGTTCTGCCTTATCTAGACCATAGAAATGTGTCATTCTACAGATCAGGGCCAGGCTAAAGGGGGGTTTATACCTTTGTAATGACCAAGCTGCTCACTGCTTCCTTCTCAGAGGGAAAGCCAGCCTCTTCAGTAGCTGCAGCAAAGTCCTCTATTGTCCCACCTCTGCAAATCAATACATATAAATTAACAGTACTTTTCCCCTCTTCCACCTTATTTTCATCATTTTTTGCCCTTTCCCCACAAATGTCCATCTTCTCCTTCGAAAAACAGATTGATGAAGCAAGGTCTCTTTTTGACCCCATTCCTTTTGCAGTTCATAGTTGCTTTGGTAGCGGAGTATTGCAAACATCTCTCAGGCAACTGCCCCTCGGTGCTTTCTGCTGCTATGCATCTTTTCGTCCTTGGTTTGTTACTGGGTTTCCCTTCTTTTGCCCAGTCTTGCTATGGAGAAGTTGACATACTGCCCCAAGCTGCATGGGAAGTCCATTGCCCAGGCTGGCACCAGGATGGAGGAGGGAAGAACAAAGCATAAACCTGTTTTTACACACATTTGAAAGCCTAAACGTCTCCCTTTCCCCTTCATTACATTTTTGATGATAGGAGATAAAATGGGATGCGTACCAGAGCTTTGAGAGGGTCACTGTCTGCCTCGTGTGCTAAAAGCATATCTGCAGTGGGCATTCAAAACACAGGGTGCTTCTGTGATGGAGTGAGCTGCGGGCACCATGGCAGCAATGTACTGCTGGGTTTCCCAGTCCCCAGCTATTAGAGTACCTCTGGAGAAGCTGCCCTGGTTTTTAATCCCCTTTTTCTGTTCCTTGTTCCGTTTCTGGTTCATTTAACTTAGAAGTGGACCAAAGGTATGTCCCAGGAGCTGAACATCCTCCTGCCTTGGGAGAGCTCTGAGTCACAGCTGAGTGCAGGAGCAAATGTCAGGGCTGAGTGCAGGAGATGGGGCCACAAATCAATGCAGCAAGTGTCTTACATTTCATAAGCAGCCAAGAACACAGCAAAAACCTCACAGATTAATGCACAGATTAGTACTTATGTACAACATACATGGCTGTAATATTCATCACCAAAATGAATATGTTTACCAGTTCTGTATCTTCATCAATTCTTCTTCCTCTTTTGCACAGGATATAATTCTCCAAAGGCTTGAAAACGTGCCTGGTGAGTGTCTAATGCACATTTTATTTGCTGATTTCCTGCAGCTCCGTATAGGCATTTTGACTTCCACAGAACACAGCAGGAACTTTCTTATCAGGATTTCTAAGACTCACAACCACATTGAGAGCATCCAGCAGAAAGCTTCCTAAGTCTCTGGAGACATCCCTGCTTAAAACCATATTTGATTTCCTGGTGGTTTCCTCCAAGAGCCTTTGAGTGTGAGGAGCAGTGCTGTAAGTGTTAAGCTTTTCTCTACCCATTGCTACAACTCCAGCAGGCACTGGGTCTCGTGCTTGTACTCCCCATGCTGTGGGGAACCCGGTGCATTGGGCAAATGGGATTACTGCGACAAAAGGTTCCCTCCGCCTTTTGCACCAGGAACCCCTTTGCCTTAGGAAAAGTCTGTGCTTCTGGGAATGGCTTAGCAATAAGCCATAATCTTGGTGCAAACTGCTCTCTTAAAGGAGCTTCTCCTGCTCGCAGCACCCTGCGCTGTCAGAGGGAGAGCACTGGAACAGATGCATCATGTCTGGCAGATCGTGCAGTGCTAATTTCTACCACCACAGTGATTTTCTTTAAGTGGCTCACTGGGATAAAATAGAATGAGGATATAGCACATAAGCTGTTAAATATAAAGGAAAGATCTGTCCCTGCTGCAGATACGATGCAGGCTCCTTGCCTGCATGGCACTTTCTCCACCATATATTCCCTGGCAGTGTTCAAGGCCAGGTTGGATGAGGCTTGGAGCAACCTGCTCTAGTGGAAGGTGTCCCTGCCCATGGCAGGGGGTTGGAACTGGATGAGCTTTAAGGTCCTTGCCAACCCAAACCAGTCTGGGATTCTATGTGTAAGTCTGATGGTGCCTCACCCTTGTGTCATTACAGATGGTCCATGAAGGCTACATATGGTAGATAGCCCCCAAATGAGCGGCGAGCCAGAATGGGCTGGGAACTGCTAATGGTTCCATAAACCTTGAGCATGTAACTGAGTGCAGGCAGGTCCCCAGGGTGATTTTGGTCGTGTATTCACTCCAATGCCATGTGTGCAGTGACTGGTTTTGCTTGTTTGCATAACAAACCTCTCTCAGAGGTTTAAGCTTTTTAAGTTCCCCCCTCAAGTGGAATTTATAGTGGGTGAGATCGTCACTGTCCCTGTGAAGTCCGAGAGAGGGTGATGCTGCACTGCTGCCGTAATGGCTGTGCACTGAAAGCGGGTTTTAATGCCCTCAGAGCAAAGATCTCATTGTAAGCAGGTCACTACGTACCCTCCAAGACACCAAGGCAGCAAATCTTGGTTTTCTGTGCAGCTGAGGCAGGGTAATACAGGGAAACCTCTCCTCAGGTCCAGTGAGAGTCAAACACCAGCACCCAGCCCTCATGAATGCCTGTAGAACAGAACTTGGCTTTCCAAACCCAAAGCCTTCATCGCTCGAATAGGAAACCCTTCCCTTCAGGCAGGTGTTGTCTTGTGCTTGCAATTCCTTGCAACGATTTGCATGGAAAGATCTCATCCTTCTGTCAAAACATTTTATACGCCGCCACAGACTGGGAAATACAAAATACATTTCTGCCTCCCTGCAGAAGCTGATCACTATCTTCTCTCACAGGCAGTGCTGCTTCAGTTAGCAGCAGACAAGCTGTTGGGTTTGGGCTTCCTGGGCTGACTTTATTTTTAGCTGGGAGTGGTATTTTTCCTCTGGAAGCTTTCCCTGCCTCACATCATGCAATGAAAGCTGCTTGCTGGCATGACACGTTCTCCTCCTTGCTACTATATCCCCTCTGCTGACTCTGTAGCCTTCAAAACATCAGTTGGCTTTATGAAGTTATCGCACTGACTTACTGCACAGCTTGTGGCCGAGCATCGTGTTGGGACATCTGCCTGTGATGGGGCTGGCTGGTGCTGGGGAGATGGGCAGGGAAGGGCTGCACAGGGGCTTGAGCCCACCAGCACAATGGACCCCTCTCGTTGCAAAGACCAGACATCCTCCAGGGTTGCTGGGGAGAGGAGAAGGTGCACTGTGCATGGCTGCAGGTGAAGTGCTCATTTAGTGCAGTCACAGGGGCAGACAAGTGCTTCCAAGCAGCCTGCAGAGAAGGACTTGGGGGTGTTGGTTAATGAGAAACAACATGAGCATCTTCAGTGTGTGCTTGAGCCCAGAAACCCCCCTTGTGCTGGGCTGCATCAACAGCAGCTTGAGCAGCAGGGCAAGGGAGGTGATCCTGGCCCTCTGCTCTGCTCTCGTGAGACCCCACTTGCAGCACTGTGTGCAGCTCTGGTGTCCTCAACAAGAAAAGGACATGGAGCTGTTGGAGCAAGTCCAGAGGAGGCCATGAGGATGCTCAGGGGCTGGAGCACCTCCTGTATGGAGACAGGCTGAGAACATTGGGGCTGTTCAGCCTGGAGAAGAGAAGCTGCATGGAGACCTCAGAGCAGCTTCCAGTGTCTGAAGGGGGCTACAAGGATGCTGGAGAGGGACTCTTCATCAGGGACTGTAGTGATAGGACAAGGGCTGACGGGTTCAGACTGAAACAGGGGAAGTTCAGGTTAGATCTAAGGCAGAAGCTCTTCCCTGTGAGGGTGCTGAGATGCTGGCACAGGGTGCTCAGAGAAGTGGTGAATGCTTCGTCCTTGGCAGTGTTCAAGATCAGGTTCAAGGCAACCTTGCCTAGTGTGAGCTGGATGGTCTTAAGGCCCTTTCCAACCCAAACCATTCTACTACTCTATGATTTATGATAGGATGTGCTGGGAGAGACCCCCCACAGCGACTGCCACGAGGCTGGGATTTTGGCCAAAGTCCTCAGTGGGAGATGGAGCAGACCCCACAGCCTGAGCTGATGGAGACAGGAGAGAATAATGGCTTTGTCTCATGTGGTTTGCTCTCCATGTTGAGACCACGTGTGCTCTCCAGCAGGGCTCAGGCTGTTTTCTGTCTCTCCTCCACTAGAGAGTTTGCTGCAGTCTTCGCCTCTTGGAGTGAGTCATGGTTCAAATGTACACTCCTGTTAAATAAAAGGGGGGGGAACAATAAGTCATGAGGGCTTATAAGGGAATATTTAACAGTGTGAGGGAGCACTCACTGTTTCAACATCAAATAAATCTGGAAGAGGTGGATGAACTCACCTCCATCTCTTTAGGCCGAGGACAGTTTATATCTCCATGATGACATGATTTGTGCACCGACCCATCATTTCTAAACTGCATGTCCTTCAATGTCAGAACTCCTCCCTGCCCTTAAAACCTGCATCTCCAAATGTTCCCTGCACAGCCACTGACATTTCCAGCATCCACCTCTGTGATACAATTATGTGCAGTAAATATTAGCACGAAGGAGTCCTGAATACCCAAGTCCTGGGTAGAATTAATGCAGTTCATGCCTCTTCTGCAGTCCAGACGTGTATCCTCAGAGACCAGTGATAACATCCTGAGCAGGCAGGTAGTAGCAAGCTTCATACTGAAAAGATGCACGGTTGTTCTTTCGTCCCTCTTTCCAAACCCTTCCAAATTAGATGCACAAATCTGGGTGCTGCTGCCTTCTGGAGGAGTACACTGCACAAGTAAGAGCCTGGGCAAGCAGGTCTTTGATACTGGAGCCTGTCTGAACTTTGCACTTGCCTTCCCTCACCAGATAACATTATTGAAATCCCAGTGTTACAGACCTGCAAGGTTATAATGCAAAACTATAAGGAAATAGTCTGTACTGTAGTCTACAATATATATACTGTATATACCATAAGGAACAGTGTGTTCTGCAAGGAAGATCTCCAGCCTGGGTCTATGAGAGCCTGTGTGCCTGCGTGGTTTAAAATCTCCATGGCCAGATATGCCTCTAGGTCCACATTGTTTCCTGCCCCTACTATAGTGCATTTATGCACATTGGGGTTTTCTGTATTATTTGTTAGTGTGGAATAATCTCTCATGAGCCTGAGCTTCCTTTCCAGCTCAACTCTTCCTAGAGTAGTTTTTACTCCTGTCATTTCTCTCTAAATTTGACAATCCTTTAGTATTTAGGGCAGTACGAACTGCCTTCTCTGGCACATGGGTTGAATCGATGTAGTAGTTCTTCAACTCCACACTGGGGGGAAGGTACCCCCACATACTGGTGCAATGGCAGTCACCAAACATGAGAGACATGATGGATTTGGCTCTGGTTGTATTTTAGCAGCTGTGACAACAAATGGTGCAGGGCAACAAACCCTCTGGCTTGGGTATTTGACTCAGCAAAGACCATTTGAGTGGAAAATGTATTCCCTTTTGTGGTTCTCACCAGCTCACAGTTAATTTCCCTTTGTCATTGATACTCTTGTCACTTCCCATGTCACTGATATTCCCAGATTACTCTGAGAAACAGAGAAGGGCAATGGAGCTGGTGCAGGGCCTGGAGCACAAGTGTGATGGGGAACGGCTGAGGGACCTGGGGGGTTCAGTCTGGAGAAGAGAAGGCTCAGGGGGGACCTGATGGCTCCCTACAAGTGCCTGACAGGAGGTTGGAGTGAGGTGGGGTCGGTCTCTGCTCCCAAGGAACAAGGGACAGGACAAGAGGAAACGGCCTCAAGCTGCACCAGGGCAGGTTTAGATGGAGCTGAGGAACAATTCCTTCCCCAGAGGGTGCTCAGGCATTGGAACAGGCTGCCCAGGGCAGGGCTGCAGTCACCGTCCCTGCAAGTGTTCACACAGCGTGGAGGTGAGGCCTCAGTGCCATGGGTTAGTGGTGGCCTTGGAGTGCTGGGAACGGTTGGACTGGGTGAGCTTGAAGGGCTTTTCCAACCTGGTTCATTCTATTATTCTATGGTATAGTGCAAGCACATCCTCCTTCTTGAATCTGATATACTTTTCATAACTAAATTTCTGTTGTATATAGATGGGAAGGTTTCCATGGAAAACAGAATTGCTCACATCTAACATCCTTCTCTAATTAACAAAGATCATTTCCTGCAATGTATGTGCACCTAATTACTGTTCTGAGTGATCGCTAAGATGTACATAGTACATAGCAGGAGCCTTGCTACTCACTCATCTGGAGAGACCTTATACCCTAGGGACAGAAAGCAAGGCAGAGGAGAGCACCTGGGAGTCCAGTGCTGTGTTCTAAATGTGTTCCCCCACCCAGTGAGGTACAGGCAAGGGAGATACAGCCAGGCATGGTCTTGGGGCTCACATTTTAAACCAAGATACACATTACTGAGTCAGTGATGAGTACAAATGCACTTTGTGTTTCTTGCTGAGGTGTCCATGTACCTCTCATGCTCTTTCCTCTGGAGCTTAGTGTGATGTCCCTCAGCTTGAGCATACCTCATGAAGCTGGAAATTTCCATTATCAGACACCCAACAACCCAGGGAGAGTTTGTTTCTTCCTCTGCTGATCTGACTGCTGTCTGACTGTCTCCCCTCCTATTAATTCAGCTCTGGCAGGCAACTGAGCTCTTCTTGCTAAGCCTAGGAAAGGGAACGCATCGTGTTATCCATTGTCGTATCTGACCCGTGTCTGGTTTTAATATGGCAACAGGGTGCATGAGAAGGTGACTGCTATGCTCAGAAATGCGGGAAGCGTTTTCAAGGAGTGAAACCAAGCCAAGACAATAGCTGGCAATGGCTTGTGATGGGTTACAGCACACACCCGTAAGGTTAGTCTTTTCCAGGTATGTTGTGTTGGAGTGTCACAGCACCTTGTAAATAATGACTGAGGAAGGAGTGGGGTTTTTCCTGGCAAGATGTAATTGCATCTTGCAGTGTAAAAGCTTAGAGGACTTTTCATTTCATCTCTCTTTCAGCACAACTTCCAGATTGCACAACCTTGGAAGCCATCAGAAACAAGAACAGACATTTTAATGGGATGGCCCAGGTGGGCAGAGGTGAAACCAAGTCAAGGAAAGAGATGCTTGGGCAGAAACTGTGTAGGACAGATGAGTATTGAATCCCAATAGCAAACGGGCAAAGCAGATTTGCTGATGGGTAAAGATCAGGTGCCATTAGTTATTTTCCAAAGCAAAAGAGATAAATGAGCAACTGAGGCTTGCTCCAAAGCATAGTAAAGCTGAATCTCACTGGGCAGTGGAGCAGGTCCCAGCACAGCCAAGCACAAGCTGATCTCATCTACTGCTCCGTTTGTCTCTTTAGTTGGCTCTTTCTGCTCAGGAGGTGCTGAGGGCTTTCTGCTGATAACCAGCTCGCAGCCAACACATCTCTCACCATGCTTCTGAGTGACTCCTGAGGGGTTGCAGCCACCTCCACCCTCACGAGCACTGCTGCAAACCCCATGGGATGCGCTTGCTCCCCTCCCGGCTCTCCCTCCTCCTCTTCAGCAACACACGGATTGAAGCCCCCACCCTCAGTGAGTCACATCAACAGACGGCCCTGTTGTTTGTCAGGCTGAGAACTCACAACATTTCCTGCCAACAGCTATTTTGGGAATATTAAGCCCGAATGTCCTGGTGGAAAGGGGATTCAAAGGGCCACAAGCGCAGGGGAGTGAGTGAATGAACCCAAACAACTCAACACTAGGAGTTTTGTAATGCCTTTTTTTTTTAAGCACAGAGGGAGCTTTGATAGTGCACATGGCAGCAAAGACTTTTGTCATGTAGAACATGATGAAAGCATCTCCATTGTGCCGGTGTTTGGGTGCAGGAGGCCAAGCTCGTAGTGGAGCGTGAGATAAAGCTATTTTTAAGGCTCATCACTTTTTGACATCTCCACTCCAACAGTTCCTCCCCAGAGCGGTGTGTGCAGACAGCTCTGTCGTGCCTGCTGCTTCTGATCTTCAGCCTCATGCAGCAAACATGCTTGGAGCACATGTGCTGATGCAAACTATAGGAGGAGGTGGAAGAGCATACATTGACAGGTTGAAATCAATGGGGACGACTCATCAGTTGAAGGTGCACAAGATCTGGCACCCGGCGGGCAGTCATTACGTTCCACATTAAAGCACAAAGGAGATGAATCCATCTATGAAATTACATTATTCTACAGCAATGTCCTTTGGTCATGATTATGCAGGTGTTGGGCCATGCTGGAAACCCTTATGTGGTTTTGTTTGCTACATTCTGCCTTAAGATGTCAAAGCAGAGTGAGGTTTGAACAGGTTACAGATAACCAGGAGCAGTAAATGCTTCTCCTACAAGAGTTCTTTGGGGCAAATTTACAATCTGTTGCATGAAAATTAGTATTTTAGAATAAGATTCAGCTTTTCTGGGTCTGTGCAGTGAAGGCCCTGCCCTGTAGCCGCAGTAAGCCTTAGTGTGGCCCCGGTGCTATAAGGATACACACACTGTCTAATTACCTGGAGATTGGGTAGACAACATCATTCAGATGGGGATGTTTGTTCACACTACGTAGAAGTGCAGTGTAGTACAGTGTACAGTATATTTCCTGTGGAACAGTTCCAGGGAATATAAAGGAAGATACTGGGACACAGGTGGTATGCTACTACCAAGAAGTGTGGTACATATGCTACGTCTATTTGGAATGCCTCAGATTTCCCAAGTGCTCTTTCAGTATACAGGCACACACTTGGGCATACCATGATGCCAATCACATCCATCTGTACAATAGGCAGCGTGATTTCAGTAGGTAAACCAGGGACTGACTTTCAGATGGACAAGCCATGGCTTGTCGATGTGCCTGGAGAGATTCATATCCTTTGTGAGTGGCATGGAAAACCCAGCAATTGTCAATACCAGTGCAGGTGTGCTTGGGGCATAGCCTGCAACTCAAGTGTAAAAGGACCTAGAGACCAATCATTCCTGGGAATTTGGCAAGGCGTTGAGCTTTCATAATGCCTATGCCATGCATGGGGCTGGCTGCGCAATGTGTTCCCTATGACACTCAACCCTGCCTGGTTTCATGTCTGCTTGTGTTTTCTAGCCCCACCTCAGCAAGGGGACCAGGCGAGGGCAGAGGAGAGAAAGGGGACTTTGCTATTGAGCCAGTGTCTACTTTCATACTGAAATAATTTGGCAAAATAGGATGATTTTAGGTGACTGATGACATCATAGTTTCTGCTGAATTGGATTTTGGAGATCCTTCGACTGTGTAGCTGGAAAAAAAGAGGGGGGAAAGCTTCATAAGGCCCTTCTGGACCTGAAGCTGCTATATGTAGTACTTCCTTGCTACCCAGCAGAGTGAGTAGGAAGTTGTATGTAATCATTTCAATTTGAAAGTGAATCTTGATTCGATTGAGTTCAGCTTCTGTTTTTGACTTCTGCATTTGTTTGATGTTCAAGCTCCACAAGCTTGAGGGCAGCTGAGTGAATTTTAAACAGAGATGCTCATGTGCTGACCATCACTGAACTCCAAATAGTTTCTATTCTTGTGAAATTTGCACTGTGCTGCTTTGGTACCTAAGTCCCCTTACCAGGGAATAGAAAGGGAAATGGATAGCTATGGCGCCTATTGCATTATTATAACTTATAATGGGCTACTCTACAGAGAGGAAGCCATTTGCTGACATGGCTGTTGGACATAAATAATGAATAAATTAGAGCAAGTTGTAATCTGCTCATAGAGAAGTCTCAGACAAAGGTGAAATTCATGAAAAAAATATTAGTTGTAAATGATTTGCTCAGCTCTAGCTCTTACTCCTGTGGCTCCGAGGGACCTTGACTACTCACGAGCTGATAACCCTCAGTTCCAGCATGGCAGGCTATAAACTCCTCTACATGGTTTATAGAATCAGGAGAGTCTCAATTTAAAGTATTTATGAACATTCATGCCCTTCTTCATCTCCAGAGTGACCTCAAAGCAGAAGGGGGCTTTAGTTGGCAAGAAATCCAAGTCATT
The DNA here is from genome assembly GCF_033783945.1 of Neopsephotus bourkii. Classification (NCBI taxonomy): domain Eukaryota; kingdom Metazoa; phylum Chordata; class Aves; order Psittaciformes; family Psittacidae; genus Neopsephotus; species Neopsephotus bourkii. The sequence goes on from NW_026902104.1 coordinate 111,720, forward strand.
CTCCTTCCACCTTTCCTGTCACTGGAGCTCATGCAAGCATTCATGTTGCATTATGACAGAGCATCAGAAGGGGGCTTAGTCCATGTATGGTCCTAAATGTTGATGTTAAGTAGGTGAAGCTTATTTGTGTCTCTCCTTATTATCAGGTGGATGTGAATTCTGAAGTGGCCCCTGTCCTCTCCCTGCCTATTCCGATTTCAGTAAAATGGAGATTATAATCTCTGCTGGTCTCATAGGGATGCTGTAAAACAAAGGCTTTTTGTCTTAGAAGAGAAGCTATGGAAGCTCATAATGTCTCCTTAGAGATATAGATCAGTCTGGAGTGACCATAAGGGATTTTCAAGGTATTCTGAATGAAGTGCTTTGAACCAGTGAGGGACACCCTGCCCTCAACCTCAAAACTCAGGTGGTTCACGCGAGAGCAATTGCTTCATCTTTGAGGCAGTTCTTGTGCCCTGGGTTTTGGAAGCTCTTTTGGAGCAATATGGCTTGGGATGGTGAGAATGAGCAGCCCCTGTGCAGGATGCCCCAGACATTGTTTGTTCATGCACAAGGAATTCCCAGAAGCAGCTTTCTGAGAGCCTGTGTCCCACAGCTGCCCTATGGATGTGGTTCAAGAAGTGGCCTGTGTCACCCACAGCAGCTCCCACCGCTGCTCCAGGTTTGCAACAGCCATGAGGATCCTGTCTCCTGAGGTATTCACATGACTGCTTCTCCCATTTCATGGTCCTGTGTGATTCCAGGGCTTTGTGTGATCTGCAGGAGAGCTTCTGCCAGCCCTGCAGGGGTTTGCTAAAGCATGCAGTGACAGCAAAGCACCAACCCTTTGCAGGAGCAGCACTTGGGATGGAGATGGAGTCAGCCCCATGGATGCATGCACGAGCAGCTTGGAGGGAGGATTTCTCTTCTAGTCATTGCCAAAAAGCTTTTGCAACCCAACAGAAAACTTTACTGCTTTGAAGGGCAGAGGTTAAAGGTACTCAGAGATGTCAAGGAGCACAAAGGTGGAATCAGTGTCAGCCATGAGTAAAATACAGACTCTTGGGCCCACAGTGTAAGTGGTTCCTCACCAGTAGTCACATCACAGGTTTGTTTTCTTCTCTCCCACTTCTACAGCATATTGCATACGAGATTCCACTAAAGAGATGACATGGCACAGTATCAGAGCTTTTTCTTTTCCCATCTCATAGCAAGAATATATAATAATCTCTCTGGGAAGCACGTCTCAGGCTATCTCCAGGAACAATAGATGCTTGTAAGGCATCCAGTGAAGTCAGAATAGCTGGAGGCTGTGAGTCACATCACAACTTCTTGTGCTTGCATAGTGTTTCGCTTGCAGACTGATCTGAGGAGGAGACAGGAAATAACCAGCTGTATTTATTCTTAATTGGCTACTTCTCAAGTCGGTGTTTCCTTGCAAACCAGGACTTGCCGTTTTAATTGTCACACTGGGAAAAGCAGGATCATGGCATGCAAACAGGGGGTCCTCTGTGCATGCTGGTGCTCTGCGGAGCAGACCATGGGAGCAGAAGGGGAGTACTGGGAGTCTGGAGCAGGATTTCCATGACACTACAGGTGGGGTAAGAAGGAAGCAGCTTCTGGAGCGGTCTAAGTGGTGCCCTGGCTTCTGCTAGCAGATTATCACGAAACTCATGGGACCCAATTCCTGTTTCTCATGTCTGGGTTCAATTAGAGGGGGACCCTAACTTAAGATATATTTAAGATATATATTTAAGATATATTTTGCTACCTCTCTAGGGTTTGCTTAGGCTGGCTTGGGAAATGAGGTGGTGTCACCGTACCTCATTCAGGCTGGGATGAGCTCCCTAACTGTGCTCTTCTCCACACTATGGGCAAAATCACAGAAGTGTTATATATTGCTCCTGATTACATGTTGTGTGCACTTGGGTTTGAGGAGGATGTAGAGGCCAAGAGCTTATTTGTGTTGCTTTTACCCTAAAAAAACAGTTTTAAGCTGTTTAAAACCATATCATAATGTACAGAACCATACTTGCTGGAGAGGGTTTTCAGGATTCCCTATGTAAGAGTCATTTATGGTCATCTGAATTGGCTGGATTTGGTGTGAGGAGGAGGGACTGGGCTTTGTTTAATTCCAGGCCCCGTTTCTGACTATGTGACTGTCACTCACATTGTGCGTGGCTGCTGTGTGCTACCAGGCATAGGGGAGGGAGTGCAGTAGGACACAGCCTTGTCTAGAGGGGCAGGTAGCTACAGTTATGGCATTTAAATCAAGACTTGGGTTGTCCTTTTTCCTTCACATGGTTTAAATTCATGGTTTAAAGCTGGGTATTACGCTTTGGTGTAGAGGGATAGGGTCTGTATTCTACTTGAGATGTTCAGTTGAAGTCTACTTTGCTACTAGTCTCAAGGAGGATGCGTTCAATGGACTGAGCAGCAGAGCTGCTTCAACCCAGAGATTTTACCTTTGCAGTTTCTGTGATTTAAGAGACTCGTTGAAAACTGGAGTAGTTACTGATAAAGAAAACCCCTTTTATCTCCTTTACCCTCCCCTCATTGCATCCTTGTATGCACACTCACTATCCAAGCGTGAGGACACACACTTGGACTAGGGAGTAGTGAGCTCCAGTGCCTTCTCCATCTGACTTTTTGGTTTGGAAGGGTCCATCACTGTTGAGCTTTAGGATATTTTGGGATATCGACTCTCTTTTCTGTCAAAATTCTTTCACTCAGGTTAAAGACACTGGAATATGCAGAGCAATTGAACCAAAACCTGCCCCTTGCTGCATAAGCACCCAATTATTCTCACCTTGTCTGAGCTGATGAATATTTACCCCTTTCAGTCTCACTCCTTTTTCTTGTTTGAGACTTCCCCTTTCAGTGTCACCCAAAACTAATTCACAGCCCCCTGTGAAAAGATCAACAGAAATCCAGGCATCTCTGCCCAGTCCATCTGTTTAGTGTGGTTTAGTTCATCTTGGGTCCTCTCCATCCCATAGCATAACCCCACATTTCCCACCTACCTCTCTGGAGCCTGACCTTGTTCCAGGCTTCTTGCACAAGAAATAACCCATGCCTGAACCTCTTGCCCAGGCTATCCTTCATGAGGTTTTAACCCTGTCCTGGCTCCAAAATCAGGCACCCAAGGATGCCCGTGCCCTAGATCACCTCTCCTTAGTGGTACTGACCTTGTTCCCTTGTGCATCTCCTTGCAGAGCTTACGGCATCTTGTAGACAGCATGAATGGGGCTTTTCATTCTTCTCCAGCTCCTTTCTCCCACTGTAGGGGTGGTTCAGGACCCTCCACCCATATTGCAGGGCTTTGGAGGAGAGGAACAGTCCTTTGACCATCTGCATCCTCTTCTGTATCGAGAGTAACCCCTGAGCCCAGAAGGGAAACTAGCCTGCATTGCCCTTTTCTTTTCCTCTAATGAAAGATGCGGGGAAACAAAATGTTTTGGGTTGAAAAAAACGTTTCTTTGGCTCAAGAAAGTTTATTTTTTTCCTTGCTGAAAAAAAAAAAAAAAGGGGTGAAAAAAAATGGTTTTGGACAACTCAGACTGATTGGTTTTTTTTTTTCTGCTTTTTTTATGGTTCTGGCCACCTAACTGAAAATATCAATTATTTCCACAGCCACAGGCCCTCTGCCGAACTGCTGCTCCTGAGCAGTGCTCCAGTACAGCTTTATGGGTTTGCTAACACAGCAGATTCAGCCTCTTCTGTTCGGCTCCTGTAAACAGTGTTCTGTTCTTCTTTATGGTTCCTCCAGCCTCCCTAGAGCACAGTGCTAACGCTCCCTGCACATCTGCTACCTGAGGGCTTTTAACCACTTGACCCAGCCACAACCCAGGCACTCCTCTTTCTGCTGGAGCTGCACCCTTCTCAGCCTTTGTGCTTGTTCTTGGTGTTGCCATTGAATCACAGAACCACAGAATGGTTTGGGTTAGAAAGGACCGTGAGATCATCCAGTCCAACCCCCTGCAATGAGCAGGGACATCTTCAACCAGATCAGGTTGCCCAGAACCACATCCAGCCTGGCCTGGGATGTCTCCAGGGATGGTTCATCCACCGCCTCTCTGGGCAACCTGTGCCAGTGTTTTACCACCCTCACTGTACAGAATTCCTTCCTCACATCCAGCCTGAATCTCCCTCTTTTAGGTTAAAACCATCACCCCTCGTCGTGTTGCAACAGGCCCTGGTAGAAAGTCTCTCTCCATCTTTTTTATAGGTTCCTTTTAAGAACTGAAAGGCCACAACAAGGTCTACCCAGAGCCTTCTCTTCTCCAGGCTGAACAACCCCAGCTCTCTCAGCCCATCTCAGAGCAGGGCTGTTCCAGCCCTCTGATTGTTTTTGTGGCCTTTCTCTGCACCCTCACCAACAAGTCCATGTCTTTCCTTGGAGCTTCCATAAAGCTTCTTTAAAGTGCTATAAAGGGAAGACCAAAGCCATCAAGGCAGGTCCCAGCATTTGGAGGTTCTCTAGACTATAACCCGTGTGGTTTTCATGCCTTCAGCTGGGTTAATGCACAACTTTTTCCCCCCAGAGCAGGTGTGGCCTGACATCTGCAGACCTGGCCTTGGTGGGTTTGGACTGTTTATGCCATTTTTGATTGCTATAACTCCAATTTGCCATAGGTTTTGAACCACACAGAAACCACTCAGGATTTGGGAGCTGCAATCCTCAACCACAACCAAGGATCTGGAGCATGATATCCTGATGGAGAAATTACATGTTCTTTGATCAGCACACGCTTATACATGAAATCCATTGCTTCTGTTGTTTAGAAGTCAAGATGACTTTTGGTTGCCCTCTCAGTAGTATGGGTGATGACACAGAAGTCACTAAAAATACCATTCCTGCCACAAGGATTCACCATGAAGTAATGCATGTTTTCCAGGAGGTTTTGTTCATGCTACTCTTTAATGCATAATGCAGGGGGTTTTATTCATTAGGTAATAGATACTTCAGGTAATGAAAATTCATTCTGTGTAGCAGAAATACCAAGAAGTGGCTTCTTGTAACTGTTCAAGGGCTCAAAGTGGATACTTGTATGCTTTCATGTTTGATTCTTGTTCCACATCACTTCAGAAGCATAATTTTTGTTGACAGAAAATTGGCCAGGCTTAATAAAACAAGGTATTTCTATATCAGCTTCTGGGCTCTTTCTAATGCATTGTCATTTTAGAAGCTAATTGACTTCATAGGCAAGATACATGGGGACCAGATTTTCAAAGGCTTATGGTGCTGTGAAAAGATAATCCATAGGAAACTTTTTCCCTTTAATACTAAGATGGATCAAGAGGCAGAGCACCACTGCATGCTATCTCAGAGAGAGAAATCACATAGTTAAACTCCTGGCTCGTCACCCTCCTGGCTTTCACACATGGGTGACACTAGAGCTGTTTTATCACTGTCTGGAGCATCTCAGAGCACCTTCTGGTGTGTGTAACAGGAAGCCAGAGACATGACCCACTTGACGTGGTTCCAGATCCCCTTTAGAGGCTTTCTGTCTCCATCTCCATGGCAGCTGTATCGTTTCTGATCCCTCTACCTCGAGAGGAACCAGAGCTCCAAGAGCTTAAGTCACCGAACCCAAGGGAAACAGATGCACTCATTCTTAGGATGTTCCTGCCTCCCATTTTGTATTGCAGAGAGTAGCAAATCACCCAAGAAGTCTTCAGAGCCAGGCTGTCAGAAGATATTATGTAAATTAGCAAATCACATGGGCTTGTATTTAGGGCAGGAGAGTGAAAAGAGAGAAGTGTTGAGCTGTGACGGAGCCTGAATGAAGTGCCTGACTTTGAGGCACAAGATTGTCAAGTGACTTGCTTACCCAGATGAACTGTAAGATTGGAGGAAACCAATCATGTGTCAAACCTGAGCTTTCCAAGGTAAACTATATATGTATGCACACACATAAACAAAATCAGGACATAGAAATACCTAGACACACATACATTTTACCCCTTGGGAAGCTATCCTGGGGAAATTACTGCGTGTTTCACAAAGTCAGGGATTGTTTCCATTTAAAGTCTCTCATGCACTCCTTCCCTTCTCAGAGCATTCAAACTGCAGCCTTCAAGAGCAGTCTGGTAAAGCCTTGGAAAGGGAACTGATGCTGTTGCTTCTGCTTTCAGAAGGAGACCCTGTATACCCACTGATTTACAGATTTATGGCACTCATTAGGGGGCCTATAGGGATGCTGGGGAGGGACTCTTCATTAGGGACTGTAGTGATAGGACAAGGGGTGATGGGTTCAAACTTAAACAGGGGAAGCTTAGATTGGACATAAGGAGGAAATTCTTTCCTGTTAGGGTGGTGAGGCAGTGGAATAGGTTTGCCAGGGAGGTTGTGAATGTTCCATCCCTGGCAGTGTTCAAGGCCAGGTTGGATGAGGCCTTGGGTAATATGGTTTAGAGCGAGGTGTCCCTGCCCATGGCAGGGGGTTTGGAGCTTGATGATCTGAAGGTCCTTTCTAACCCTAACTATTCTATGGTTCTATGTTTTGCATTGCATTTCTTGTTGATTATCAGAGACAGCACGAGATTGATTACTCAAAGGACAGCCAATGCTCCTGGGCTAGCCCTTCCTCCTGCTTCTGCAGAGAAGAAGACCGCTGCAATCTGTCCAGGTCTGCAGGTAAAACCAGAACTGCATAGAGGTGGCTCCAATCTGAGATCCTCCATGGCTCTTCCCAGACTTGCTCAGCAGCTCTGGAAACATGCTTGGACAGAATGGGAGACCGTTTCCACTCAAGCCCTGCTCAGCACTGGCTATGCAGAGAGTTATGTTTCCTTCAGGTTGCAGTCACTTGGCTAATTGTCTTACAAACAAGTAACCACAGCCATACATTGACGGTCAAAGAGTGGAAAACCTGTTTCTGCTTCCCTTTGTAAATCAGAACATCTTAGACAATAAACTGATAATATAGCCTGTCTTAAATGTGCAGAGAGGCATATTTCTCTGTTTATGAAAAACAGGACCCCTGTCTCCCAAATATCGCAGTGCTTGTGTGAAACATGGATGAACAGGGTTGAAGAGCAGCAGTGTGAGGTCTAGAGCTATCAGGTGAAGGTATGTGGAAGAGAAGTCATACAGGAGGCAATTACAAGCATGGTACAGCAGCGTGGGTTCCTGCTTAGTTACTGACCATAAACACCACAGAAACAGGGGCAGCATCTTCTTGCAGCATAACCCTGCTCTGATGACTATGAGGAAGCTCCCTGTTTCCTGTTTCAGCAGGCCATCTAAGCAGGAGTTCACGTGGGTCCTAAGCGTTAACTGCTCTTCAACCACCGAGCTCTCCTCTCCTGGCCAGTCACACATTTACTGCCTATTGTACCTGCAGACTGTCACGTCTGGAAGGTGTTGCCTTTTAATGGCTGCTACAGAAGTGGGATGAAGTGGATGAATAGCAGCAGGCTCCAAGAAGGGATGTAGGTGGGCATGTTTCCTTGAAGGCAGAGCTCCACAGATTCACAGATGAATAATAGTAATACCAGTGGGTTGGAAATACTGAGTCTTTCATGTCACCTTTCCCCAAAGATTTCCATATTTCAGTGAATTACGGCTTATTTATACATTCTGTAACTACTCAAGTCACGGGCAGCACTTGGCTTCCTGTGAATGACATAAACCTGCCCATACCCCCCAGTGCAATCCCTGAAACAGTTTGTCAGTGTCTGCAAATGGAAACGGAGCACATACTCCCCGAAGCCCTGCCAGGTCACTGCACTGTGCTGCAGTCAGCCACATGGCAAGCACTCCTCAAAGGAGGGGAGGAAACTGCCCTTTACACAAGCCTTGCTCACACCAGCTTCTGGCTGTCCCTTCCTCTCGCCCTCAGCCTGCATTGCCCTCTGTAACCTGGAGCTAAGAAAGCACTTCATCTGATAACACCAGCGAAGGTCAGAACATTTGGTTTAGCGTTTTACTGGAAGGATAAGCAGGCTGGCTCTCTGGAGTGCCAGGGACGTGATCTAGTGTCCCGCACACACGACCAGCAGCTATAAATTCCTATATCTTAATCCCAGCACTGACAATTACTTCTCCCGTGACCTTGAGCAAATTGCTTAACCTTTCTGCTTCTGCCTTTCCCTGTTGTGAAACTGGGAATCCTGCCCCACCAGGCTTTTGTGAGGGTTAATGATTTAATGTGTGTGCTGCAGTGTCCTTCTGCTGGGGTCTGATGTATGCTGTGTGTTTGTTGCTGCTTGACCTCGTGTGGATGTTCAGAGCCTGAGGAGGAAACCTCAGGCAGCAGTTTTGTCTCAAAAAGAGGTCATCCAACAGGCATGGGGCAGGAGGAAGGAGGAAATGCAGGAGGCTAAGGGAGACCAGAGGCCTGCCAGACTGCCTTTCCCATAGGAAGCTCTGTAAGAGCTATTCCAGAGTGGAGGGAGAGGAGCGTGGACATCACAATCTGTTGATGCCTCAGACCATAAGGAGGTTAAATTCCTTTTCTCTGCCTAATTGCCTGCTGCAGAAAGTGGGGCTGTGGCTTGGGGGTGGAATGTTGCTGCAGATGAGAAACATGGAATGTATGGTGCTTCTAGTTCAGGTCTGCAGACAAAAGGTAGCCCAAGATCTGTAAAGGAGCATGGAATCAGGACTTGCATGGCAGCTGTGCTCTGAAAAGGGGATGAGAGAGAGGGAGAAGCAGCAGCATGTGCTCCAACTGCTTCACTTCTCTCCACACTTCGATATCAACGTTACTTCATGTGCCATTAATGAGACTTCCTGGTCTACACCTTATCTCCCTTGTCAGAGGAAATTAAGTGCAAAGAATTCCAACAAAGCATTAATGAGCTCAGCCTTGCTGAGACCTGAATTCAGAAAAGGGCTTCAGCATCTGCTTGAAGTTCAGCATGTGCTCAACGGAGCTGCAGCCCGAGACAGCACCGTGCAAAGGGCAAACCTCCAAGCTTGGGCTCCTCAACCCTCCAAACTCAGGTTAGTAGCTCTGCCCTGGCCAAATGGTTGCCTCCATCCCAGCAGCACTGCAGCCTGAACAGATACATGGTGTGTGCCTTTCCTGTGTCACTTATCTGCAGCTTAAGGGGAAGTCGTTCACTTGGAACACAGATTTTCCAGCTGAAGTGGCTACATTTTGGCTTCCAAATCTGGCTGCTTGTATTTGAATTTTTAGCTAGGCAAAAGATCAGCTCTGAAAGCTTTGGCTCCAGGCAGAAGCTACATTTCAAATGAGCCTGAGCAAACAGCACAGAAGTGTACTGCACTCGGAGCTGGGGAAGGGGAGAGCTCTCAGAGCTGCTACCCAGCTCTTTCCTGTTCCTTGGGTCATATATGCTCAGTCTCACATTCCCAAACTTGAAGGACATGAGCCATGAAAGTCAAAAGCCTAAAAGACAGATCCATCACTGAAGGAAAAGGTCTCCACTCTCCAGGACACATCTAAAACTAGGTCAATACTAGATTTTACATAAAGTCACTTGATTTGGAGACTCCCCTCTGCTAAAACCAACAGGATCTCATTCCCTTTAAAGGTCCCATGATATGCACTAAAATAACCGTATCTGAAGCTTTGGAATATTTCAGCTTTTGATGCTTGCCCAAATTTAGAAGAACAAATGAGTTCAAAACAGGAAGGAGGAAAACCCCCAAACTCCAGTGCTCACTTCTTCACTGCATCAGGAAAGGTTTGATTTGGTGTCTGTTTGAGGGGGATTATTCAGCCGTACTTCTGGGTTTATTCCAGGTGGGTTTGTGCACTCCAAAATCGGCACTAACGCAAGAAATAGCATGGCACAAAATAATCTAAGCTTATGCCTTCAGAAACACGTGCTGCTCCAAAGATTCCTGCTGTGCAGAGGTCCGAGGTCTGCATAGATCTTTATTGCTGAACTCCTGCAGGAGCAAATAGCAGGCAAAGGCACGAGTTGAACTGAGTGGCTTGTTACTGCTGCAAGGGAAATTCAGCCCCTGCTGCTGCCAATTAGAGGGCTAATTGAGAAGTGGATCCTTAACCCCTTCACAAAATGCTATCTCAAGGAAATTTCCTACTTCTCTCAATGGCGCTGCGATACAGAGGCAGGCAAAAGCTGCGCTAACAAAGGCTGGGATAGGCACCAGGAAGGAAAGTGCTGTTCAGGAAGACAAGTATGATGCTTCAGTGTTTATGTAGAGTTTAAAGAGCATATACAATTTGGCAGAAAACAAGAACCCAGGCTTGTTTTCTCGAGATTCAGGGGCTTATGTCCCAAAGACCAGAAGTAAGTTATGTCTTAGACTGATGAGTTTGCATTATTACAGATCTGGAGTATGGCGTGCTGGCCTTTTCCCATGGAAGAAGCATTTCAGGCTCTCCTTTGACGAGGCCTAAATTAATGTTATTTATTTAGAAACTCTTCCAGAGTGTCTGTTTAGTATTCAGCATCCCACTGTTGCCATCTTCCCTCTCCATCCGGTCCCACCCCGAAAGCCAACTGAGCTGATTAGTTGTTAAGACCTAACACATAACCAGGACTCTCATGCGTAATCAAAAGATGAAATGTGGGTTGAATCTCATTGCCCACTGGTGGGACTTACACTGAAATTGTTTAAGCTTAAACTGGGGATGAATTTGGCTCGGAAGCATTAATTGGTTTGGGTAGCTTGCCGTTCTTTGCCTGAAAGACATTAAATACTCATTTATTTGTTGCAAAACAGTCATACATCAGGACCAGCATCTGGCACGGAAGGAAAGAAAAGCAAACTACCTAAAATTGCCAGGAAGCTGTAATCCTCAGGGAATTTTCTCCTATCTGAATTAGAACTAACCCAGTGGCAGAAGGTTACTTGAGGATATTTTAATAGGAAGGAGCGAAAAAGATCTTCCATTGTGATCAATCACGCAAGTTCCCTCTGCTCTGGGTAGAAGCATGATTGAATCCCAGGATAGGAACGTATCTGAGCCACCCCCCAAACCCAAGCCATCATTTTGCTTGTCAGAAGGGTTCGTTTGTTTCCCCAGCTACTTTTCCAAGTTTGTTGGCCAGACTCTGCACCTTTAGGCTGTGACTGGCAACAGAAGTGCAGCAAAACAGCACGAAGAAAGAGGGTTTTCTCCTCGGATTCCTGACCTGAGCAGAAATAGGCAGTGCTGGAAATAGTGCAAACCCCATCTTCCTTGACAACTTGCCAGGCCACTTCTGCAGACTGTAGGCATTCGGGCAGTCCAGATGAACTCTGGATAACCACCCAGATTTTTGGGTTTGCCCATCACTAAAAATATCCCAGACTGGAGGACACTGTCTTGAGCTGAGTCTCCGAGCACTCTGCAGCTCACCCAGCCCTGGTTGAAGTGATCATTATAATCTGGCAGGGAATGCAATCTGGGTTCCAAACTGTGGCTATTTTTAAAGTCCTCTTGCCAGTTGGAGACTGAAAAGAAAACCAGAATGATCAATGATTTGCTATCCTTGATGCGGCCTTTGCGAGCAGCGCCTGTAACAGCACGTACCTGTAGGTAAATGGCGTGCAGCAAAGCAACTGTTGAGAGTTGTGCTTTTTCTGTAGCATCCAAAATAATAGTAATAATGATTTTAAAAGCCTCCAAACTCTGTTACAGATTTTAGTTACCACCTACTCATGGCTTCCCACACACACCAGGAAACCAGCTAGCTTTCACAGCTGCTCTGCAGCCAGCTCTTCACAAGCACCAGTACGACTGTACTTTAAACAAGGCTGGAGGTTCCCCTTGCAGATGACTTTACTATGTTTCCTTACCAGCCATAAGGCCGGAGATGTCAAGCCATAGGGTGGGCATGTGCACCAGCGTGGTCAGGTGAAGCAATGGGAATGAGGGCTGGCTGCATTTAATACGTTTGGGAATCCCTTTCCCAGAGAAACTTGCTGTTCCTAGACACAGGAAAATCACCAAACCATTAAAAGACCCAGTAAAACCAGTAGAACTGTTTTGCAAACCATTAAAGAGGAGTTTGCAAAGGTGGTAGTGGGTAGGTTGCTGTCAGGGACACCCAGCTTGGGAAAGCACTGTTAAGGTGAGACCTATATGCAGAGTGGGAGAGAGAAAGGGTGACAGGAGGGTTATGCTCATTGCAAAGGTGACCCTAAAAGGAAGCAAGCGAGCAGGTGTGAAATCCAAACAAAGCACTGCAAGCAGTGGCACAGTGAATAAGTTGAGAGTCAAGAATTACAGCAGTATCCCTTGTTGTAGAGTGTGAGGAAGGAGGGACTTGGGGACAGGGATTGCAAACCTCTTGGTATGTTTATTTTCTATCTGCGTGAAACAATAATGGTTTATCCACATTTAACAGGAGTTTATGACCCAATGAGTGGTATTTAAAAAGGACTCAATGATGCATTTAATAACCAAACATCCTTCCTGATTAGTGCTCGTTTGATCTCTTGAGGATAGAGCTCCCTCTGACTGAGGTTTTGAAGAAATGCCCTTGTCTCCCTTTAGCTCACGCTAGAGCCTGGGAATGCTGCAGACCTCAGGAATAAGATGGGAAATTAGTTTTGCCTGAGAATGTATGAGCTATATGGTTTATACTCTGTGGTTGCACTGTCATAGTGTGCTTTTAGAAGGATGCAGAAGTTGGAAAGCTGAAGCCCTGCTGGTTCTTCATTAAACCAATCTTTTCCTTTCTTTCAAGACTCTTTGAGCATTTATGCTCAAAGCCATTTGCAAAGGTGAACAAGTAACCTGCGTGATATTAGTGATTTAAATACAGATGTAAAAGGGGTGAACTTGTGCCACTTGGCAGAGGCTCAGTGTCTCCTCTTTTGGGGCTGCATTTTCACAAATAGACAAGCTCAGATTCTCAGCTCTCCATCTGATGGGCAAAGAAGAATCAGAGAGATAGAGCATTATTTCTGGCATTGATAATTCACTTCTAGAGAAATTACTTCTTGTCTGCTATTTCTGGTCCCATATATAACCAGTGTCTCTGGCCGCATCCCTCCCTCAGTATCTGTTGTGCTTTCTGGGATTCCCCCTAGGGAGAGGAAATCAGCCTTCACCTTAATCTTGCAAAGGTTTCTGTTTTCCAGTGTAACCCCCTCAAAACCTGTTAGATCCGTTCCAGTGAAAGGCTTGGGAGAATACCCAAGTTATCTACCCCACCACTGTCCAAACTTACAGGCAAACATAAAACAACCGCTGCAGTCCATGCACTGCATCATTTTTAACCTTCTGCTGTAGGAGCTCTGAAGGCAGGATTTGTACCAGGAGCTCACTGGCTGGTGAATGGTGGCTCTTTCCTTCCTGTTTACTCTGTGACAGCCTTCCTGAGTTAATCACTGTTAGGCAGACGTGCAAACAAATCTTTGCCCAACTCAGCAGCCTTATGTCCTCCTTTAACACGGGTTACTGTGACACAGCAGATGAGGGAAAACACTGAGGTACTTCTCCAGGGTTTCCTGCAAATTGCAGAGAGGGATTTACCACCCACAGCAGAGTAAAAACCAGTTCCACCCTGTAGAAGCCTCTTGCCTGCATGCTGGCTTTGCTGCCCTTAACCGAGCTCCTTAAAGAGGAGTTTTATAGGCAGATGCATCAACATCACCCAGATCAGCCTTAATTTAATTAACCACTCCTCCACAGTAAGGAGAAAACACTCCCTCCCTGTACCCCCCATGCCTGCCCCTGCATCTCAAGGACACTTTCCACCTCCATCAAGAACTCACTGGCCACAGCAGGAGCTTTCACATGCTTTATTCAGCATGGACCAGCCTCCACCATCCGCCCTCGCTTTGGTTCCCCAGAAGAGTCACAAAACTTGTGCTGACCTTGCCTTCTGCTCCCAAATAAAGGTTAACAGCCTTTGGGGCTTTTTGTTTTCCCTTCCCATTCAGAAAGGCAGCTTAGTTTCAGTGATAAAAATAAACAAGGCAATTGCAAAGTCCCAATGGATCCAAGCCTGGTTTAACTCAGCAGAGGGGCACTTCACCCCGTTTCCTTTGGCAATTAGGCTTGCCACTGAAACCTGCACTTGAATGTCAATGCTTATTTTTATTTGGGCTTGATTTATCTCTAAGTTAATCCTTTTGAGTTTGCTTCTAAAGCTGATTCTTTACTGCATCATAATAAAAACGTGATACAACCCATGGCTACCTACAAAGAAAGGATAGCAGTTTCTATCATCCCATGTGAACCTTTTAAAAGCAGTTTGTATGAGAAGTCATTTATGAATGTTGTTGGTACACATTGTTATTCTAATGCCCTGTAAATAATAACTTACATATTCTCCACGGCAGGATCTGAAGCTTTACATAGCAAGAGCCATTCACAGAACCAGCCCTGTCTAGTATGTGACAGATTGACACACACACAGATTCATTTTTATCTGAAATACCAAAAGTGCCTTCTGTACTTTCTGCAGAATATTGCTCCTTGAAACGGGTCCAGTGGTTTCACTGTACCTGCAGATAGATTTTCTTCTGCTCCTATTGCTTTAAATGTGTTATTCATTCAGAAGGACTGATTCGGTGTTCCGTCCACCTGGCTCCAAAGCTACCGTCTGTTCTTCTCTCTGTTAATGTGTTTGGGCATCTTGCAAACATAGAGCTATAGAAACCACTTTTTGTTTCTGTCCCAGTAGTGACTAAACTAAGAACCATAAAAAAAGGAACTGCTTGATCTTTGGAATCATATACATAAAAGTATGTGTACCACTGAGATGGCTGATAGCACAGGTTTCTATATTCTGCCAGTGGTGTGCTAGAAGCACGGTGCATTTGTTTCTGCCTGATTAGTCGGATGCTGGGGCAGGGGAACCAGGAGGAGACACTGCAGCAGCAGCAGCAGATGCTTTTTGTAAGATCATGACCTCCATTCCAGTGTCATTTCGCACCTCAGGCAGTGATCTTGTTACATCTCATAAGCTAAGCAAGGTCAGCCCTGGTCAGGCTAAGCGCTTGAATAGGAAACTTCTAAGGCAAAACTCAAGCGCTGTGGAAAGTGTGGAAAGTGAGGCTGGTGGCTGGGTAGGTGACATTATTCCCTTGGAGTTGGTACAAAAGACGTGCTCTGTTAAGAAGCTTCTGTGCATCTGCTGTGACTGTGCTCCGGCAGCTAAAGGCACTGCCTCTCCGGTGGGTCAGACCCAGAGGCTTCAAGTTATTAACAGCATTTCTTCCCAGTTCATAGACTCACAGACTGGTTTGGGTTGGAAAGGACCTCAAGATCACCCAGTTCCAACCCCCTGCCATGGGCAGGGACACCTCACACCAGACCAGGTTGCTCCAAGCCCCTGTGTCCAACCTGGCCTTGAACACTGCCAGGGATGGGGCAGCCACAGCTTCTCTGGGCACCCTGTGCCAGCGCCTCAGCACCCTCACAGGGAAGAGCTTCTGCCTTAGATCTAACCTGAACTTCCCCTGTTTCAGTTTGAACCCATCACCCCTTGTCCTGTTGCTACAGTCCCTGATGCAGAGGTGTTAACCCCACTGGCCTGCATCAGCTCCATGCTGGGGGATTACATATATCCCCAGCAGCTCTCCCCTGCAGTTCCCATAGGAGAGGTCATGCTCTGCTTTACTCCCCTGGAAAGCTAGTGCAGGCAGTAATGTTAGCAGGCTTTATCCCAAGCATCCTGAAGCCTGGAAGGAGGCAGATTCGACATAGACGTTGTGGGTGAAATCCCTGCTGTTTTGGAAGGGTACTGGCTCAAGAAACAGAAATGATGAAAAGCCAAGAAATGCTCACATGAAAATCCCCCCTGCACTCCCAACTCTCTTGCCCTCTTCCCTTCTGTTCCCAGTCACAGCCTGTCTTCCCCAAGGACCCTCACTCACCTTGGCTGGGGCACAAGTCCCTTTGATGCCCTGCTGCATCAGGGAAGGGACTGACTACCTGCTGCAAGGGAAAATGCTACTCCCCTCATGCTCTTGCAGAAAGCCCTCAGAGGGTTCTGCTCAAGAAGTGGATGTTTCATTTCGCTGTAGCTTCTGACAGCAACACAAAGATTTTTGAGAGAAAGGGCAGCTTTGCAGCATGCTTTGCTCATTGGATGAGCAAAGGGATTACTGCTACGGAAAGCAGGTAAGATGAAAACCTCCTCAAACCCGCATCTCCAGTGACACCTACACTTGAAAGTATACAAGTATATGGTACAATGTTTTAGAGAGATGACTGATTTGGTATGTAATCAAAACAATACTCTTAGCTTTAGAGCCATAGAATCAACTGGGTTGGAAAAGACCTTTAAGGTCATCCAGTCCAACCATTCCCCAGCACTGCTAAGACCACCACTAATCCATGGCACTGACATCTACATGGCTTTTACACCTTATTAGTGTGCTCTTCATTTTAATGCTGCATCTTATGCCTGAAAGTGTTATTCTTAATGTTTGTATTCTGAATTTTCTCAAGTGGAAGATGTTTCCTAACCCTGCTCTCCATCTCCCAGTTGCAAAACAAGTGGTAAGTCGAATGCTCAGGCAAAATCCTAAGGATGAACCAATTCAGGCCAGCAAAACTAGAACCAGCCAAAAAGGTTTGCTTGGTCTATGGATTCAAGTTCCCTCCATTCATTCAAAGGAGTCCTCCAGAAGACAGTAGTTCATTGCTGTCTCCTGTTGGCACTGTGACTCCTCCACCAGTTAGCACAGTAATCGCATGTGCCCTTGTCTAAGCATGCATGCAGGGCACCCAGTGCCTGTGCTTTCAGATGCAACACAGATGGAAACACTGCTGGTTTGAACCTCAGTTTTGAAGCCTTTATTTGCATGAGCATTTCAGAGCTGGTGTTGGCTCCCTGGCAAGCAGCTGGTGGAGTTCTTCACAGCCCCATCCCAACAAACAAACAGTCAAAACCAACCCAGCATCCCACTTAAGTGTCTTTAAAAGTATTCTTCGTATTTGATGCTTGCTTTCCCGGTCATCTAGGAAATGCCATGCCACAAAATGGCATTAGGTGAACAATAGAAACAGACGCTCTCTCAAATCCCCTTCATTTGTGTTTGTTGCTGTTGTGATTCTTCACCTGCTGGCCTTTATCTGGTGAAGCAAGGTGAGTTCAAAGACAGCTCTAGAGGTCTGTAACGATTTTAATGATGAGGTGAAGTTGGAAGGTCTTGTGTATTATGAACTTAATGGGGCATTCTTCTCATTTACGCTGACATCCTTTACATGGAGTTGTAAAAAGGAAAAGGTATGGACAAGTGCTCACAAGTGATTGATTTATTAAGAAATAAGTGCCCCTTAGCTGTAAGGGAAGGCCCAGTAAGGCAAACAAATTCTTAATAAGACCATATAATCCTACTAGAGTTACAATGGGCTTAAGTCCCCATTGTCTTCTCCCATTTGCTTGCTCTGCTATATGAAGCCACCAGGTAAAGAACAATGACAAGAATCAATAAGAGAACTGTGTGAATAACTGAGATCTTTATTTTTCCTGGGTGTGCTGAAAAATCGAAAGAGAAATTCATTTGCAATGAATTCATTCCATCACGTTAACTGTAGTGTTTTCTTAGCCTCACATTAAGTATTTTTTCTCTGGCTTCAGCATCCACAAGTTTTTGATTGAAAATAAATAAAAAGAGCTATCAGAAGTGGCAGGCGTTAGTGGGACAGAAGTAGCACTGATTTGTGGTTTTTTCAATACCAAAATGCAAGGTTCAGATTGGTTTTAACGGATTTTGTTTGTAGTAGTACAAAAAATCCACTGACATTTTCAAACCATTTTATTGTCACCAAGGCACATATGGCTATGAATCATAGAATAGTTTGGGTTGGAAAGGACCTTAAGATCATTCAGTTCCAACCCTGCTGCCATGGGCAGGGACACCTCACACTAAACCTTCTTACCCAAGGCTTTGTCCAGCCTGCCCTTGAACACTGCCAGGGATGGAGCATTCACAACCTCCCTGGGCAACCCATTCCAGTTTCTCACCACCCTAACAGGAAAGAATTTCCTCCTTATATCCAGTCTAAACTTCCCCTGTTTAAGTTTTAACCCATTACCCCTTGTCCTGTCACTACAGTCCCTAATGAAGAGTCCATCCCCAGCATCCCTATAGGCCCCCTTCAGATACTGGAAGTCTGCTATGAGGTCTCCACGCTGCCTTCTCTTCTCCAGGCTGAACAGCCCCAACTTTCTCAGCCGATTTGCTGTGGATCTACTCGGTAGCCACATTTCTAGTGTTGATGCTGAAGCTGTTTATTCCTGGCAATTCATCACTCCCATCCCATGGAGTGATTTGCATGAGACTGTCACAGGCACACAGGAAGGCACTTTATTATGGAGCATTATTATGGGGAGGTATGGCTCTTTCTTTAGGAGTTTTGGGGTAATTACGTAGAGATAAAACTAATGTCTAAAGGATCACAAAACAAAAATCTTTTGATGAACTTTTCCTGGTTTTAGAATTGAAGCATCACACAACTTCCATTGCAAGTACTTTCTGCAACAATTCCAAAGACCTGAATGTTTTCAAGGTAAGTGTGTAAATCCATCTGTGCCTGCTTTCCCAGAGGCTGCAATAGACTATTTTAAGACTGGACTAGAAGGCAGACCATATATTGGGGCTTGTCAGGAAACAGAGTCAAACCAAGAGCTCAAGTTAGCATTGCCAGCCCAAAATAAATAGCTGAGTAACTGCAAGTTATAGAGGAAATGCTCAGTTTAATGCATTCATTTTGTTCCAGGAAGTGATGTCAAGCTATTGTCAATGGGAAGTGGTGAAACCCAACAGGTAGTACAACAGCAGGGAAGTCTGTAAGGGTTTGCAGGATAACCTCAGTGCCTTCTGGATGAACTTGGCCATTCACCTCCCCTCCACTTCCCCCTTCCTTATCTATCCCCACAACACCCTGTCATGTGGGGACCTGAGACGCCAAGAAGCAAAATGACTTTGTGAAAGTCATGAGGAAAACCAGGAATACCGTTGTCCCTTGGGTTTCTTTGTGATGGGCTGGCATGCAACCAGGAGACCTGTGTTATTAAGCAAGATTTAGAGAATAAAATAAGATTATTTTGGACTGTCTGCTTATTTGTCCTATTTACAAACAAGTAGGGGGAAAAAAGTTTGCTTTTTTCTTTTCAGAAGGTGCTTTCTGCACTGAGCGCTACCAGGTCTTTGTCTTCACTGACATGTTCCTACTTGTAAGAGGAAGGCTGAGCCATTGCTTTGGTAAAGCAAACATCTAGATCAGGAAAGGCACGTAGGCAAGTAAATTGAAGGGTTGGTGCCTCAACAAACGTTTGATAACATTAACACACTGTGACTGTAATAGAGCAACCTTTGAAGAGGGTCATCAGGAGCCCAACCACATGGTACAAAGTAAGATGGAAAGGTCTTAAACAACAGATACCAAAGGAGAAGAGGGAGGCAATGGGAGAATGGGGCTGCTTCTGCAGGGAAGATCACAACAGCTTTCCTGGTGTAAGAGCCGAGCTAAGCCAGGACTAAGCAAACACCTGTGCATGGGAAGCAGCCACAATGAAACGGATAAACCAAAAATAGTTCATTTGTAACACAAAATAGGCAGATTTGCAAAAAATGTTGAGTCTACAACTGCAACCATGTGCTGGGCTGCATCAAAGGCAGCGTGAGCAGCAGGTCAAGGGAGGTGATCCTGCCCCTCTGCTCTGCTCTCGTGGGACCCCACTTGCAGCACTGTGTGCAGTTCTGGTGTCCTCAACATGAGAAGGACATGGAGCTGTTGGAGCAAGTCCAGAGGGTGATCGGGGCTGGAGCATCTCCTGTATGGA
Organism: Neopsephotus bourkii; assembly: GCF_033783945.1. Lineage (NCBI taxonomy): Eukaryota > Metazoa > Chordata > Aves > Psittaciformes > Psittacidae > Neopsephotus > Neopsephotus bourkii. Next base: position 131,382 of record NW_026902104.1, read on the forward strand.
GACAGGCTGAGAACATTGGGGCTGTTCAGCCTGGAGAAGAGAAGCTGCGTGGAGACCTCGGAGCAGCTTCCAGTGTCTGAAGGGGGCTACAAGGATGCTGGAGAGGGACTCTTCATCAGGGACTGTAGCGATAGGACAAGGGGTGATGGGTTCAAACTGAAACAGGGCAAGTTCAGGTTAGATCTAAGGCAGAAGCTCTTCCCTGTGAGGGTGCTGAGGTGCTGGCACAGGGTGCCCAGAGAAGCTGTGACTGCCCCATCCCTTGCAGTGTTCAAGGCCAGGTTGGATGGGGCTTGGAGCAACCTGGTCTACTGTGAGGCATGCCTGCCATGGCAGGGGGTTGGAACTGGATGATCTTAAGGTCCTTTCCAATGCAAACCAGTTTGGGATTCTATGATTCTATGTGTCCGTCTTCTCATGGACACCAGACTCCAAATGGACATACATGTTTCTGAACCTGAGGAAGAAAGAGGGCCCTATGACAAAGTGATGGCAGCACCATGAAGATAATACTCTCCTTTCCCATGGCTGTATTTTCGGATGCATTACTGGGCAAGGAAACCTGTCAGCCAGGCGTGCACTGAAATTCACTGTGACTTTGTTCACAGTGGGACACATGCTCTCGCTGACCATCAGCCAGTGGATCCACCTCTTGGTGTGCCTGAAACAGAGCTTTTCATGTTCAAAGGGGACGGGAGGTTTGAAGGCTTGGAGACTGGCGCAGGGTATGAAGGTGCCTGCCTCTGATCTTCATATGCCTCAGTTCTTCCAGGAAAACCCAAGCTAATTGCTGTTTTAAAAGACTATTTAATTTTAAAGCCTTCCCCCCCTCCCCATTACTGGGGCATGGCTTTCATCATGGAAAACCTATGTGCCATTCTAAGAGGAAGTAAGGAAACGTGAGGCGGGCTCTTGCATGTGCTAAAAATAGCGTGCGTGTAGGGACAGCCAAGAAAGTCACTTCACAGGAGATACAAATTGAGTGCTTCCATTCTATGGGGCTTTGCTAGGCCCAACTAATTAATGTTTGCAAAGCACTTTGAAGATGAAAAGCACCAATTTATCGCTAAGTTTAATTATTTGCATCATGTTACTTAAGACTTTCACTAGCTACCTTCAAACACCACCAAACGCTTCCTCCTATATGATGAGCCAGCCAAAGAGTTCAGCTGGTTAAGGACTCTGAGATGGGAGCAAAGCCACAGTGCACTGAGGAGTCTTGGTCTGAATCTAGAGGGTGGGTTCAATGTATACACCTTGACTATGCCTTTACCAGACCTGTGGTTTTCAGCACCTCAGCACCCTCAGAGGGAGCAACTTCTGCCTTATCTCCAACCTGAACTTCCCCTGTTTCAGTCTGAACTCATCACCCCTTTTTCTATAGCTACAGTCCCTGATGAAGAGTCCCTCTCCAGCATCCGTGTAGCCCCCTTCAGACACTGGAAGCTGCTCTGAGGTCTCCACGCAGCTTCTCTTCTCCAGGCTGAACAGCCCCAATGTTCTCAGCCTGTCTCCATACAGGAGGTGCTCCAGCCTCTGAGCATCCTCGTGGCCTCCTCTGGACTTGCTCCAACAGCTCCATGTCCTTCTTAAAGGGTTCCTATTGTGTTTCTAATGATTTCCAACCCCTCTTTTAAATTTAGTCTGTAATTAGGGCTCTTTTACATTACCAATTAAAAGGAAAACAATTTTGGATAGGGTCGCATTTACACTGCACTGTCATGTTTCCAACACATGCCATTAGCACTGGTGACAAACATGAACGTTTGCTGCTAATGGTGTGCATGCTGGCCAGCAATCCTGCTAGCTGACAGATGTTAAAAACATGAATGCAAGCTCAGATGTAGATGTACCAATAGGAGGAAATATAAGGAAAGCAATCACTTAAACAGCAACCTCTGCTCTTTGGAAGAGAAAAGCTGTAAACAGAAAAGACTAAATTCATTGGACAGCTCATCAGGTGCAATAAATCAATGTGATGCCATAGACTGCAGACTTTATTTGGAAATGGACCAATGTTGTTCACACTGCTATAGCCAATATTGTCTGCTTTTTTCAGATTAAGTAGTTAAAAGATCCCTTATCACATTATTATACCTGTCTTTGCAAGTGAGGAATTTTACTTCTTCAAATAGCATCCCGAGGGGACATTTAATTCTGAATGATTTTCTCATTAAAAAGTATGATTCTACTCATGTGAAACAGAATGTCCTAGTAAAACAGGACATGATAGGGCCAGAGATTTATGGGTTCAACACAAGGACTGAAATCTTGATTACTGACAGAAGCGTCTGCAGAATTAATGATAACTTTGGGTTCTCCACTCATCTATCTCAGTGGGATGCTGCTCATCATTTTCTGATGATTAAAAAGGAAAGTGTACCTTAGCATTTGTAAACTCTAATCAGAAACCAACATCAGCTCTAAAGGTGAAAAAGTGTCATCAGACAGAGATAACTCAGGGGTTTGCCCAAATTGAACTTGGAATTGGTTTGGGATCCTCCCTGCACCTCCTGATTCAGTTGCAGACCACAGAACAGGCACAGAGAGCATCCCTAAATCTGACCTTTCCTCAGTCATCTCCTGAGTCTTTGCAAGGTTTCCAAGCTAGCACTTACCTCAGCAAGGTTTGAACACACACGGAGTGCAGAAGCTCTGGAAATTCCAGGCACTTTCTCCTGTCCTTTGCCATAGGGATGGTCCAAGAGTACTTGCAGTAGAAGGGACTTGAGGGGTAAAAGCTGCTTGTACCTGCAGCACTCTCCTCAGAGCGGCTGCTCACCAGTAACTGGTGGCCAGATCTGACCCTCTGCTTTTAGGAGGAAACTTAAAGGCTCTTGCAGGGCAGGCTCCTTGTAACAAAGATTTATGTACAGGAGCGTGTATTTGCACTTTTCCTTCTTTAAGGAAGACCCTCTTCTGCAGCACCATGGAGCATGTTCTTAGAGAACTGACACTGGATCTTCATTTAGTTTTTCCTCCTTTCCATCTGCAGTGCAGATTCCTTTACACATTCCACACTTGTTTCACAAACACGATCCTTGCAGAAATCAAGTGGAGTCCTACGTGCAGCAAAAGGCATGGAGAGTGCAACAGAGATTTGCACCATGGATTAAGAGATTCCCAGTGCTGATCAAAGAAGAATTTTGTCCAAGGTTTGTAAAGCACTTTTGAATCCTGATTGATGACAGGCTCTATAAAAACGTGGAGCTGCTGTTGTTAATGTTCCCTTGGTACACAACAGGAGAAAAGATGCTAAAATTACAGTCACATATATTAATATTGATCAAGAAATAAGCAAATTCTTCTAGAATCTGATCTGCCTTTCATTATGTGCACTTGATCTTCCATTCTCAAAGAGGGCATAGTTATGTCCTGGAAAATCACAGCCTTGAACTCCACCAAACCACAAGTACAGATTATATATTATTATATATAATTTTGGAAATCTGTCTGGAATACACCATCAAGCAGGAATAAAAGAAAAACTGTAAGGACATTTGTATTTGTCAGCGTCTCCCCAGACAGAGCCCCGAGGATATGATATTCTTAGAATAAAGCTTTCATTTCACAGCACATCAGTGGGAAAATTAACAAGCTCTCCTTGTGCTGTTCCATAATTCATTTTCTTTGTTTTAGATATTGAGCTGAGCTGGTACAGTAACTTAAACAGAGAGGGGAAATTTTAAACTCAGATTTGGATTCTGGCTCATTTGGGTTGTTTAGGTTTGTTTTGCCTTTTTTCCTGCCTTATCCTGCAACTTCCTAGTATCTAGATAAGAAGATGCCTTAATTTATTTTAGCACTTGCCTTTTAAATGGAATGTGCCAAATACTGTTATAATGACATAAAATACATCAGAGAAAGCTCACTTCAGTTAGTGTAAGGGATGTATCTGCATCTCCTACAGCACCAGGAGCCATGTTTGCACCACAGAGGAGGAGATCTGCTTGTCTCCAGCAGTGGCGAGTGCAGATCAAGATACCACAAAGCTCAGAGAGGACTTCCTTGGTGTGAGATCAGCTCCAGCTGAGCCTCAATTCACAACATTTAATTGCAATTTAACTATCCTAAAATGACAGCAGTTTTGGTGTTGTTTTCTGGAAATATGAAGTTATATTTTTGACGAAATCACACAAATTCTATGGAAACAAGCATTATATTCCTGACTCTGTTTTTTATCAAGAAGTTCCCTCTGTCCTTGAAAGCCCTGGGACTCTAGAAACAGCAAAAGAAGGCCACAGCAAAACTAGCTTTTCTTACTGAGAAAACCCTTGCTTGAACAGCAAAACCATCAAGACTTCAAGCAAAAATGTCACTCCTCCAGTTTTTCTCATTCAGGTGTTATCCAAACAAGTCTCCAGCAGAGTACAGCAGGAAAGACAACATCCTCTACAGTTCAGCACTTATGTTTTTATAACTGTGCATACTTTGAATATTTGTATAAATATCTCAGAACCCTATAAAATTACTAAAAACAATGGGCTCCAAAAGTTAAAGAAAAATCAAGGAGAAAAACTCTTGTACTGCAATTTTCTAGTTCAATGAATCTGCTCCGTGCCACAATCATAACCAGCCCCAGCATCTCCTTTGATGTGTATGAAATGTATTTTTAATTTCACTAGGCTGCTGCTCAGGCTCATTTGAAAGGGTATTTGAAAGGGTAACTGGGAATGGCTAGGTTGCCTTCTCTGCACTTCTCATTGTTTTAGTCCCTCTGTCATGTCACCTCTTATTTTTCTCTTGTGTAAAATACAGTCTGAACCTCCTGAATCCTTCTTCCCAGGGACCTTTCTGTGTCTCTAAGCATTACCATCACCTTCTAGACCTCTCTTTGGCTGTTATTCCTCTTTTTACAGTGCAGGAATGAGTGTAGCCAGTCCTGAACAAGGGTACTGAAGCGAGGCATGTCCCTGCATCTACAAATGCCATTACAGTGTTCTGATTACAAAACATTTATTGCAACCTTTACTACATGGACGTGCTACAAACACACTTCTGCCTGTACTGGGAAATCTTCATGCTCTACCAGCAACCTTGTCTAAACAGGGGCTGTTTAACTGGGACTGCAAGCTAGTTCCAAGCAGAAGAGATGACAGCACCGCAAAGCACCAGTGAGCTGCTTCCTTGGATCCCCCCGTCAGTGAGTGGATCTTGCTCAGTGCTGGTTTCTCACTCGGAGCTTTGTGTTCCCTCCACCAGATGGACATTGGCAGATGGCAACACCATTTTGCTGTTTAATTATTTAAAATGCTGCATGCAAATCGACCTTTGGCATTCGGTGATGGAATAGGATGCTTGTGGTCCATATCCCATCTTTGATACGCTGTTCTGTGTCTCCTCCTTCATAAGGCTGTAGAGATGATCCTGGTTTGCAGTACTGAACACATGTACCCTGTTGTCTCTGTGGGTCTCCCCTGCAGGGGGTTGCACACTCATTGTTGTGCATTGGGAATACCTGAGAGGCAGTATCTAGCTATAAACCAAGGTGACAGTCTGCAATCTTCACTTGTGTGAATGGTCCCTTTGCTTCAGTCACCAAGGGACAGAAATCTGTCTTGTCAAAAGAAGCAGGAAACAATTTTTAGTAGTAGAGGTTATTAAAAATGCTTGATGTTTGGAAGGGTTGGAAAGGGTGCCAACTTGTCACTGACTGAGGACTGGGGGTTGTCCATCCTGGTTCTCAGGATCAGCTTCAGTAGAACTGGAGGGACTAGTCTGGGCTGTAACACAACCTCTAGCACCAACCTCTAGCAGGAGGAAAGGACTTTGTTTGTCATCAACACTGGCAGTGACATGCTTTCATTTTCTGGGTGCTCTGAATCAAATTATTGCCTTTACAAACTTTCTGGAAGAGTTTCCCTGATTTCCATTTAGTCACCATCTCCTAACATTGCTTTTTCCAGTTAAAAAGTGCTCGGGTTGAGGGTTTTGTGAGACTGCAGAATACCAGCAGAGCCCATAAAACATTAATTCCCAAATGGTTCCACCATGTATGACAGTCTATGGGGTCATGACCCAATTCAAATTAAACCTTGATCTCACATAGCCCCTAAACTGCAGGATCCTGCTCAGGCATCTCCCATTTCTTTTGCTGTTGGCCATGCGGTGAGCTGCTCCCATAGGTCCAGGAACATGGATCTGTGCAGAGGTGTCTCTGCATGGAAGGGCTGAGATCAGCAGGGTGAAGGTACATGTGTCCTCAAGGTCTTTGGGTTCAGAGAAGGAAAAGAGATTGAGCAAATAGGAGGGGAGAAGCGTTTAACAGCACCACATCTTGCTAATGTTCCTACAGTCTAGTGAGGAGTAGGAAGTGAAGAGATGATGATGTGCTACTGTGAAGGATCAGAGTTGTGAAAGGAGCCCCAAGAAACAGCTTTTACCACAGACAGATTGCAAGTTAAACAGCAGAACCCAAGTTAACCTGTAGATTAGTTTAAAAGGAAAAGCAGGAACAACAAACACATTAATACAGCTTAGTGAGATAATAGCTACACCAAGCTGCTCTGATTGGAAACAATTGGCAGAGCCTGGGATATAAGGAATCGCTTCCTGCAGCAATTTCCTTTTATTAAAAAAGCATTTAGAGCTTTTGTAAGCTTTTCATTCTTTGAGGATCTTATTTTTAACTCTGTGGTCTCCTTAAAGACACTGTTCAGGCTTGCTGAATGCATGGCCAGGCCAGGAGGAACTTCATCAGAATACAGATGTTTGCAACCTAGGCACAGCAAGAACAATTCAAACACTTGGGTACAGAAGTGCAATCCTTCACAAATGCAGCTACACAAATGTAGCTCTCTCATTTCCAACACAGCTGGAAAGAGTTAAACCTCCAAAATCCCATTGAAATCCCAACCATCCCTGAAATAAAAGTCAAAACCACCTTAAAGGAAGTCGTGGTGCTCCTATGTTGGGGCTTCCATTGGTGATTGTGAGGTTGCTCTTTTGGTTGATTTGTTTCATAGCACACTGGTCCAACAAAGGGATGAAGAGGAAAGGATTCGTTTCTGAAACACCTGAAATGAATTTTTAGTTCTGTTTGTTTTCTCATGTGGGAAAAAAAGGAAAAACTCAATTTGGGTCAAAATTTGGGTCAAACATTTAGCTCAAGTAGAAGTAAAACATTTCCAGGGTAGCAGCAGCAGGCTATGTTTGTTGTGATTGAAGTAGCCTTCTAGCTTAAGCACGAGCTTGAAACAGAGGAGAATTAAACATCCCCTTTTGCCAACAGGGAGGAAATTTGGAGTTTTTCTGGTGTTCCCCCTATTTGGAGAGGGAGGAACTAAACCCCTCCGACATGGGACAGTTGCACAGATGTTTTTGTCCAAGCTTGGATGTTTTTTTGTTATCCTAGAATAAAGTGAAGAGAAACACTTGCCCAGCTCCAACTTTGAGACTTCAGCAAAGAGTTGGGGGACATCCTCCTGTTTTCCTGCACTGATCATCTCCTGGTGGGTTATCTCTCCAGGACTTATCTTATTTGTAACCTTATCTAGGTGTTCAAGCTCCAGCAGGGGGATTGGACTAGATGATCTTTTGAGGTCCCTTCCAATCTCTAACATACTGTGATACTGTGATACTTTCTGCTGCAATGACCAAGGCTCTGCTCCACCTGCATCTGTGTCCTCCTCCATGGAGATCCCAGACCTGCTCCAAAGAGGGATCAAAGAGCAAAGTACAATACAGGTAGGAGAGGCCTGGTCATAAGCACCGACTTACTCCATGGCTATGCTATAAAGCATCTCTCAGATCACTGTCATTTAGAAGGGGAGCTTATCCATGCACTGAAGAAGGGAGTGAGAAATGTAGTAACTCGTTTATTTTAATGGCAACAGCTTGACACTTCCCATCTTTGCAGTCATAACAGCTCTGCTTTTCCAGTGTGTGTGCCCAATTAGAACTTGCAAGAAGCCACGTACCTCATAAAGAATTCAGCTAATTTTCAACATTTTCCAAACTCCTGCAAATGAACAATGTGCTTCTTACAGGTCTTTCATCAAGGAGTTAATAACCAGATGAAGGTTTTCTTTTCATCAGCTCCTAAGTGATGCTCCATTTGATTGAAGAAGATCAAAACCGATGATCAGAAAATGAAAAGGAAGTTTTAAAGGTAGCCTTTGTACAACACTTTAACTGTCTCATTCCTGTTATTTCAGAAGTATCACTGGGCTTCTTTCAGGCATGGAAAAGAAAATCTTATAGATTGCCAGTACTTGTCTTCCTCTTACTTTAATTCTATAATCCTTTGTGTGAACGGTGGGCAATATACCCCTGCCACATAGTGGCATCATCTAAGGGAAAGCAACACCAACTGTAGCAAAACTATTAAGATCCTAATACTGTCTATTAGTGTCTGTGCTCCTAATCTTGCATCTACCCCAGCCACTCTGCATGGTGCAGTCCCACAATGACCCTATCCCATCTCACTGGCACCCAACCAGCTATCCCATCCCTAGGGGCTGGGGTGGAGGCACCCTCAGGGGCTCTGCAGGCCAGGGGGTGAGGCCAGTGCCATGGGTTAGTGGTGGACTTGGCAGTCCTGGGGAATGGTTGGAACTGATGAGCTTAAAGGGCTTTTCCAACCTGGTTGATTCTATGAGAACCCTCGAGCAGGAGATCCTATATCTTTAGTGTAAAAGAAGAATGTCGTCCTGCTGCACCTAGTTTTACCTGACAATTCCCTCTTTCCTTTAATTGTCTTTTGAAAGCCCTTTGTAGAAATTTTTGCTCCCCAGCTCATTTCACCTTTTTTTTCCATTTGCTGAGACCTGATTTGCTGCTTCTAAACACAAATAGGCAAATTCTCTGTGAAGATAGGAGATGCTTCTTCCCTGAACCCAGCTAAGACATGGAACTGTGCTCTACTGAGCTCCTTGCATCACAGCTTCATCCTTCTTGTCCCATCTGTCCTGTCCCCTCTCTCCTTTGACCCAGCCACCTTGTGCATGCACTTCCCTTTCCCATCCCTCCATCTAATCAGGGTTCATCCTCTTTTTGCTCCCAACTCTCACTACAGCATGCATAGAAAAATCCCAGCGTAATCCTCCTGTCACCACCAAAAGAAGTGCTTTCTCTGAAACTTCCTACAGCGGTTAAATGTTGGTCCCTTGTGCCTTGGCAAGGAGTGGGTCATTAATATGTGGCTGTTAATAATGAGTGATGAAAGCTGGCATAGCTCACTGAGACACTGCATGCTATCTTCCAATCATTCAAATGATGGCTTTTGTGCTGACAGAGAGGTAGCCCTGCCTCTGTCTTGCAGAGAGGGAAACTGAGGCACATCAGGACCAAAGACATGTCATCATCCTGAGCTATTCCATCCTGCTGGTTGAATTGTTCCCCTGAAGTGTGTTCTCAATCCAGGAGCAATTTGGGTTTCCAGCACTCGCTATTTCATAGCTTCTAATCATCCTGCATAGTGAAGCCTGCAGAGAATCAGAGAATGTTACATTTAATTTTGGACCAGGTTTAATGAAGCACTGGGGTTTAGGAGAAGCACTCTGTTTTCGGGCAAGCTCAGAGCACACAAAGAAGGGCACATTTTATTGCAGGTGCTCTGCATAACCTTCACCAGGATTAAATGGGATGGAAAAGGGAATAGGCTGATATGGATTGATACTACCACACTTACAAAATGCTTGATCCTGCAGTTCTAAAGACCAGTTATCTTAACATCTGATTCTCAAAATCAGTTACTTTTTCTGCAGGATGTATAAATAAATCAGCAGCAGAGCCAGTTAATGACTCACTGTAGTAAATTAAATAGAATTTGCTATGAATATGATTCATTGAAACTTTCCTAACAAATCAATTTGTTTCAATCACACTGTAATTCAATAAGAATAGTTAACATTTATATGGTGCTTTCAATAGCTCCTGAAACTTTCCAAGCATTAATGTCTGTGTTTCAGCATGGAATGGTGAGCTGGGCTGGCTCTCTTACAGGTGAGAATGCTGACACCCAGAGAGCTCAAGGAAAGCGTTTGCACAGCACTGACTCAGCTGTGAGCATCTGTGGCATCATGACAGTGCTGGAGAGGGTTGGTCCATCATGGTGGAGCCAGCATTTAAAACCACAGCCTGTTGCCTAGTTTGACATCCACTGTTTGAAAGCTTTGCTCCCTGCTGTGATGCCTTCCCAATATCTTTCTTATCTTCTTTCTGCCTTTCTCCCATTCAAAGCTGACCTCCAAAAATCCTATGTTGCTGTGTCTGCACCCAGGAGCTATCCCCCTTCCTGCATCCCATGGACAAGTCCTGCTCCTTTGCCCCATTTCAAATGAATCCTACACAAAAGCTAAGCATTGCAAACCACATAAAAGCAATTCAGAATAAGGGCTTAGCTTTCAGGTAGTCTAGCCCTCAAAGACAGTGATAGATGCTGGATAGGGTTTTCAAAACCACAGAAACAGAATGGGTTCCTGATTGCTGCTGAGGAAACAGAGAACTAGGATCTACTAAACTTTGCTTCAAGCAAGCTGAGCTACTTTTGGATGTGGAGACAGGATTAAGATGCTTTGTCTCACTCCCACCTTCCATATTCACCTATGAGAGGATGTTATGAGAGGTGGCTAACAGCGTGCTAGTTGCTTACCTCTCTTTAAAGCTGCATTAGAATCTCTATATATATCAGAACCATACGAATAAGAACATATGAAGATGGTTATAGGGATCTGTCATCTGGGTTTCTGTCTAGTAGTGTGGAGCCCTGTAAACCTGGATGTCTGTAATGTATCCCTACTGTACCTGATCTCATCTATTCTCTGAAACTAATCAGGATGTGGTCTTTCACAAAGCACACTATTACATTATGTAAATCAGGATGCTGTGGAGGCCAAAAGAAAAGCCATCTCCATTAGCAATTAAAAAATTAGTAGAAGAAAGGACTACTAAGGACCGTTAAACACAATGATGTGGACATGGTCTGTAGCTCAGGGACTCCCTAAGTGATGGAGTTCCAGAAGCTGAAGCTTGCCAGTGGAAGAAAATCCCTAATAGATACCCATTCATTTATTATATTCTTTAGGTGCTTGCTAGTGCTTGCTGTCAGAGACAGGATGCTGGGGCAGAATCACCCCAGATCTAGTCCTGTTCGCTATTCTTATGTTCCCATGAGGATCTGGGTGGAACACTGGTTAAAATGGAGCTGTGACTCTGAGAAGCTGACTGTCATAATGTGTGGAGTAGAGGAAAGAAAGTTGTCAGTGCTCACATAAAATCATAGAATCATAGATTCCCAGACTGGTTTGGGTTGGAAAGGAACTGAAGCTCATCCAGTTCCAACCCCTGCCATGGGCAGGGACACCTCACACCAGACCTGGTTGCTCCAAGCCTCTGTGTCCAATCTGGCCTTGAACACTGCCAGGGATGGGGCAGCCACAGCTTCCCTGGGCACCCTGTGCCAGTGCCTCAGCACCCTCAGGGACCCACTGACCATGACTGCCCCTGCTCCAGACACAGCAGCACCTTTCCTCCGGCTGTGCTCCCATCTAGCCCTCAGCTGCAATGCCCAAGGCTTCCTCTGTCAGCACCTAAAGATCAAAACTCACGTGCAGGTCTTGATAAGTGGTTTTCCTCTTTGCCCTCTATCTCCCATTTTGAATTGCTGATGCACAGCAGTGCTGGCTGCCCTTTTTGCATCCTTCACACTGAACACAATATTGCTTAGAGTAGATAATAAATGTTTAGTTCCCAGCTTATGGCAAAAGACTGAACTGATGTGTGGTGCTCCCTGCTGAGGACCTTTTTGCTACGGGCTTCACAGGCAAATAAGTCACCTTGATGCCAATATTTGTCCCTGTTCCTTGATGCCATGCATAAATTGTATTGCTGTTCCTTATCACCTCATAGTGCTTGTTTAATGGGTAGCTCTGCTGCTTCAGCAGGGAATTAGCTGGAACAACATTACAGTGATAAAATAAGGAGAGTAAGCATCCATCAGTGGGTCAATTAGTAATGTTAAGAAGGAAGCTCTGAAATAAACAGTTATACATCAGTTCGTGTGCACACATTCAGAACTGTTGCTTGCTGAGTGTGAAATGAGGGAAAGAACAACCAATTGGGGATATATTCTTCTTTAGTTATGTGCCAAAATCTCCCTTTAAGGACAACATCTCTCATGGCCTTAGCAGCTTTTATCTCTGGAACTCTTTAGATGATGTCTGCAGCCACCTTTGGTGAAGGTGGATTTGAAGCTAACCCTCAGTTCTTAGCAATCATGGACAAAGCTTGGTGCATTGGCATCGAACACGTAAACCCTTGAGTTCACCCATCCATAAGACACTCCTCACGCACTCACTGGGGCTTTGCAGGGCCCTGGCAGGGGAGCCAGGGACAGCCCTTAACAGAGCTGCTGAGAGCAGACCAGTCCCTGGCATGCTGTGACCTGGCCCATGTTCAAAGCCCATGAAACAACACCAGCTCCTGTTTCATACAGAGCTCTAAATCTGCCTAAATGGTGTTTTATAGTCAGTGCTGGACATTTCTCTTATGTGGAACCTTCACCATTTCGTTACAAGGATTTTGAGTGGCAATTTTATTCCAGAAGCAGAGGTGACAGCATGTGCCATCAGTCATTGTCATGGTGCTGGAAGGCAAGTGAATGCTCATCCAAGAACAGTAATGTCCCCTGGAGATGCTCTGCCCACCCCCAGCCTTGCTGCAGGAGCAATGGAAGAAGTGAGGACATCAGTGAGAAGCACAGCCTGTGTGACATAGTTCAGGTTAGAATAAACCTTCTGGGGGAAAAAAAGAGAAGACTTACTTAAATTTAGCACAAAAAAACCTCAGCAGTCCCAATGTCACAAGAGATGAGATGAACAGGGAGCTCCTTAGACATTCTCCATCACCAAAGCCCCATTTCTCCAGCACAGTTACCCCACTGCTGACCAGAGGTATTTCCCTCAACACTGCTTACCAATGTTTTAAGTCAGAGCCCTCTACACTCCCAGACCCTTTAGGTATTTAAATGGCCTCAAAGTTTATTGCCAATCCAGTAGACTGCAAGGCTAAACCCAGGAGTTTGATTTCCAAGCTACCCCATGATTATTATTCATTGCCCAAGAGCATCATTAACACAGCATCAAGGCTGACACAGCAATGCCTTGTACCCTCCCAAAATGTCAGATGCACTTCCATTTAAATGGCTCAAACCCAGGAAATAAAGAATTATGGTCAAATCAATCCATGCTCTGGAAACAAGCTAGATTCACAACTGCTGTAAATTAGCATGGCTCCAGTGACCATAATAGAGTTATCCCACTGTATACCAGCTGAGGAGCTGACATCTTTTTTCCATTGCTGGGCATCTGTATATGATGAAAAATACCTAAAACACTACAGTCTCTGAATGTCTAGATACTTAATAATCAAATAACCAAGCCATTGGTTAGACAATAGTGACAATTACATGGAGAGAGTAAAACACATCGATTGCTTTGGGATCAGGTTTTGTTAAGCAAACAAAACCCTTGAGTACCCCTAGAACTAGATTCAGAAGGAAGAATACAGTACCTATGCTGAGGCATCAACCTTGGAAATGCTTACAAATTGCCAATATTACTTCTAAAGATGCAAGATGGCACCAAAGGTGGAGTCAAGCATCACAAGTCACCTAGAGAAAAACCAAATAGGAAACTAATCTGAATAAACCTGGGCAACCCCTCTGCAAATGCAATGTGCGCTGTGTATCACCGCTGCCTGCAAGAGGAAAATCAAATAGGCTTTTAATACTTCAAATAAGCACATTATCCAGTCATTCTAGACACACAGGCAACAATTTTCCAGTCACTTGAGTTGGGCTGTGAAGATCCAGGTCTATTCCCACACACCTCCTCATGGTAGCAGGGCTATTGTGGCTACTAACCTCACAGATTATGCAGCAGCATGCTGCCAGCACCGCCAGTGGTCCATGATGAAATGCAAGCTAGTCCCCCAAGGAAGTCAGTAAGTTCATCAAGGACCTGCTAATTCCCACATGTTCAGAAATGCCTTAGCATTATGTGACATTTTAATTCATTTCCTTAAAATAATAGCAGGCAGTTTTCTGCAGCACAGTGCTTGAGAAACGTTTCCTAACAAAGCCATGAGGATATGATAGTGAAGCTGCGCTTTCTCCCTTGTTTTCATTACATGCATTCAGTTTTACTGCAAAGCTTCCTGCTATGGTTTCAAAGCTGCTCTTTGAGCAGCAGGTTTTGGCCCTATCAGCATTTTCCTCTATCTGTTTACTTCTGTCTCTGCTGAGAGGAGCACTTTGAAGCCCAGGGCTGTGTTTGTCCAGAGGCTGTGAGGGTGGGGAAGAGGTTGGTGGGAGCCCTGGGGACCCTTAGGAGATGGGGTCATGTATCCATCACAAGATAGAGCAAGCTAGACAGCTTCTAGCTATCAAATGCTGAAGAAATTGTCTTTTCTCAATGGGCAGCCTCCCTTCAGTTTGTTTTGGTTGGTTGTTTTTTATTCTTAGCCTTATCCTTTTAAATTACTTTTTTCATAGAATCCCAGCCTGGTTTGGGTTGGAAGGGACCTTAAAGCTCATCCACTTCCAACCCCTGCCACAGGCAGGGACACCTTCCACTAGAGCAGCTTGCTCCAAGCCGCTTCCAACCTGTCAGGGGCAGGACCTTGCACGTGGCCTTGTTGGACTTCATGAGGTTTGCACTGGCCCACTCCAGCCTTTCCAGGTCCCTCTGGATCCCATTCCTTCCCTCCACCTCATCAACTGCACCACACAGCTTGGTGTAGTTGGCAAACTTGCTGGGGGTGCTCGATCCCACTGCCCATGTCTCCGACAAAGATGCTAAACAGCACCAATACCATCGCATTTTTCTACCATTTCCTTTTGAAGTGTTTTAATCTTAATTTTAAATACCAGGGTTTGGTTTCTTTTTCCCTTAAATCCTCACTTTATAGTCTTCCCAAGTCAGTAGCAGTCAAAATCTAATGAATTCCTGAAGGTCAGATGAGCCTTTGGAGACCCATAGTTTGTGATGGAAATTGAGGGCCCGAGAATAGCTTCCGTGCTACAGCCACCACTGCAGTTGGCACTAATCAGCAAACATCTAATCAATGGGAACAGTAGCACATTCATAGGCAAGAGATATTATCTTGGCATATAAATAATGAAAGCCTCTAAAGCACTCCCAGATGTTGGAAACAAGATTCCTTCTGGGCATGTGAAGAATTTGCTTAGGGGAGAACAGAGCAGCCACACAACATAGAGAGCTGGTTTAGTCTGATGAGGTTCTGTTTATGAGGGGGCATTACTAAAACCAGAAGAGAAATAGCTCTATGGCTTGAATCGGCTGGAGCTGACCTCTCATCTGCCAGTTACCTGTAAAGCAGACAATGGTTTTATCTGAGGTATTCGAGTCATGTTACTGCTTGATTGTCTTTAAAACAAAAGAGGCTCTGCTTTCTTACTGTTGCCGAATACCCAGTTTACAATCAGGTTTTCAATATGTCCTGGAATCTAGGCTTCTCTGAGAAAAATGGGTTTTTTGATCTCGTATAATGACAACTTATTCCATGAGATAAGGCTATAAAAAAAGAACTATTAACAATTAATTATTTCTCATGAGAAAATGCTTTAATTTACAGTCCAAGCAAGTGAGATTTTAAAATTCTAATAGTTAATGTTTAGACTTCTTAAAGAAAAGCAAAACTTACAGGAAATTTACAGTTATGGAAAGGTTTTTTGGCCTTTTGGCAATCAAGAGATAATTTGTTTACACAGCTTAGTCTTGCTTGAACTCTTTATTGCTACTGAGGATACCAGTCTTGATGACCCAACACAGCTACTCATTTAATAGGTTACTCATGGGAGTGTGGACCAGCAGCCTCTGAATAGACTGACAAATTAGATCTTTGCTGCCACACTCCTGATGTTACCAGCCAAGTAGCTTTAACAGAGCTTATTTCATCTGAAAATGTGGAAAATACCACCTCAAGGTATCAGTGACACAAGTTAAATATTGCTTAATCTTGCTACACAGCTGTACATATATATATATAACATTACATATGTACATATGAAACATTAAAAGCAACGCCAGGTATTTCTTTCCAAGCCCTAATGGGTGCAGCTTGCCTCAGAGACCTCACCAAGACAATTCTAATCGTGTGACCAATACCTGCCAGGACATGTAGACAATCTTCAAGCAATGTGATTTAGCTTTAAAAACCTCTTCATGTTTATCCCTCAAAAAGCACCATAAGCTTCAGGGATATAATGGCTGAGATTTGTTAAAGGCCAACCTTTCTTTCTATAAACCAGCACATTCTTCGCATTGAATACCTGAAGTTGTTGATTTTGGTCAATCTCTTTCTGTACTGGAGGACAACGCAACAAATAAATGGGAGTTATCCCTTTTCCCCCAAACCCATGGAGGAAGGGGTCACCTGCCAGCTGAAATAGCAGAACTGTAATAGAAAACAGGCTAGAAGACTGGTGAGGGTAGATGGGGCAGGATTCAAACTGGCCAGTCACAGTGCCTAACATGAGGAGGACTAGATCCCTGATGGGTACCAGATCTCTAGGCACTGTTACTATAATGAGCATATTCCTAGTGCCACATCTGGGAGAACCGACTGAAGTCTCAGCAGCCTTTGGAGGTCACCATGGTTCTTGCACTGCCAGTAGTGGGGGTGTTACAAAGCACACCCTCAAACAGAGTCTGATGGGACCCTGGAGGGATGTATGCACATACTTCATGTCTTCTGGAAACTTCAGTGACACCAGTGAGGCAAAACCTATCATTTTGACAGCCTGTGTTGGATCAGGGCTTGATTTGTAAAGGCAACTCCATTTTGTCACCTCGTAATGTCAACCTCTCACATTCCACAGTAACTAAGGAATCATTAGTTACTACCAAATCCTCGCTTCCTCCCAAGCAGCAGGTACCTGGTGTAGCAAAAAATAATCCACTTCTGTCAAATACAAATAAATCCCAAGAACTGTTCTGAAAATTCAAGCCATCATGAACAACAAATGGTTATAGCACAAGGCTTATTTCTATGGTAACCTCTGACTGTGCCTTCCCGTAGGGCTTCGGACAAGTCACTTAAACCTCTCTGTCCTTGTTTTTTGACTTTCATAGTCATAACACATGTCACATAGAAGAGGTATGTGCTCAAACAGTATGTGGAAAGTGCCAGGAGGCTCTCTGAAGGAACGTAATTGTGAATTAACAAGTGTATTGTCAGCACCTCCTCCAAAATTCCCTGGATCTAAGTCAGGCTTAATATACCCCATCACAGAAGTTCCAGCACACACTGCCCCATGGAAGAAATGACTGTCCTCAGTACTCTGTGCCAATTATCTGCATGCAGAAGAACGAATACCAGGTAATGGAGGAATGTTTGGGAATGTGTCACAAGCGTGTTTTCTTTGCTGGAATAATCTGTAGGTGGCAAGAGGAGCTCAAAAATGGTTCTAAAGCACCCAGGCACAAGGCTTGGTGTGGTGGTTTGTGTTCTTCCCAGCCTGAATCTCTCCCAAGCTGGAGTGCAGTTGTGAGGTTCCATATGGCAGACATGAAGGGGTTAGATATTACCTCTGGCTTGTGCTTTCAGCCTCCATCGGCGTTATCTGGGGCTCTGCTCTGGCATCTGGGTGTAGAACCAAGCTGTATCCATGCTGCACACCACACTGGGTTTTGGGCTTGCCTTAGCCACCATGTAGCCTGGTTTCAGTGGAAAAGAACGACAGGTTTGGGCTGGGCAGATGTGCTGGCTTTCCAATGAGCAAGACCCCTGGCAAGCTGATGAGAGATTCCCCAATTCCCTGCCTAATGGCACTTCCCTACCACAAAGAAAAACGAAACAAAACACATTAACCACCCCAACAGATTGATTAACTATCAATTCAAACATCTGCCAGTCATTTATTCACTAGAGAAGCTGCCATAAGTCATATTGCAAGTGAACTTGTGGCTTTGGTGCAGCTATAGTAGGAGTCCTTTTCCCAGCCCTGGGGTACACAGGCGTTTTGTGTAGCTGGAGACGTGTTATGGATCTGAAGTGAAAGGACAGCAGAACTGCGGTTCTGCATGTAGTCTTGACATAAAAATTGGTCATTTTGAAGGAATTTTGTCTCTGCCCCCCACCCAGCACATTGTGTTTGGAAGGAGAAGATACGGCTGAAGCCCTGCTTTTTGTGTACTCCCATTTCTTTTGTATTGCTGGGTAATTTAATGTGATGGATGGGGGGGGAAAAAACCCATAGTGTTTTATCAGCTCTGTGTTCAAGCAGGTGGTGCTGTATTTTGTGTAAAGGGCAGTGCTTAATTTAAGATTTCTACCATAGCAGCACTTCTAAATGACAGCATTTGTATTAAAAGAGCTGCTCTTCCCAGCAGCACTGTTACAAAAATACTGAAACAGTGGTGATATTATTATAGATCTGCTCCAGTAACAAAAGTTCTACTGTAAGAAAATCTCTGCTTTAGGAAAATCCTCGCTGCCTTTCGTCAGTGATAAATGTCCCCTTGGTTTCCACATTGGTGCTATTTAATCCTCTCAATCTGAAGGGCTTGCGGGAAGGCAGCTGTGTACAGTAAAGCACAACACGTTGGAATAGCTTCAGTGGGAGCAAAGGTGGCAAAATCAAGCTGGGAGCGGGATTCAGGGTAACACGCACAGAAACCAGCTGGGAGCTGGGCTGCTTTCCAAAAGCCCTTTATGCACCGTGTGTGGGCACATGTGAATGTGTAGGGCAGGAGGGACATCTCCCATTCCCCCCCACACCTCCCAGGCAGGGTGTGCAGTGCCCTGCTGCAGGACAGGTCCCCTTTGCCTGGGGGAAGAGTTTAAATTGGTGCTTCCGTGAATCAGGAGGAGCACAAACATGCTATTAGTCTGCACCTGAAACCAATGGCTTTCCCATCACCAGTGATTCAGCAGCAAGGAGTGGTGTGGCTTCATCCCTTCGCCCTGTTCCACTCTAGAGGCAAAGATAGGGCTGACATCGACCTCTCTCCAGCAAGATGGGCTGAGACCATGGGGCTCTACCCACACACTGCGTGGGTTTGAGTTTCAGAAAAACAGACACTTCTTATAGAACCCCAGACTGGTTTGGGTTGGGAAGGACCTTAAGATCACCCTGTTCCAGGCCCCTGCCACGGGCAGGGACACCTCACACCAGACCAGCTTGCTCCAAGCCCCTGTGTCCAACCTGCCCTTGAACACTGCCAGGGATGGGGCAGCCACAGCTTCTCTGGGCACCCTGTGCCAGCGCCTCAGCACCCTCACAGGGAAGAGCTTCTGCCTTAGATCTAACCTGAACTTCCCCTGTTTCAGTTTGAACCCATCACCCTTTGTCCTATCGCTACAGTCCCTGATGAAGAGTCCCCCTCCAGCATCCATCTCATCCATGAATAGAAACAATTGACCTCAGCCCCACCACATCGATGTTAACCTTTTCAGTGCAATTGCAAGCTGCAGCCGAGAAGTCATTTCCACTTTCCTGGATTTTGTGGTAGGACTTGGAGTGGTTCAGACCAATGTGACTGTAGGAGTTCAAGCACACATTCTGATGGGTGAGGGGATGGGAAACGCATTTTGTACCCAAGTTCATTCATCTTTTCTCCTTGTATTGCATCTAAGTGATTTTTTAATCACACTAACGTTTTTGTCTCATGACATTGTCTCACAGGTCACCTCAGTCTCCAATTACTGCTTGCGTAAGGAAGTGCTTCTTGACACTGCCCTCAATTTCTTTTTCCTTTATTTCCATTTGTGCTTATCTGCAATGAAACGAAAGCACGAACAGCAGCTGAAATCAGCCATTAGGATATTTACATTCTCCAATTAGTGTTTTTTTAAAGAGAAGCCATTTCTTTTTTTTTTGTTTTTAATTCTGCTCCATTTTAACCAGTTCTTCTTACCCTCATGGCTTAATTTTCAAATCAATCTTCCCAATTTCTTTTTTGTGCCATAGCAATTTCCTTATAATATGGTGACCAGGAGCTAATGACAATATCTTGAGCGCCAGCCTGCACAGGAAACGGTCACTCTTTTGAACTGAGTGCTGCTGTGGCCTACCTGAGATCTGCTGTAGCCAAGAGCTAAGTGTAGCTCTCTGTGGGGTGGTGAGGAGGAAATATGAACACAGGCTGCGTGAGCAGACTCGGCAGCGGGTGCAGGACACCACGGGTCACTCTGCGCTTCTCATCCATCACCTCGCTCAGCCTTTGCCCAGTGCTTGAGGGGGACTTCACACTGGAAACAAGCAGGCTGAATTCAGCACAGTTTATCCCCGTGGGGTTTTCATACCCATCCTATCCCTGGTTATGCCCCATATTCCATGGTGACCCTAGAGCTCGTATGGGAAGGCAGCTCCAGAAGAGGTAAGGGTCAAAGAGCACAGAATTGGTTGCCGTTTGTGGGTTTGATTTTGTCTGTGTGTGTCTTCCTGCCCGCACCTCAGGGATGAGAGGACAGGGAGGAAGAAGAAAGGCTCTCCATCCCATCTCAGGCCACCGGGGGTTATTCCCAGAAGGGCAGTCCCTCAGCCAATTCATCAAATGGCATCCCAAGGAGTTCTCTTACCCTCTTGCTGACTCCTGTGCTGCAGAGCAGGTTAGACTTGCTTCAGCATGGGGGGGGGGATTGGCCAAGAGTAATTAAAAGTGGGTGTCAGCTCACACTGAGGCTCCATGTTATTAGTCTAAATGAAGACACTTTCCATGGTCAGTGAGCCCTGCATACTGTATGCAGCACAAGTTATTGCATGCAATGAGCTGGCAGAAAACACCCATGACGTGCCAAAGGAAGTATCAGGCAGGAAAACATCAGCATCCATGCCCTTCCTCAATAGGATGAGGGCTGGCTTTCTGCTGACACAGAAGTCATCTGCAGGACCTGGGGACACTGAGGATGTATGGAATGGATATATGGAACCCAGGCTTGCCCCTCAGAAGATCGCATCTCATTGAAATACTGAAATCACAGCCGTTGTATTACAAGTTGCTCAGCTGCTTCCTAGTTGGATATTCCACTTCATTCACAGTCATTCTGGCTTCTTCAAGGCTGGGTTAGCTATGTCAGTGTCATTTCCAATGCATGTTTGTCCAAGCTGTTCATAAACAGCTTCCACACTGAGGACTGCACCACCTGCCCTGGCAATCTACTCCAGCACTTACAGCAGCCCTGCTATTACAAAATGCTTCCTAATATCTAGCATCAACTGTCCTTACTGCAATTTAAACCCATTTCTTCTTGTTCAACCTGCCACAGCAGTAGAATACAGTGCTTTTGCCAGCTTTTCCTCACAAGTCATGTTTTCAACAGCTTTGGTTATTAAGACTGTCTTCTCTGGGCTTTTTTCACATGTTTCTTGAAGCTCAGTGCTTAAACCTGGGCATGGCATTCCTTTAGTAATGAAGGGAAACAAATAGTTCCATTTATTTCATTTTGTCTAAGTTACTGCCCATGTTTTGATTTGTGGAAATGTCTCATTCATTTAAACCTTGGTCTGGGTAACGCTGATATCACCGCCAAAACAGTACACTCAGGTGTCTGGCAGGTCTGAGAAGAGGCAAGATGTGGGAAGAACAAAACCATATCCACCCATTATCATTCAGCTTTTGCAATGACCATCCTTCACCCCAAACTTACTGAGCACAAAACTTGCTTCTTTCTGCAGGGGCAGCCAACCATGTGAAAGGGAATAAGAAGCAAGCCATAGTTGGCATCAATTCACCCAATTGGCGCTATGAGGTCTAAATAAGCAGTGCTTGTACCATGCCTGTGCTCTAAAAGAGATTCACCATGTAGCTAGAGTGGCCGTAGTTCTCCCCTGGTGATATGTAGGTACATACAAGCCATAGTAAAGGGGAGTGTATGAACCCATGGACCTTCCATTCAGCCAAGACCACCTCTAAGTGGAGGGTACTGCTAAAGTGAGTCCTCAACAAGAAGGTGAAAAAGGCAGCTCTGGTTCTGTGCTAGGCTCTTACATGCACATTCACACAGCTAAATATTACACCCTTCCTAAACATCCTGACATTAGAAAAAGATATTTTTCCTCCTGTTCAAGGACTATTACTTCCAATTGATGCATGTTTGTGCAGGGATGTGTCTGATCCAGCATGTTTCCAGCAAACTTCCCTGCATTAATATCAAATGGGACTCCTGTCCAATCTTATTGCATATACAATAACATCAGTGTTAAGCTACCTAGATGAAACACATTACAGGTGACACAAATCAAATACCTTGCCATTTACTTATAATGAAGTAGACACCTAGGATTTTCCCATCAGCAAAGCTGCATGCCATTAAACCTGTGGTGCTTTCCATGGAAAAAAACAAATACCTAAAACCAAATAGTGAAGACAAGAGTTTCAAATCGTTTCTATGGTGAGTACAAATGAGACATATCCAGGTCTTCATGTCCTTTTTTGCTCTGTTTTACATGCCAGTACAATCTAGGGACACGGCCTACAGCAGTGACTAAGGGCATTAGAACAGCTGCTTTATAGTAGTGGATGGTTTATGGGTATTTGTGCAGATAAAATACATATGCTACTAGACTCTCAGATCACCCCCACAACTGGTTAGAGCAAGGTGACCCAGGCAGGTTACTGTGATCGATATAGAAACCTTATGGTGAAGTTATGTATGTAGAGCAGCTCCCACATAAAACAAATTCTTCCCATGTTGCCCATGTAATTCAGCTGCCTTTAACTCTAAATTGTCACTTTCAAGAACAAAATGGAGCAGCATTTCTGTGGGTAGTGGATGTTTTTCTGCTTCTTCATCGCAAACACAACAACAGGCCACCGTTTCTGCTGAGCTAGCTGTTTCCTTGCTTAGCCAAGTCTCTATGTTTTCATTGGCAGGGCTATATTGCAGCTTTTAGGAGCCACAAAAAGCAAATCATGCTTTATATTCTGTAACATAAGCGTTAAATAGTTCTGCACTGAAATACACTGTGGGTGCAATCAGATGCTCTTGCCATACCCCAACAAAGTAAACAGAGATCTTGGCTGTTCACCTAAGCCCATGGGCAAGCCTGCACAGCATGGGGTTATTCATGTGGGGCAGCCCTGGAGCATAAGCCAAGCCAGGAACCAATTCAGGGTCTCGCACACATTTGGCAGGGCAGTAGATGGGTCAGCCCTGCTCCACACCCTCCCAACAGCAAGAGCAGCAGCGGTTGGCAGCCTCATTTCCCAGCCTGATGGAGGGCTTTGTGCTTGCTGGGGCAGTGCAACCCCCTCATGCTGGGGCAGCACATGGGACCACAGCTCCTGGGATCGCACTGAGGACACAAGGAGTTTGCAGGGATATAGCAGCGGTGTCTGCAAAATGAACAGGATAACACAGTGCAGATGTCCCTGCTGTTACTGCAGTCAGCCTTCCCTGCTTTCCTGTAGGCACCCCACATGGCCTGATGAATTTGGGGTTATTTGAGAGCCAGCTCAGATGGTGACTACAGATATTCCCAGAAATGTCCCAATTCACACAGTTTTCACATGGAGTCTAACTTCCTGCCACTGAAATCACAGCCGCCTGTAACCTCAAATGTGAGTTCATGTTTTGAGGGTACTCACATCCTTGTGTTCTCAAGAACTCTGTTTTCCAGAGTTTTGAACAGTCTCCTTCCAGAAAGGAGCCTTGCTGCAGCTTGGTGATGCAAAGACTTCGGGCACCCTAAAACTACTTGTGGACATTACAGCTGCAAAGTTGCTTTTCCTGGGGAGGCATCTACAAGGCACAGGGTTTCCTCTGGACCTCCCCATCCCACTTGCAGGCATTGCCTTCTCTTTTGGTATGCTTCATTTCAGCATGAAACATTCAACAAATGCTTTAGGAGCGTTGTCATAGTTATTCTTATCTCCTTCCTCAGCAGAGGGAAATCACTTCTAAACATTTCCAGTTTCACTCCCCTTTGCTTAGGTTAACGAACTGACCCGTACGTCACTGCTCTTGGTGATAAGCTTCACTGCAGTTCAGGGCAGAGTAAACCACTCCTTCCATGAGAGTATTATCAGACCAAAAGCCTGGTGGTGTATTACACAGTTTCTTTGTCTCGCTGTAATGCTCTTTCAACATGAGTCAGTTTTTGGCACTGAGTCATCTACAAGCGGTGAAGACTCATACCAAAAAATACACTTAGATTCTGGAAGCTGTGCCAGTGACTCGTGGGATTTGTCCCCAGCTCCCACAGTCTGGGTTGGTTTCAGCTTTTGAAAGGGACAGTTATCCCAGTTTCTTTTGTTTCAAGCTTGTGCCATTTCACCAGTTAAATAGGCAATCACTTCCCACTGAGGAGGTGGAAAAGACCTTCTGCCTGCCATGCCACTGCAAGCTGTGTGCAAGCGATGCTGCCTGTGGTAGGGAACGTGGGCATCTCCCTTCATGGCTTACTGTGGGTACCTCCTTGCTGGGCACAACATCCTTTGCTCCAGTATCATCATTACAAAGGTCTGCTTCATTCCCAGCTGCCACTTCCCTCTATCCTATGAACCTGTGCCACAAATTCAGACCTTGGACTATGCATTAAAAGGTTTTGGTTAACATTGTGCACAGAATATGTTCTGCCCTGCACAAGAGGAGCTCACGTGAACACAGAAATGAGAACAGAAGACTATATCCCCAGATTATCACACAAAGCCCTTCTGCTGGCCTTGGTGCCAGGAGCTCTTCACTCCCTTATCTAACATCATCAGCCTACAGCAATCTTCAGCCTATGCTCAGGACTTCATTGGATGTATCCCCTTTGGTGTCATCCTCATATTTATGTACTTATCTCTTTGTGCATCCCATGGGCATCACATCATTGACCCAGTCAGCAGTTTGGCCCCTGGGAATACCTAGCAGTTGCTGGAAAGCTTTAAGTGAAGAGGAACACAAGTGGATCTCACTGAAGCTAGTGGATATACTCCTGCCCATTCATAGTGTCATTCACTACCATTTTCCTTATGTTACGAAGAGCTAATACTGAATTGGGTCAGATATTCCCTAATGACTGTTCAGTTTCCTGAGCATGGGTGCCCAAATGTCTTTCTAGAAGACCCACTTCCTTGAGTGGGGAGATGTCCCCACACAGTCAGTATCACAGCCTCATTACTGCAAGACCTCTGTGAATCATAGACTCACAGACTGGTTTGGGTGGGAAGGGACCTTAAAGTGCATCCAGTTCCAACCCCCTGCCATGGACAGGGACACCTCACACCAGACCAGGTTGCTCCAACCTGGCCTTGAACACTGCCAGGGATGGGGCAGCCACAGCTTCTTTGGGCACCCTGTGCCAGCGCCTCAGCACCCTCACAGGGAAGAGCTTCTGCCTAAGAGCTCATCTCAGTCTCCCCTCTGGCAGGTTCAAGCCATTCCCCTTTGTCCTGTCCCTACAGGCCCTTGTCCCAAGCCCCTCTCCAGGTTTCCTTCAGACCCTTTAGGCACTGGAGCTGCTCTAAGGTCTCCCCTTCAGGAGCCTTCTCTTCTCCAGGCTGCCCCAGCCCAGCTCTCTCAGCCTGGCTCCAGAGCAGAGCTGCTCCAGCCCTCGCAGCATCTTCATGGTCCTTATAATAGGTCCACAATTAACACAGCACCCTCTCCCCACCTTCACCCAAGACTCGCAGTGGGAACTGTGTGCGCTGAGCCCAGACAGGGTCAGCACTATCCTAAAGAGCCCAAAACCCATGGTTCCCACCATGTCCAAACAAGAGCCATTGCCTGCAGCAACCCAGGAACCAGCGTCAACTTGGTGAAGATGGTGTGCAAAGATTATCTCCTGTTCTATGGGCAGTGCCATCTGGCACAGATGCACATGTGAGAGATTCCCCATATAAAAGCCAGGAGCCGCAACAACAACAACCACCATTTCCATAATAGTTCTCTTTCTCTTTTTCTCTTCTTTGAAGGAAAAACGCGCTGACCGTCTCATTTGGATTCATAAAGGAAACCTATTAATGAAAGGCTTCAAAGAGCCGTCTCAGAACTTTTAATCAGTAGTTGTGCTTTAGCCTGGAAAGCAAAAGAAGCAGAGGGGGCTGCGTGATGGGCTTCTTTGTTGTTGTTTCTGGTAGTGTTTGCTTAAAGCACCAGCCTATTTGAAAGCGGGCTGGGTGAGGGAGCCCAGCAGGGAGCCTCTTCTCGCCCACCTGGAGAAGAGGCCCCCTGAATGCTTGTTTTCATTAGCATGGGCCTCTCTGGCTCTTCAAAACCCTTTCCACCCGTTGCCAAGGCAACCTGGAGCCGTATTGCGGCACACGGGTGTTGTGCATCAACTGGTGTGTTTGGGCTTCACTGAAACAAATAAGCAAACAAACATGCAAAACGGCCACAGGCCAAACAAGGGCACTGTCTTTTATCATGGACATCTAACATTTATGGGGTTTTCAAGCACTCTAGAAGGCGTAGCAGCAAAGAGGTGGTTGATCAAAAAAGGAAAATGCATGTGCATGCACAGGCAGTTCTTTCAATTTTAATGGGTCCTCTTGGTTGAATAAGGTGAAAGGAATTGGGTCTAGAACATGCAATCCCACTTGTGAGCCTTGAGTTATGTTTTCATGGCATTCAACAGCTCTCAGCTGGGCCTGGCTTTTCAGCAGGACTTGGCTCCTGCTCCTGCTCCTGCATCCTCATCAGCACCAACATCAGCATCAGTGGCTGTTTTCCCACCAGGCTTGGATACTACCCAGGCTACAGGTGGTGTTGCTGAGTGCTGACAAAATAACCTCCATAGAAGGTGCTGCAAATCTGGCTTTTGGGATCCAGCAGCTCCCAGACTCTCACCTGAGTCATTTATACTGCAGTGATACACACCACTATGGTGGGGATAAGAGTTAAGTCCATGGGCCTGAGGTTTTGGTTTCCAGGCAGTGTAAGCAACCAGCCTTGTAGAGAAAGAGGGTGTCTGGGGAGATACCACAGACTCTTTGTGGTTGTGGATCAGTACCTGCAGATGTGCTAGTGAGGAGGTCTAAGGGGAACAGTCTCCATCACTGCCTGCACGAGGTCCCTGGCAGTGAGGGGTAACATCTGCAACCCCCCTTCAGATTATCGGAGGTCAGGAAAACAGCATCCCTGGGAATACGTGTAGCAAGTCCAGCTAAGAACAGCAGCAAAAAGGGTTTTCCCTTTGATTCAGGAAGGGAGGTGCTGGCTGCAAGCGCTGGCAGGGGAAGAGGGAAGGGAGTGGGGCAGGAAGCTCTGCAAGGGGCACTGTCCATTGCTCGGTACCATGCTGTGCTGTGCTAGCAGTCATCAGAGCAGGAGCTAGGCAGAAGCAAGGCAGTGAGGTGCATGAAGATCCTGCTTGCTGTTAGGTGTAGGTGTCCAGCAGGGAGGAGACATGAGGGCTGCCTTTCCTCAATAGGGACCACAATGGAATCCATCGGCTGCAGTGGAGCTCGTGCTTCCCTCCAGGTGACTGAGAGATGAAGAAGCACCTCTGTGAGGCACTAACTGAGTGATTTCTGAACGTGGTCTGTGCTACCAAGTGCAGGTCCCATGCTGGATGGCTCCCATGCCCAGAGTCAGCACCTGGGTCCTGTCTTCAGATCATAGAATCATAGAATAGTTAGGGTTGGAAAGGACCTTAAGATCATCAAGTTCCAACCCACCTGCCATGGGCAGGGACACCTTCTGTCTTGTGGTTTAGAAACGAGACGGAGAACGTGGTGTGATGCCACACCAGCCATCTCCCTTCTCCTTGCTTCACCTTCTAAGCCCTGCTTGCAGCTTCACCAGAGTGAGCCCCTCTTTGCCAGGACGCAGCCCCCTTCACAGGACCCAAATGCCTGTGGGAAAGCTTGCCCAGCTCCCTGAAGACCTCCATCCCTTTGCTCCTTGGGATCCTTGGGGTACAAACAGCAGCATGCAGGCGCTGTGTCCCACCTGGGGGATGTGTTTCAAGCACGTGCAGGGGCCATACTGTCAAACTGTGATCATTTTCACTGTGTGTGATGTTTGCACCCCCAGCTAAAGCGATGGGCTCCAGTGCATCATGTGGTGAATGGCAACTTTTACCAGCCCATTTCTCTCTGCTCTCCCAGCTCCCTTTTCTGAGCAGACCTGCAGCTTTAGCAGCATCTCCAGCATGCACTCAGACGGCAGCTATGTTATTTTAAGCTCCCAAGTGTTATTGTAAAATACACCTTCCAGATGCAAGGGTTCAAAAGGATTGTATGTACCAAGTATTCCAAACGTGTGGAGATGCACGCATGGGTACATGCTTGCACACGTGTGTATTGTTGCATGTTGCATTATATGTTTTTGTATCCACTAGATACAAATACTGATGTTTTTTTACATATCTATACTCAAATACATAAGCCTATCAGTTGTACAAAACATGCCAGATATTTAAGGGCTAAGACTTCAGATGATTTAATTCCAGTTTATATTTTCATTTTACTTCTTATGTGAGCTGTAACCTCTTTATTTAGGACTTTCAAATACGTAGCTATATATAACTATGCTGAAATGAATGTAAGCACCATTAAAACATGGATCTTCTTGTGCAAGCTCTGTAACTGTCATAGGCATAAATACACAAATGGAGATGACGATCAATCATAGATGTACTTCAAAAAAATATGTATTTATGCAGCTATGAGAAAGTCTGACTTGCCCAGGGGTACCTGAAGCTGATCATGTAAATGCATCTCATGTAAGCTAAAGGCTGAAAGATGGGTTTATAACCAGAACTCTAAAGTTCTTACAAAGCTCTCAACACACCTCAACCTAAGACCTCAGAAACAGAAGGAGCAGAAGGGAAGTACTATGGAAGGAGCAACAGCATGCACACTATTTCAGGTCCATGTTGGGTTTGGTCTTGGTATCTGTGTTTCACCTGGATCACCTGTGTTAGCTCCAAAGCGTGTTAGGAAACAGAGGGAAAACGTTGTCTCTGTCTGACATGTATGATGAGACTGCATTGGGATTGATACCATATCCACCCATTTGTGATAACTTCAGGTCTCACGCCGTGCCCATTACTGAGTGGTGTAGCTGTATCATAGTCCCTCCTGCAGCCTGATCTTCAGGATTTGGAACCAGTTTACTGAGGGTTTCCCAGCTTTTCATGCTGGACAGGGAGGGATGGATGGAAGGGGGGATGTAGACCTGACCCCAGTCCACATGATGGGGAGCCAGAGTCACAGGGGACTTGCTTGCAGTCACCCAGGCAGAGCAGAGAATTAAACTCCATAGGCATTGTAAAAAACAAAAAGAGGAAACCTTTAAACCTGACACAATAAAAGTGTCCAGGCCCCAAATGGTGAAAACTGGAACAAAACCCATTGACTGCACCAGAGCTCTGCTGATCAGCATCAGTTGAGAACATGGTGCAGTGAAAGAGGATAGGCTTATAGCATAGGTAATAGAGTGCACATTGTCCTCCTCCCTGGCTAACACCTATTAGGTTCAGTGAGGCTGTAATGATATGTATTAGAGGATGTCCAGCATGATCTATGGAGTGGTTTAAATTGCATCAGACTTAGGGTGGCCTCTCACATTGCCCTGAATGGGGAAACTCAATAATTCTGAGCTATCACAGCTCTGAAAAATTGTGCCTATAAATTTCTTTCTCATGCAGCTTGTAGTGTTTCCAAAGATGATCGTGGCATGGCTGCATTGAATACGCACTTTACAAAGTGTGCGGTTCAAAGAGGCACACTTTGGCTTTTATAAACAGTACATAAGTGTTTCAGTTCACCTTTAAGCAGCAAGCTTCATTGCACCAATCTGCTTTTCTGGTAGTACATCTCTTAGGAAGAAAAAGGCATATGGGTCTGCCCTGAGGAAAAGCAAGTCCCTGTTGGTAAATTGAGGTCCTTGAGCCCAATAGCGCTAATTCTTTCCCACGTGAGATGAAACCCACCCCAGCATCAAGGAACAGCAGAAGTCCCATGCACCACTTCAGCCCCATTTAAACTGGAGTGCGGGAAGGGGCAGGGTGAAGAGGAAGGAACCATGTGTCAGCTGTCTGCTGAAGGATCAAGTTAATCTGATCAGTAATCTTTGCTCAGTGAGGAGTGTGCTGCTGGTCTTATCTAGACTCCTTTTGAGATTAGGCACAAGAGTGAAGAATTGCAGGGCTTGGCAGTTTATTTGCTGTTGATCATTCCCTGTTCATATTTTCCATGTGTTTTATGGGGGTAGGATGAGTATGCTCCATTTCACATGGCTGAGATAATATTCCCCTGGAATGGGGAAGACATGGATTAACCTAAATGGGAAAGAAATGCCAGCAAGAATCCAAACCCACCAAAACCAAACCAAGCCTCTGGGGCTTTGGGGAGGGTCCTGGTGTTTGAGAGGTAAAAACCAGCTTCTCATGATTTCATCAAGCCATGGTTGCTGTCCTGCTGCCCTCACCCTATACTGGTGGCCCCACTGAAAGCAATGGCCCAGTTTAAGGGCTAGGACACTCCGGATCAGCAGTACACTTCAATATGCACTCAACTGAAACATCCAAACAATCCCTTTGAATTCGGTGGCTGCACTCACAGAGTTAAAAATAAGCCTGCTGTTAAGTGCCTTCATCAGCTCTAGGTCTAATTATTTACTTTACATGAGTAGTTCCAGAGGAACTCGGGGCTTTGCTGTTTGGGTTAGGAAACAAGAAAAATAGCCCACGCTTCTGGTTTACGCAGTGGCGAAATGAAGCATGCTTTGTAGGGATAAGTACTCTCAAACTCTTTGTGCAATGAAACCTTTGTCAAACAGATCAGGATAACAAAACAGAGACAGGTTTCCTAAATAAATACATATAAAAAATAAAATCTTTTGTAGACAAAGGCGTTTTGCCAGAGATCCTACGGGTGTTTTAAAGTGATGTCTTCAGACAAGGCTTGGTTTAGGGGGGCTTTTATTTGCAAAGTATTATTGAACGTTATTTGCTATTTCTGGTTGGATTTGAGGTGGAGTTTCAATAAGGAGGAAGCATAAAATGAATAAAAACCAAAATGCAGAGTCCCTACATTAATTTCTGTGTATTACTTCCACCATCTAAGGACAATTTGTCCCCATGAATAAAGCCTCTCCAAAGCCTTATGTTGCATATTATGTCCCTGAAACAGAACTTATTTAAAGTGGGCTTTAAGGCATAGGATGCCTTTATGCTCCCTCATTACATCTGGTCACCTCTGGCCAAGCTGGCAATCCTGGTAGTGAAATATCTTAGCTGAACAAGCAGGTTAAATTGCCTCTTTCACTGTTTAGCTTGAGATCCCTAAGTCTGGTCCTGGCTGGATGTTTTCCAGGATCTCTAGTAGCCTATAGGATAAAAACCTATGGAAGAGTCAAGCTCCTCCAGGAACTGGAAATGGCATGAAGATGGGGTCTTACCTAACAAACACTGCGTCCAGCTAATGGTCCCAAGCGTGTGCCCAAAAGGGAAGGGTGGAGGCAAGAGTGAAGCATCCTTAAAAGTTAATGAAATCTTTCATTTCAGTAATTGAGATACGTGTTTGATTTATGTTTGGTTCTCTCCTGGCTGCAGGCTCTCAATCAATCAGAGCCAGTTTGTCTCATCCTCGCACGTCAAGGCCAGGATTCATCTCACGTCAGGCGCTTGGTTTGCAACAGCAGGGGTGAAACACAGGATGTCCTGAGGATGATTCATATCATAGGTGGGCTGAGTCGCCCTCAGGAGGTGCCTGCCTCTCCTTGCCTTGCCTATAATGGGAACCAAGGGCTGACAACACTCCAAACTTAGCCACCTCAGCTACGTGCCTACAGTGCAGTAGGATGAATCCAGGCTTCTACATATTTTTTCCTCCCTCCAGGTAAAATCTCACTTTGCATTGACCTTCTGCACTGTTCCTCTCTCAAAAGCAGTCTCCAGGGGAACATCAGGGCTCACAGAGCAAATGGGCACTGTGTTGACCCTGCAGACTTCCATCACTGATGTCCTTCCATTGGGTGTTTCAGAGGTGTTTTCCAGGGTTTGCGTCCGTTCCATGAGACGCCAGCACTATTAATATTCCTGATCATAAACTCCAGAGAACCACAAGCAAAGCTCCTGCACTCTGAGAATAGCTCCAGTGCTAAATATAGGGGATTTTTATGAATCTATTTGCCACTTCCATTAGTCAGGGCAGAAATACATTATTGTAAGATGTCTAAGCATTTTGTCATTGCTCACTGGCTGTTTCAAAACGTCGTCTAAGCAGTTATCACTGTATTTCTGATTAATATTATAACAACCACTGGCTAATCACAGAGTCAGCAGTGAAAACTGCTCTCATTGTTATATTTCTGGCTAAGTAACTTCCCTGTTATTTGTTGCATACCGCAGATTTTGGCACGTGGGGCTTCTTTTTTCGTCTCATGTTAAATGTGAGATTTTATCCTCAAAGGAGTGATTATCTCCGAGCAAAATTGGCAAGGTTAAACGCTATCTATAAAAAACCAGTCAGCAGTGTGCCATGAAATGAATTGCATCATATATCACTCACCTACCTGGCGTTTGAAAAAGTGTGAATATGTGTTTGTTCAGTTTGGGTGAGTACTTCATATTAGGCTCCTTTTTTCCATGAAGGTAAAAATGTCCTTGATTATTAGAAAGTGAAGATATATTGAAGCGGGTAGAATCAACACAGTTCCATTTCATTTAGTCCCCACTAAAATTGAAAGAAGAGGAAAATAGAGATTGAATTTATTTTACTATATATTGCCTCATTTGAACTTTAGTAAAGCATTAGCCACTAAGGAAAAGCCTTCTCCCACCTCCTTTCCATAATCTCTTACAGATGGCAGGTTAAGGAAATTGCCTTGACTTGATTGATTCTTTGCTGTGAGGTTCAACCACCAGCTGGTGTGTTAGTGGGGAAATGTGTGCTGTGCTATAGTTACTGGAAAGCAGCGCTTTGACCTGGCATCTCTGTGTACCCATACAAAAAAGTCCCTGACACTTTTAAATCCCAAATTGGTCTATTTCCCCCCCCCCCCCCCTTATACCTTAGTAGATCATCTCTTTAGGACCCCACTGAAAAAGCTGTATTGTACCAATCTAAGTATTTTACAGAATGAAGGAAAATAGTATCCTGCCAAGATGGAAAGGCACAGGCTGCAAACTAGCTGCTAGATTCTGCCAGGTCACTGGAATTTTCTATTAGTTCCTTTCCAGAAATACTTCCCTTGTGATTGTTATAAAATGACCAGCGTGTGATGCTGCATGCTACTCAGTTCAATCATTCATCAGGTGGAACTTCAGACACCTCCTGATTTAAATTTCCTGTTAAAACAAAGGGATCAATGTGAACCCTTTCTTCTCCCTTCAGTTTGAGTTTAAAACTAATTGGTGTCTTCAAAATTCTGGGGAGCATTTTCACCTGGCATCAACCAGCCCAGCTCTAGTGGGGCCCACAGAGGTACACCCATTTGTACCAGCTTAGCAGCTGGCCCTCTGAATGTGACAATCTACATTAGCACCTATTTTATAGGTGATAATTGCTGCCTAAGTACTGCAAGCCCAGGATATTAGCACTAGTTCTGAGAAACTTCACAGTGGGTCAAGCTCATCCCTATACCGAGGAGCTGGTGGCACATCTTCCAACAGATTTCATCTCCCAGGGTTCTCCTCAGCCCCACAGCTCCCCTCCTTTCTTTGTCTCCTCACCATAATGGTCCTTTTCCTGCTTCTTGAGGGGCTGCAGAAGGTAAAATCCTAGCTGGGAGGCTCATGAGAAGCAGAACAAAAACAAGAAGCACCCGACCTGCAACTCCCACAAGACTTTTGTGGATCGGTATAAACTGTTTGTCTCTTTTGGCCAAACTATTTCAGACTGGCTTGGTTTTGGTTTTGTAATCCTGTGAGAAGTGTAAAATTGCCTACAATTCTTTCTTAACCTTTTCTATGCAATATAACCTTCAAATATTGCTGGTTCTCATGAGGTTAAACTGTCCCTCCCCCAGTATTTGCTGGTGTTCTAGAAACACATGAACATGAGAGATCTCAGTCCCCATTGATAAAGCTGGAGGGCTCAAAGGTGCAAATCTCCACCCTTCCTTCTGACTCATGTTCCTTCTCCTTCTTTGCAATACATTCCTCTTTAAGCTAAGTTCATCTTCCTGCAGGTGCTTATTTTAGCTCATGGTTTTTGTCAGTTTGGCTTAACAACACTGCAGCTAAGCTTTCAGAAGAGTGCTTACTTGGGATTGACCAGTGCATGGGGCTGGTAGTGAGGTGGGCTGTAGGACAACTGGGAAGCAACAATGGGAAACACACTCCTTTATGTTAGTTGTCTGGTATCTGTCATGTCCTATTTGGGGGTCTGAACTTACTCCCTGGGTGGACTTCAGTGGGATGGATTACAGTTCAACACTGCATAGGTATACTTCTATTTGACATCTCTGCAGAATAACTACATTAGTAGTACAAAATCTCCTAAGGGCCTGATATGAAATTCTTCTGTTCATCAGTCAAATGATGCTGCTAGTAAGAAGTATGGCCAACCCAGCCTACCGTCAGGACCAAATTCAAAGGCAGTATAGACAGCAAATGTAATTTAGACCTCTTGGCCTCATTCCTCACCTCTGCTGCAGAGCTCAGCACTGCAGAGCTCACTAGCACCAGCATGGAGGAGCTTCCCATTAGGGATATAAAGCCATTTTCACCCCTGTTAATTCCCTGCACCAGGCACTAAGTCTAGGTTGAGAAAAAAAATTGCATCCATTTGATCAGGTACTCCCTTTCTTCTCCGAGGCAAACCTTGGGTAGTTCCCAAGCACAATCTGTACTCTGTGACATTCGGGTATGACTGAAGTTTAAGTCTTTGGTTGGCTCTGTTGATTTCAGTAGCAAAATCCAAGGCAAGAAGGAATGCCTTCAAGGACAATATGTGTCTCTTTTCACTCAGTGACTTCCTTTCCTCCCTTCCATCTTTGCCCCCCGCAATCACTCTAGGATTTGAGTGCCTCACACCAATGCAGGTTTCTCTTTGTCCCTTCCCATGGAGCTAAATGCCATTGCTTTAATTCTGCTTGTTGAGGAGCTGGTCTACAGAGGGATTAAACAGCTCCCTGCAAGCTCTATAATAAGTCAGTAGCAGATCAGGTATTCCCCAAGGCCCAGCATGCAGACTCAGCTCCTACACAGCCCCCTTCTCCCCTCATTTCCTATAGACCATGCTTCTCATGATCACTATCTCCATAGCCAGCTCCACCAGAGCTTCATGTTGCTGGAATCTCTGCATATAGAAGCATAGCATCAACTGGGTTGGAAAAGCCCTTTAAGCTCACCCAGTGCAACCGTTCCCAGCACTCCAAGGCCACCACTAACCCATGGCACTGAGGCCTCGTCTCCACGCTGTGTGAACACTTGCAGGGACGGTGACTGCAGCCCTGCCCTGGGCAGCCTGTTCCAATGCCTGAGCACCCTCTGGGGAAGGAATTGTTCCTCAGCTCCATCTAAACCTGCCCTGGTGCAGCTTGAGGCCGTTTCCTCTTGTCCTGTCCCTTGTTCCTTGGGAGCAGAGACCGACCCCACCTCACTCCAACCTCCTGTCAGGCACTTGTAGGGAGCCATCAGGTCCCCCCTGAGCCTTCTCTTCTCCAGACTGAACCCCCCAAGTCCCTCAGCCGTTCCCCATCACACTTGTGCTCCAGGCCCTGCCCCAGCTCCATTGCCCCAAGGAGGCACACACCAAGTCATTCCCTTTTCCCTCTGCTTGCAGAAGCAGAAGTTCCTCCATACTGTTATAAATAGGATTATTTTAAAGCACTTCTTAAAGCTGCCTCAGACAATCTGATGCAGCCTGGACACAGGGGAAGGATTCACAATAGGTTCACCCGGTGTTCCTGGCACCACGGATGGCGCGGCACCATCATGTCCCCTCACTGCAAGACCTCTGCAGTATTTCTCTGCCCAGTGAGGACAGTGCCAAATAGCAGGAGGCTGGCTCCTGTTAGAATCCATTTTGCCTTCCCCTGTTACTTTAACACTGCCTATTTGCACTGTTAAAACAAGACATGACATTGCACCAAAACTCTCTCAGCATGGCTTCACTCCCCATCTTCCCCAAGCCCCAGATGACTTTGAAGAACAAGGAACCCGACTCTGAGAGCGGGGCCTGCGATATTCATGGCGCATTAGATCATGTTCACGTTAGGTATAATCCAGTACAAATCCTCTCCGTGTCACTGACACCGTGAGGGTTGTTATAATTGCTCATAGCTTAAAACAATTTTGCAGCTTTTCTTCACCTCCGTGAGTTAGTTCCAATTAGAGGAAGGGAACTTTCCAACCCTGCAGAGTTTCTATTTAGGACACAGCCCTGTCCTGACGACACGCTGTCAGCCCTGCCGAGCAGCCGGGAAAACGGCCACCGTGCTACAGAGACGTGACAAAAACAGAGGGAGAAGAGGGATCTGTGCTCCAGTTTCCTTCAAAGGCTCTCGGAAGCACCTCCTTAGGCGTTTATTTTGTTCTGCCTGATGCTGCGTTCGCGGGGCTGCGAGGCCTCCTTCTGCGTCGCCTGCCTTGCAAATGATGTTCCCATTTCAGAAAGTTGGGGGAAAGAGAGAACAGGGAAAGGAGAGCGAATCAAGTGGCTGCAAACATGCCAACGTGCCCTCGGGAATGGGGAGGTAGGGGCTCGATCAGCCTGGAACTGGTCAGAGCAAGTCCGAAGGAAGCCACGAGGATGCCCAGGGGCTGGAGCACCTCCTGTATGGAGACAGGCTGAGAACACTGGGGCTGTTCAGCCTGGAGAAGAGAAGCTGCGTGGAGAGCTCAGAGCAGCTTCCAGTGTCTGAAGGGGGCTACAAGGACGCTGGAGAGGGGCTCTTCATCAGGGACTGTAGCGATAGGACAAGGGGTGATGGGTTCAAACTGAAACAGGGGAAGTTTAGGTTAGATCTAAGGCAGAAGCTCTTCCCTGTGAGGGTGCTGAGGCGCTGGCACAGGGTGCCCAGAGAAGCCGTGGCTGCCCCATCCCTGCCAGTGTTCAAGGCCAGGTTGGATGTGGCTTGAAGCAACTTGGTCTAGTTTGAGGCATCCCTGCCCATGGCAGGGGGTTGGAACTGGATGATCTTAAGGTCCTTTCCAACCACAACCAGTCTGGAATTCTATGATTCTACCACCCAAAGGCAGAGGTATATGGGGTGGAGGAGCCTGTGCCCAGCCACAGCCCATGGTGAGCAGCTGGGGCTGGCCGTGGCCATGCAGCTAGGGGAATGTGGCCAGGATACAGATTTGCCCCCTCATCCCTGCTGGCAACACACCCCTCCATCACAACCCTCCTGCCCCTAGTGCTCACAGGCACACATGTCCTGTATCCATGGGCAAGGAATGGCAGGAGCAGGATGACTTGCCTGCTCCTGGTCACTGCAACCAAATGGTACTCCCTACCAGGCCATTTAGGTGCCAGGCTCTCTGATGCCATCTGTGTTTTTTAGGAGTTAGCAGATACCAGCAGCCAGATAGGGGACCCACCATAAGTGGGTCTGTCTCCAGGAAGACAAGGGAAACCTTCTGTTGCCACATCCTTGTTTTCCAAGGGGTTCATTGTAACAGCCATGCATGCTGTAAAAATGTTGGCAGAAGGAATGACTGTAAATGTGACCACAGTGCTGGCCAGATACACTCTGTCAGAGAGTTCAGTTTGAGGCCACCTTTGCAGTGGAAAACTAGAAGTACATGGGAGCTGAAGCTTTATTCCGGGCGGAAAGGGTGATGTTTGAAATGGATGTGCCTCTTGAGAGCATGGAAAACAACAGCGTGCCAAGATATCAGCTGGTGATTAAGTTACACACGAAAGCAGGAAGCTATATAACAGGTCAGCAAAGTCAAACAAGAAAACTCTTTGTCCTCAAATGCTTTTTCCCTTTCTTGCTGCAAGCAGCTGCTTTCTCCCTCTCTCTGCTTTGCCTGTCTGAACTTGCTGTGCACCAGCTCAATGCACTAACCCAGCAAAAGAAGGTTTCTAACAAGTAAATGGAGTGATTTGGGTTGGTGAAAGGTCCAGTGATGGAGGAGCTTTTGCACCTGGCAGCAGGGATAGATAGAGTGAGGAAGAGGAGTGGGAAACAGTGGAGCAAAACTCCCCCTCCAGCAGAAATAAGGGGTTAGAGTGGCCGGGCCATAACACATGCACAGGACAAACAATGCACAAGTAAGCAGGTACGAAGTGGTCAAATAAAGAGACTCAGGGGGGTGAGATCCAGGAATAAACCAAAGGTTTTTGCTTTCTTTTCTTCCTTCCTTTCTATCCACCCACCCGTAATAACAGAAACACCCAGGAGGAAATGCATCTGAGGAGTTGGGTCTGGAGAGGAAGGCGCACTCTTGCTCCCTCCTGTTATACTTGGCTCGAGTTGGAAGGACACACCTGGCCTTCCAAACAGGCACTATTTATATGTCTCCTTCCCCACAGTGGTGTGACCTTCTCCCCACATCTTGCCCAGCCTTGTCTGCTGGCAGCCTACCTGGGCATGGTGGAGAAGAGACCCCAGTGCCATCTGTTGCAGGCAGTAGCTGTCTGCTTTCTGTTGCCATCACACTACACAGCCAATCCATCATCCCCCACCACTGATTTCACCTTTCTGCTCCAGCTTTGCTTGGTGCACAGATGAGGCTGATGTGGCTAAGCCGCATCTTCTTTCTCCTCTCTCAACTGCCCTGGGTGGAGGGAAGGGGACCTGTTTTGTGGGTGCTCCCTGCTTGCAGCAGGTCTCCCAGAACTTCTCTTCCTTTAGCTCCCTGGTGCTGGAGCTCCTCCCTGGGTCATGGCACCTTCCACCCTCAGGTGGCTTGTAGCCAAGGTACACCTCCCCAGATGAGGATGCTTTGGGGGTGTCATGCTGCTTTCAGTGCTATGCAGGAAATGGAGCAGGTGAGCCAGTGCAAGAAGAAGAGGGAGTTAGGCATAGAAATGCAGCTATAAGTAGACTGTGCAAGAGGAGCAGAAGAAAAGCAAATCCATAGGCACGGCCAGCTTGGTTTTGCATGTTTCCCTGCAAAGTAAACTGGACAAGTGGAAGTAAAATCTAATTTATCTATACCACTATAATCTACTTCCCTTATGTTAACATAAGCCAGGCTTAGAGGTTTCTTGTGACCAACAACTGCAATGAAGACATTCATCAAGAAATGGAGGCAGGCCACCGTGTCGGCTGTGTGCCCTGTGCTCAGCTTCTCTAAGACTTCAGAACCAAAGTGGCTAAAGTTGGTTCAACCTCTGCATTGCAGCTGGTCCAGTATCAGGACTTAGCTGGTGGATCTGTAAATCCTGCTTGATATAGCAGCCACGGGGAAAATCAGAGTGTAAACCTGCAGAGCCAGCAGCTAGTCAGCAGTATGTGCCTGTTCCTACCTTCTGGTCCCTGCAAGGTGACCTCCCCAACAGTGAAGGAAAGCAGCTCAGTTTAATAAACCAAACCGAATATTTCCATCACCTTGCCTTCTTCTTGCAATGATAGGTGGCACTAAAATGAGGGTATAAAGAATGAACCCATAAATTAAAATGACCCAGCTCTGGGATGTTGAGGAAATCTGCAGAAGAGCTCCTACTTGCTGACAACCAGACCACCATAAGCCGCCAGTAGCCTCTGTGGGGCCTGAAAGCATGCCATGAGAGACAACAAATTACTGGCTTTTTTTGCATATCTTTGGAGGCTTTCCAAGAATTCCTGCAGGACTTTGTTGACTGTGCAACAGAAAAGTTCACTGTTCAGGAAAACAGTGATTCATTCCGGGAAGAGTTTGCTTTTACAACATTCATTAGGAAGGGGGAAGGGAGGTTGAAGTTGGTCGTGTAGGAAGACAGATACTTGTGTTTGCACCACATCTGTCTGCATGCACAGGTGGAGTGCCAGGCAAGGTTGTCCTCTTATTCTCCTGCATCTGAATCCTTTCCTTGTGAAATGCATCCTTCCCTCCCAGCACATCTCCAGCCATCGGGCACTGGATGACGTTTGCTCAGAGGATGCCTCCTCCCCTGGTTCCTTGCAATCTCTGCTCTGTCCTCAGCCCCTTTCATCATATTTTACACAAGACAAAGTCACACATTAAAACCATTTTCTGTTTATAAGCAGCTCTGTCATTTATACCAAAACAGATGCGCTGATAAATGAGGAACGATGCTTTCCCCGTGATGTCACGGCAGCTTCCATTCACATTCATTAGATAGAAACAAATGTGCTTAAACTTCCACAAATGGGAGAAGGCTGCCTCTGAAATTATTCCATTTTCAAGGTCAGTGAGCAAAGAGTCAGTCCACGTTCCTTGGAGACAGGCTCCAATCAGAGGAGACGGCTCCCCCGCCAGCCAGCTGTTATCTGCATAGTCCTCCTCTGCCATTTGATGTGCTTCTTGTCACTTGACTGTGAGATATTTTCATCATTCCTCCAGCTGACATCCTTCGTGTTCCTTCTTCCCTGGTACAGAACCCCTCACATCTAACAGCAGCAAGGGGTTAGGATATGCCTAAGCAAGCCTGGGCTCTTTCTTGTGCTGTTACCACAATGTCATTTTTCCAGGACACATTTCATATACATCTGATGACCTCTTTAGCACTCTTCCTGGCAAATAAGTACATTGGTTTTAATAGCCACTTGAATTCAACCCAGAGGACAGTGATTAGGCTCTTAATGAGCTATGCAGTGCACATTCTCTGTTGGCTAAATCTTGAGGTGCTTACTCAGGCATATTGCCACAGTGGCTGAGGCTGTGTAAAGTGCTTCCAGATGTGGCCCCTTCAAATTAACTGAAAGACTAACCACCATGCATTTCAGCATCAAGAAAATAATACCAACATAGCTCACTGGCTGATTTGCAGCCTCTGGTCTCCCTTCCCATATGTGTCTTGCCCTAATTACGAAGAGAAAGGTGAAGAAACAGACAGGGGAGCTGGGATGATGTTCCCCCAGATGCCAGTGCCTCCCTCAGCTTGACTCCATACAGCCTTGGAGAAGATGTGAAATAGTTTCAAGGAAGGAAATCTCTCCTCGTGCACTGCTTGGAAAATCCCAGAGTCTGCCCACGCTAGCCCATCCTGAGAAGGGTTGCAGAACACCTACTTGGGTAGGAACCAAAAGCAGTGTGAACGCTCCAATTGCGCAGTATGCGTGTGGGGTTGTGTGTAGGTTAGCATGTGGATCTCATGCAACTGTGACTTCCCAAGGATTACTCAATGACTGCAGTGCTTTGCAGTTCTCTTATGCTGCCTCTGTCACAGCAAAGGCAGCTTTGGTCTCCCAAGGAGGAGGGGATGGTCAGTGACAGGCATGTCTGGGATGAACTCTACCCAGATCTGTCTCAAGAACTCTTGGGAGAAGATCCTTTTTGCATAGACAGGCCTGGAAAGGTCTGCAAATGCAGAAATGGAGTGAAATATCTCATTCTTCTTCTGCTACATTTACAGAACTGTTTTAATATTAGTAGATACCAAGGAGAAATTATTTAAGTTTAGATCGCATCATATTTCTCTTAATGACATATTTCTGCATTATCTACAGATGCATACACAGCATGCATATATAGCAGAAATAAACTCTCTATATATCATAACCCTACGTGTGATATAAACATGACAGATGTACTATAAACCAGTACAAAATATTCTGCATGTTATTCTGAGGTACACTGTGTAGCAGTTTAACACCATACATAGCTTGTTTTATTGTCAGATGCAGTAAGATGTAATCTTTCACAGGTCACACAAGTAGAAGTTATAGGAAAGAAACTTGTGAATAAAGACGACAAACATTCAATAGTATGGGCAGAAGATATTCAAGATGATTAGATACACAGCACGTTCCTTCTGCCACCAAAGCAAAGCAGGATTGAACAGTGGTTTGGGGGAGCATAATCTGGCCTACATGGACATATGCCTTTGCAGATCCTTTTATGGATCTCAGAAGGACCTTACAAAGCACACAGGGTCAACTCCTGCAGCACTGGAACTATACTCGGGTGCTGGCTCTCTACTGATCATGCCAAGGTGGCCTTGCCACTCATTGAAGCCAATGGGCTTACATACATAGAGCATGTCTAAGGAATGCTCAAGAAACTAGAAGTTATTAATATAGAATAATAGAGTCACATAATGATTTGGGCTGGAAGGTACCTTAAGATCATCCAGTTCCAACCCCCTGCCATGGGTAGAAGTGCCTTCCACTAGACCAGATTGCTCCAAGCCCTGTCCAACCTGGCCTTGAGCAGTGACATATATTGTAAAGCAGCTAGGGCTGCAAGCATTACTGTAGTAGCTACTGCAGCAGCAAGGATCTTTATAATTATTAATCATTATTAATAAAACTGAAAAGGAAAAGGAGAAGAGAAAGGTTTCTCCTGCCTGCTTCTGTCTCTGAACAACAAGCAATAGCTGGTCTGGAAAGCAATGATGAAACTGGTTTGCCTTATCCTTTCAGTGCTGCTATTTCCAAAGAGCAACTGCAAAGTCCGAGGTGTGCTTTGCAATTTGCTGCTACAAAACACTGGTTTCTTCATGTACCCATTTTCTTCTGCTATTTTACCACTTTGACCAAATACTGTGTTACTGAAAATTCAGAGGAGTTCTGGTCAAATAGTAAAAACAAATATATGGTATATAAATACTACTGTGAGTAAAGGAACTAAATTTATCTCTCTTGGACTTCTAGGAAATCATGTTTGTCACTGGTTTTGAATACTCAGAAACCTGGGTTGATGGGAATGTTCACAAATCATCTTGTTGATTTTTGTAGAAATGCCTGTTGTGTTTGGTGAATAAACACATTCATAAAATGCTCAGTCCCAGGCAACCATCCACTGCCAAAACCAGGACCTTGACTTGTGTGCTCACTCACAGGCTAAGAGTACAATTCTTAAACACAGCTTTTGAGGGTTTGATGCACATGCTCTGCTGAGAGCTCAACTGCATATGCTACATCATCAGTTGTTATTGGTGCAATGTCAGTTGCTTCAGCTGTTATCGATGCAATACCATTCAAACAAGTGGAGGAATTAATCCAGCGTGTCTCATGACTGAAATCATGCCTAGCTCACAAATTATTCAAGTGCCAAACCAGGTAAATTCACACTCAACCTTAACAAAAATAATCAGCATTGCTAGAATTCCAAATGAGTTCCTTCTTTTCAGACTCCCGCAATAAATTAGCCTCCTTCTCCTACCTTGGAAAGACCTATTTCCATGATCCTTCATTCTAAAGAGTTTGACTCATAAGCTAATGTGATTTCAGGAAAAAGACAGAGAACATACAGTTATTCTTGGTTTTCTCTAGAAAAATTTCTGTGGGTCATTGCAGCTTTAATTCAGAATTGTATTGACTGATTTCTTCCTGCATCCTAAGGAGTTGCTAAGCAACATGGATTCTCTCTTGCTATGCATTTGCCAAGACAGAAAAAAGTGGGAAGAAATAGAAAAAGATTCACCTTTTCTAATATCTAATCTCAGACTGGCTTGGGTTGGAAAAGACCTTAAGATCATCCAGTTCCAACCCCCTGCCACGGGCAGGGACACATCACACTAGACCAGGTTGCCCAAGGCTCTGTCCAACCTGGCCTTGAACACTGCCAGGGATGGGGCAGCCACAGCTTCTCTGGGCACCCTGTGCCAGTGCCTCAGCACCCTCACAGGGAAGAGCTTCTTCCTTATATCCAACCTGAACTTCCCCTGTTTCAGTTTGAACCCATCACCCCTTGTCCTATCACTACAGTCCCTGATGAAGAGTCCCTCTCTAGCATCCTTGTAGCCCCCTTCAGACACTGGAAGCTGCTCTGAGGTCTCCACACAGCTTCTCTTTTCCAGGCCGAACAGCCCCAATGTTCTCAGCCTGTCTCCATACAGGAGGTGCTCCAGCCCCTGAGCATCCTCATGGCCTCCTCTGGACTTGCTCCAACAGCTCCATGTCCTTCTCATGTTGAGGACACCAGAGTTGCACACAGTGCTGCAAGTGGGGTCTCACGAGAGCAGAGCAGAGGGGCAGGATCACCTCCCTTGACCTGCTGCTCATGCTCCTTTTGATGCAGCCTGGCACAAGGGTAGTTTCTCGGCTCAAGTGCACACTGAAGTGGCTCATGTTCATTTTCTCATCGACCAACGCCCTCAAGTCCTCCGCAGGGCTGCTCTGAATCTCTTCTCTGCCCAGCCTGTATCTGTGCCTGGGATTGCTCCAGCCCAGGTGTAGGACCTTGCACTTGGCATGGTTAAACTTCATGAAGTTGGCATCAGCCCACCTCACAAGCATGTCAAGGTCCCTCTGGATGGCATTCCTTCCCTCCAGCTTGTTAACCAAACCACACAGCTTGGTGTCATCGGCAAACTTGCTGAGGGCACACTCAATCCCACTGTCCATGTCAGCAACAAAGATGTTGAACAGGATCAGTCCCAACACCAACCCCTGATGGACACCTCTTGTTACCGGTCTCCAGTTGGACATTGAGCCATTGACTGCAACTCTTTGAGTGTGACCATCCAGCACAATTCTTTATCCA
Organism: Neopsephotus bourkii; assembly: GCF_033783945.1. Taxonomy (NCBI): domain Eukaryota; kingdom Metazoa; phylum Chordata; class Aves; order Psittaciformes; family Psittacidae; genus Neopsephotus; species Neopsephotus bourkii. The sequence goes on from NW_026902104.1 coordinate 175,777, forward strand.
CTGAGTGGTCCATCCATCAAATTTATGTCCCTAAATATATCTATCAAGCCACACAGTATCATTTATTTCAGTGCCACCTGAAGTTATACTATTGATACATTATTTCCTTCCTCAGTGCTGTAGCTGGTTCTAGAGTCGAATATCCAAGCCAATGAAAGGTCTTGGTTTTGTTCTCATTGATAAGGCACTATTGGTTGATGATTTTCACCCATAGAATCATAGAATAGTTAGGGTTGGAAAGGACCTTAAGATCATCCAGTTCCACCCCCCTGCCATGGGCAGGGACACCTCACACTAAACCATGTCACGCAAGGCTCTGTCCAATCTGGCCTTGCACACCTCCCTCAGCCAATGGCCCATAAATCTGCTCATAAACCAAAAATGGGCAGTGACCCATTGTGCCAAATTCTCATGAGGGTTAAAGGGTTGAGGACTTGGATGTCCTCAGTGTGGAGCTCTCTGAGGTCTTTAGAAAAGACAAGTCATTGCAGGCAATCAGCATAGCTTGCTATCATTTGGGCTTTACAGACGCTGCACTTACGGCTTGTGGGCCACTGCAATAACATGAACAATCAGAAAGGGTATGGCAATGCTGTGGTGATTACTATGGTATGCACTGTAGCCTATATATTCAATATAGCCAAACTATGGCTTTATAGCAATGCAGCTTAAAATGTCTGTCGGGATCCTGCATATGGTCACAAAGCTTATTTTAAAAACCATATATTCCATTTTAACATCTAACACACCCACCCAGACAGTGGCCACCAAATTGCCTGCTTTCCTTTTCTCTTTAGCAGAACGATTCTTTGCTGTGTGGTTGGTTCCCCATTAGACTGCAGGGTATGTGCCCATCTCTCCTTGGAGGGGAGAACAGGTATTTGTCACCTAGGTAATAGTTCTTTTGCTCTCCCAGAGTTGCACTGCAAATAGGTTTGTACCAGCAATAACAACATCCTTTTTTGTTGTTGCTGAAAGATTCAGGTAAAACCTGGAATACAGAGAGGTAAAGCCAAAATTTCCAGTCCACTACACTAAGGAAAACTAGGAAAATAATCTATTGACCTTAATGCCTTGATGCTATGTATAGTCAATGAAGTCATCCCTGGTTCATTATGGTATAACAGAGAACAGAATTTGGGCTTTTGCTGCACTTTAAAGGCAGACTTTTCTTCCTCAGAAACATCTATTTGAAGCTTCAATTGACAACACGTATCTGAGGGCTCTCAAACTGGGGAGAAAAAAGCATTATTGATAGACTTTCCCCCTGTTGTTCCTAAAGCATGATAAGTTCTGCTTCTCCTAAACAGCCTTTTGAGGGTCAAACCCAGCTTTTCTGTTTGCTCATTCTAAAAGAAGAATCACAGTAAGGTTGCATGGAAAACTGTAAAACTCTGTATTTCAGAAATATTGTCAAATGGCAGATGTGGCCCACTGTGTTTTGTGCAGGAGTTTGACTGCAGGATTTAGACTATAGCTTCATAATGCATTCATATTGCTGAATTGGCTTATTTTGAATGTATTTTTAGATGAATATCTATTTCCTGTTGCTATTCGCACATAGAGTTTTTTTGTCAGACACAATGGTAAAAAATATTGGGTTTAATTATATACTGGGAGTTTTTATATATATATATTATATATATATGATGCATAATCACATATATGTACACCAAGCCCCTGTCTATAAAAACCAATCTAAACCAAGCCAGGAAAGGGAAGCATTATGTCTGACCTCACATGTAGGATCGAAGAATTGTGAAGTTCATTGACCACACTACCCATTGGCATGGTGGGTGAGTGAGAGATCCAGTTTCCTTTGGGCAGTTCAGTGAGTATTCCCAAGTTCTCTGAAATCCTTCTAGGTGCAGGAAATCCCCCCCACATTCCTCCCTCCCTGTAGGCACACTGAATGGGTGTATAGTCCAAATGCAACCACTCTGCACACTGGGAAATCCTCCCCCAGTCAATAAGTAACAAAACTCTTCAGGTCTGAAAATCTGAAGGCAATTTCTACAATCTCAGTGCCTTTTCTTATTGTGAAAAATCAATATGAGCTGCAGCTCCAAACTCTGCCGACTACACAATGCGATTTACAGGTCTAGTGCAAATTTCTGTGCTTATGAGCCACTCCATTCTCAGTAGGTCTGAATAGTTCTGTTAAAGTGATTTTGGGATCAGGCTCTGTTTATTAAAAATAATGAATTATCTTTTTCCCATTTTTTTTTATCAATCATACTGACTTGGGCTGTAGCGTGCTGCTAATGTGTCTGAGTCACAGTCCCTGTGCGTGTATGCGTGTATGTGTATTTATATATAGCTCCCTATATTTATAGCCGTGAATCTCAAGTCTGGTACAGCAACGAAGTGAACAAAGCAAATTGGAAAAGCACCTTTCTTAAGCAATAAGGAGACACACTATCAGTGCCTTTCTGCACAATTACTGCCTGCCCCAGGCAGTGCTCTAAGGCACAGAGTCAAAGGTTGGCTTTCTCAACCACTCAATAAATACTTTAAATCATATTCCTATTGCTACTTTGGAATGAAAAGGGGAGGGGGGAAGGATTAATAGGTGTGTGTTCATTAACAGTTGTCAATGAAATTCTTTACCTGCTCAGATCTTTACCTCTGTTTGAGAACCTTAGAGACCTTTACAGACGTCATCAGAACTCATCTCACCACACATGTGAGACTTACAAGCCTGATCCTGAAGTCAACAGTTGTCTTCCCATGAACATGCCTGGAGTTTGGCTCAGTCACTCATTTGTAAAAGCACCTGCATTTTTACAGGCAAAAAACTAACAGGGAGGTTAACTGGCTTTGCCAGGTTCACACAGGAGGTTGTGGCAGCTGGGAACAGAGCAAGAGCCTCCCGGACTGACCTGGGCTTCATTCACATTCATCACCTCACCTGCAGAGAATAGACAAGGAAAACTGTATTTGAATCATAGAAAACCTCTCTTTCCCCCAAGCTAATTCTCTGAGACCCTCTACCTCCTGATGCATTTGAGAGGAACCAACATTTCTGTACTGAAGGTTGAACACAGTAGTAGCGGTATCTGCCAGCAAGCCCTATTTCCTAAGACACATGGTACTCTCATAAGAAGCTGTTACCAGACAGTAAGAAAAATGCTCCGTTCAGTCCTCCTGTGTCAGATTTGAAAACTGAAGTAGTTTTCCTGATGCTTAGAAATGAAAATGGCAAAACTTGGGAGACACAGGATGTAAAATTTCAGCTTAATGGGACAGAAATGGACTAAACGGTTCCCTTTGACAGCAAAACGGGAAAAGAGAGACTGCTTTGCAACTTTATTGGTAATATCTGGTAGCACCTGCACACTAGAAACTGTTCTCAGATAGCACACCACGATGAAAAATAAATGCATTGAACCATTTAACATACACTAGCGGTCACTTATCGTATTTACTGTCTTCTTTTTCCCTTTCTTCATAAATTCCAGAAGGTATGATGGTCCAATGCACATGTCTCACTCCCTAAGATTGCACTGTAATGCAGACCTAAACTCCAACTTCACATTTTCCCCCAAGGAGAACAACTCACATAAAGTTCCCTGCTGCACAGCTATATGCCAGACACATGTCTTGATATACTATGAGTTTGCACCAGGATGAGTCAGAGGTTTTTAACATTACTTTTCTACTTGTCAGTGACCAAGATGCCCTCCAAAAGGTCCCTCAAAGCTCAAAGAGAACTTTCTATCCTGAAAACAAACAGATAAATAAATAAGGAATCCATTGCATTTTGGCTCCACCAGGATGCTAAGCCAAATGATGTCTGCATCAGATTGTCATTCCAGCAGTTTCTCTTAAGGATCCCAGTGTAAAAATGTTACAAAGAAGATCCCTTGCAAGACGCAATAACTGCTTTAGACCTGTGTTTTGCTAATAAGATATGAACCATAGGATTTACATAGTAGGTTATTTGAAATGCCTCAAGATGTATATCCATGTATATATGTGTTTATGCAGATGTGTACCTGAATGTAGAGCACACACACCCACACAGGTAACTCCTCTTTGTTGATGCATGTTCTCATCAGTATAACAGAAACCCACTGATAACTGTGTTTTGTTGTTTGGATCTCTCCTCCTCTGATGGGTGCCCAGCAGCGCAAGTGAGCAGACAGCTTCAATTGCCTCTGGAGGGAAGGAGGCTCTTGCTGGTTTGAGCCTGGAATACCGTGAGGGTGGTGGGACACTGGCACAAGCTGTGGCTGCCCCATCTCTGGCAGTGTTCAAGGCCAGGTTGGACACAGGGGCTTGGAGCAACCTGGTCCAGTGGAAGGTGTCCCTGCCCATGGCAGGGGATTGGAACTTCATGAGCTTTAAAGTCCCTTCCAACCCAAGACAGTCTGGGATTCTATAAAACTTTCGGTAAACAAGCCCCATTAGAACAGGTTCAAATAAGGTGATGCTGTGAAGGACTAAACCCTTCGCATTCATTAAAAACCATTGCAGTTTGGGGCAATCTGAGCCTAAATGCATAGGGATGTGTCTCTGCTGTCTTCTTATGTGCCTACAGCTTCAGCTGTGAGCAGTAGTTGCTTTGGTTGCTCTGGTATGCCTGGTGTTTGACCACTGTGTGAGGCTGGATCCAAAGTCCTTTGAAGTCAACGGGAGTATTTTCACAGAAGCTGCTGGTCTTTGGGTTTGTTTGATGTGGCGTTGCAATCAGAACTGAGCTGGAGAAGGGGAGGGCCAAATCGCTGCCACCTGCATGGACGTCACCTCAAACCACAGCCAACAGCCCAGGGAAACCGAAGGCATGATTGTCATGGAAAATTCCCAAGAGGCAGAGTGTTTATTTTCCAAAGTTTTGGTCCTAGGAATTTACTGTAACAGCAACCAGGAAAAAAAAAAAAAAAAGAAGACAAAAAGAAGACAAAACAGCTCTTATATTTGTGAAGAAGGAATAACCTGAGGAAGGAAATGTTGACTCCTCTTCATCTCTCCCTGTCATTGAAATAATACCTGATTTTGCTCTGTGACCTACCCATGCACTTCCTTTGGAAATCATAATTCACCTGATATCTACAGTGATTCCTGCCTTCCATCTCCAGCCACCAAAGAGGGAAGAGATGTCAAATGTTTTCCCTCTCCTGGTGTATAGAACTGCGGCACCCTTTTTAGGGACTTTTGGGTGCACCTTACCCACCATTTCTGTGCAGCTGGAGCACCAGGAGAAGAAAGGAGACCCATGTGAAGTGCCGGAGCATCCCACATCTGGGGTTCAGTACCACTGCAAGCTGAATCACCTCCCAGAGCTGCTCGCCTGTGGGGAGCACCAGGAAATCACCAGCAAAGCTCAGTGCAGGAGGTCCTGGGTTTTGTCCAGTGTTTGACAATGAAATGCACAGTCCTTCTGTCAGCACTGCAAAGTCTGCAAACTGAAAAAGCACATCAATTATCATAGATGCTTTTTGTTTAAATGACTACCTTTTTGTCTGGCCTGACAGAGAGCTGACAGTGCCCACTGGGCACTGGAAGAACAGAAGTGAGCATTTCCCCTCTGACTACAGGAATTTCCCTTTGCTGCTATCCAAAATCATTGTGATAAAATTGAAGTTGGAGGGAGGCGGATTCTCAGCTTAAAGCAAAGCTGCCTCGTCCTTTGGCTTCAGTGAAGTGGCAAGAGTTCACATAAGCAGAGAACACTGATTGAGCTTGGCTCGTCTTATAGCCAGAGCTGATCCCCTGACACAAAGGGTGAAAGAGCCTCTTTTAATGGCTGTTGTGGATGAGCTGCCGTTCTGGGCACAAGCTAAAGAAGGGGATGTCCGTGCACTTCACCTCCAACATCAGGAAATCAGAGAGGGATTATGTGCAGTAAAAATTCACTCTACAAATGTGTGCTTCTTGCCTTATTACTCTGATGAGTTAAGCTTGTGATTTGGTGCCTCAACCTGTACTCTTTGCTTTCAGATTGCCTTTAAATGCTTCGGTCTTTTAATTGACAATAGCAACAACACAAGACCCGTGTCAGTGTTTGTGGCATACAGCTGCCATTCTAATGCCAGCTGCTGTGCACAGATCTCAGTGAGAAGACAGTGCCCTGGGCATTTCAGCTTCCCTGATAAAATGGTTGGTATATCACATAGGTGATGTATGACAACATCATGATAGGTGACAATAGCAGCCACACTGGCTACTGGCAGTATCAAAGTGATGGACAATAATGACAGCGGTAAGCTGTGTCCTTAAGAATAGTTTGGGTTTAAGGGATGTAACACAGGTAAGTCATTAGCTAGATGCATAAACTAAGGTCATAGTAAATGAGTGAAATATTTCAGTAAGGAAAAAAATAAATGTGGTGGGAGACTTCACACAGCTCCTCTCTTGGGTATAAAACAAAACCCTTTGGTAACACAGGGCTCTTACAATAAAAAAAAAGCAAAGTCCTCTGTATTTTCATTCTGTATTTCGTCTATATTTTCTACTACATTCTCTATTTAGCAATGGATTAGCATAGAATCATAGAATGGTTTGTGTTGGAAAGAACCTTAAGCTCATCCATCCAGTTCCAACTCCCTGCCATAGGCAGGGACACCTCACACTAGACCAGGTTGCCCAAGGCTTTGTCCAACCTGGCCTTGAACGCTGCCAGGAATGGGGCATTTATTACTTTGATAACTCATGTCACCCCCCTGCCCTCACTGCACTGGCAGTTCAGGTTGCATGCACATGGTTTTCCATTTGCCCCTATAGCTCTGCCAAGCCCTTCTGGAGAAAAGGGGTGCCTGTGCTGCACTGAGGGTCCCCAACAGGCACATCCCTGCTTGTGTTGTCAGCCCTCCTCATGCCAGGAGTCCAGGCAGCCCTGTTGTGCTTGCTCCCATGAGTAATTGCAGCTCACTGTGTAAGGATTCAGCCTCCTCACTGAATTAACTGCAATTCCAGAGGGACAATGACTGAGCCAATTGCTTTGTTTTGTGGTCAGCTTCAATAGCACCAAGTACTGGCTGCAGAGACTCTGGCTATTCAGAGCTGGCCCTACCTGGTTTATAATAGATGGGTGGAAGACAGCGTGAACTAACTCACTCCCCGGGTGCATTATCCCCCACTCCACATTATCTCCCATTTCTAGCCATTTGTTCTTTAAACCTTTTTTCAGGTAGTTCATAAAATATTAATGTGAGAGGTCCCAGAAATCTCTCTTCCCCTTCCCAAAAAGTGCTTCTCTTCAACCAGTGCTTTATTTCATAAGAGAAATATTTTATCTAGCCACTGAGACAATGATTTCTGCTTTCAAAAAACAGGAAGAAAAGTATCAACAATGTGCAGTCAGAAGAAATAATAGGGGAGGTTTGCCAACTGCATTCCTAAATGCACATATACAACATCTGTGAACAACACTGCCACAGCCCATAATTCCTCATATCCAGAGATGTCACACCTTTTATTTTAGGTTTAAGATTTAGGAAAGATTAATGATGATAAAAGCCTACTAGTGGTTCTAAGCAATCAAGAGATCTCTTGCAACTTAGAAACTGTCCCTGGTGATTGCTGCAGAAGAATAGAAAGGGTCAGAGCAGTGGATGCAGGGCTCATGGAGGATGTAGCCCTTCAGGCAAAGCTCCTCTCTCCTCTCCATCCTTGCAGACCTCTGGCACACTTCCCATGCTGGGAAGCATATGCGTATCTATAGGAGTCAAAGTTTTGCACATGCAGTGCAGAGCCTGCAGTGGAAATAGGAGTCGTCACAGGGAGAAGAGCACTGCAGGGCTCTGGTGGATGGGCTTTAGCAAATCATGCTGTACCCAAGGCTGTCCCTACCCCTCTGCAAGGAGATACCAACCCTGCAACAGCATCTGCACATCAGCTCCCAAGCCTGCATTGCAGGCATGCAAGTTCAGCTACAGTGTGTTTGTACAGGCTCCTGAGGACGGTGAGACTGTACTAAGACACCAAGCTGAGACTGACAGCACTGGTGGGACTGGTGCTGATGGTCTCAGGGCAGTAATGCTGGCAGAAGGGCAGGGCCAAGCTGCAGGGTTGCAGACATTGTTATCCAAACTCTGATCAATGAATGCAAGTCCAAACCCTCATGCACTCTTTCTGGAGTACTGTGTGCAGTTCTGGTGTCCTCAACATAAGAAGGACATGGAGCTGCTGGAGCAAGTCCAGAGGAGGCCACGAGGATGCTCAGGGGCTGGAGCACCTCCCGTATGGAGACAGGCTGAGAACATTGGGGCTGTTCAGCCTGGAGAAGAGAAGCTGCATGGAGACCTCAGAGCAGCTTCCAGTGTCTAAAGGGGCTACAAGGATGCTGGAGAGGGACTCTTCATCAGGGACTGTAGCGATAGGACAAAGGGTAATGGGTAGAAACTGAAACAGGGGAAGTTCAGGTTAGATCTAAGGCAGAAGCTCTTCCCTGTGAGGGTGCTGAGGCGCTGGCACAGGGTGCCCAGAGAAGCCGTGGCTGCCCCATCCCTGGCAGTGTTCAAGGCCAGGCTGGACACAGGGGCTTGGAGCAACCTGGTCTACTGTGAGGCATGCCTGCCCATGGCAGGGGGTTAGAACTGGATGATCTTAAGGTCCTTTCCAACCCAAACCATTCTATGTTTCCAGTATTCTATGATCTGATGATTAAGCTTAAGCAGTCCTGGAGGCATGAAAACTAAGGAAAAGTAAGTGAGCACTCCTCCCATGCTGACTGCAAAGTTGATCCTTGTTCTCAGCTATCATTTATGTATCCATAATACTGACTCCTTCCCTACCACAGGACTTACATAAGTGCTCCAGACATGTCTGTTTGCAGACATAATGACCTGTGTCCTTGACTCTCTGCACTACTCACACTATAAATGATGAGCCAATAAATATTCTTGGAAAAGTTTCTACAACGTTTTAGTTGACATTTGGGAGCTTCAAAGATGCTGCCTTCAATCTATATGCACTGTTCTTCATTGATTAGGTGAGCTATTGATTTCTAGCAAGATCAAAGGCAGAAGACAATTGACGGAGAGCTTAAATATGGAGAAGACCTACTAAACCCATTTGCCAGTTACCTGCTATAGTGGAAGGAGCTTTTCCCATATAACAGACAACAAAAGATTACTTCCCGTTTTATATGATTCCAGAAATGGTCTGGATGTGTAGGGACAAAGTTTCTTCCTGCAGCCCTCGTAGCTCCCAGCATCAGGAACTTTCTTCTGTAATTTGTCCTTCTGTTGGCCGTAGATTATTTCATCTACATGCTTCCACTCACTTTCAGTGCTGCTTATCTCTTGTGTTGGGCTGCCCAGCTGAGCACTGTCAAAACAGGGATGTCCACAGGGAAATACAAGCAATCATATTGGACTAAACCAAAAGGGTCTTATGAGGTTGTCCCTAACAACAGCCAACAGCAGATAAACTGAAGAAGCTCATAAGAAGGGTAAATAGAGAAACAAAAGCCTTCCCTGGAGACATCCAGCAGCCTCTAGACACCTGGGGAGCTTTGAGTGTGAAAGCCTTTCATGGACCTTTTTCCCATGCGTTTGTCTTATATTTGGAGTCACTTGTAGGAAGTACTCAGCCCAAACAGGTGAGGTGCATTTTGCCTTTACGTTATACTCCAGGCTTCTTTCCAGTTCATGGCCACCCAGCATCCAGCATTATTGCTGAGTACTTCTCTTTAGCTGACATCTGCATTTTGGGCTGTTTTCCCCAGCTCTATTAAGTACCATTTTTGAAACGACTATCCTTAATTGGATCAATTGGAAAGGATGTTAATTTTCTGTCCATTTATTCAATCTCCCGTTCTCCCCACTGGGTTTCACAACCCCTCTGAATCCGAGTGGCATCAATGAATACAATTAATATAGAGTACACATATGGTCTCAGATCGTTAGTGAGTATATTAAATAAGATCAGGTCTAACACTGATCTCTGGAGCACCTTTCCAGCTATTCCCCATCCACCCCTGTTGATGACTAATGATGCTTGGCAAATGAAACTTTGGTTTACTGTCAGTTCCCAAAACAGGAGAAAACAAAAGAGGAGTTGGTTTCAATCATGCTGAAAAAGAAAAGCAATCAACACTTTCTGCTGAATCATAGAATCACATCCATTCAGATTGGATCAGATGGGGTTTTTCCTTGTTCAACATGACAGTTTCAGTTTTGTTTCAAAGCTGTCACCATCGAATGTTTTAAAACTTGCTTAAGTGGGATGTTGGCTTTTTTAGGGTTGTTTCAAGACCAAACAGTTTAGGAACACTCAAGTCAGTGAGTACAAAGTGTAACTACCAAATCTAGTTTTTTCACCCCCTCATTTAACCACGGCCCACTAGGAAAAGAAAATGTTAGGCAAAAAATGTTACCCATTTCTGATCATCTTACATCAGGTTTTGATTTCTTTTTCTTTTCATTTGATTTTTAATATTCATGGCATGCAAATGGGGCAGGCAATTGCAGTGACCTTTGTGAGTTAGGGAGCATTATTGTTTGCTGTTATAACTAATGGTATTTACAATAGCAATGCCTGAGAGTACTTCACTGTGGCCGGGACCCTGTGGTTCTGGGCTCAGAAGGAGCACAGGAGAGCAGGCAGGTCCTTCTGAAAGACTGAAGCTGGACACCTTTGTGCAATGCACAACAAATGGAGCACTGCGATGGAAACAGAGCTCGTATTTGGTGTCCTCCTCCATTTTCCTGCCTTAGGGTTTATTTGTATTGGGTTTAGTTAGAGAGGGACAAACCAGCTGGGAAAAAAGCAATAAAGGACCCTTGAGGAGTCTGTGTCAAGGGAGAGGTTGATGAGAGGTGCAGGTATGAATTGCAGATGAGCTCAAAAAGCTGGAAGTACTCTGAGTCTGTGTTCATGGGTATTTTTAGGTCTAGTGGCACATAAATATGCTATATTACTACTGATTTTATGTTTAATATAAATCATATAATTATCATTTAAAAAATAAGGCCGATGATAACGTTTATTCACTTTATGCCATTCTGATTATGACTGTCTCTAGGTTAATGTCCTCTCCTACCCTGGTGTTACACAGCTTTGTTTTAGCTCAGAGCCTTTGGTCCTTGCTCTAAGTGCAAGACTAATGCTCAGAGCTACACGACCTTTCCTCAGTGTGGGAGTTGGCTGTGGGATCCAGAAATCAGCCATGGCTGTACACCACCTCCATGCTCCTTGTTATGCAGCACTGCCAACCTGAGAGCACCCCCAAGGTTACTCTACCCACCCTGTGGTAGATAACGGCCCTGAGCCCCTTTAAGATGAGATGTGGCATGAACTGCTACCACCTCTCACCCTCCTCTTCCTGCCAAAGACCCCTTTATGTGCAGGAGAGCCCTTCTACATAGGTAGCTTACAGACTCACAGTCTCAAAGCCTCTTGCAGACAAAATCTGGGACACCTACGTCTTTGTGCAAACTCATTCCTTCCTCAACAGATGTCAGTGGACCTGCACTTCCCAATTGCTAATCGCCTCACACATGCCTGCCCTCTCAACAGACTTCCCTCCTGTTTTTCATTGATGCCCCAGTTAAGAGCTAATGGGGTGTAAAGCTTCAGGCAGGAAGAAGTAGGTAAGGATGCTGGAGCACGGTCCCACGTGGCAGACCAGAGCCTGCCGATGTATATCCAGAACGAGAGTCCTCAGGATGTGCATATGGAGGAAAGGGAGAAGGGATATGCTTATTAGACCAAATGGGAGTTGTGTGCGCAGGAGAGGAGCGCTCTGTGGCCCTGAGGATGTAAGGAAGATTTGCTAACTTTGCTTTATACTATTCGTGCAGATAAGGAAGACTCGGTCTCCAATCATAAACCAGCATTATACAGTATACTCCCAAAGGCCATAATTACTTCCAGAAGCAGAAATTTGAATGACCCAGATAATTAGTTCAGTGCAGCTGGTCCAAAAATTATTTACATAAAAGCCAGTTTTACTTGAGGGGGAAGAAAAACAACCTTGCTACTGAAAGCAAATGACCCAGTTAGCTTCATGCAATGAGTCTGAGGAGGCAGAGCGTGAGTGGCAACTAAGCGGCCTATGCCATCACTTCCCTTTTGCTTTCAGAGGGCAAATGCTAAGCTGGCCTGGCAAATGAGCCCCTCTAGAGACAAACATGCAGGAAGGCAGCAAAGAAACAGGAAAACTGCTTGAATTTGAACTTGTGCTTTCTGACAGAGTTACTCTCAGGGAGATGTGAGGGTTCACTGCATTCAGAGGAAAGCATTTCACTTGCAAAGGTACAGGCACCTAGGGAGCAACAGAAGAGGTGAGTTGCTCCACAGCTCTGCTCCCGTCTCTGAGGGAGCCGGGATCAGTTCTTTCCTGGATAATCATTGCAGTTATTGGGGTTAATTTTTAACCCAAACCAGTTTCTCTGTCCAACTCGGCATGTAGTTGGGCAGCAGCAGGGGCACCCAGGAGGGGAATGACGGTGGCTCTGAGGTTAAGGTCTCAGTGGGCCAGTACTGATGTTTCAGAGGCTGTTCTGAAACTGTCACGTGAAACAGGAAAGAAAGGATATGTTTTTAGAGAGCATTTAATTTTAAATCATTTGAGTGATTCAGCCCTTTACTGGTGACTCCATGCACTTTTAGCGTGCATTAATGGGCACGCTAACCACTGCTGGGTTAACTAACACCATTTATTTATGGCCGTGCCCTGTGTGGACAAGCCCTGAGTCTCAGCTGTGAGCTGCTGTGACCCCATCCCTAGAGCCAGGTCCTTGGTCCCTGCCAATGCTTTCACCCTGCAGGCAATGAGGATGGTGGCTTAACCCATTCAGGGCTGTCCTATTGCCCCACCAGTGCATTTTGGGGATGCACTGGCTCTTGCTTCTCATAGACTGGAGCCTCTTGTCCCCTAGCCATCAGTGAACCAATGTGCTGCCACAAGACAGAGCTACAGGCCATGGTAAGTGTGAGGAAGAAGGAAGCCTGAGCTTTACATCCCCATTTATTGTGTCCTTATGTCTGTGCCAAGTACCCCAAAGGCCACCACTTTTCACTCAGGCTATGGCCAGCACAGAACCAGAATGATGCTCTGCAACACAAATACGCCAGGAAAGGAATCTGCTGTCCCCAGTGTGCTACACGCATCACCTGGCATCACCATTCCTTGCACTCTTGCAATGCATGAATGTTCTTGTGCTGCTGCTTCTCAAAAAGCTCACTCAACACCAGAAGAGAGCTCTCATCCCCCCAAAAGGATGAGAAAACAAAATCTGTGAGATAGATATAAAACAGGGTAACAATGACCTTTTGTATACAAGAGAGAGCACAAACATGCTTACTGTGAAAAAAACAACCAAACTGTTCTCCTAAAACGTGGTAAAATGGGCAAATAATAGTAGAACATCATTGTGTATCTCACCAGCACTGCATTACTGCTTACTACTGAGTTTGCTGTGGACAGCACTTGTTACTTAACAGCATAGTAAATAATCAGATAACATTTTCATCAAGCTGCTGGATCTGATTCGCCTCCTACTTACACTGCTTTTATGCTAGTAGGTGCCCACTGACTTAATGGGGTTAATCATGATTTACAGCAGTGGAAATGGAAAGGTGAGTTAAAGACTGCAGAATGCAAGTTGGAGAGGATGTGATTTGCAGTGGGCTGGATCCTGATTGCAGTAACAACACCCCTAGATGGGGGATAGATCCACCAAGCTAAAGAGCTGCACAGTTGCTAGGACAGAGGAAACAGAAATTCAGGCACCGCTGTCCTTTGTTTCCAGTGAACGTGAACATCTTCCACTGCACAAAGTGCCAGCAGGTTCCCTTCCCTTTCCCTAACCCTACCATGTGTCTCAGGGGCATAAGAAGCAGGTCCTGGAGGAAAAACATTAGTGGACAGAAGAGACAATGGCTTCCTGCAGGAATAGGGAGGGGTCCTCAGGGACATCTGGGTGAGTAATCAGTGCCATTCTCCCCAGGCCATCCTGATTTCCCACTTACTGTTGAGGCCCATCAGTGCAGATCTGCAGGGGTGTGTGCATTTGCATCTGCTTCTCTCTTTCAACATGTGAGAACCAGCTCCTCAGATGCTATCAGGCAACAGTGACTGAGCTCAGCAGAAGCACAGCAACTCCCATCGGCAGCAGAGCTGGTCCTCCAGGACCCCTCTCTCGAAGGAGTAGCACAGCCTGGGTGGTTGGAGACAGTGCTAGTGGTAAATATACCCTTGTTTACCTTTCCTGCTACACAAGGGGAATGTTTCCTCTCCTGGCTCCTTGTTGCCCTATGCAGCAGGGGATGCTTACAGTAGAAGAAGGAACGTGGGAGAGGAAGCAGGATGTGCTCCCGTACCTCGTTCCCAGTGCTCCTACCACAGTGGCTGATGGAAACTGCTTCCACAACTGCCTACACCCGCACAGCTGATGGGAACTGCTTCTCTCTGTGGTCTAACCTGGCTCCCGGTCAGGGTGGCAATTACACCGCTGTAATGGGTACTCCCAAAATGCGTCAATCAGAATTGCACATTAAGCGGGTGCTGAAAGCCATGGCAGATTTGATAATTGCTGGGCATCAGGACCACAGCTGATGAATACAAGGATGTGAGGAGTGGTTCTTGACCTTGCATTCACTCTGGTTTCAGAGATGGAGAGCGATGGATGCTTCCCTGATAGAACCCCTCTCTCTTGCAAGCAGAAATGAATTTGCCCCTCTGGGCCAGCTGCTCCACAACGTGGGAAGTTCAGGAGCCTCCCTGAGGTGCAAACAGGCATTTCCAGCAGCAGCAAAACACACACAAACATTTTAAAAGATGCTTTAAAATTCCAGCTCTTCCCCTCAGCTGTTTGCCACCGTCCAATTTCTAAATAAGAGGGATTTCTCCAGTCTCCGGCTTCATACATACATATATATATACACACACATAAGCATGCCCACCTCGTACACAAAGTATTCCCCATCTTCAAGTCACAGTCTCAGTGGAGTACAGAATTAGATCCTGTCTCCACTTCACAAGCTCACCCTCTCTGTTCATTTATATAAAGCCACTTCAACCCTGAAGGAGCATCTTGCATCCCTGCCTTCTGAATGTACAGAGCAGAGGAGGAAAGAACAAAACAGTGGGGGTGAAGGGGGGATGTTCTGTTTCTGCTCCGTAACATGAAACATCCTGGAGTTAAATACCAACAAAATATTCAGTGTTAATGTTTAATATTGCCAGGAACTTGTCACCTCCTCTTACTGTCTTGGAGCTGCCATTCTCTTGCAGACTCCCACGCCTGAGCTCTGGGCCTAACATGCTTTCCCATTATAGACTAGAAGGAATAAAATAGAGAAGCCAAGAAGCAGGGAGAGACAGAGTCTGTCTCAGCTACAAAGCCAGGTAGGGCTTTTTTCCCCTTTCTGTTTGCAGGAATAAAATGACTTAACATGACAGAGCTCCTGAACTGCTGCTTTTCCGGGGTTACCTTTCTGAAGCACCCCTGCTCTGATGTCTGAGATGGTCTTTGGATGTATGGAGATTTGCTTTGCTCTGCCAGGTAACCAGCCTCATCACCCTTCTCCCCTTGTCCCCAGCCAGAGCATGCATGGCTGTTCTGCAAACAGGAGCACAGAATTTGGGTGATGAGGGACAAATGGTACCTAAAATAACACACATTAAGGCTTTCCCTGCCACACTTTAAAATCAACGCGTGGCTGATTTGCTGTTGTGAGGGTCATTGAAAGATACCATTCCACAGAGCTCACCTGCAAGCTGGGGGTGTACTTGTCAGTGCAGCTTGGTGCCATCCCAAGCGTCTCTTTTACCACTGGAAACTCAGGCACTAAAAAAGAAGTAAAACCTTGCACTCAGTGGAACAGTGTGCATTGCACTGCTAACAGAATCGGGCCATCCTGCTTGTCTCTCTGGTTTCTGTAAAACACCTTCTTATCCCTCGAGGCTGAGTGCTTAATGACAATTCAATTCTTCTGGCTTATTCCAGTTAGGAGGAGACATGGGTGATGCAATCAGGTATCTCTGCTACAATTCTGTTTATTTGGAAAGCTGCAGAAAACCCTGCTTCTTTAAGCACAGGAACAACAACAAGAAAGGGCCATTTCCCTATCCTTCACCCCAAACCTCCTTTGGTCAACACCCTGACCCAAAACTTCCCATGAGACTCTGTCCATACTCTCTTCTGTTTCTGTGAAGTCTGTTATTCCCTCTACACCTTATCTTTGTCTTTCTTTCCTACAGCAGCAAACACACTCTCTACACCCCTGAAACAGCATTCATCCCTAAAGAATACCCAGTCTGCCTTTTGCAGGGAAGGGGGATGATGGAACATGCTTAATGCCTCTTACAACTGTGTTAAATGGAAGATGTCCCTCAACTATCTTCTTCACAAAGGTTTAACCCAGCCATAACAATAACTCATCATCTTTGTGTAACTCTTGCAGCTAAAACTTTTGGTTAAAAACGAGAAAAACAGGTAAACTGAGATTGTTGTAGAGTTTAGTGACCATTAGGCTTATAACACACAGAGAGCAATGTGCTGTTATCCCTCTGAGCCCAAAACCAAGCCATGGCTGCAGAAGGATTGTGAACTCTCTCTGCTGTTTCCCTGCCTTTCAGCATTACTTTTGTTCTGAGGGTGATCCAAATGCCACTTTACTACTGATCATTTGGCTACAAACCTACAAAACATCCAGCGGGGTCAGACCAAATCACCCAGAAAGCTGTCTCTGGCAGCCAGCAAGAGCAGATGCTTCAGGAAATGTGCAAGAAAAGGGCATATTCAGATTCATCCTTCTGCTGGCGTAGGCTCCCAGCTTCTGAAAAGCCGAGCTAAAGGATGTCTTCATATTGTTGTGTTCAACATCCTTCAAGGGTTTTTTCTGATCTCAATCTGCCCAAGCACGTTTTGATCACATTTCACTTTTGGCCTTCTTGGCATCTTCTAGCAATCAGATCCAGCTTAATTACATGTGTCTGAAATTTACTGCCTGGTCAACCAAAACAAAACCCAAACCTGGACACCAAGTAAAATGCTGAGAAATGCTAAATACCCATTCTCAGTTCATCTTCTCCCTGACATTCATGGTTGTATTCATGTTTAGCATATATAATGAATCTTAACCCCAAAATTTATGCAATAAGCTTTTGAACCTATTTATACCTTTGCCATCTAAATATCCCATGGCAATAACTTCCCAGCATAAGACTCTGTTGGTGACTTCTTTCGATCTTTTTTAAATCCACTCCTTGATTAATTCACTGGGTATCCCATTTTCACTGTCAAGAACAGTGAATAATCCTTCTCCAGCCATTTGTGGCTTTATAGCACACTGCTGTAGTCCACCTTGGCCCCGGTTGTCTCTAGGCTGGAGAGTCTCAGTCTGGTTAATAATAGATTGCTGCTAAACTTAACCATTGCTGCTTGAAGAAGTGGTAAGTGTAAAGGCAGTTTCTGTGGCTGCTCTCAGGGTTTCATTTTCCTGTTTCATTGACCTTAGACATAGTGCCTTTCTGGAGAGTATTTAGGTCACAGGAATATCAGAGAGTGGAAAAAGCCTATGCAAAGAAAGTATATTCTAAAACATTTTGGGGAGGAGGAGAAGTGAACTTGATTTGCATCTTTAAGAAACAAGATGTCAGAAAGTGCATTCTTAATTACGTGCAAAAATAGCACATAGAAGTTATTGTTAGGCAGTCATCTGAAATAATCACAAATCTTTATTTTTTATTAATGAACTTGGATCACAGATAGGGCTGCACTACACACTAAGGGAGCTGACTATTTTTTCTCTGTTGACATATCTTGAAAACAAGGGAAAAGATAGAAAATGGGAAACATCGGTACCACCGACTTGCAAACAAGAAGGAAGATTAAGATGGAAAGGTTTGTACTGAAACATTCACAGAGACATAGTGTGTGGTGTGGATAGAATCATAGAATCCCAGACTACTTTGGGTTGGAAAGGACTTAAGATCATCCAGTTCCAACCCCCTGCCATGGGCAGGGACACCTCACACTAAACCATGGCACCCAAGCCTTCGTCCATGGCCTTGAACACTGCCAGGGATGGAGCATTCACAGCTTCCTTTGGCAACCCATTCCAGTGCCTCACCACCCTAACAGTAAAGAATTTCTTCCTTATATTATATATATAAGATATATATATATATAAAAGATATAGATAGAGAAGTTATGTTTCCAGAGAATGTGCTTTCCAGGTAGATAGACAGAGATTATATATCAAATATTACACAGTGGCTTAAAATAGTTTCATATTCACCTACATTAAATTGTGAGGCGAATTACATACTACTATGAGTTTTGAAATAAATTAACTTCCATGGAAATATTTATGGAAATCTTACTTCAGGATGTGTCCAGTACCAAGAGCAGTTTGAATGGAATTCCAAAATCCTTTCACTCTTTATTCTTAGAAAGAGTATGTCACCCAACTTCTTTCCACTTTTTGCCTAAATTTTCAGTGTGTCTGCATTAAGTCTTGAGATAAAATGGAGACAAATCTTGTTCTTAATATTTCCAGGAGTCATGTCATCTAGGTCAGTACATCCCGAGGTGTGCTGCTAACACATCAGAGAAACTGGATGGTGCTTACTGCTATTTCTGAATCAGTGGTGAAAAACCAACATTAAGCTTGCACTTAGGAGTCTGAACGAGCAAGCAGATTTCTGCCTTGTTGTAGCCCTGTAGTTGTTACAACTGATCTATGATCAACACATGATTGCCTTGCATTTCTTGGTTTCTAATTGACAACTTCCCAGTTTTCAGGACCATCTGTCAGTTCATGTTTTCTTCGTGAGTCGCTCACAATCATGTTACAGCAAGTATTTGATCATTCACTATTTAGTGCCTGTTCTCCCTGTGCAGCACTGGCTATGGCTTCCTGGTTGTGTGGTACAATCTTTAGACAAAGAAATAGAGACTTGAATAAATCACCTAAGCTCCTTGGACAGGGAGAGATACCTCCAGTAGACACTTTGTCCCACCTTAAACCTATGGGAGGTGCCCTAAAGTGCTGTGGGGCTTTTCTTCTGGACCCTACTTATCTCAGCCAAAACTACCCCATCATTTCACACATGGGCTGCAAAGTAGATTTCTCACATAGATAGTCCCCAAGGGTGTGGTTTTAAGCAGATGTATTTAAAATGGTGCAAAAGGGTGTATGCTTCCTATTTATCTCCTGATGATTAGCTTAGGCTGACTGGGACTTGACTTATGGTTGGGACTTTCCTACTTCAGTTCCTTGAAGGCACAGAGGCATGGCTGCTGCTCTCAAAGCGTGTTAATGGAAGAGGTTTAAGCAGATGTTTTTTGTCTGGCATTTACAACATTCCAAGTCGGTTACCACAACAGGGCTGGCACAAGATAACTTGGGCTGTAAGTCTGAGGGTTGGGTAGGTTGGGCAGTACCTTACCCTAAATGAAAGGAGAGCAGTCTTCAACCTGGGCAGCAGTGTTTATCCTAAGATATGTTAGCATTAATCTGACAAAACCAGTGGGAATCGAGGCACAGATCTAGCCTTAAAATAATTATTTAAGCTATGCAGATATTCTTATTCCAACCTGGGAAACCTAAAAGGGATGAAGAGAGGCCTTACTGAATATTAATGCTGTGCAGGAGAGAAGCTCTGGCACACTCGTGTTGGAAGACAGTTGCATCCCCTATCTGTCAATGCTAATATGCCATGTGGAGGGAAATAGTTCCCATTACACCCCCAAACATGTCAATGATGTATTTAAAACATACCCATCATCAGAGGACACAAATATGAGAAGCATTTTGTTTTGCCATAACAAAACAGATGAAACACTGCAAAAGGTTGCCAACAAAGCAAGCTCTGTGGAAGATCCGGAAAAGATAGGGAAACCATAAAAAGAGAAAGGAAAGGGGGAAAAACCCTTCCAGAAGGAATTACCAGTAATTTGGGAAGTGAATGATCTGGAAAGAAACAGCTGGAAGAGGATGAGGAAGGGGTTGCTGAGGCCAGGAAGCAGGGAAGATGGTGCAATGAATAACGTGCTGGAGATCCATGGCTCTGCCTCCTGCCTCTCCTGTGCGTCACAGGGTGTCCGTGGGGTGGCCAGAGGCCATGTGCACCTTCCTGCACTCTAGGAAGCGTGCTGGTGTGTTTTGGGAATGGGATGGGATGTGATGGGATGGTGTAAGTGCATGCTATAGCAGCACTCCTCTTCCTTCTCTCTAGGGTATGCTCTGGTCGCTCTTGCAAACATAGTTCCAGGATAACCGGTTCCTTTTTAGGCTTCTTTTCTATTGGAATTAGGCTCATGCAGCCTGCCTGAGCGCCTGTCCGTTAGTCTCCCCTGGTAACTGTTGAAGCCTTTTGTTTTCAAGCACATTGACAGAAGGGTGAAGTTTCAGAAATACCTCATCCCTATGGGTTTTGTGGAAAATAAAGGACTAAGTAGAGAAGAGAGACCCTCCTCGCTTCTCCGCCAAACGACCGACTACAAGAGCTTGGCTGTTATTAGGCATCAGAAACCTACACGGATGAGTCCCTCCCTGGGCTCCATTGCTTCTGCTCCACAGGAACTCGCTCACGGATTAACTGAATTTTCTTGTCCTTCCTTTCATAAAGCTAGTGCTCCACTGTAGCAGGCATAATGATATATTCTGCCTGAAATAGGATGATTACGAGAGCCTAGCTTGAGATAAAGATTATAAAAATGTAATATCTAGCAATTGTAATGTCACCCATGGAGTAGGGGAGAGAGAGAGAGACAAACAGATATATAGCTAGGTAGACAGATAGATTTCTTAATTGAACTCTCTGCTTGGCTGTATTTCCTTTAAGCAAGTACCATAGGTGACTAACAATAAAGGACTGTAAGGAAGAACATGCAGCAGGTTTAACACATTTGACTTGTCATAGGCAAGCTTTTACACTCGTATCAGCCTATACTGAAGATCCCTAAATAATTCAAAGTGTTCAAATGGTCTAACACTAGCGAAGTGCTATTCTTCCCTCAGGTGCTTAAAACAAGGTGGTAATATTTCTTCTTTTAAAATACTAATCATATTTCATTCCCCTGCTCCAGAGCATTTAATATCCTATATAAATCAATACCTACCTCACTATGTATCAATACATGAATAATTACATTTCTGCCTATCCCCAGATGCTCTGGAACCATTTCTTCTTGCCATTTAATCACAAAGCTGTTATTGCAGGGGAAATTCAAGCAGATGTGAATACATAAAGCCAAAAATAGAAAACTAAGCTGAGAACTTCACTATAATAGCTGTCTCTTCCGAAGCGAGCTGCTCCTCACTTTCCCAGGAGATACAGTAGGTATTGCTTCCCTTTTCAAAACAATAACTGCTATGGTAAAGCTCAGTCAAGCAAAGCAAAACTTCACTCACGTTGCTTTTCACAGTCGACATTTGAATGCAACAGGGAGCCCTTGCTGGTCTGATCAGGAACTGTGTCTCTCCGCCACCTCAAAAGACCTGGGGTCCCCAAAATGCCCTCACACTGGAGCCTCCATCTGAAAAGGAATCACATAACAAGACCCATTTGTCTCTATAGAAAAACCGGTTCACCTCAAATAAGTGCTTTTTTGAACGGACCTACACCTCGGAAAACTGAAAATATCCATCTTCACCCCATGGAAGCCTTAGTTTACCCGCAGCACAGCATTCCCATTCCCAGTTTGTTCACTGTCCTTTTGATGCCATGTGTCTGCTGTTAGGAGACCAGATATACATGCATTACAGCGTGTGTGTGTATATACACATACAGACAACACATAAGATTCAGAGGAAGACTCTAGATTTGCTGTGGAAGTGGTAGTTCCTTGTTCACTGACATCAACACAGTCTTTGCCCCCCACCTTAGTGAAAGCCTCAGAGATGACGGAATTAGGCTATGTATAAGTCAACACACTTAACAGATATTAACTATATAAACCTCTATCCCTTCTCAATCAGGTATATGCTCTTTGTCTTCGAGAAGGATGGAAACTCAGATGACCTGCCAGAGTTCAGAAAGCAGAATGGTGATACGTTCTCCCAGCATCCCATCCTATGCAAACCTGTTCTTCCTTCCAGACAGGCTGGGTATGTTTACCATGTCTCTACCTTTGTTTTTGCTCACCTTCTATCCCCACAGGGAGCCCTCAAGCACGTATTTATTTGCACTTTGAACCTGTGCTTGCTTGCACGGCTCTGCTTTAGCTCAAGCTGGGATGAGATTGCCTAAGTGCCAGTAAAGCTTCAGTGCCTTCGCCTGCCGTTCCCCCCACTCACCCCAGCACTCCAAGTTCCTCTGCAGTTGATTACAAGTGGGAAATAATCCTACAGTGATTCAGAGCAAAGTGTGTGCAGCACAGATGCCTACAGGTGAGTGCAAAATAGCACAACCAGACTAATATGGACTCAACTTCGCTTTCAACAGCAGAAACGGCAAAAGCCTTCATGCATATTCTAATCTAATGAATGTTTCTGAATGTCTGAATGGTTTACTATGTCAAATTTAGCTCTGGGAAGTGTCTTGCATCCTATAAATGCTAGGTTACAAAAATGCTGACATGTATGTATGTATGTATATAAATACATATGTCTGGGTCTTTGAAAAATAACAGCCTAGGATGGCTGGCTGGATAGCTGACTAACTAGCTAGCTATACATATCCTTAAACTGGAAGAACCTAGAAAAGCCTCTAAGCTAATGCATCTTTTAACACTCACTTCATTTGTAAACTCTACATATGCTGAGAGAGCTGCAGCCTTCTCAGACTCCATCAAGTTTCCTTTTCACTGAGTGCGTGGTCCTGGATCCTGCTCTGCAGGTCTCAACAGCCCCAGCAGAACAGGGAGGCATGGTGGGTTCATCGGGTAGCTTGGTCCTTTGTTACTGAGCTTTAATCTGAGTAGCAACAGGAAAGCTTTAGTGGTATGATTTGAACACTAGCCAGGCAAAGAAAACCATGATAACACAAGGGCAGGAAAGACCACAGCAAATTCTTTTTCCAGTCTCTGTGGTATCCAAATTAACAAGTATTTTTCCAGGGTGAATCCAAACACATCCTATTCCTGTCATTCAATAGCCTGCCTCTGGATGCCCTTGTCCCCCATGGGTTGCAGACAGGCATACAACAGCCCTTGTGTCCTGACACCAGCCATTCAGACCTGCTCTCACTTTGAAGTTAGCCCTGCTTTGAGCAGGGGACTGGATAAGAAGGTCATTTCTGACCTAAATTATTCTCCAGTGCAAAGTTCCAAACCTGGTTTAAGTGGACATTTGGGTGGCACCTCTCAGTCCCAGCACAGAGCTTGCCCTGCTCATTTGGGATCACAGTGGGATACCCATGACTCCGCACCAGCAGAGGAATAACATTCCATTTGTAAAGAAGGAACACTCCTGATGTGAGAAGACTCCTGAGGAGCTCAAGCCAGAATCCTTCCCTACCATCAGCACCCACATGGATGGAAACAGAGTAAAGAAAATTCCAGCCACAACTGCAGCTTCTCTGCTCCTGCTCCCTGGGAGGATGCAGCAGCTCTGACCTGTGCCGAGTTCAGGCTATGAGACTAGGAGACCCCCCATGGCTTTGAGAGGCCATGGTGCTGCTCCAGTTCAGCAGGGGAGGAGGCACACTTTAGCCTGTTGTCAGGAGCAGGGATGATCCCAGCCCAAATCCACTGTTGAGATAGCAGATCAGGACTAACTCTGCTCAAAAATCACTGCTCTGCACAGATCTGTCAGCTTGTGGGATTTGTGCTAGCTTGATGAAAGGGTTGGCTCCTATCCTCAGCTGAACTCTCATGGTTCAAAGTTGTGCTGGCTTTTTTTCTGTGTCCTTTGGGGTGAAAAATGTCTTGCAGCTGCTGCTTATAATTATTTCCCCTATGTTTCAACATTCTCCAGATGAATGTCACCCGAAGCAGTGCTCTGAGAGACTACAGTCATGATTGCCAATAGCCAACATCCAGACTAAAAATAAAAACCCTCAGCATGGGACTGAGCGACAAGCAATCCATCCTCTGGCAAAAATCACCCATCACCTCACCCCTCCAGCCCTGTCTTCTTCATGCTGAAAGAAGCAATATCTAACAGGATCATCAAGAGATCAAGGTGGCTCATTGAAAGCACTAGGTGAGCTGATCTCTCCATTTTGTGAATGTCTGTGTTTAACAGCCATCAGATTTTGGCTGGTCAGTGCACACAGTGCAGGGAAAGAGAAGGTTTGTCAGTGGAATATTTATTTGGCTCCTGGAGAATTCTGGGGAGCTGTTACAAAATCCCTATTTTTGGCCCCAGAAATAACACATCACCTTTTTCTTTTCCCCTATGCTTTCAACAGTCACCTTTTGCAGAGGTGGATTAGGCTGAAAGGATCCCACCTGCAGAAGGGAAGGAAACCTAAGGGAAACATATTCTGGGAGAGCCACAGTCCCTGCCTTACTTCCTCCTGGCTGTCACAGGAATTGAGACCTCAGGGTTTGGCCTAGTCTATGACTTTTTGCATATTACACCTGAGATGGGCTGAAATATTTATTTCCCCTTCTTTTTCATTAGTATTTAACACGCAAGGAGAATCTGTCTATTTGCCAGGCTGACCTTGCTCAGAATGGGGTCTAGAGACCAGTGCTTTCCATGCCACCAGTAGCGTATACACTTGGGCTAAGCAGAAGTACTTCTGGCAGCTGATCCACCAGTGTTAGGGCTGATCCTGGCCCTGCAACCAAAGCTTTCCTGAGTTTTACATGTGGTAACCTCACAAGATGAAGACACTAAAAAATAATGTGGCACTCTACCCTTGTGACAATACATGAAAGGCCACATCTTTGAACAGCAGTGGTGCTATGGTTTATTTACGCTCATTTACCCCATGCCTGGGAGACACAAATTCTCAATCACTATTGCCACACAGTCTTAAGTATGAAGTGCTTCATGTGAATGATCATAATTGTTTCAAACCAGACTCTAAACACCCAGTTGAGAAAGGGCAGTGCTGCGTTTGAAATGAAAACGTGGCTCAAGAGGGAAGGAGAATGATTCTAGCTTGTGTTTTCCATCTTCACAAGACTCCCAGCTCTCCCTCCCCATCTGCACAAGCATTTCCCTCGTGTCTTGCTCCCTGGGGGAACCACAAATCCTGGTGCAGTCTCATTTAACTGAAAGGATCCCCAGGTAAAACCACAGCACTTGGGCTTATTCAATAACTTGTTTGGCCCACTGGTTTTTAAGTGGGTACGGAGCTATAAATGCGTTGTTTCAGCAGAGGACTTAAATGCCAAGAACAAGATGCTGATGTTATATTATCAGATTCAGGACAGAAAGAATGGAGTCTAGACATTACCTTATGAAAGAAATAAGATTTTTTTGGCTTAGCATTTCACCTCTGTGCTGTGAAGGGAGAAATACAACCAATAAGTGTCTAGTATCTCAAGCCAAGACTCAGCTCCACCTTTGGCCTTCTGCTCCCTCGGGTGTTTTATAAGGGCCCACGCATTTGATGACATGCATGCTGGAATAAAATGCTGAAGATAACATTTGCAAAGTTCA
Organism: Neopsephotus bourkii; assembly: GCF_033783945.1. NCBI lineage: Eukaryota > Metazoa > Chordata > Aves > Psittaciformes > Psittacidae > Neopsephotus > Neopsephotus bourkii. The sequence goes on from NW_026902104.1 coordinate 201,241, forward strand.
TACATGTTTTACAAGGGGCTCCCTTTTCACTTTTGATAAGACATGGGAATTTCAGGCACAAGAGAAAAGAGTGCCATAGCTGTGTTAGGGAAGGAGGAGAAAAACTTTTCTTCTTTGGCTGATCCAGTAAAACCACCTTTTCTCCTTGGTCACTGATACACAAAGAGCATCCCTGCATATACATCGGGCTGCACCTATTGCAAGAACTGGGATTACAAGCTTGCAGGCTGGGTAGGCCTGTGTCTGTCAGAGGAGTCAGCAGACTCACCTTTTGGTTGAAAACATGGTGGTGAGGACGTGGGGACTCCTGTTCATTTTCCTGGTCAGGTCAACACCATTGCAAGGAGGTAGTGAAGAATTGCCAAGTCCTTCCTGCCTGCTTCCATTGGAGGCACCATCTGCAAATCCCTTCCCTCCTGAGCACAGCGCACACAGGATTTGAGAGGATCCCTTTTCCAAAGAAATCATACGGAAAAGAGATTAAAATCAATGAAAAGCAAAAGCAAAAGTATCCAAGATACACATCTGACAAGTACTGCAGACCCAACAGACCATTTAGACTTTTATCTCCTATTAGTGCTCATAGGTTGATGCAAATAGAAGGAAATAGGAGCCTTTCTGAGCCAAAAATGTGTGGAACAAACTCAGAAGAAGCAAAATGCTGCTTAATGTCTCTAGGCCTGCTTATTTAATGACAGCAGAGCCACACACATCATGATTACAACCCCCATAAACACAGTACTGGTGCCCATCACGCTGGTAAGTGCCTACCTCATGAACTAGTGTCATTGCACTGTGAAAATCAGCACTTCAGTAACCAGCAAAGCAGCAATAAACAGGCCCTTCCACCTCAAGCACAGCTGCTGGTAGGCTTGAGGAACCCACCCCTGCTGAGACTGCAAACAAAAACCCTTGGATGGGCCACCATTTGAAGAAGGAAAGCATCTCATAGAGCTAATGGGAGCCCTGGCAGATGGCTCAGCTGTGTGGTAAGCTCCTCACCTCTAACAAGGGAGACCTGCAATAACATACTTGTGAGTTAAAATGGAACAGCTGGATTTCAGACAAGCTTGCTGCTTACCCTGGGTCTTCTTGGGCTACTCTGATGGAAATCAGAGTATAACACATCCTAAAGAATCAGATTGGGGCTCATTGTTTTCATGACCAAGGGTATATTGCTCCACAAAAACAGCTTTCCACCTTGTAAATACTCCAAAAGTAAACGTCTGTTCAAGATATGTCTGCTGCTAATACTTTAGGCAGGTTGACTATGTCCTAATTCATGCTTGCTAGGCTACATGATTTTCAAATCTTAAAGCAACCAGCGTTTCTAGTAATATTTTCTCCTAGAATGTGCTTATCAGCTCATATCTATGCCTTATTTACACTTGAATTTAATAATAGGCATTCAACATGTGCTAAATCCCATGGTTACAAACTAAGCATCAGCATACATTAAAACACCTTCATCTGGTCCAGAATATTCTGCAGCGCTTTGACTGTCTGGTGATCCCATGGCAGTTTCTGTCCTAGCAGAGATGAGTGACAAAGCAGCACCAGTGACATGTGCTTCACACAACTGTGGCAGGTATCCCCAGAGAGCTCTATGGCACATCCTCTAGGGTTTTTTCCCCCATAAAGCTACAATGGAAGGGACACTTTCAGAGCGGCAGGAGAAGCGCAGAGGCTCTTGTAGCAGGAGGAGAAGCTGCCAGAGTAGCAGGAAATTCCACTTTCCCAAGTGTTTCCTAATTAGCACCATCTCTGGAGGCAGAGTACATAATCCCAAGATGCAGACTGACCTGGTTACTGAAGGAAGGCTTTGTCTAACCCTGGTCATTGTTTTCCCTGCTCTGGAATATACCTATTACATGCTCTTGTTACCACACAGAAATGAGCCAGTCAGGACTCAGAGAAGCACCCCTGTCCAACTGGTGATGTTACATGGGGTATCCATGCACAAGAACTACAATTTCATGTAAATACAAACACAGGTGTCAAAGAGGAGCACAAAATAACTCCCTGCAAGTGCTCCAAAAGCCAGGGCCTGTTCATGATGGATTTACAGCCAGCAATTCAGCTGAGTATATCTTAATACTTGTCAGCACGATTGACACATCTCAGAGATCACGTCTGCCTCCCTAGGTCAGGGATGATCAGCCCAGCAAGCCCATGGTTTCTCATAGCCCACCCCCTTTCTCACCCAAATCCTGCCCCTGCAGGTGGACAGCAGAAGGTGCATCCCATCGCCCTGTACCCACAGCAGGACCTGGGTAAGCAGTCCCCTGGTGAAGACAAGTGTTTCCAAGCTGGAAACAAAGGACAGCAGAGCCTGCATTTCAATTTCCTTTGCCCTGGCAACTGTGCAGCTCTTTCGCTTGGTAGATTCATTCCCCATCCACTGTAATCGTGATTTCATCAGACCCATCAGACCCCACCAAGAGCATCTCCTGGAATGGTGTTTTCAGCAGCACCCGCATATAATGAAAAGCATTACATGAGCCCTTCTGCCTGACACAGAAAGCCTCAGGAAGCTGAGAATGCAACTAGAGGAAGCTGTGTACCTCTTATCTGGGATGCCGGAATGCTGCCTTTATAAGCAGAGCCTTGTATTATCAGAAAAGAGGCTATTTCTGGCTTCTTAGCTCACCCTATGGAGCGGTGGGTGACCAGTGCTGCAGGAGCTCATTCAGGAGTCAGGAGATAGGGAGCCACAGCAAAGCAGCCAGGGATTTCCAGGAACGTGGGGTCGCCCTGCATCCACACCAGCCTCCCTTAGACTTCCAGCAGCGCAGCAGAACAGGGTTGGTGGGGTAAGGCACGTGCCATTAAACTGCAATCATTTAATAAGCAGCCCAACCTGCTAAGCTACTGACTTACCCTTTTTTTACCCCCTGCACCAGAGGAAAGAGGGAATGCAATGGGGACAAATACACATAGATGATACAATTTTAATACCAGGATTATTTTAATATATATATTAAAACTCATTTCTGCTCAAAAAGTTTAAAAATTTACCATGTTTCTATGCACAGTGCACTAAAACGTTCAAGGTTAAAGCAATAACTTATTCTTTGACAACAGGAAACAGCTGATGAAAGAAAACCTCTTTTGTTTTGGATATACAGACCGTTTCCCAAGTGTTATGTTTGCTTTGGCTGTCTCTCTGGCATCTGCTGGTAGCAATGAGAGGGAGGGAAGGCAAGGGTGTTGCTCAAAACACAGGGCTCCTAAATGCTGTTACTCCTGTTGTTATCTGCATAAAGGTAGTAAGGATCCTCCTGAACCCTTTTCTTCCTCCCCAGAGCTTTTTGAAGGGAACTGTGTGAGGCTGTCCTAGCAGAGCTCCAGAAGCTCTCTGGAAACACACCACAAACGTCCTGGGAATAGACAGGCAATAGGAAGTACATAGTCTGGAGACAGAGGGGAAAGGAAAAAGGAATAGCCTAAATAAACCAGTATGGAATAGCTCTTGTGTTACTGTGCAGTCCTTTTGTGCTTGGCTGGTGGTTTTATTTCCTGAAGGAAGCACTCCTCAATTACTGTCACTCTCATATCACTGGGCATCTAGTCTCCCTTTTCCTTCCTGAGGAGTGAGTCTCCATGGATTTCAGGTTGTGCTCATCCCTGCTTTGCCATATGGCCAGGAGAGGCCTTGAAGTTGCCACTTCACAGCACCTTGGGTAAGAAACCTCTCATCATGTGCTGAAGTTGTACCCATGCTCCCTGCTCCCAGCATTGGGCAAACCAGGCAGCCCAGTGCCTGAGGAGCATGGAAACCATCGCATTGGACAGGGCTCATGAAGGAAGGGGAAGGGATTTCTTGTCTTTTCTTAATTATGAACAAAGAAGCTTTGAGATTGTTCTCTGTTTCTTACCTGAGGAACAGCAGGACTGCCAAGTCTTGCGTTGGTGGGTTTGTTCTTTCTTTTCCACTGGAGAACCCTCTGGAAGACTCAGAGATGGGAAAAACCAGGGTATTGAATCTTTTCTGCCCAGCAGTCCTTATAGCCTGAAGAAGGGCTCAACAGCCCTAAGCTTGTCTGTGCTTCCTGGCACTCAAGCAGGTCTTGCGAAAGCGATGACCTTTATGTGCAGCCAGAAACTACCAAAAGGTTCTGTTAAAGCACTTTTATTTTCCAGGCTCCGGGGACTTTGAATATAGTGATGCAGTGATAAAGTAACTGCACCATGTATTTAAAATCGTCTGAGATTTCCAATGTAGACTTTAAACACGGTGCTAAATAGGGCAAACAAAAATAGCTGTTACTTTGACAAGTGCTTATTTAAAGCCTGTTTTGTCAGCATTGCTGCCCTAGTTATGACAGGGAAGTTGTCTAGAAATTGCATAATTACCAATATTAAACACAAAAGCAAAACAGCACCGCACAGTTCCATAATGGAGCGGGGTCACGTTTGCCATGGCTGGTGCAGCCTCTGGTAAGTGTAGGGTCCTGCCCGTGGGGAGGAAGAGCCCCAGGTACCAGTGCAGGTTGAGGGCTGACCCACTAGAGAGCAGTTCAGCTGAGAAGGTCCTGGAAGTGTTGGTGGATGATGAGTTGACCATGAGCTGGCAGTTTGTGCCCTTGGGTCAGGAGGGACAGGAGCACCCCTGGGGTGCATCAGGAGGAGTGTGGCAGCAGGTTGAGGGAGGTGATCCTCCCCCTTTACCCTGCTGTGATGAGGCCCCATCCAGACCACTGGGTGCAGCTCTGGGCTTCTCAGCACAAGACAGATGAGGAGCTACTGGAGAGAGTCCAGCAGAGGCCACAAGGATGATCAGGGGTCTGGAGCATCTGTCTTATGAGGAGAGGTTGCAGGAGCTGGGCCTGGTTAGTCCAGAGAAGAGCAGACTGAGAGGGGATCCCATCAATACAGACCAATATATCAAAGGCAGGTACCAGGAGGATGGTGCCACTCTTCCCAGTGGCACTCAGCAACAGGATGAGGAGCAGTGGCCATAAACTAACACACAACAAGTGTCACCTCCTTCTTTACACTGAGGGTGTCAGAGCACTGAATAGGCTGCACAGGGGAATTGTGGAGTCTCCGTATGCGGAGCCATCCCAGACTCTCCGTGACACGTTCCTGTGTGACCTGCTCTGGGTGGCCCTGCCTTGACAGGGGGTTGGACTGGGTGATTTCCAGACACTTCCAACCCAGATGATTCTGTGATCCTATGATTCTGTGAAGGCTGCAGCAACAGTCTCAGACCACGGCCTCAGGAAAATGCCACATTGCTGCTGCTGCTCTTCACTTGCTCGCAGCCCAGAAGGTTGCTCTGCTGTCTGCACTCAGAGTGTGCCTTATTATTCCAGGGGAGACAATAGGGATGCTATTTTCCTACTTGTCCACATGCTGCTGAGACAAGTCCTTGCTTCCTGTTCTCCAAGCATCCAGCACTCGTCACCAGGCTCCTAATGTACTTCAATATAATAGGAGTGGAGAGAAAGGGGAAATGGCGTAATAACATTAGGAGCTCCTTTTGCACATCATAACATTCATAACAAGCTTAGCACCTAAACTTCTGTGGAATAAAAGAAATATTCAGTGCTCTTTCCATCCTCGCTCTTGCCTTGCCTTTCCTCATAGTGGAAGGGAGGTGATAGAAGACAACCAGCTCAGAGGTATTTTCCCAATGGTTTGGTTTCACAGACTATTCCTTATGTACCACTCATCTTCCTTCCAATCTCCAGGGGCACTTTCAGGTGGCTTGTCCTGTTTTCTATCAGCTCAACACTCAAAGAGCCTATCCATGTGATTTAAAGACATGAGATGTAATCAGAACACAGCTGTAAGAGCTGGAAGTTTTTCAGTCAAACCATAGTAGGAAGCATTGCAGCAAGCTCTGCACCACCTTTCTCCCCACCTCTGTCACCCTCAAGGTTTACTGCATGCACCAGGGCAGGTTTCTATCCACAAACATTCATGTCATACTTACCTGAATCCATCTGCCTTGCACTTAGTCTAGATGGTTTACTTTCAGGAAAAAGCATAGGGAAACTGAGCATGGCAAAAGCAGCAGCATGGTTGGGGCCTCTGGGTGATAAGCCAAGGGCACTGGAAGTGACAGATTTGCATTTAGCACCCACCAATGACAAACCTGCTTTAAGTGATTTGGACAACATGTATAGATGCAGTGACAGGAGCAGGTATGCCATCCCACAGCTGAATTCCTAAGGCACCATGTAATCTTCTTTCTCATAACCTGCCGCCTCATGGGCTGTGTTTCTTCCAGCTACAGGAGCACTTTGGTGAGGACTCTACAGCCAAGAGCTTGCTTCATAATACAGCCTTCATTAATTTTAACAGCAGAGACATCCTGTGCACTACATGAGGATGGGGACTTAGGGAAAAAATTAGCATTGTCATTTAATTAAAGATGGATCACAATAATAGAATCTGCACAAAGGGACTGGCATGAGATTGCAAAGAGAACCTTAACTGTGGAATTCTTCCTATTTGACTCTGAGTGTCTGATTTTTCCATCTCAACACAATATTTTTAACAGCTTTGTCATGTAATTTCCTGTTTTTGAGAAAAATAATTAGGAAAGACTGAGGTGCTATCGTTCAGCTTCACACCAACACCTGTATGTGCCATCAGCAAAGCTGGAATCTCTTCTATCTGAGACTCTTCTCACTTGGCCTAAGGGATTAACTGATAGTTACATTGCTCTCTAGCCTGCTTGCTGCAGGCCAGAAATGAGGGGACCTTGGATAAAGCCTTCTCCTCTGTGGCCAGCATAGAATCAACTAGGTTGCAAAAGACCTGTAAGATCAAGTCCAACCTTTTGCATGTGCAAACAGCAGCTTGTCAGAGGCCTAGAAGTTAAGTAAATTTTCTTTGACAGGACAGTGATATCAGACCTTCAGTCCCTGTTTCATATGAGGGGCACTGCCAGTGTTTTCTAAGGACAAAGTTGCCAGCCTTTTTCTGTGGGTGAAAACCCTTTTCTTCATTATATTGGGAGAGCTGAAATGTTTCAGCTGAAACTACCTATCAAAAAAACCCAAAGAAAACAAAGCAAAAGGTAACAAGCCACACTTTAGAAGACATCTGAAGACAATTTCATGCCGAACAGTCAAAGCTTGACAGAAATTACACAAAGCTGGAAACAGGACCTTCTCATCCCAAACACTGGATGCCTTTAATAATCAACAGCACTCCCCAGTTGCTCACGTTTCCCCTGGCAGGCAGGGGATAATCATCCTCACTTCTTTCAGCAAAACCTTTTAGACCTACTGGTGAAAATGGATAAACTGTCATCATCACCAGTCCTATTGACAGGGATTATTAATATTATCTGGAAGAAAAGCAGGGCTTTGTTCACACACAGGATTTCCTAACAATGAACCTATGTGCAACATCCCATACGTAAGAGCAGAGCTTCCCTTTTCGGCTGGGCTGACAAGCCTGTTGCAGTCAAGGCTCTGCCCCCTGGGCAGCACTTGCCAGGCAGCTGAAGGTAGGCTCCAGCACTGCCATCAGCCACCTTAAGTACCACTTTATGCTGCTGTGAACAACCAGGCTTGGTGCAGACAGTAGTGACCCATGCCACCCTACCAGCATCCTAAATACATACCGATCAAGATGTAAATCACTGCCACTTGTAAAGAAACACAGAAGTAGGTGCAAATAATAGAGGCACAAAGCACCTTGGGGTCAAACAAGCATTTGTGTGTAAATCATTAACAAACGTGTCTAATTCTGTTTCCAAGATGATACAAACATTATTGTTTCTGTGGCTACACAAATCCTTTGCTTTCTTTACAGTGCTTTTAAATTCAACAAAACAAGGGAGAACTGCTCAAGTTCAAACTTCCTGACACCATTGTCAGTTTATTTCCATAAAGTTGGACGCTGAATATTATGAAAGAGCTCAGAAATGCTGGACAAAAAAACAAGATTTCCTTTTTTCCCCCTTCAGCTGAAATATCTTTTGGCAGTAAATCCCCACCGGAAATGTGCTTTCCCTGATTCCCTGGCTTAATTAGCTCAAACAATGTAAGATATGTAACACTGACCACCATGGGAAACCTGATAAAAAAGAACAGTGATACAATGCAAGCCTTTCAAACAGAAGCAGGCAGTACCCTGCAAAGACAAAAGTGGATTCAGTGCACTGTGGAGCCTTTTCTTCCTTCGCTGCTGCAGGAGACACCAGCACTACGGTGCGACAAGTTAATCTTTGACATGTTTTCCCCCAATAGTGATCTAAAATTGTCAATTCCTCTGTAGCACATTGGTATTTTCATCAAGGAAGATACAGCAACTAATGCTGCAGCTCCTTGGCACTCGGGATGTGTTCGCTGCATTGCCGTAGGGAAAACTATGAGAAGACTGACCCCAAAACTGGCTGCTTATGTGGAAAGGAGCAGTGCTTGGGGTCGGTAAAGAGCATGACCTCACATGCTCCTTTCAGAGAGATCTGAGGCTGCAGGCTCCTCTGGATTTCTTTCCTGGGTTATATCCTGTGCTTCCCTGTCCTTGCTGGGCACTTGATCCCACCCTTGCATCATCCTTCAGCAGTGGTTTCTGCAGATAGGCAGTACACAAGAAGGATGTGCTGACTCAGATTGCCAGTATCCTTTTTCTTCTTGCTTTTCCTTGCTGCCTTACTGCTAGTGGGGCAAGTTCTCAAGTGCCAGTTCCTGCTCAGCTTTGGGGTACTCAGTGGCTGCAAAGCTGAAGGAGCACTGCATGCAGTTCTGATGTCCGCGACATAAGAAGGACATGGAGCTGCTGGAGCAAGTCCAGAGGAGGCCATGAGGATGCTCAGGGGATGAAGCACCTCCTGTATGGAGACAGGCTGAGAACACTGGGGCTGTTCAGCCTGGAGAAGGGAAGCTGCGTGGAGACCTCAGACAGCTTCCAATGGCTGAAGGGGGCTACAAGGATGTGGGAGAGGGACTCTTCATCAGGGAATGTAGTGATAGGACAAGGGGTGATGGGTTCAAGCTGAAACAGGGGAAGTTCAGGTTAGATCTGTGGCAGAAGCTCTTCCCTGTAAGGGTGCTGAGGCGCTGGCACAGGGTGCCCAGAGAAGCTGTGGCTGCCCCATCCCTGGCAGTGTTCAAGGCCAGGTTGGATGGGACTTGGAGCAACCTGCTCTAGTGAAAGGTGTCCCTGACCTTGGCAGGGGACGGAACTGGATGATCTTAAGGTCCTTTCTAACACAAACCATTCTGTAATTCTATATGGGTGGAAGATCAGGAGCATGAGCAGTGGGCGAGCAAAGACAATGGTGCTGCAAGAGGCAGTAGCATCACAGGTAGTGGTAGCAGCAAGAAATGCAGCCTGTCCTGCAGACAAGCAGAATGGGGACTCTACTTAGGTCAGAACAAAATTAATGTGCAGTCAGGGTCTGGATTTGTGTCCAGAGTGTGGATAGTCCCAGGGTACATTAAAGCTGCTCTCCCCTGGTATTGTTAGAGATGCCAAAAAGGAGAAAAGATGCAATAGGTTTCTGCCTATTTTCCCATTTAGAGTTTATAGCTGCCAAGTTTAGATATATTTATAGGTTTCTTTTTTCTTTTATTTTCATTAGAAGCTTGAACCTTATCACTTCTGTCCCCCAAATGCTCCAAGCCAGACACCAGAGAAATGTCAGGATTATGTTGTCACAGAGACACATCTAGGGAAGTGCAAGTAAAATAGGAACAGGGATTTCTTAGTCAGAACATTTATAGCTTGCTGATGCTTTTGGTGTTGACATTACCTGTGTAGCTCAAACGCCTTGCAGGAGAACAGCAAAACGACTTTGGCCAGGTCCACCCAGCAGAGCACTGTTGACTCAGCAATGTCTGTCGGGGACATGAAACTGGTCATGGAGCCAGCCTCCATCCATGTATGGTGTGTGGGGCCAGACACGCTGTCAGGGCTGTGTTTTACCAGCTCAGCTTGTTCCACTCGCACATGGGTCTGCTGCTGGAAGCCTGTTCCCTGCCAGCACAGTCTTCCCCATGTACATCTCGCTCTTCAGAAAACGTGAGAAAGCTCTAAATCTGGAAGAATTCCTCCAGGAAAGCTTCTAGACAAAACAGAGAAAAGGCAAATACAACCATCTCAGGGTCTAATGGCTTATATATTCCTAATACTGTATCAAATGAAGTTAGGAAAACCCAACAGCCATTTCAAAGGTCACAGGCTCACTTTTCTCCTGTGGGTTGCCTTTGAAGCGTGGGTGCCATTGGTGCACCACAGGGCCCCATGTAGAAGGCTCTATTTGATCTAAGTCTGTAGGTGGCTAGCTCTTTTTGGCATCTCTGGTTATCACCTTTGTATTACGAGGCCAGCTGCGATCTGATCGATCTTTTCAACAAATCAGATTCATCCCTCTGGCTCTGCCAAAACTCAAGTGTAGCCCTCAGTTGGGTAAAGCACAGACACTCCAGCTTTATTTATATTAATGTAATTATAGCTAGACCAATATTGAAATGGCCAACTTGAGCTGCAGGCAAAATAAACAAATGCTTCTTTGGTGATCAGTGCATAATGGTTTTTTTTAATTATAGCCTGCATGCCAACTGTAGACCATACCTAGAGAACGTGGCAGGCAGTTCTCACAGACAGTAAATGTCACTCATTTTCCAATATATCAAAATGAGAGAGTCTACAGAGAATGAAATTATTTTATGCAACAGGTATGGCAGAATTTCATACACCAGGTATTATACCTCAGTCCAGCAAAAGTCATTGGCAAAATTGCTAACCAGCAGACACAGCAGTTCAGTCTAGGGAGGGTATGTATGTAGTGTAAAAAGCCTAAGGAAAGAAAAAGAAATATCAGGAACATGCAGGAGATTACAAAATCTACCATGTCTATCATGAGTGTTGGGCAGCCACATGCGTCCCGCATCTCATTGTCCAAATTAGTCCCATACGTGGCTGCAGCATCACTTGTAAGAAGATCCCAGTTCATGGAGTCTTACAGAGCTGTTATTAGATAATGTTTACTAGGCACAGCTGTGTTTCATTTCTGCCTATATAGTCATTGGTTTCGGCAGAGATTTTGAAGATGCTCCTCCTATCACCACAATTCTGGAAACAAAAGTTGCATGAGAAGACAAAGATGCAGCGCTCCTTCATCTGGTTTTCCAGCCAGGCAACCGACTACACTGCCAGCAGAATAACACCAAATCCCTGGGTTTATGCTGGTGTGAACATTTTCTTTGGCTTGCCTCCAGAGGGGATAACAGTCTTCTTGGGATTTGGGTCTGACTGTTCACTGTTTTCTCAAAAAGAGTTCCCTCAGGGTTCTGGTTAGGAACTTCTGAGGCTTTGTATCTGGAGATCTTCCAAGCATCTGTCTTTGGGTGACACACACTCCGTTTACTGGGTATCTGCCACCCTTGCCCCACACATGCACACAGTTTCAGGCAGGAGGCACTACTTCTGGGAAATTTACTGCTACACAGGCACACAACAGTTGTGTTTGAGCAGTCACACAGCTGTGGGATGAAGCAGATCTGTCGGGCACGTGGCAGATGGTTGGATGCCTCTTGCACAGAAAAACCCCTGCATCCTGTTGCTTACATACCGGGCGGCTCCGTACCTCAAGTTTAGTGAGTTCATCTGGGCCTGGCATGCCTGGAGCTGGTGGAACAGCTCACTCTCCAAATCACTGCTCAGCAGCTTCCCATGTACCTGGCATGATGACTCTATTAAGCCAAGATCTTCAGGCTGGTGCCTGGTGTTCCATTGGCTCAAGCTCACTTGAACAGGTATCTCCAGGAAGGCAGTTCAGGAAGGTAATGAAACACAAGCCAGAAAAAAGTGTGCTTACCTGGGGCACTTGGGCCAACGTAACATAAATATGCACAGGGCAACTTCACTCCCACCTGATCCAGGTGGTTGCACAAAATGGAGAATGTCAAGAAAGACTTTGGGTACCTGGAGAGATAGTAAAATACATGTAAGAAATAGGTTCTGAAACTAAATACCATGTATCAGTATTTAGCCACTACATTGCATGTTGTGATTTTGCATTCAGAAGAACTCCAGTTGTTTTCTTGAAGTCTGCAGTTAGTTAAAGGAAGACCAACTCATTGGCTCGTTTTAACTGACTGCATTTTGGGGAAACTTTAGTATTTCAGTACTTCAATTCTCATGAGGTTATATTTATAGAAAATAGACAAAATGAAGATCTATTACAACTTGCAAATAGACTTTCTGGAGATACAGATGCTTTTATTAGCTTGGCATACTTATAATCTTTATTTACCACAAAGCCAGCAAAAACATTCAGCTTGCTGGGAAGGTGCAGACAGCACTAGATTTACTCAATAACTGTTCTTCTGGTTATAGAATTACTGTACTGGTGCTGAAGAGGCAATGGTTGGTGTAGTTACAAAAGAAGGCCTCTAAAACCAAAGATCCTAGCTGAATTCTTTCTTTCTCTCTCATTCATCCCAAAAGGAAACCCAAGGTTTCACGTGAGCTATGACTGCAGATGTAAAATAGCTTGGCCTCTTCTCCATGTGAAGAAAGCCTTATCCTGTCCCTGTAAGAATATGGTCTATCCCTAGGTAATCACTGAGCCAAAACTCAAAAGATGGCCATACAAGACTGACACATCAAGGAACAGGCTCTACTGACATCCCAGGGAGTCAGTCCAAACTGTCTAAGCTGAACATCCCAATCAGGGCTATAAATTATGTGTCTCATATTCATGGTATATATACATATATACATGTGTAGCTATTTTCTCTTGATGCTAGCTTCCACACCTTTTAGGAATTAAATCTTCCACTTTGAATTGATAGGTCCCAAAATCTGATGAGAAAAAATGAAGAATACAATTGACAAGATTCAGGGCCCTGAGCCTATACGGTGCCCCCTGCAAGCAAGACGTTAAACCCCAACAACACCTCAGCATGGCCTGAAAGATGGAACTGTGCAAGCTGCACTTCCCCAGCTCAGATCTGAAACCAGTGCAGCAGTCACTGCCTTATGGCATTGTACTGATGTCAGCAGACAGCAACTTTATTTAAAGCAGGGCTCTCATTCACATTCATTGAGTAAATGTTGCTCTTGCCTTCCAGCTGTTTGTTACCACCCGTCTGCTGGGCTACAATCTCCTGACAAGACAGTCAACAGGAGGGAACCAGTGTCTGAGCCACAGCCATTAGAATTCAGACACTGCACAGTCTAGCACCTTAGCATGAACCCTCCCTTCTCGGTGGCTTGAGCTTAATACACAGTGAATTACAAGCTGGAGTGCCTGAGGGGTAGGTACATGCTCCCCACTATTATTCCCGTAATGGAGATTGCATCCAGAGGCATGGTCCCTGCCCTTCAACCCCGCACCATGTTTTTACCCCACATCATTCCAGTTCACGTGTTGGTTCCCATCCTCTATCAGACCTTCCTCCCATGTGCTCCCATCCACAATGTCCACAGTAGCATTCCCGTGTGTTTTCAAGCACCAGGCTTGCTCTTCAAGGAGACTTTTGCCAACTGCTTTAAAAAATGCAAACTCAGGCCAAGTACTTCATGGTTTTGGATGCTGCCATACCTTTTGTAGCCATCCTACAGAGTGGCAGAGAGTACTTTTATTATGGAACTCACATTTGGGTTTTAAATGTTCTTTCCATTTCCCCAGATCAAGCTGGTATTACTACAGTTTGATTATTGCAATACATTATTGTGTCTAATTATTACTTGGCTGTATTTGTTATTAGGTTCATCACTGCTTGGAAACTTCTGTGTTAGATTTAGTGTGGATAAATATCAAAAGATTTGGATATTCAAAACGTTTCCAAAAGTTCTGAATATGCAAAATTGTCTCTATTCCTGGAGAAGAATGGAAGTTAGCATACGAAGGAGGAATAATCAGTCCAAGTAGGGCAAATTAAAGGACAGACTCTAGTACCTCCCATCTCTGGGAGAATTTCCTTAAAACTGAGACACAGCATCCTGGGGAGTCTGTTTCTGCACAGCTTGTGTTAATTTAAAGTGTTTGTGTTGCATCGTTACCCTTTATTATCAGGCTTTCTGTAATGGTCAGTGTTACATATCAAGCTCTGTGAGCTAATTAAGTCAGGAACTGCAATTTTTGGAGTGATACAACAGATTATTCCCACAGTAGCATTCCCACAGTATTGCATCATCTCAGACTCTGGCTGTACTTAGGGAAAAAGAAAAGTAAGTTCATTTTTGAAACTGGGTCTAGTTTAAGTCCTCACCCAGACACCTGTGCGAGGCCTCCTCTATAGAAGGAACTGGGGATGGGGGAAGCCCTTGGGAATCTTGGAGTAAAATACCTGCTGATGGTCAACTCTTTTTAGCACAGTCTCATTTAACTCCCCTGGGAAGAAAGCTAAGTGACAGTGTTGAAAGTGCTGTAGACAACAGCCAAGTGCACGTCCCTCCACCAATCCCATGAATTAATCTGAGGCAGAAGAAATTTTGGTGCCAGGAACATATCTACCTACTAAAATGGAGCTGAAATGTGGATTATTTGTGTTTCAATATATCCAGGCAAAGCAGCAAACTCTGTTCAACTTCGCAAGAGCAACTTTAATGAATTTTCCCTCTAGGTACAAAAGAGTGGAGAACTCTTACCTGCATGTCAGACACTATTTTTCTGCAGTACTTTTGAAACCAACAAAATCTGTGTACCTTATTTCAACTTTTGCAAAAACTGGACAAAATTGCTTCACCCATTAGGGAATGTGTGGTTCAATTGGATTCATTTTTCAGTTCACATCGGTGGCAAATTTAGTTTAAAATACTTTACAGGTACCATAGCCAAATATAGCATTCTGAATTAAGAATGAATTATAATTACTAGACTACAGTTTTCTCCCAGTCAATCCTACACCCATCCTGAACAGTGCTCCCATACTTGCTTTCCTTAAGACTTAATGATTGTATACTCTAAAAATGCCAACTTCAACTTCTCATTTGGCTATAAATAAAGGTTTAAAGGATCCCTTTTCTGGATTATTAAGGAGAAGATTTACAATTTCTAAGCTGTAAACATTTCTGAAGATATTTGTTAAGCTGGAAAGAATAATATTGCCATTATTTCTGCTGCTGATGGCAAGGGGATGGAATTTAAATTCAGATGTGTTGGTAATTGTCAGTTCTTTCCTCCCCCTTGAAAATCAATGGAAATTAAATCCGTAACTTGTAATCCACACTTAGAATTGTGCTTAATAGCTGATGACATGATATATGACCTATGGGGAGCAAATAACAGAAGGACTCTCAACTTGAAATCCAAGCCTAGACTTCTAGGGAAAATAATCCAAAACTCAGTTATTCCACAGAAGGGAAAATGAGGAAACTAATGCTGAAAGAAGCCTGAGGGTGATAGCAGAGAGCGCATTAAATGCGACTGAGCAAAAAAGGAGAAAGGGAAATTTTTTGGCTTCAGATTCAAAGACATCACCTCCTGGAAAAGGGAAGAAAAGATTCCACTCCATATGGCTTTGGTGTGACCACACTAGGAATACTAAATTCACTCCTGGGTACCTTATTAGCATCTAAAAGGGCAGGTTCAGTGAAGAGCAACAATAGTGTCTAAGGGGTTGTCTAGGCTGACTTTTAAGGAAAGATTAAAATAGTTTAGGGGTGTATTGGGGCACCTTTTATTCCCGTGGAGTAGCACTTCAATTCTTATTCCATCCTTTCCCCTACATTTTAATAGGCCTACTTATAAAGCAATGTATCATGGGCAAGTGTGCAAAAGTCTGGACCTCAAGATATACGTATTGGCTAAGCAATGAAGAGAGGAAGTTCCAATAGACATCTATGTATGTCAGAAGGGCTGTTAACACCAGTGGGCATAACTTGCAAGAGGATGGTATTTTTAAAGGAAAAAATGTAAAAGAAAATGAAAACTTATTGACAGGTCTGTTAGGGTATTGATTACTTTCATAAATGAAGTGATGCATTTCTTCATACATTTTAAACTATACTTGCAAAGCACAAGCAACTGAACTCAAGAGAGGAATCCTGCACTGGACAGAAGATGGACTAGATGGCTTAACGGGTCTCTCTTATTTCCACTTGCATTGACTCAGAAACTTTAACGAGAGACAGGAAGTTACAAGACAATCTGGTAATAAACATGCACCACTGTCTAATGTATTATTTGGCCAGAGCCCAGATAATTCCTGCAGTACACCTCAGGGCCTCATCATGACTCCAGTGCTAAATATCTTACTGTCCCACCTCTGCCTGGCTGTGAAACATCACACAGTGTAAACAAGAAATCGGTCAGTAATCCTGAGCTGAGGTCTCTAATGGTAGTGTTAGGGAGATTCTGTTTAGATACTGTTTAGATCAGCTTTGTTCTGGGTTTAAGTCTACTAAAACCTCCCCAGGACTGCTGTTTTCTGGAATCAGAATCACAGAACCATTATGGTTGGAAATGACCTCTGTAGATCACCCAGTCCAACCCCCTGCCAAGGCAGGGCCACCCAGAGCAGGTCGCACAGGAACGTGCCCAGGAGGGTTTGAATGTCTCCAGAGAGGGAGACTCCACAACCCCCCTGTGCAGCCTGTTCAGTGCTCTGACACCCTCAGTGTAAATAAGTTCTTCCTTACGTTGAGGTGAGACTTGTTGTGTGTTAGTTTATGGCCATTGCTCCTCGTCCTGTCTCTGGGCACCACTGGAAAGAGTCTGACACCATCCTCCTGGTACCCACCTTTGAGACATTTATATCTCAGTCATAGAGCCATAGAGTTTCTCTGACATGCCCTCTTCCACTAGCATCTTCCCCTTCCTCCTTACTCAGGCCCATGGCTTCCATCAGGAGGTGGATCATCACCACTTCAGTCAGGGAAAAGAAGTTCAGATCCTGATCGATGGATCTGACAGCCTTTGATACTGCAGACATCCAGCAGTTAATACATTCAATACTGGCCAAGTAGGGCTCCTGCACTGACCCCCTGCATTCCAATTGCACCCCATCACCGGGTGCTCATCATCTCCTCAGGATGCCCTCTCTTCTCCAGGGCTCAAGCAGGCTTTGCTGCATTTTGGCAGAATGGTTTATTTTCCCTTCAGAGGTCATTAAATCTCTATTGATCTCAAGCAATTGGTTTTTCACACTAGGCAGACTTCAGTATAAATTACTGATAGGGGATGTGAGCTGTTTTGGATCCCCATCCAGTGCATCAAGCAGCCAATTTTGAGTGTATATTTTTCCTGTTCCTCTTGTTACAGTCCCCACACAATGACAGCAGCAGCCCTGCTTTTCTGCAGGGCTGAGCATAGGCGATTTCCCTAGCCTGGGCTCATCAGGAGAAGCCATTTCAGATTTATTCATTCTCCCTCCTCTCAATGGAAATTTACTCTTCTCTCTCCCCCTGCCCTGAAAAAAATATCCATATTAAATTTCCACCTTCTAAAAATAGGCTCAGAATAAAAGGCGATAGATTTTTAAACTCTTGCTTATTTCTTAACTGCTTTAAGGCAACACGATCGTGTCTCTTGGCTGTGAAATTACCTATACTGGGAAACTTTGCTTCCCTAAAGAAGAAGATTCTTTCTGTGAAATGGAAATAGTGCAGTGAGCTTCTTTTTTGTTTTCCACAGCCCTTTCTGTAGCAAATATTCACTTGCTCTGGACAGAGTCAAGTGCAGCAGCCAGCATCCTCCAGGGCTTACTGCAAAGATCAACTTTATGGAGGGATCTGACTTGAGATCTACACAAGTGTGGATCAAGCGTGGCTCAACCAACCTGCAGCAATCAGAAAGGAAGACGGGTTTCCATGATCTGTTTCTCCTTCAGGACATCTGCAAATATTTTTGTTTCTTGTTACCAAACACGTATTTAGTATAAGCTGTAGTTACAACTTTCACAGTATTCACCCTTAACTATCATATTTTGTCTCCCTTTCACCACCTTTCCAATATAAAATCTTGCTATTTTTAAAAAGTCAAGAACAAACAAGCTGATTTACAAAACAAAACCATTTTCCTCAACAATGTACATTTCTGCTATATTCATTTTAACACTCCCTCATATTTTTACCTTCACTCACCAAACACAGTTTACATGATGGCAGCAAACAGTACAGAAAGAGAACAGGGTAAGCATGAAGAAAGAAAGTGAGCAAGAGGCACAGAAAAAAACCATGAACTTTCTTTCAAGCTATTTAACAAAGTAAGGGCTCTAGGAAGATAAACAGCACACTGATTCCATTCAAAAAGGTAGTTTTTCCTTTCAAAGCAACCACAGTCAAACCAAAGACAGCCAGGAATTTCTGTAGCAGGAAAACCTCTGTAGATACAGAAACACAGAGAACCAGGAAGAAAAACATTTTGATGAATGACCTTGAGTGCTTGAAGACCCACAGCAGAAGGCAGAGGTGATCTTCCAAGCAGGTCCATTGACTGGGGAAGGAGGGCTCCCAGTTTGCAGACAGCAATAGTTATCTTGTTATCTTGGATATTAGACTCTTTCATAGACACAGAGTTGCCCTGTGCAACTGCTCCTGCAAAAGAGAAAGCTTTTCCATGGAGCTCCCTGGACATCCACTGGCCATTTTCATTATCATTTGGACAGAAACCAAAATTATGCAGGCTGGACCTTAGTTCAATATTGTATTAAGGTAAGCACACTGGCATCATTCTGTGACAAACATTACATCATCCCTTTAGCTAGTAAAGTTGTTAATGTATATATTTCACTAGGCAACAGGCTGATTGAGTTTTTGACCTTTCAAACTCACAGCTTTCCTATCTGAGGGCTCTACAAAGGCAGTCAGTTCCCAAATGTGAGATGGGAAAGGTTCATGTTCACTTCAAGTGGTATCCTGTATATCTATTATACATACACAGGTATATACAGAAAACTACACACAGAGGCCTGCTATAGAGAAGGACTGCATATATATAAAATGATTATAAGTACTTGTCTCTCACACACATCCTCAGTGTGTGTGAGACCCAGAAACTAGACATGACATTCCAGACTGGAATGATGCAAGGAAAAAAAATATATTGCATTTATGGAAATCATTCATTTTCCTTGTCTGGGAACCTCTTGAATATAAATAATATTTTAATTTATAAATTTCAAAGCACTGTCCCAAGAATGGCTATGAATCATTATCTTCATTTCACAGTGGGAGAAACAAGGAGCAGACTGTTTCAAGCCGCAGACTAAGGTCACATGGAGCAAATGAAGTCAAACCTCATCTCCTGAGCCTGACTTTCCCTTGAGACAGCACACCAGAGAGCATACCACTCGCAACTTTATCAGCTGGAACTCTTCAGCACATACACTAATAGTATTGGCAACCCTGAGCCTTCACAGACCAGGACTGAGGTTTCAAATGATCAGCGGATTTGCTTTGAATGCGCAAGATTAAAACACGCAAATAAATACACTTGTGTTACTTCTATTCGCCTTCTGTTATCTGAGCCTTTGGAGTATGCTAAGGTAATGGTTTCCAGGTGTTTCCACCACCAAAAGACCCAGTCATCTTCACTTTAAAAAAGGGAAGGGAGGGTACTAAACAAATGGCGCTAAATACTGTAAATTAGACCTTGAGAGTTGCAATAAAAATGCAGATAGCATACTTCTGGCACATGCCAAAACCTGCTCTCTTTAGAAAATAATCCTCTACCCCAAAAGGCAGGTCTTACCTTCAGAGCAGCAGCAGTTCCCAGTGATGACTCCCACAGCTGGTAAACATCCATCATCACCTTGGATTGGGTCCTCCAGACATTTTTGAAGGGGCAGAGCTCAGACAACACTGTAGGACTTGTGGGTCTTTCTGAGTTGTTTGAATCCAGCAGCTGATGTGGCCAGAGCACAACAAATTAGAGCAGTGCACACCCCACCTTTCCTTTGCAATCAGAACTGTTCTTCCCCCAGTATAAGCCTATTCCTCCTATTCAGGTTGGTAACATGGGACCGAAGCTGCCATGGCCACACAAAGCAGAGTTTTGGTCCAGCCTGAGCTCATTCCTCCTGCTCAAATTTTCTGCTGGTTTAACTTTATACAGTGAAGCTTTACATCAGATGCAGTTTATCTGCACCCTTCATGCTTCATGCCAGCTGAAATTCACAACTCCAAAGCAGTGGTGTTCAGTTTAGGGCATGTTTTCCTCCTCTAAAGACCTGTCTTTTTCAAATGTCTCCAAATTATACAATCGCTAGGGGCACTGATAGTTGTTTTCCTTTTAACTCTGAGACACTATCAGTTTTTTCAGCTCCTCTGTTGTTTTATCTCTTATTACCTTAAATCATTTTGAAAGCTATATCTTCCATTTAAAAGCCGTATCCCATTATCTAGGAGGGAATTTGAAAAGGTCGGTGTTAAAAGGAAACACAAGCTAAAACAACCCCAGCACTCGAGCCTTCAACACTAACTAACCCATGCAATATTGAAGGTTAATTAGGTTTTAAGGAACTGCGCAGGCAACACATGTGGCATGCTACTGATAAAATGACACTGCTTACAATAAATTAAATCATAGTAGAACCACACTGAGGCACTAATCATGGGCAAAACACTGAAAAAAAGGATGTTTAGTCAGACTGGAATCCTTTAAATTACTGAACAGAAGAATTCAATGCAATCTGGTGTGTGGCCTTCAACAATTACAATCTAGTTTTACTCAGTGTTAATGCGTTTGAATATACACTGCAAAAATAACAGTTGTAGGTATATGACAGCTCTGGAAATATCTGGGTGGTCTCTAAAGTGTGTGAATTAGGAGTATGTTATTTAATACACTTTTTTACAGGGAACACAAGATATCTCAATGGTTTCTCCTTGCTTTGCCATGTGCGTTAGCAGTTAGGTATTGGAACAGACAGGATCTACTGAGGAGAAGCACAGCTGGCCATTCAGAAAACTGAAATAAAGTTAAATGTGTTATCCAGCTTTCATTTCTCTTTCAAAGTCATAAAATTGGTTGTGGTCAATGGCTCAATGTCCAGCTAGAGACCTGTAACGAGTGGTGTCCCTCAGGGATCCGTGTTGGGACTGGTCTTGTTCAACATCTTTGTCGCTGACGTGGACAGTGGGATTGAGTGCGCCCTCAGCAAGGTTGCCGATGACACCAAGCTGTGTGGTTTGGTTGATACGCTGGAGGGAAGGAATGCCATCCAGAGGGACCTTGACACGCTTGTGAGGTGGGCTGATGCCAACCTCATGACGTTTAACCAGGCCAAGTGCAAGGTCCTACACCTGGGTTGGAGCAATCCCAGGCACAGCTACAGGCTGGGCAGAGAAGAGATTCAGAGCAGCCCTGCAGAGAAGGACTTGGGGGTGCTGGTCGATGAGAAAATGAACATGAACCGGCTTCAGTGTGCGCTTGCAGCCCAGAAAGCAACCGTATCCTGGGCTGCATCAAAAGGAGCGTGACCAGCAGGTTGAAGGAGGTGATCCTGCCCCTTTATTCTGCTCTCGTGGGACCTCACTTGGAGTATTGTGTGCAGTTCTGGTGTCCTCAACATAAAAAGGACATGGATCTGTTGGAACAAGTCCAGAGGAGGGCCACGAGAATGATCAGGGGACTGGAGCACCTCCCATATGAAGACAGGCTGAGAAAGTTGGGACTGTTCAGCCTGGAGAAGAGAAGGCTGCATGGAGACCTCATAGCAGCCTTCCAGTATCTGAAGGGGGCCTATAGGGATGCTGGGGATGGACTCTTCATTAGGGACTGTAGTGATAGGACAAGGGGTAATGGGTTAAAACTTAAACAGGGGAAGCTTAGATTGGATATAAGGAGGAAATTCTTTCCTGTTAGGGTGGTGAGGCACTGGAATAGGTTGCCCAGGGAGGTTGTGAATGCTCCATCCCTGGCAGTGTTCAAGGCCAGGTTGGACGAGGCCTTGGGTGATATGGCTTAGAGCGAGGTGTCCCTGCCCATGGCAGGGGGGTTGGAACTTGATGATCTTAAGGTCCTTTCCAACCCTAACTATTCTATGATTCTATGAAAATTGCATGCTGGTGCACACTTGCTGGAATGTTAAAAATAAAGTATATGTTGTTACTGAATCTCATTTTTAGCAGAAAAACAAATGATTGTGTGCCCTGTACATTATATGGGCATGTAATATGCTATGGTAATAAATAAATCAACCTGATGTGAGAACCCGGTTTTTGGTTTTCAGATAAGTAGTTGACAGACTCTGGGGAATGCGATTGCTCAGTTTTTTTCGTGCTGTAGCCCTTGAAAATGTTACAAACACTTTCATAACTGTAAGCCTGAAGGCACAGCACCACAGAGAAACCATATTGCTAACACATGAATGGCCTTTAAGGTCTGCAGAGCCCTCAATCAGCTCCATTATATTCCTCTCAAAGAATGACGTGAAATGCATTTGACACTATCATTGCTTCATTAGCTAAAACTTCACTGATGTTAGCCATATGTGATACAGCATGAAACCCTCACCTTTAGAGGAAAACATAGCTCTCACCTATTTGACTTCACTGCTTCTGGGAATTCAGAAGCACAGACAAATAAAATTCTCATGTTTGAAACATGTAGAAGAAGAACTCAAAAAATAAAGACTAGTTAGTTCTACAAACTTTGGTTTGATAGTGATACACAGTGAGAAAGGAATTTGCCATGGTGGATATGCATTTGGATATGTCAAGAAGCCACATTCTTCTTGAGAACATGCTTGGGTGAAAGTCATAGATAATCCCAGCTACGTAATCATGATGTGAACATGGTTCTGCAAAATGCATGATCACAAGGAGCAAGCAACATGGGAGTCATCACAATTTTAATTTAAGCTTTTAAAGATTAGGCATTAAAATGTTTCAAGCCAGACAATGCTGCCTCCCATTTCAGTTGACCATTAAACTAGTCCATCTGTTTGGGGTTGTAGCCCTGCCTGACTTCCTCTGAATAGGATCCAATGCATAAATGACCACAGAGGCAGATCTGTCCGTACCATGATTAAAACACACACAGAGGTATCTGTTTGGACTGCTACACAAAACAAAAATTCATTTTCTTCCTTTGAACTCCCTTGAAACAGATCCCTCTTTTAACCCAAACCTTTAAAAGGGTGTTTGTGTCACTGCAAAACTGAGGAAAACACTAGAAGTTGGAGCACGTCTTTTAACAGTTTCCAGGCAGCCTGTCTCAGCCCGGAGCAAAGGAGCATCTGGTAAAATGTCTTCCATCTCCTCGACTGTTCTTATCTCTACTTCTGTTTCTAAGGTCAGTAAAAACATACAGAAGTGATTATGCAGGAACTAGCTCTGAGGCATTATGCTATTTGTCAAAGTAGTAACAGTGAATTCAGTATGTGTAAATCTCTTTGCCATGTGCAGTAGAGCTGTGCTCTGGAATACCAGCAGGATAGTGACAGGAGTAATTTCCTAGGCAGCTTAACTTTGGGAGAAGTTTGTGCTCAGTATAATAAGAAACCCCAATTTTTAAGAACCCACAAGCTGCAAGGGACAGTCCCACTGGCCCTTTGTGCTAACAAGAAATAGCCAGATGAGTACCAATCGCTGAGCAGACACAGTGATCAAAAGACCAAGTCTCTAAGACAAGGGCAGGAGATTCTTGGGATAAAGAGGCCGCATTCTGTGTTTTGGCCTAAGCCCATCTGTGAATCTTAACAACCTTGCAGCCTCCCCTTATGAAACCATTGTCCATTGGATGCGACTCCACTTGTGAGGAACTGCTGGGGAGCAGAAATCTTGGTGGGGATGTAACTTCTATTTGCGTAGGTGAGGCACACAGATGTGCCACATTCAGCCATGACCAGGACATGCTCTTTGCTGTGTGTCTTGGTTTTGGTCCTGGGATCTCCAAAGGAAAATAGGGGCTGCCAGAATGTGGGTTCTCAGAAAGGAACATCAGCCTCCCAAGCCATGGTGTCCCAGAGGCTGCCATGTGGATGTGTGAAGCCAGTCAACAAGCTGAACAGCTTTAGCCCACCACTTCCCCCGTATATATCTCAGGAACAGTCTAGATGTAGCCACTTTGTTCCATCCCAGTGTCTGTGGTCTAGGAGGGTGTTAATAAGCTGTAAAGCAGAGTGAGTGTGGGAAGTTTGCCTTGCATAGTAAAGGTTGACACTTTATCAGAGAGAACATGAAGGACTGGATTTGATCAGTCTGCAAGAACAGAGCTTTCTACTGGGCTCTGTGGTACAGAAGACGGAGGTGTAACACCACCCAGAAGCTGCAAGTTGAAACTTGGACAAGTTCAGACTAGTCAAAAGTGCTGATGTCTGACTACTAGTAGAACCTCCCAAAGGTTTTGCTGGGTTCCCTGGCTGTGGCAAATTTAAAATCAAGATTAGGCTCCTTCTAGAAGAGGATCAGATGAATTAAGCACAATACCTCTGGCCTCCTAGTCTCTAACTCCATGAAGTCCTGAGCTTTCTTTTTCCTCCCCACATTCCAGAAAATATGATCAGCGGGGGGGGTTGCACTTCCACAGGAGCATCAGAGATGCTTTTGTTGACTTTCCTTACAAAGTGGTTGTTTCAGAAGACACTCCTGGGCTATGCCACGTGAGATACCAAAGGAATTCACCTCCTGTATGATCTGTATTTGCTGGGCATGATAGGGACTTAAGGCAGGCCTGGATGGAGAAAACAAGCTCTCCTCTTCCACCAAACAGACCAGGAATAAATCTGGCACTTCCAACTTGAGCAAAGATTCTTCTCTTGCGATTCTTCTTTGCAGGACAGCTAGAAAGCAAAGATACAACCACCTGAGGGCCCCTCTAGAATGGGAAGTATCATTTGGGGCTGGGGATCCAACAGAGGCTCACTTACTAAAATCAGCTGGGGATGGCAGTACATGTAGGAATTTGGTTGTCAGTATATGAAGCTATAAATAGGCATTTGGAAAGCCTGGGAGCTCACACAGTTATTGCTTTTTATTTTAAAATGGTAATGTGGATTTCAAGCTTATGAAAGACATGAGATTGGTGGTGAAGACCTGTCTAGCCACACATAGGATCAGCAAGAAATTCAGGTTCTTCCATCTCACTCAGCCTTGCCATGGAAGAAAGACCAGCTCCTGGGAAGTTTTGGTCTTTATGAACAATTTAGCCCCCAGGCCCTCTGATGGCCTATGCCAGCTCTGAGGCCTGCTTCGTGATACAGACTGATACTACCTGGAAACCTGAATGGTACTGGCCACTTATTTTTATTTCCTTATTTTCCTCCTTAATGTTTATGGAAAAAGAAAAGCTGTAGCACAAGAAAATGAGCAGAAATTGTCTACTGGTCACAATAACATACACGGGATCTCCCACCATGCTTTGAAGTTACTGTATCTTACTAGAACAGCTCAAAATGGGTACTTCAGCAAAACATGGCTCTTCAACAGTGACTCTGTGCATCAGATGGTGAGATCATCACCTTAGGGTCAATCCTTTCTAAAGAATTTGACTTGTGTCTTCTTGACTCCTAACAGGTACACCCACTATTTGGTGTTCTCTCCCAGCAGCACTCACCTAGAGCCCAAATGGTTACAGCCTGGCTGTTTGCAGATTCATAGAATCACAGAATCACGTAACGGTTTGTAGTGGAAAGGACCTTAAAACTCATCCAGTTCCAACCCCTTGCCATGGGCAGGGACATCTTCCACTAGAGCAGGCTGTTCCACATCCTGTCCAACCTAGCCTTGAACAATGACAGGGATGGAGCATTCACCACTTCTTTTGCAACCTGTGCCAGTGCCTCAGCACCCTCACAGGGAAGAGCTTCTGCCTTAGATCTAACCTGAACTTCCCCTGTTTCAGTTTGAACCCATCACCCCTTGTCTTATCACTACAGTGCCTGATGAAGAGTCCCTCTCCAGCATCCTTCTAGGCCCGTTCAGACACTGGAAGCTGCTCTGAGCTCTCCAATCAGCTTCTCCAGGCTGAACAGCCCCAGTGTTCTCAGCCTGTCTTCATACAGGAGGTGCTCCAGCCCCTGATCATCCTGGTGGCCTCCTCTGGACTTGCTCCAACAGCTCCATGTCCTTTTTATGTTGGGGATACCAGCACTGCACACAGTGCTGCAAGTGGGGTCTCATGAGAACAGAGCAGAGGAGCAAAATATTTGACTTCTTACTGTGAAATTTATTCATATTAATTCCAGGCAAGAGGAAAAATCAGTTTTTTGGGGGAAATATTTTGTATTTTATCTTTTACTTTACCTTTTATCTTTAGAAACCAACCTAAGTTGGTTTCTGGGCTGGATGAGTCAGATGGAGCTGACAACCATTAGCACTGCATTAAAACACTGCAGTAAAAACAGAAAATAAAATACTTTTTGGAAACATCTGATTTAAGAACAAAACAAACCCACTAATTGGTTAGAAGCTGACAGAAATTATTAGCAATAAGCTCTTTTGCATAGAAATAGGCTTATTACCATCTTTTCCAAGCTAAATAATTCTATGATTCCATGAATCTGCAGCAGCTGGCATGAGCCTGGAATTGTTCCAGCAAACTGTATCCTGCAAATACCATCTTTCCACCTGATCCTAGGAAAAACACCAGCAAGACAGGCTTGCATTCTCTTCTTTATCCCTGAATAACATACTCCCATTGACCCCTTCAGGAGCTGCGTGCATGTGCATGTGTGTAAAGAGTATGGTCCAAAAAGGGAAAAATAAAGCAGTTGTGAATTTTCAGCTGGCAGACCTGTGAGCTGGAACTGCAGGCTGCTTTTAATTCCGGGGTAGAAGCATGGGAAGATGTGTTTTGCTACATCACTGAAAGCCAGTAGAGGCCATCCGAGAAGGAAAGACTAAATCACAAATCACAGCCACATGAAGATCTCAGGTCGAATCAGATTTGTTAGAGGGTTTGGTTTTGTCATTTTTCTTGGGTTTATTTAGCTTTGGTTTGTTTTTCTTTTAAGTCAGCATAAAATTACCCTCTGCATGATGCATGGCATAGTCTTCAGCTCCTGGGTCTACCCACACTTGCATCTCAAAGCACATTTGTGGTTTGCTGAGATCTAGTGTTGTCTGCTTGCTTTTTTTGACCAAGGACTTTTCCATATGATTATACTCTAAAAGTGTGCCATAGATTACATGGTCCACAACCAGGTTACAAGGAGAGAACACAAGTCTGTGTTTAGGAAACCATCTTTAACCCCAATAGGAACAGCTTCTAAACATTCAGCCTTTTTCATTAGTGACTTGGTTAAATGTAGGGACAGGACCTGCAAATATTAGGGATATTCACTTTGCTGGGGCAAAACAACCTGAAACACTTTGCAGGATTGGGATTCAAATATGGAAAGCAGAATGTTAACAACCTGGTGTTGTAATGTGAATCCAGTTTTGCATTTATTCTAAAAGGCCCAATTATGTGAGATTTTGTCAACTCTAGTTTAACAGGGGTGGACAATACTGACTGCAAAGGAGGTGAACGAAATGGCATGTGAGGCTTCATGGGTAACAGAAAAATCACTATTGAAACAATGATTCCCTTACAACAGAAACATCGACCTTTGCTGAAGAAATTCAGAAGTCTTGAACACACTGATTGCTGCTTAGTCCAATTTCACGTCAATCAAAGGAAGCAAAGTACAAAGGGAAAGGTCATATTGACTTAGTATAACAATCTTAATGAATCTTGGCCCTCTGTTTTGCATTTCCAGTGGAAACATGAACTCAGTGGCTCATTCCCTTCCTCTCTGTGCTGCTTCCAAACACCCAGGTAGAGGGAATAAGCTTTCGCTCAGCTCGATCCCTGGACAGCACTGTGTCTCTGTTTAAACAGAGCCTGAAAAACAGCCGTTTTATTTTTAGCCACAGCATTTACTAAAAGGAGCTCTTGTTGACAGGAAAAGCCACTCAGATTTGAATATGAAATATTTCCAGCACTTTAAGTGTGGTGGGAAAGGTAAGCAATTCTGGAGTCACAATCAATAAGGAAGAGACCGTGAAGGATTTCTGAACAGGGAATAATTCTTTGCCTCCTAAAAGCATTTGTCCTATGCAAAACCAGAATATTTCTTGGCACTGCTGTAGCTTATACATGTACCAGTCATAGACAAGCACACGGCTTGTAAGGTACTGTACAAATGCAGAACAGAAAGACAAATCTAAGACAAGAGCTCACAAATGGATGCAGAAAGACAGCTGGGGGAATACAAGCAAACAAGGTGACATTGTAATATTTCAGTCCCTATTTCAGATAAACAGTGAAAGGCCCAATGATAAAATTTCCTTGTATGTTTTTAAAGCTGCTGCTCCCTCTGTCATCCACAACCCTGCCACGCACCCCACACCCCCCCAAGCCTAAATGAAATAAATCAGCCTGTTAATAATGACTGAGCAGCATAAGCAGCCAAGGACGGAAGTCCAGTGAAAGACAAATGGTTAAAGTTTACTAAGTAGTTACAAACCACCAAAAACAGGTCTTAAAATGGGAAGTGTCAGGCAAGCCCTTAATAACAGGTAGTACTACCAGCCCCACCTATAATTAGTCCTGGTCTCCCCACCCTCTGAATGTCCCTCGTTTCCATCAATTGCAGGCTTTTCCGAGCACAGACAGTGCCTTGGCAATGTCTGCATACTGCCTTACAAAAAATGGGTGGTGTTTTTTATCTGAGCTTCTGAGGAGCTGCTGCAATATATATCTTAAATAATAACAGCACAAATAATAGCAATAATAATGGAACAGGAGGTTCAGCTCTGCCCACATCTCCCTACACTGATGCTATCACATCTCCAGTATAGTTTGAGGCAACCTTGAAAGACTGAGTAGTGATGTACTGAAAGGAATACATTTACCATACATCACATAGTCCCCATTAGGAGATTTTGATGATCACATTAATACATGCTTTCTCTTCAAATGGAGACTGCGCTGGCTTTTCCACCCATAAGCAAGAAAAAATATACTTGTCACACTCATTATCACTCTTTTGGTTCAGGTTTTCTTTCTGATGTACAGCTGCTTCATTTTGGTTCTCAGTTCCAACAAGAAGTAATACTGTCACCTTTCTGTAACAATTTTCATTTACTCCTGAAACTAGACAATAGACATTAGTATGAGCTTGAGACTGCTACATACTTAGAAAAGTTTCAGATGTGTAAAGATGTTTGAATATTTTTGTGTAGTCATTATTTTACAGATTTACTCTCATTTGGGTTAGAGGAATGGAAAGGATTTTATCAGTGCTTGCTAACCAGCCTCATACACTTTTGCACAGTGGTCGCTTTGGCTATTTAGGGGGCTCAAATACAGAAACAAATCATATGGAAACTTTTACACTTGCTGATTTGATCAGCTTTTTAAGCATCTGATTTAATATGCAAGAAAGAATAAAAATAATAAATGTATGGGATGAATTTTCAAACAAATAAAGCTTTGTGAAACAGATTAGGGAATATTTTGAGACTCAGTGCCCCAGTGAACAAGCACCTGTGTGCTTGTAATAATATAACCCACAAATCACAGTAAACCAAGCATAGTGCTTTGATTTGTGAAAATACGCAAGAATATCCTTTTAACTATCTGATCAGCTCTATACTGAGCCTTCAGACTATCAAAAGGTCAGAATCCAAAAGGGTTAAGTATTGACTGACAAGAGAATGAAAGGAAAGGCAACAGAATATAGGTGTATAAAGGTCTTGAGGGACATTCCTAAAAGTCAGCATCCGTTTTTACACTTCTTGCACAGGACCAGGTATGAATTTCAAATACTGAATAGATTGGGATCCTTTTAAAAAAATGTGAAACTACATTTAACTGTGTCTACGACAAAACATTTTCTTTTTTCTTGCTCAAACCTTCATTAAATTGAAAATTCATCCCAAGAATTTATTATTTTGACTCTTTCTTACCCATTTTCACCTGTTTAAAGAAACACCCCATCTCCCATATTTGACCCTGCAATTTGTACATTCTCTCACTGAAAAATACAGCCTCAGAATTTACAGAACAACATACACGGGTGAAACCTGCTAGTTACCCAGTATGTTAGAAACAAATGGGTTTGAAAGCAAGTGAAACCCTGAGCGCTGGCTATTTCCAGTACCACAAAGAAATGCTTTGCATCCTAAATGCAGCGGGTTAGTGAGTTACACAGACAGGGTATGTGTCCCTGCCCCACAGCCTGGCTACAGCAAAGCCATCGCAGGGGCTATTGCCCTGCTATATGGCAGGACAGGAGACTTGCAGGGTGAGGGGGCGACTAGAAAAGGCCCTTGGCAATCTGTGCTCCACTCTCCTTTTTTTAAGGGCAGGCTGTTTTGGGAAGAGAGAGTTTGCTAGCAACCTGATCCTCCGTCCGGTTGCGGAGATCTTCAAAGGAGACAGTGCTGGCAGCTGACGTCCCCCTTCTCCTGTTGGGTTTTTCCCATTCAGACTGCAGATCCCTCCTCCAACAGACCTCCTGATCAGCTCTGTCCTTCCGCAGCGCAAGCTCAGCCATATTTGAGTCCCTTCATAACCACGTCAGGAGGCCTCACCACATTGTTTATGTGGGAGAGCAGCTTCGCTGTGCAGTGGCATTAACCTTCCAAAAAATAATAATTTGAGAAGTTTTGTGGCTTCTAAATAGGAACAGGAACCTGATGGTTGAGAAAGACAATGGCAAACACAGCAACACCGGGAGGGCAAAGGAAGAAGCTATGTGAAGGAAACACATGCTAACCCAGCCCCCTCACCTAGGGCTTCCCTAGAAACCATAGCAGCTTCATCTCTGCCCCATAGTATTTCACATGCACAGGTGTATGTAAATCTGCTGGCAAAGCCCTTTCTCCTCTTTTTCTTCTAGAAACTTGGGTGCCCAGAGTCCTTTGCCCAGAGACACTTTGCAAGCCATCCCTTTATCCTGGATGTAATTTGGTGGAAGGGGAGAGAGCCTGACTTGTCCAGCCCTACAGAGGGGCAAAAGAAGAGCCCAGAAACTTTGAACCCACGACCTAACCCAAAAACCGCCAGCCCTGATACTGGACTCCAGGAACCCCCTGAGTACATGCAGTGCATCCCTGTGCTGCCTCCCCTCTAGCCCCATGCATGTTGCCTGACAAATTATACCCAGTGACGCTGCTGTAAATGGCAGTTATCTCTTGGAATGGTTTCAGTCAAACCACACTGCTCTGGCAGCACGCACACGAGGAGAAAGGTGGGTGGAAGGAAAAAGGCAGAGCCAGCGCAGTAGCAAATATTGACACAAAACAATAACACAACATTATTGTAAAGCCTACACAAATAAGCAGGTGACTCTGGATGAGCACAGCCCAGGAAAGTGCTACAGACTCACGCATTCCTGTTCACATTTCCTGTGCTAAGAAATACACTTGCACAAACAGAACCTGTGTAAGGCCAGGTTGCAGAAACTGAGGCAAATTAAAGAAAACCCCAACTATTTATAATTATGCATAAGGACAGATATAGCCAGAAATAATAAAGTGCTAACACGATCACTCAGTTTGGGGCTTTTCGTTGTTTGGTTTTAGTTTGTATGTTTGTTTTTAATGTGGGTAGCCCTGCTGGCCTTCCTTAACTTAAATGCTTTCTTGATTGGGTGCTCAGCACCTAAGTGCATTAAGCTTATATTCAACACTCAGAATAAAGCTTAATCTTGAGTCACATTGGCCCCTGAATAAAAGAAATAAATTAGTCTCTGCTTTGTTACAGTCATACAGCAATAAAAACTGGCCTGTCACACTATCTGCATTGTACAGGTTGTCTTACACTTAACTATCTGCTTGTCTCCAGAGCTGGCTACCAGATCTCCTCTTTTTGTTCTTTGGTGAGGGAAGGGTGTTTTTTAATGGGAAAATTAAGAGCTTGCTGTACCTTCCCCCCACCTCCCCCAGCCCTCTTAAATCAGTCAGGTGGTGTAACACCTCCAAAACTGCATACGTTTTGTTACTCCCACCATATAAAGCTTTGTCGTGTAAAGTCTCTGTTCTCCAACATACGCATTTCTCCTTGCGTAGGCCTAGGTCAGCCATGGTTTCTCTCCCAATTTTCCTGCAGAATGCTAAGCAAGGGGTTTTGCTTGTCAGACAGCACATTTTCAAAAGCACCTGCTAGCAGAAGCAAGGGATGGTAAAGAGTACTCCACTGGCTGCCTAAATAACCCAAAAACTTGCCCCTCAGTCCTGCTTCAGCTCTCCAGTTTTCATCTGTATTTTCCTACCCTGTGTGGTAGCCAGGCAGAGGCTAGGGTACTGCAGTAGTGGGAACCTGTTAGATGGATGAACAAGTTATGAAATGTTGCTTCAATTCCGCAACTGAAATAACCTTCCAGCAACATGTGGATACCCTTTGAGAACATGAATAGCACCCTACCTCTTAAAAACATGATAGTGATGGTTGGAGGGAGAGAGCGAAAAGCACCAATCATTTATAGCATCAGCTTTACTTCAGGAGAAAGGAGACATCAGGCTGCAGAAACACCTGCCCAGAAGTTTGCGAAAGCACATTTTCACCCTGTGCTTCATATGCAGAAATGCTATGCTATTTACTCATCTGGATGATGACTGGGAGACACATTACAGTGAACTATTATGGAGATGAATGCCTCAATTTTAGGAATTCGTGTCCCAGTTGTTACTGTGAGAAAATAGCTAAGGACATAGATGGAAGCTGAACCTAATAAACAACTTAAAATCAGATCTTTGGAGTAGATGTGAAGAAGACACAGAGAACAAAAGTTTGATATAAAAGCAGCATTAAAACCATTTTCACTAGCACAGTATATACATCTTTATTTAATTGATTATACGTTTTCTTCTTTGGGTAAAAGGGATTTGAGACATGCAAATTCTAGCTTAGAGACAAGTTGTGCTCATGAGTAATCCAACTGACCTCCCCAGGCTGACTCCTGTGAGCAAGTGCTCATCACCACCACCACTGAGGTTGCACAATCAGTGGGGTTTCAGTGCACCTCTCTAACAGCACCACCCTCCATGCAGCACCGCATCCGCCCTGCTGCAGCACAAGCGTTTGCTCAGCTTCCCTGATCGCTACAAAGCTACGCCAAAACACAGAGGAAATGTGTCCTGTGCGAGGAATTAGTTTGATTAGTTCTCTTAGGATACATGATACTTCTTTTCTTTTCTTTAAGATCACAGAAAGAACATTTCAAGGATACTCCATGAGAATAATCAATCTTTTAAAGCACACAAGTTGACTAATTATATTTGCAAAGGAGAAAAAAAAGCTGTGTTTGCTGTGGCAATGAATGCGATAGTAAACTCAGCACAACTGAGCCCGTAATTTTGCCTTTTCACCAGGTTTCAGATCATTAGGTCTGTGAGCAGTAAAACAAGGGTAAAAAACCCAGGGATAGGAAAAAGCACATGGTTAATTTTTACATTATGGTGCCCAAATGAAAAAAGACCACTTGGCTTCATTTAATTTCCTATCTTTGTAGTCTGAAGAACGCTACAACATGCTCCTGGTGCATGCCCATAACATAACTAGTAACTGGCTTCCATAAAAACTATATTTACCAGAGAAAAAAAAACCCAAACCAGTAAAAATCCTTGCTCAATTCACTGCACATCGTACTTGCCAAATTGCAAAGAGATTTTTTTTTTCCCTGCAATGAAGTAAATAGAAGCACCAACACATACAAATATGCATCTGTTACTAATGAGATGTTTACAGCCCCTGCCTTGCCAATTGCACATATGGAATACCTCAGTGCGTAGTTACCTATAGAGCTCTGGTTAAGAGACAATAGGTGCAAATTAATGTACAAACAGACATTATCTCTTCAAGCCTGGACATGACTTGAAGCCTTGTTAAATATTTTTAAATGCCACAGCTTTCTCCTAAGGTTTTAAAATCCTTTCTTGCACTCCTTGCTGATGGGAGAAAACGTTCAGGGGACAGGACAAGATATTTATAATAACAGGACATTTCACTCTGCACTTTTGTTTTAGCATGTGGGGGGAATAATAATTGTATTCAGACTTGAAATGGCTTGGGTTACGCAGTTCAGAGCACAAGCACCTGCAGCAAATTAATTTGTTGTAGCACATTTATTATCTCATAGCTTCTATTTAGGCTGCAGCTGTTGCTATTATGTTAATAATGTTTTTTATCACCACTGTATACAACAGGTTATGGTAATAAAGAAATTTTGGGGTGTTGGGTTTTGTTGATTTTTTTTAATTTATTTTTAATTTTATTTCTTAGAAAGAAAAAAGATGGGGAGAATATAACACATAAGCATTGATCAGGCATTGAGCCTTGTGTTTATTAGCTGATTTGAAAGAGAATGGGCAAGAGAAATTAGAAAAGAGTAACAATAGATAAAGATGGCGCGTGCAGAATTTGTGAAAGCAAAAAAGAAGAAGAAGAGGTGGCAAAAAAAAAAAGACACAGAAAAGAAAGCAAGAAAGCCCGAACACCGCAGTGCTGGGGTGGTGAGTGTTCGGGTGGGGGTGGGGAAAATGCTGCAGTTTTCGTGAAATAATAAGGTGGAAAAAAAAGGCATACAAAGAGTAGGTTTTTCATTGTCTGTAAAATATAAACACAGATGAATTCTGTCTTTGGTTTGTTCATGCTTTTCACTCTGCACAGCAGGGATGTTCTTAAGAAGTTGCCCTCTGCGAAATTTCACTAAATGGAAACCGTGGACCCTGCATGATGCGATTATAATCACACCAGCCATTCTTTTTACATAATTTTTTGTTTAAAATCCAGTAATGCTTCTTCTTTTTAAAACATATATCTGTATCTATACACGCATCTAAAAAGGTGCTGGTTTATGTCCCCCCAGCAAAGTGCAAGCTGGAGCTCAAAACTGGCTGTATCCCATCCGCAAATCTCCATGGACTCCCAAACAAGATGAAAATTTGGAGCTGACAAGAACATGTCTGCTGCCTGCAGTCACTGCAATAGCTCACCATGTTGCCTACTAACCAAAAGATCAAAAATTATCGATTTCATGGCGCTGCGTGCTTGGGATAGAAAAGCTACTTTAAAATTTGCATTATTTAAGAAACGAATTAAGAGAAAAGATTCGTGTTTTAGAGCGGTTTGGAACGTAAAACTGGCTTTATGTTTTAATCTTATCTATGTTCTCCTCTAATTCTATGATTTTTAGCAGCTGGGGTCTGGAAATGATTTTTTTTTTGCCGATGAATTTAGGATTTTGCCGCAGTATACATCTGCAGTCCCAGAATCCTCTGGTAAGATAATCCCTCCTGCGATGGGGAAACGCCTTTAACCTTTTCGTGAATGAAAAATACGCAACCATTTTGAAATAGAGGGGGAAAGAATGATGATTTCTATGAACTGGGATGAAATTTGCTGTGAACTGAAAGAATACGGAAAGGAAAACATACTGTAATCGTGTTGTGGTGTTGGAGTTTCTAGCTGTTGTCTACCTTTCTTCAATGGCGTCTGTAAATATGCCTGGAGTATGGTGTTACCCATATTTCATGAGAACCAAGACCGTAGGAAATAAGAGCATTTCCTTGCCGTAACAGCAGGAATGCTATAACTACCATCTCCATGCTGCAGGCTTTAAGGAAAATCTTGATTACTGGTCATTGAAACTCATTTGATCAGTGGATTCCTAAGATGACTGGACTGCATTAGGGGAGCCAAGCCTCTAGATAGCAAGAGGTGTTCAAAGCTGCTCTGGGGTTTCAGCTAGAAAGGGAAGAGGAAAATATTCTGCGGCATAAGAAAAATCTGAAGCCCTAATCCATGCACTGCCTGTTTGGAGATTTGCTCAAATGAAGCTCCTACCGTGATACTTGTATTTTCAGATGGCACAGTAATTAAGAAAGAGTGGTCTAAACGAAAAAAAAATGAGGTCTTAATAATTTACTATTTTGTTTTAAGATTACATATTAGAATCAATTAGTTGGAATAAGGAAATCTGGCCTAAAGCTACCGAAAGAAAAAGTTTACATGTATCAACCACCTTTTTAAAGACAGTTTTCTATATTAGTACATCTCTGTATATTTAGATCAGACAATTAAAGGGTTACAACCCTAGGAAATTGGGGTTTCAGGTGGACAGACTTTGATTAGGGAAGGAGGAGGTAGGTGTCAAACCTCTGCTACTGTTTTTGGTTTTGCTGTGTTTCTGGCTTTTCTGCCAGGGTACCTGAATATAACCATTGCAATTGTTCTAAATGTGGAGTATGAGACCCATAACCACCGAGAGACAGGCACACAGAGAAATTTTAAAAGCAGTGGTGTACTTAATAATGACAACATTTCAGAAGGGATCAATACTGTGGGTTTCTGTTTACATGACTGCACAATAAATTTTTAATATAAAGCCACCTTGGTATCTATTTGGCTAGTAGCAATTAAACTATATGTACTGGGAGATGCAATGCTTAGTGTTTATTCTGATCCACTGCTTAATATGCCAGTGATCAGATATTCTGATGAGTAATGCCTCAGCTGCTAAATCAGCTGGAGACTTGTTTCAGTTTCTGAAACATCCGTGATAAATAAAGTTAAACTCTTGTAGGCTTTCACATGTACTTAATTAAAGAGGGAAATATTAAGGCATACTGTATATACCCAAAATAGGGAATACCAAGGGAAATAATAACTTTAAAAAAAATTAGTAATAAACAAATGGCTGGCCAACGACAACTCTATTTCTGATGCTTGAAGCAACATTTATAGACTACTCCAGTTTCTGGCATTCAAACGAGTTAGTAAGATGTTTTGATCAGCATCTTCTATGCTAATTTATTAGTGATTTGTAGGGTCTCTCCTTCCTTCAAAATGACCCAGTTACACACTCCCAGTTTTTTGTGCAATTCCTGAGAAAAGTGGAATCTCACCAGTATTTTGAGTTTGCCAAATTTCCACTCTTTGTCCATAAAAAAACGATTTTATTTATTGCCGAAACTTAGCCTGAAAGGCACAGCTATTTGCGTTAGCACAGCAAACATTCTGATGTTTATTAATAAACTGTAGCACTTGTGTATAAGGCAGAAGTTACATTGATTAGTTCTATATCTCAATGAGTGTGTAAGTATTGCAAGATCTCCTCTCTTTCCCTCGTCACTCCTGTGTGAAAGTGAAAATATGTGACTGTTTTAATACACTATAACTTCACTTTGCTGGAAGAAGATCCCTTCCCCCCCCCTTTTAAGGCTATCAGAATGACGTATTTTTTTTTACTGACAAGTGAATATATATTTAGTCAGTGCCTGAAAAAGTATCTGTAGTTGATGCTTGAATATGTTCCTAGAGTACGCATGGTTAAATGCCAATTTTGCATACACTTTTAAGATTCATACGGGAAATCAAATATTCAGGCCCAGAGCCCTAGATTTTTCCAAAACTGGTAATTTTGCTTTGTCCTTATACGAGTGCCATGGCTACTCATTTGTTACTATGTTCCTTACAAACATAGCTAAATACCAGATTTCAGAAGGTAAAGTGACCAAGTTTACCTTTAGCGGATTGTTATTTTTATTTGATGGGCTTCCTGCTTTCTACCCTGTTAAAAGTTGACTCACCAAAAGCAGTGCTAAGGACATAAAAAAAAAAAGAAAAGATGTTAACAAAAAGATTTAAATCATTATCCATGAAGCTCTCGTTTGCACTGAGGATTTCTTACTGCAGTGATACACAATGGACACATTAGGAGACTGCTTGACCTTTCGAAAAAAATATGTCTGCAGCATACTCGTCTAGCAAACAGCCACCAAAACAAACCTATTCAAGTATAAAAGGGCTCGAAGGAAACTACTGAAGCTGCAGATACACACTCAGTGCTTCTTGGGGGAGAAAGAAAAGAAGGTAGAAGAGGCAGAATAACCAGGCTGTATATGAATTTACTCATGAAGCCCCACACTATAATATCTAATACAACATTTACTCTTCTTGTTTTGTTTGTGGACCGTGACACACTATTTTAGAAAAATCATAAACAAAATGTACTTTAGAAACATTTTTACAATTGAAAGAATACTGTTAAGAATTAGGGTTAATCAAAATTGCAACACTTGCAGCTATTAATATATTGGTTTTCCTGGGGTAGGGTTCTGTTTTTTAAAAGTGAAATTGTAGAAAATGTTTAGGTACCTAGTGGCTAAAAATTGCAAAGCTAATATTAACCAAATTTCTATTAGCAGTTAGTCTAGATCTGAAAGTATCCTAACAACTTTGCAGTGAAATATATGCAGATTAAAATGACAACAAACCATGCAAGAATAAAGCAACCAAAAAATCAACAAGAGTATAGCATTATGTACTAAAGGCCTTATGAAATGTATATATATAAATAAAAGTTGTATGTTTAAAACCTGCTTTTAAGAGGGCTAGCTCCAGTTGTCCTCGTCAGGTCAAAAAGAAAAGCGGTCCACAGTTCAGGGGCCAGAAGCAAAGACACGGACCGTACCCCTCCTGCTTCTGCAAAATCCAGGCTCCAAAAGCCCCATCCCTGCAGACCTCAGGGGGTGCGATGGCACACAAAGAGGCTCTGAAAGGTATCTGGGACCATGCAATGCATCAAGGGCGTTTGACTGATTCTACTGTTGTTATCAAGTACCCAATGGAATTGCTTATAGTGAATTTGGCAATAATGCCCTATAGAAACAGCACTTTGAACTTATATAGTACCTTTGATCCAGAGATCTAAAAGGAGGGCTCTGTCAGTATTATTATTCACATTTTACAGAGGGTGAAACCGAGGCAGAGCAGATCTTCCCAAGGTTGTAGAGGAAGGCAGCTGAGAAAGGGCTGTGGACAAAGAAATTAACTCTTCCCCTCATACCTTTTTGCTTTTTAGTGCCCAAACCAAACTCCAGGAATATTTTCTCTGACTCTTATCTTAAACTGGAATCAAACTTCTGGTGACAAGAATGGCAAGGTCCTTCTGCTCATAGCTGCACTAAGTTATTCCCCTGGAAGGAGATGAGCGTGCTGATCTGGCAGGATGTTTTGCCAGCTCCTGCTGGTTGTCCTCATTCTGGCCAGCATTGTTTGAATGGGCAACTGTCCTAAGAGAAGAGAGAATGACAAGGAAAGCTGTATTTCGTGAACCTCCAACTTCAGGGTTGTGATCCTCCAACTTTAGGGCTGGCCAGGTGGCATTTTTTTCCTCACCAGTGGGGATCACTGCTCAGGAAGGCTGGGTGGATGGAACAACAGGGAAACAGGAGGAAACAAGGGGTTTTTTAATCACCACTGCCTACCAAAAGCCGTATTAGTCATGACAGCTAACCTGCAGACTTAGGACCCCTCCCCTGCACTTGCCCCACTGGGTTGTGACCCCTCCCCTCCCATGCCAGGTCCACCTCCAAGGGTTGGGGTGCCTTTTGTGTGCAGCAAGCCCTACATTATTTTTTTCCTTCCCCCAAAAGGAGAAATATCCTGTTCTCAAAAGCACAGATTCAAATAAAAGCATCTGATGTGAAAAAGCACCCTGGAAGAGGCTCCTTTAGTCTAACACCACTTATTACTGAATAAATCAATAAGACAAAAATAAGTCCTTAAGTGTAACTTGCTAAGTAGAAACTCAGGGCCCGTTTAAAACAGGACGACCAATGGAAAAAAACAGGTATAAAGGTGGCCCCTTTGTGAACTGCATATGCCCCGTTGTGAGGCTGGTGGGGAAGGAGAAGCTGCACGAAGGAACAAGAGTTCAGACCCCAACATCCGCTAGTGCCAAAGCAAACTGAAACTAGGAGAAAAAACCACGAGAGAATAAAACTCTTATCTTTCAATAGCAACGGATGGTTTACATAAACACCCAAGTATATACCGTCCTTGTTTCATGGGGTTTCTGGGGGTGTGTGCTAAACACCCTCTATGTTTAACACACTTTACAAGACTACACACGCAGAAAGTCCGTGAAACATTACTGTACAAGCCCGTGCACGCTGAGTAAAGGCTGCCACAGATGTGCCTTCGCCGCGAAAAACCCTTGTGCAATTCACAGTATTTTCCTGCTTTTACGACTCTCTGAACAGGCGAGGGGCGGGCGAGGAGGAGGTGGTGTTGGGGGGGGAAGGAAACCCGCTTCTTCCATATAAAAAAAAAAATACATAAATTGCATAACGAGATACTTTCTTTGGCAACTGCTTCCTGACAAATATTTACCACAGCGGAACCCGTTTCCGCCGACGTGAGCGGGCCCCACCGCCGCCTTCCGCGGGTTGCACCGGGCCGGGCCGGACCGGACGCGGCCCGGAACCTCCCGGACTTGGCGACGAGCGTTTGAGAACACGGAGTTTCGCTACAGTTGGTGGCGTGCGTTTAGGAAAAAAAAAAAAAAGTATTAAAACAAAAAGCACAGAATCCGCAGCAACGAAACGCCAAGTTAAAGGGCTGGGGGGCAGGTCGGTTTCATGGTTGCTTTCCCCCCACTACCTACAGCAGGACCCCGGGGTTAAGGCCCTCAACTGCACCCCTTCCCCCGCCACCTCTACCCCACACTCAGACAACTTCGCTTTCGGCCGGCAACTCGGCTCCTTCTTCCCTACATCCGGAATACAGTGCCTTCACTAACCTTCCCCCGCCCGCCCCTCACGCCGCCACCACAGCCTTTCCCCCCGCCTCACGGCCGCTTTCCCGCCGCCACTACTGCTGCTCTCTGTCTCCCTCCGCCCTGGGAGCCGGGCACTATTTCTCCTCCCCCTGCCCTGTGCGCTGGGTGCCTGTGGAATGCTGCGCGCTGGGCCCGGCCGCGGCGGCAGGATACAGCCGAGTCCGGCGATCACTATAAGAACCTCCTTGTGAGCGACGCCATTTTAAGCCTCTCACTCGGTTCGGCGGTGGGAGCAGTAGTGGCGCTCGGGTAGGGGGAACTAACACGGTCGCCACCTGGGAGGCAGCAACGGGGGCACTGCCGCAAGCAAAGAGCCGAGCGAGGAGGAGGAGAAGGCGGCGGCACAAGGAAGGAAAGACGGACCGGACCGGGATCACCCGGGCGGCAACAGAAGCCGGAGCCCGGGGAGACCCTGCGCTCTCGCCTCCCTGCAACGTTAGTGCCACTTTTTTCTCAGCGGGAACTTGAGGCGAGCCCCAGCTGGGCTCCTTCTCCCTCAGCGGCCGCCGGTGCCCGGGAGCAGGCGCTAGGTCCCGCGGCCGCTGTGGGGTGCAGGGTGTGCCCGGCGCTGAGGCGGGAAGGGCCGAGCAGGCTGGGGGCGCTGCCTGGGTGGGAGAAAGGCGAGAGGGGGGGAAGGAAATGGAAGGAGAAGAGAGCTCTTGTTTGGGGAGGTCCGGACAGCTGCGTGGCTGAAGGAGGCGGCAGCTGCAGCTCCCGAGGTGTCTCTTGGGAAGCTCGTCCTGGGGCGAGGGGGTGGTTGCTGGGGGTCTGCAGGGGAAGGCGAGTCGCTGCCCCCCGGGTCGCCGAGGCCGCGGGACTTCCGTTGTCGTTCCCCTTTTCTTTATCCTTTTTTAAAGGCTGGGGGGAGGTACTGACTCGACGGTGGGCTGCAGATTGCCGTTGGTGCTAGGAGAGGGGAAAGAGCTCAAGGGATGGGTTTGTTTGTACTGAATGCAATTAATCACGGTCACTGCAGTCAGCGGGTGATAACTAATCTGAAGCCTTGTGGGTTTTCGTTCTTAGTTGCGTGCATATTTGCTGGAAAGGTGGTGCTGCTTCGGAGTGTCGTAGAAATGGAGCTCCCCGGAGCTGGGAGCAATCAAACTAAGCTTTAACACCCGCGTTACCAGAGTCTGGTAGCGAATTACTGGGGGCTTGGGCAGTGTGAGGGGGGACTCAAATACTGCAAGGGGAAGCGCCTGCTGGTTTCCCTAGCTGGCTGGACGACGGCGGCGGCTCCAACCTCCCAAAGCACGCTTCTGAGGTATAAGAAGCAAGTTGCTGTGACTCCCAGTAGGATATGGGCAGTTGTACTGATCGTCCGTGGAACAGGGAGTTCCAGTTGTTTAGTTCTGGTGGGTTCCTCCCCCACGGAAAGCTTAGTTG
Source organism: Neopsephotus bourkii (assembly GCF_033783945.1). Classification (NCBI taxonomy): domain Eukaryota; kingdom Metazoa; phylum Chordata; class Aves; order Psittaciformes; family Psittacidae; genus Neopsephotus; species Neopsephotus bourkii. The sequence goes on from NW_026902104.1 coordinate 243,048, forward strand.
ATTTCTCTTGTGTATGACAAATTGGTCCTGGAGCAGCGAGGTTTAAGTCTAGCAAACCCTTAGATTCTTTCCCTAGGTCCGACTTGGTATAGGACATCAGGCTGCTTTTAAAATCTCTTCTCAAAAAACATTTAGTAATCCCTTTTGGGAAGAAAGGGCAGGCCGGGAAGGTACTATGGGCAACTTGTAGGACTTTAAGAATAGCAGTTTTGATCGTTGTAATCAGCTACTTCTTGATCTCTTTCTCACGGAGTAGCCATTGTTCTGACATTCTGTATATTCCAGACATCTGTGGTCATCCCATCCCCCAAAGTATGCAAGTGGTGAATGGAAAGAGGCTGGGCTGGTATGCTGAGGTCGGTGGACGGAAATCAAGGAGGGGTTTTAGTAAAATGGGATCTTTATGTGCAGAGACCATAGTAAAGGCAAAGATGAGAAAACTACCTGAAAGAATGGCAGGGTTTTCTTAATTTCAGGCACACCAGTGAGCAACTTAATTACGATTTTGCTTCTGAGTGACAAAATGTACTACTGCAAGGCTTTAAAGCAGCATAAAGGACAAAACCTGCTGGCGTTTATTGGGCCAAGTTATAATGTGAATTTCAGTAGCTGACAGTCCAGGAACCAGGAACCTTGCACCATTTATTAAAAGGTGCTGACAGCTGCAGGTATGTGGCTACTGTGTTGATTGCCTAATGGCTGCTACTGTTGAAAATGAGGCTACTTAAGTCTTCACTTGAGGCTTTAAGGCTCTCTGAATTCAGCCATTCAGAATGAAATCATATCAAGTGTCTTGCCATTCTGGGCTTGTTCTAAAGTAATGTCATATTTGCTTGGCTAATGGTTCAGATATTTTCTGTTTAGGTATAAGCTGGTATGTGTGGGAATGTTCATGTGGGTCTGTATAGATGAGCATTTCAAAGAGTCTAAGAGAGAAATAAGTAAAAACATGTTGATGGGAAGAACAATGCAATGCACAATAGCTTCTAAAAGCAAGGATTTAATACAAAGTAAAGCTTGATTGAAAAGGGCAGTTATTCAAATGTTCTGGTATAGCCTTAGTCAACCCAGCTTCTTTTTTCTTGCCAAAGCAATAAATAGGCTGGGTTACTTCCTTGATAGATGGCTTACTATGAACACTAGTGTTTTGTTATAACTACATGGTGTGTCAGGAACTGGCTTATCAAATCTTGGCCACAAAACCTGGTTGCCCTTCAGACATACGGTTTCTTTGTGAAGCTGGTGTTGGTCTTCCCAGACTTAACATCCCCGAAAACTTGAGTTTAAATCGTTAAGAACACGGTCCTTCAGAAGTTTAATTCAGACAAGAAGTTGTCTTCTAAACTACTCTTGCAGTATTTTGAGGGGTAGAAAAGGAAGTAGCAAGAATGGGGCAGGAAACATGACTATTGTGGACTTCAGTTTATGAAGTTTGTGTGGTCTGAAACTCTTGGCTAAGGTTGTTTCTGCAAAATATTGTCTAGTAGGCAGACTAGTGTGCAAATACAGCAGTAATCTAAATCACTCATGTTAATTCATAGTTAAAGCTGGTAAGGCAGGGGTTGTGGTGATCATGCAATTGCTTGCAGCAAAACTTGTTCTGTGACTTTGGTAGACTGCATACTGTGGCAGGAAAATTGGGATGGACCTTACTTACCTGAAACATCATACTTGATGAAGCCTGATAAGGCTTCGTGAGAAACTCTGAAGGCAGCTGGGACTTGCTTTTGAGTCCTCACACCACCACATTAACTTCGCAAAATTCCGTGAACTCCAGTATTCCTGACTTTCTAGTTAAGCGTAGGAAGATTTGTTCTGGAGGTTTTTGGTGTTCTGCACCAACTGAATTGGTTAAACTTGCTAGCATAAGGTAGTTTGACAGCGATTAACTTTTAATACCCTTTCTGCCACTTGACCCCAAAGTAAAATTTGCTGTAGGTCAGTGATAAGGCTTTAGTCCAAGAGGGTAGTGTCTTAATATGCCAGTGTTGCATGGCCTGTTTTGCCTCTTCTAAGAATAAAGAAGCCAGAATTTTTTTTCGCTCTGGCAGGTAATGTAAAGGAGAGAACTAATGGAAGTCTGGCATATCTGTCTGTATGGAACACCAAATCAATAAGGTGAGCAGATGAAATCTGTACCTCAGTCTGCCCTTATGAATCTGCTTACTCTGATTTAATGTGAAAACAAGTGTGACCCCTGCTTTGGGAAGTACGGGTGCAGATGTTGCTTTACAGCTTGAATTGCAGAAAAAATTTTTGTTAACATTCCAAATTGCTTTAGGAAACAATGTACACTGGCTGTTATTAGTATTGCAGAAGTTACCTGCTGTGTTACTTAATACTAAGTAAACTCTGGAGCCTTGCTTAAGGAATAAATCAATTCCTTTAAAGTTTGAAAGAGTTAATGTAGTATTTGAGGTTGCTGCTTTTAACGAATATGAGCTAGGTGGATCTTACTGGAGTTGGCAAATTACTGGCGTGCACAGTGTGCACTGTAAGTATATTTGCTGGAACTAGCATTTCTAGGCTGACTTCCTGTGCTAAATGGACTTGTATAAATCAGAAGTTTGCCAACTCTGCAGCAACTGTAGCAAGTAGTCCTGTATTGTCCTGGCAACAATTCAGGTGCCCTCCAGTGGCCAGAAATCTTAACATCTGAAAGGTGCAGATGTATTTTGTGGTCTTGTCAGTTTGCCTTGATTAAAAGTTGAAAAAACATGGTATCGGACTTTATTAGCATGTTTGTTGCTTAAACAGTACTTTTTTGAATGTCAGTATGTCTTACTGTAAATACAGAGTTATTCTGACAAGCAAAGACAGTCACTGTCAGATTCATAAGTATTTCATTAGTGTCAGTGCAGTTATGACTAATCACTCTGGTTTATCAGACCATGGAGATTAATATTTAAAGCCCATGTACAGGGCTGGCATTGTGGTTGCAGTGTAAGAAGAAACTAGATTATGATATGATACTTCCTGGTTTGAAGAGGGAGGTTGTTTGCTAAATTGTTGCTATACTAGAGTGGAAATGAATATTTTAACTTCTGCATAGACAGGAGGGAAAGATGCTTCTGTAATACAGTGGCTGTCAACCTTGTTAGTGATGTACACAATCATGAAAAATGACTGCAGAACCATTAGGTATCTTTTTGATACTCTAAGTAGGCAGGAAGCTTGAGGGATGACAGTGGTTTGTTGCTGAACTTTATTAGTGCTAAATACAGTATAATGCTTAAGTTCTCATAGGCTATCTGTAAATAGTTACGATGGCAGCTTTTTTTTTGTATGTGGCTAGGTAAGATTAAAGAATGATGCTTGATCTTGGCTACTGCCATCTTACTACAGACATCATATTTGATGAAAGTAGGGGCAAATGGATGAAAAGCTCCAAAATGGTGCAAGCTTTAGGTGAGTACTTCTGGCAAACTAAACCTTAAACAGAAAAAATAGCTCATACCAAACTGAGAAAGGGGTATGCATAGTGAAGATACCTAACTGTCCTGCAGATAAGATGTGGTAACTTGTTAAGCTGTGATTAGAAAACTGTTCTTAAGGTTTTGGCCAGCCACGGAATACTCAAACATAATGAGTGCTGCATGAAACCCTGATCCAGAAGATCTCAAAGTAAATCCACTGCTGAAGAGAAATGACATAGTAACTGTTCTGAGGTTACTTGCATTAGTTGGTGGTGCTTAGTTGGTCAAAAACCACATGAGTAATTGGGCTGATAATCTTGTTGTGAATTTAACACAAGTTCATAAACTTGAAACTGTCATACCAGTTCTTTAATACTGACCTGCAGGCTGCTGTCAAATGATTGATACATGCATTATGTGGAGAAGATTATTACTTTTGTTCTCAAGATGGATGTGTAACCCCTGATTAGCAGTTGAGGAAGTTTCTTACATCACCTTAAATGCTATCATCACTATCTCAGCAAAGAAGGATATGTAGGTACTTGGAGCCAATCTTGCCTACTCATAAAGTGATAGATTTTCGTAGTGTTGCACTATGCTTACTAGGAAAAAGCTATCTTAAACCATTCCTTTCAAACATAACCTGATAATTTCTCTGTCAGCTTGAGTATGACTGCATATAGCTCTTAGAATCAACCAGAAACTTCTATAGGGGACAGATACTTAGTGCAGAAAGTGCAGCTGTCTTTGAAAAGCTCACTTTGCTTTGTTTGCAGATGTTGTTAGAACCTGTTTGCCCATGATTTTGAATATAAAGAACTGTGTTGACCTGCCCCTTGCAACTCCTGAATGTTTCTCTAGGTAAAGAGGAGAGTAACTGGCCTGTGGATCTAAACACTAACTTCTCTGAAGTGACAAGATCCAGCGCTGTGGTATTTCAGCTACTTACAGTATAAGTATTCCTTTAAGAAGCAGAGTATGAGACTGTGGAAAGGTGTGGTCTTTACCTTGCAGAGTATGCCCAGCCACATGGCAGCCTTAGGCTATGGCCAGCATGAAACAAAATTCTCTAGGGCACTGCTGATAGTTGTAAGAAATCACAGTGGTAGGTAACTGCTACTGAGTAGTTCCTGACGTCTTTGTCCTATGACTATGTGAATTCCTCTAAAGTTTCTCTGTCTCTCCTAGAGAGTAAGGTACTGTGCATCAAAGGTATTAGAGCATCTTCACATGATGTTGCCAGCTTAATTTTTGAGGAGGCTTCCTGGCAGGTTCTAAAGTTTGAAAATTCATCTTGTAGAGTGATGCCCAGGTGAACTTCATTGCTTTTAGTAACTTAAATTATGTGCTTGTTCTGAATTCTCCTCCAGGTTCTCACAATTTTCTATATTAGTTACCTCAAGTATCTGTAGGCTGACCCTGGCTCTCAGACCAATGTTAACTGTTGCTTTATTGAAACTTCTAATGGGTTGTTTATAAAAAGGTACTTAAAGGTTAGCACGTGTCAAGACCCTGACTAATTGCACAAGCTGTTAGTGCAGAAATGTGGTGTTCTTTGCTCGAAGGGCTGGGTTTTGGTGACACTCAATGCCAGCAGTTTGAAAGCTCACCAAGTCCATTTCCAGTGCATTTTGTCACCTGAATTTTTGGCCAGTGACTGTTGCTCTAAATTGATTAAAACTACTGATGTTCTGGGTGGTGTTTTGTACTTGGGGTGAGCAAAACAAAATGTGGAACTTCCTGCACTTACAGTATAGTTTCAGCCACACTTGAAACTTGGTGTTATCACAGTTATCATGTGGCAAGCTGGCTAGGAAGTGTGATTCTTTATTAGCCTGCTGCCCCTTTCGGGAGGGAGGGAAGGATGAAATGGTGAGTGTTCTGTAGTATGGGAGAACTCTGCTCCAGTCCTAAAGGAAGTGAAGTGTGGTAAAATGCAGGCTTGAAGCCAGGTTCTAAAGTCCTGATGGCCCTGCCCCTTCCCCTCTGCCATGTGTGTAGTTTTCTGACTCTGTAACCACAGTCTTCACTAGATGTTTTTTGAGGCATAAATCCTCTTTTAGTACAGCTAACCCAGTGTTTAAGTCTAGTCAAGACTACCAGATGTCTGCAGTTCAGTTCCATTAAGCAGTTGTAATCAACTTAGAGTAGTCTAGCAAGAACAGAAGTATCTGCATGCTGTTTGCTTTGGGTAATGAGCGTGTGAATAGAAACTCTACTCTGTGCTCTTAATTGGTGTTAGATTGCTAACATGATGGAAAATAGACAAGCATAAGGTTTTATATTTTGTTATGTGGCATCAAATCAACTCTTACAAAACTAATGAAAGCTAGCGTAGGGAAGCTCTTATGCCTTTAAGTTGTGGAAAGGAATTTTTAGATAACTTCCAGGGCAGAAGCCAAAGGCAGAAAATGCAGAACTACTGATAAAATAGCAGATTGGGATGTGTGAAGGAAAAAAACGAAGTGGAACTGAAGCAGCAAAAAAATCAGTGGCTGAAAGCGGAGGTAACTTGTCATGACCATTGATGGATCTCTGTGTGCTGTCAAATGCTCCTCTTCCACTTTAATTCTGTGGGTTATTTGAGCTAGTTTATTGCCTCTTTCAGCACATATTAAAGATATCGAAAGCTTGGAAGTTGCAGCCTGTTAAGGTCAGTAAAGTGGATTTGGGTTTCTTGATTTCCTATGTTTTATAGGAGAGACAGATCTTAGACTTTCAGGTCTTACAAGATATTTTAAAGAACAATTTAAGACTTATTTTGGGCTCAGAGTCAAGTTTACTGTGATGTGATTAGCTGAACCTAGAAGTATTGCTGTTTGCAAGGCGTCTTCTAACTTTCTAACTTTCTGCAGGCATCAGTAGAATGCATTGCCTTGGATAAATTTGAGCTGGGTGGATTACATATGATACTGAGTTTATCACTGCAGTGAAGTATTCCTGCTTGGTGGTTGAAGGGAATAATGTGAAACAAATGTTGCCTGAGGAAATAATCAGAGCAGTTTTGTCAGGAGTTGAAGTTTAGGAATGAGCTTGTTCTGTTGCAGTCTAGGATCACTAAGCTGGTTTTCAGTATACATGTGCTGTGGCATGATAGGTTCGGGTTATTGGTAGCTCTTAGTTTTCAACAGAACTACTGGAATAGTTGAGGTTGCTACATCTTGGCACAACACTATATTTAAATATAGTAATGCTGCTATCTCTTGCAGTGGTGTTTCTTCTAAGGTGGTAGTGAAGGCTATAGGTATTCTATCATGTAACCCAAAAGAAGATAGAAATGTTCCGGAGCTATGAAAACACATGATGTTTTTATCTTTTAGAGTTGGCTGTATTGTTTGACTTGTTTCCTTTTCATGTGAACACTGCATAAGTTACTTCCATTTACTTAGGATGTCTTCAGATGGCCTGTGATAAGATATCTTTACCCAGTATTAAGTATCAACTTGCTGAAAGCAGAAGGAAGCCTGACTTTAATGAGAAATGTAAAATGTTATATTCTGATTCCTAGTGTAGATAAGATAAACATTAAATTTACCGCTAAAATGTGGTTATTTACAGCCTTAAACCATTATTTGAGAGCCAGTTCTCAATGAGTTTCATAGTAGTTTTTGTCCATCCAGGTTCTTAAACTGCTGGTGTGAGGAGGTATCTGAAAAATTCGTAGAATCATAGAATAGTTAGGATTGGAAAGGACCTTAAGATCATCAAGTTCCAAACCCCTGCCATGTGCAGGGACACATCACTAAACCATATCACCCAAGGCTTCATCCAGCTTGGTCTTGAACACTGCCAGGGATGGAGCATTCACAACTTCCCTGGGAATTTCTTAATCCAGAAGTCACTACTGGTGAGTGACTAATTTCACAATAATCAAGGCCCTCTAATGTTGCATCTAACTTTAGTTTCAAAATAACCTCCACTTGCAGCATACAGCTGTTCCTTTCAGAGTGGACAAGATGACTGAGGACTGCAAATGCTTCTACTTTAGACAGCATATGGGAATGCTGATCAATATTTGGGATACAGAATGTATTAAAGGAAAACTTGTATTTAAAGTTGTGTACAAGACAAAATATTTTTCTAAATGCAGATTTTCAAATTGAAGCTCAAGTATGTTATTTATTTCTACTTTGAAATAAAGTATCTCTGCAGGGAACCTCCACAGAAAAACCATCAACCCTAGCTGTCATTCCTACAGCAAATTTCCTTCCTTAAAACACACAACACCAAAACTGTCCTTTCAGGATTTTTTCCAGTCCTGCAGAAGCATCTGATATATTAAAGGCCTCTAAAAGTACCTATACCCCTTCTCAACAGAAGCCAGATAAAAATCCTCAAAGTTAAATTTTGTTTGGGCTATCTGGGAGGATGTGGGAGAAGAGGACTTCATCCTCATTTGGATAAGGAGTAATAAGTTTACAGTAGATTTCTGGTGTTTATAAGTTTCCTAAATTGAGACCTACAGTGCAAAGGACAGTCCTTTTTAACTTCTGAGGTTATCTTTCTTTTCTTAATCCAAAATTGGAAATGTCCAAGGTAGAAACTGACTGCAAGTACCATGGATCATTACTTCCCACAAGTGCCATCCCTGTTTTCATCTGTGAATAGACAGTCTATAAATCAGTTCTTGTAGGTCACCTGTAACTTCTCCCTCCTTTGCTCCCTCTCACATCTTAGCTGCTGTATGTTCTTAAGCTAGACTGACTTTTCACTTTCTGATAATCAGTTTAGTGCTATTCGTAATGAATATTAAAGTGATTATTTCATTTGGGTCATGTCTTCATAAGACAAAGCGGGAGGTTTGTTGCAGGAATGCTTATAGCATGATACATATAGGCAGATTTGACCAAAAAATGCTTGAAGGAGACAGGACAGTCACTCATGCCTGAAAGAGCTTATATACCATGAAAGCATCTTTGATGTTGCCATTATCAGTGTTGTCTTACTTAGATAATCTCCCCCCCCCCCCTCCCCCCTTCCTTTTCTAGAAAACAGATGAATAACTTCTAGGATAAGATCAAAGTGGTTTTTGTTTTTGTTTTTAAATCCTCAGTCAAATGTATTTCCCACATACTTCACTTGAAAACTAAGGTTAATGAGGAAAGTTAGCTGCATTAAGTTCTTACGTACCTGTTCTTGGGTCATGGGAGTGAGTGCTATAGTTATTTGGTGTTATTAATTTTGGAACTGGTGTTTCCTGTAAAGCAGATAGTTGGGCAGCATCATTGGCCAGGCAGCTGCCTGAAACAAGACCAGGTATAAAATTAGACCTAAAGAATGCTTTCAGTAACACCTTGGTAATAGTTGAAGTAGCTTTGGATTACTTGGAGAAAAACTGTTTTCCAGTACATGTACTTCACTTGTATGTAGCTGATACATGTTTTTAACTGCTGTAACTGTCACAAGAAGATGAAGACCCGCTTTTTCCTATGTAAAAAAAAAATGGTTAATTTACAGATGCAGTTGCTTGGCCTGTCCTGGGTGAGGTGTATCAAAACATGGTCAGTAGACATACTTCAAATAGAAACGGTGATTGGATGTATGAGCCTTAATTTCCAATACAAGGCTTAATAATGTGCTGTGCTCAGGCAAAAGATTTCTGGAAGACTTTCAAACTTTAAGTTTGACTTGCTTTATAAAGAGGAGGGGATCTGCTTATCAAATCAGTCAAGTAATCTAGGTCAATCTTAATGAAGATAATTCAGATTTGAGAAATGTTATAGGCTCATTGACTTCCTTGGCATGTGCCTAACTCTTCTCCAAACTCAGAAGTTGATACCCAGGTTTTATTAATTACCAAAATACTCCTCTTTCAGCACTTTGAAAACCAAGAAATTTGTGTTGTCTTCTGTAGTAACTTCAAACTTGGCTCATAAGCCTGCTAAGGTTGCAGAACTATTTTTCACATTTTCCTGGAATTCACATGCAAGGTTGGGACTGATGGTACACAGTACACTCTAATGCAATGTCTTGCATTGCACTTTGTATGAGGAATTTAGTGTGTGTATATATATATATTAAAAAAAACCCAGCCCCCATTTAAATCCAGAGCTGATGGTGCACGCTAGTGGGTAGTGTCATGGAGGATGTTTTAAGAAGTTAGTTAGTTCCATAATTCCTGGCAGTACATCAGTATGAACCTTGTAACATGACATTTATGAAAATTCAGACTTTACTTCAGAGTACCAGATAGTCTTTAAAAATAGTGGGGCTTACAGAAGCTTGCTGTCATGCTAAAGTATGCTGAGTCCTTCTATCTCTTCCTGATGCTTAAGAGCTGTATCACTGACCTTGACGATGGAATGTCACTGGTCATGTGTACTCCAATAAATTTGAACAGGGGCTTGATTTAAATGAGCTGGCATATGCTCATGGCTGAAGACACAAGCTTAATTATCCTAGCAAGGCTTTTTGTGTTGCTTCCACTGCCCTGCCACCTCACACCCATCCTGCATGTACTGATCCAGTTTCTGTTGGGCAAATGAATAGCACAAGCATTTGTACCTAGTCTGGGATTCGTGCTTTCTTTGCAAGTGTTGCTTTCTTTGCCAGTGACACACAGGAAAATAAAGTCAGCAGCTTTCCTGGGCACAGTTTACCCCTTTGTAAAATGAGAAAGAAAATCTGGGAGAATGCTCAGTTACAGAAACCCTAAAACTAAATAGATCGTATCCCTTTTCACTGGGTACCTTTGGTCTGCTGTTATTTTGAACTCTTAGGATTAAAACCAGTTTTTCCCATCTAAATAAAAAGATGCTACCTGGAATTGCTGAGGGTGGTTACCGGTGTATGAAATGCAGATGGGGATGTTAGAAACTTTCAGGTGCAGCCAGCAGGCTTATCTAATGTCAGCATTTCAAAGACTGAGCATCTGACTGATAATGCAGTTCTAAACACTGATTCAGTATTTGTCATTGCCATTTTGTAGATGTTGCTCAGCTTTGGTTTGGAATAGTGTTGCATTTCAGTGGCTAGTCTGCTCTACTGAATTGTATCTAAGGGTACAGCTATTCCTCTGGTCTCTTCAGGCTGCTGAAATTGAAACAACCATTTCAAGAGTGCAGTTGCTGTAAGCCAGCTGCATTCGTTTGTGCAGAATTCGACAGTGGAAGGAAATTCTGACTGTTGTTCTCAAGGCCTGTATTGCATATTTGAATCTGAAGTGGTAATAAATATCTCAAAGCATGGTCAAGCTCCTGACTGGTTCATCTGACAGTATGTTAAGCTCAGACCTAGTTTGGTGATATTTTTTTAATTAAAATCCTTGTGATAGGAGGAGACATGAAAGGTTACAGTAAAAATAGATTTTTTTTTTTGTGGTAAGCGTGTTGCAAATTGCATATAGCATCTAGATATTGCCCAGTTTTTAGGGGATATGTTGCATGTGACTTACAGCAAGGACTAAAGACACAAATTCTAGTGCTGTTCCCCTGCTTTCTGTTTGGAAGGTGTTAGTGGGGCTGACAGAGTAATGCATAAGACCTGCAGGGAGCCATCAAGCTTTTGTACTGCATTTCTTCCACCTTAGGTACTCAGAAGAATTTTTGTATTAATGGTGAACTGACAGCATGACTTAGTTTCTCCTTCCCCTTACCACTGCTACTCGAAAATGTTGGAAGAATTGGTGTTCAAGGGACTGGAAAAAAAAATGATTGTATTGTCAATGCATTCTCCATGCACATTATGAGTAGATTGAGTTGGCTAGTCTCTTCCAAGCTGCAGAATAGGACTCGTTTAGGGACTTGGGCATTACCAAACGCATAGCGGGGTATTTCCTGTATGGTTGTTATGTCTTAGATCAGCTCAGTGCTGCTTACCTGATGCAGACCTATTGTCCATTAAAAAAGAGCCAGGGAAGGGTTGCTGCCAAAACTTGTGGGAGTGCAGAGTCAGGACAAACAGCACTGGCATTTGTGCAGCGGAGTAATGAGATTGCTCAGGAGCTGCTGGAGTTATCTTGTAGCTGGCTCAGGGACAGTGAAATAAAAGCTTGCCTCAGAGTGGCCTAACCTACTCAGTGAGACTTAGAACTACAGGCCTGTCTCCTGTTTAATTCTGATTTTCTAAAAGGTACTCCTGAAGGAAACTGGGAAATCTGTCTTCACACAAACAGTGTCAAATGGACTTTGTTCTCCTGACACACAGTACTGCAAACCTGTCCTTTAAAGAGATTAGTGGCTTGCCTTTACTTCATTGTCTAGGAATGTTTTGATCAGCATAGCTCTAACACCTAAGGGCACATTGAAAGCTGATTGCTGGAAGAGATGGTTTTGCTCACTGCACTAGTTACCACTACAAATGTTTCTGCTTGGCTAGCTCCCAGCATAGGCTGTCACCAGCTCTGTGTCTGTGTTGAAAACAGTGTTGGACTGGGGTAAGGGGAGCAAATGAAATAAAAGTGACAGCTTTGAGTGACCTGTTGCAAAGCTGTAGCCTTGAATTTCTCTTTCTGGGTTAGTGAAGAGACAGCTACAGTTTTACAATACAAATACTTCCTTACTGTTTGATGATATCAAATGGAGTTGCATACTGAAGATTTTGATCATATTTTAGCCTCCTGCCCCCAGTTATCTTGGCTTTCTGTGCAAAAAAAACCCCACCAAACAACTGAGCTTGGTGACTTCACGTGTGCACCTAAAGGAGAGCATTTGTTCACGTTTACAAGACTGGTTCAATTTTCAGTTGAACTTCAAGGAAGACTGTTTTGTATAGAAAGAAACTCGTCTTCTTGTGGTACAGCAAAGAAGTGAAGGAGGAGGTACAATTATAACTCTTTAGGTAGTCTTTGTACCTCTGAAATAATACCAGCTTGTCTTAAATGGTCACTTCAGCTTTCCGCATGAAAATCCATGTTGTAGCTCTGTATCAAACGGTTTTTCTAGTATCTTAAGGATAGTTGTCTTTGAGGGAAATGACATTTAGCCCTTGTCTTTGCAGCATGTCCAAGCTGTGGAATTTAATGTCTGGACTTCATGCAAGGATAGAGGAGTAAAAAATGGCTCTCTCATGATCAGTCTTCCGTTCTTTTTCCCTTAAGAGAGGAATTTATCTTACATGTAGTCTGCCAGAAAAAGTCTGTGTGAAACATATCATTCTTTGCATCCCTGTCCATGGGGGTTTGCTAATTAGCACTGTAGTAATGAAATGGCAAGATAGGTGATGTCTTACAGGTGAAGGGTTTTCAATTCTGGTGTTCTAATAGGAAATTCTGGCTTATTAGCTCTGATTAGTGTTTATTAAAGTTCTAACCTTGCTCTTTTTCAGGGTCTCTGAAAGGTAGCAGGAAAGAGTTCTGGGAGCACAAGGAACATGGCAACCCAAGGTATATAATGCATTACAATTTCTATTATTAGAATCTAGCAGTTCCAATTAAGAGCAGTTAAATGATCTCCTTACTCCCCTTTTTAAACTTTTTTAAAGTCACTTGGATTGAGTAATGTCTGTTCTACTGCAGTAATTAATAACTTACACAGGAAATCAAACCTGCAAATAAGTTGGTTGTTCTAAGCTTTTCGGGTCCCTTAAGTACAGTCAAGTACATAATCATAGTATGTGGAAAAGGGGACCTTTAAGCAGTAGACTAAGACTGTAGTTAGTAGCAGTGATTGCTTTGCCTGTTAGTTGGGTTAAAGGCATATGTATTGGTTTGATACAGAATCTCAGTTAAAAACTGCTGTCTCAATTTGCAGAGCTACCTCTGCTGGGTTGAAGTTGTTTATGGGAGTTGATTTTCATTTAAAATCTGTGTCATCTCTTGAAAGATTGCTGGAGTAATTAAACTAAGCTTAATGGTTCAACAATGATTTCTTATAGCTGACTTGATGGAGTTGGATATGGCAATGGAGCCAGACAGAAAAGCAGCAGTCAGTCATTGGCAGCAGCAGTCGTATCTGGACTCTGGTATCCATTCCGGTGCCACGACAACTGCTCCCTCCTTGAGTGGCAAGGGAAATCCTGAAGAGGAAGATGTGGACACAACACAAGTGCTGTACGAGTGGGAGCAAGGATTCTCTCAGTCCTTTACCCAGGAGCAAGTTGCTGGTAAGGCCTTTTCTCTTACACTGGTTTGCTTAGATATGCAGTTTAAAAATACAGAAACCTAAATACTGAATTACTACCAGTCTAGAAGATGAGCTCTTTATTCTGAGTTTGAGGTAATGACTTACCTTGGTTTTCAGATATTGATGGCCAGTATGCAATGACTAGAGCTCAGAGAGTTCGTGCAGCTATGTTCCCTGAAACACTGGATGAAGGAATGCAAATCCCATCCACGCAGTTTGATGCTGCTCATCCAACTAACGTGCAACGCCTGGCTGAGCCATCCCAGATGTTAAAACATGCTGTTGTTAATTTGATAAACTACCAAGATGATGCTGAACTTGCAACTCGTGCGATCCCAGAACTGACCAAACTGTTGAATGATGAGGACCAGGTAGGCATTTTCTTTGCCTCAGTGTAGCTTGTTCGTGGGGCTTCTTCAATGCCTTTAAAACGAAGTTTTCTTCAAATGTTTCTGCAGGTGGTGGTGAACAAGGCTGCAGTTATGGTTCATCAGTTGTCCAAAAAGGAAGCGTCTCGCCATGCTATTATGAGATCTCCTCAAATGGTATCTGCTATCGTACGTACCATGCAAAACACAAACGATGTGGAAACAGCTCGTTGTACTGCAGGTACACTACACAACCTCTCACATCATCGGGAAGGCTTGTTGGCAATCTTCAAATCGGGAGGCATCCCTGCTTTGGTTAAAATGCTTGGGTATGTGGACTGCTGATACTATAGTACACGTGTTTTTCAGTTGGTACTGGTAGGCGCAGGTGTTCACAAGGGTTTGTTTTTTTTCCCTAGGTCCCCAGTAGACTCGGTGCTGTTTTATGCCATTACAACCCTTCACAATCTCCTGTTGCATCAGGAAGGAGCCAAAATGGCTGTTCGTCTGGCTGGCGGGCTGCAGAAAATGGTTGCCTTGCTCAACAAGACAAACGTCAAGTTCTTGGCCATCACAACAGACTGTCTTCAGATCTTAGCGTACGGCAATCAAGAAAGTAAGGTGAGTGCCTCTGCTACTGGAGCACTTTGAAGGAGCAAGCTTGCTGTGGACGACCCAACAATTCCTGTGTACTGACCTCCTTATTCTGAACCTTCAGTCACAGTGGGCTTTTGCCAGTCAGTCCCAAACTTGCAAGAGGTGAAGGATACAGGAATTGCTTTGCAGAAATGCAGTCATGCATGCACCTACAGACCACACAAGCAGATGGAAAGTTTTTTGCACCCATCTGTAACCTCCAGTGGGTGTAAGGCAATGACAGTTACTACCTACTGATGGGCACAGGAAGTGACAGATAAATGTAATTTTTGCTGTCTTTCAGCTGATTATTCTGGCAAGTGGTGGACCGCAGGCTCTAGTAAACATAATGAGGACCTATACTTACGAGAAGCTATTGTGGACCACTAGTAGGGTGCTGAAAGTGTTGTCAGTTTGCTCCAGCAACAAACCTGCTATTGTTGAGGCTGGTAAGTACCTTGTAACCACGGTAACTTCAAGAGCTATATAGTACTTCAGGATCAGTGCATTCCATACAAGGATGAAAGCTGCTAGCTTCAAAGATTGAACTTGGATCATTCGTTTACTCCATAACTAGTTTTGGAGTCCTTTAGTGTCCAGAAGTATAAAAAGTAGTCTGTTTTAAGTAAGTCTGCTATGTTTTTAGCTGGGTGCTGAGCACTGTCAGAATGGCCTCCTTAGAATATGTGTGCATTTAACAGGCCCAGTGTCATGCTCTTGACATGAATATTGGGTTTGGTTTTTTTTCTATGGGATGAAGTGTTAGGGCTTAGCTATATTGTGATACTAATGCTGAGAAAGATCTAGAAGCTTGTGAGACATGCATTTAAATGTCAACAGAGAGAAGGACCCGAGTGTTAACAAGATGAGGATCCGAGTATGGTGTCAGACCTGAGTAATGCTGTCAAATCTGTACCATCTTCTAGGTGGGATGCAAGCTTTGGGACTCCATCTCACAGATCCAAGCCAGCGCCTTGTCCAGAACTGTCTCTGGACTCTGAGAAATCTGTCAGATGCTGCAACAAAGCAGGTACATGGCTTTCTTCCAAGGGATCAAAAGCCAATGTAGCAGAAGAGGAGAGAGACTAAATTTTGCTTCCTTCTGTTTTGCAGGAGGGCATGGAAGGCCTTCTAGGAACTCTTGTTCAGCTTTTAGGATCAGATGATATTAACGTTGTGACTTGTGCTGCTGGCATCCTTTCTAACCTTACCTGCAACAATTACAAGAACAAGATGATGGTTTGCCAGGTTGGTGGCATTGAGGCTCTCGTGCGCACAGTTCTTCGGGCTGGAGACAGGGAAGACATCACAGAACCCGCTATTTGTGCGCTCCGTCACCTCACCAGCAGGCATCAAGAAGCTGAGATGGCTCAAAACGCAGTGCGTCTCCATTATGGGCTCCCAGTGGTGGTTAAACTGTTGCACCCACCATCACACTGGCCTTTGATCAAGGTAAATGATGGTTAACAGCTTCCAGCACTGAAAACTGATGCTTTTTAAAATGTAATTTTAACTGTGTGAAGTACTTTGTTTCCTGGGTGTTGGGGAATGTAATTTGTCTGATGGGAAAGTTGCTTCAATTGAGAGTAACTTTGCATTGTGTTCTGGATATTTCAGTGTTTGGGGTCAAGAGATGAATAAAAGAAATTGCTAACGGCAAGCACACTCAACCACACTCCTTCATTCCCCATCCCCTTTCTTATCTGCAGGCTACCGTTGGTTTGATCCGCAATCTGGCGCTCTGTCCCGCAAACCATGCCCCGCTGCGTGAGCAGGGTGCTATTCCAAGGCTAGTTCAGCTGCTGGTTAGAGCACATCAAGATACCCAGCGACGTACTTCAATGGGTGGAACACAACAGCAGTTTGTGGTAAGTTCCCACCCCTAGCTGAAGTTACATGTAACATTGCCTTTAACACTCCTCATTTGTCAGCGTGCCTCAGCCATGTATTGTTCAGTCTAAACAGCTGTTGTAATTTGCTCTGTTTCAAGTCACTCTCTTGGAGTGCTGATAATTCTGTCTCAACAGACCTGAAGTTTTTGTTAAATAAACAAGAACACCAAAACCTTGGTTCTTATTTCACTAAGAACCCCTTGAGCGTTTAATTCTGAATGCTGTAGATCACAGAAGCACTGGGTTTGCCTACTCTGGGCAAGGCAAATAGTTCTCTACTAGGAAACCAGCACTGCCTCATCATATGTTCTCAGAAGTACGGGTTTAAGAATGTTATCACAGCGTATTGTGTATTTTCAAGGGTGCTTAGAGCTGTAAAAGTACTGAGAAGCTGTATAGGCTCCATACTTCTTACCTGTTTAGGTATCAGGTCAGTGCAGCAAGATCAGTATTGATATTCCTCCCCCCCTTAACACCTTAATAAAGGGGAAATTGCCTTAGCATGGGCAAATGGAAGCAGGAGTGTAGTTAATACTTGCAGAGGCAGGAAGGGGCCTCTTTGTTACTGATAACCACTATTTCAAAACCACCCAGCTAATCCATCTTGGGGGGGGAAGAGCCAGTGTTGTCAGACATGAAGGTCATAGTGAACTCAAGTAAAACTGAGAACACCAGGAGGAGTTCCACTGAGATGCTTCACCTACTGAATTCAGTTGGGTAAACTGGGCCAACTCCTAGCAGGGGTGTTAAGTTTGAAGGCCAGCAGCAGATAGTGGATATAAGCCCTGTTGGAGAAACAGGGTATGTGCAGGGGACAAGTTTGGTTCATTTGTTGGCAGGCTGATCAGCTTTTTGACAGTCATTTTAGAAGATCACACGCAATATCTCAACTTCAAATAACGCCTTTTCTTTCCCTGATTAGGAGGGTGTGCGTATGGAAGAAATTGTTGAGGGCTGCACTGGAGCTCTGCATATTCTTGCACGTGATGTTCATAACCGAATCGTAATCAGGGGTCTAAATACCATTCCACTATTTGTGCAGGTAAGAGCAAGCTCAAGATAATGCTGTTGGATATACTAGGAGAATGAGTACTATAGCTCTTGTGCTTCCGTGGTAGAGCTGCTAAATCCGATTGTGCTGAAGTGCTCATTTCAAGTAGAACTGCTAAAGAAGCCTTTGTGTTTTGGTTGCAGTTGCTGTACTCTCCCATTGAGAATATCCAGAGAGTAGCTGCTGGTGTACTTTGTGAACTGGCTCAAGACAAGGAAGCAGCTGAAGCAATCGAAGCTGAAGGTGCAACTGCCCCTTTAACAGAACTGCTTCATTCTAGGAATGAGGGTGTTGGTGAGTGAACTTAAAAGACAAGATGTCAAACCTGTGTTAGAACAGTTGCTGGAAGAGTTGACCTCTGCTAAAATCACTCTTCCTTTCGACAGCAACATACGCAGCTGCAGTGCTGTTCAGAATGTCCGAGGACAAACCGCAAGACTATAAGAAGAGACTTTCAGTTGAATTGACAAGCTCTCTGTTCAGGACCGAGCCAATGGCGTGGAATGAGGTGAGTTTTCTGTATTAATAGCTCCTTAGGGAGACTTTACTTCCAAGTCCTCCTTCCTTCCAGTAGTGATGTGTAGATGCCATCAGTGATACAGGCCCAGCTTTACATTTGGTTGCATCATCGTTACTCTTGTGTGCTTAGATTCAGTGAGCCTGTGGCAAGCAGCCTTCGAGCTGCTTCTTCCCTTGCAGACAGGAGGATTCCATTCTTTACTGCTGCTAAAGTGTGTAATTCTCATTATGTTTGTTAGTGTGCCAGGCTGTACACAAGAACTTTGTGCAGTTCTGTGCTGTTTACCGGAACCTAGTTGAACTCTGAATGCAAATATGGAGGCATGAGTAATATGAGGGAAGCATAAAGATAAAACATCCTGTGAAAGCTGTGTCAAGGAAACAAGTGTTGGAGTAGTAATCTTGGTGTGGGGATGCAATTTGTGTCTTCTCTTAGAATTGAGCTTTCAGAATTGAGTATGTTTACAGGCTCATTATCACACATTGTTTTTCTTCGGTTTTAAAGGCTGAACAGTGAATTGAGACTGAAAACAAACACTGTGGATGAGGTAGAGGGAAGGTTTGGTTAAGTCTCTGTCTTATGCCCAGATTGTTAAGATTCAGGAGCCTAGCGTGTCTTAGCTTGTCTGTATTTACTAAATTAAGGACAGGAGCCCTTGGTCTGTACTGTTTCAGTGCTTATTTTTCTGTATTTACCACAGCAATGTGAAAAGGGAAAAAAAAAAAAAGCTAAAATGGATTATCTCTTGGAGTTACACAGCTGTGCTGCAGACAGTCACTTCTGTAACTGGGCAAACTGGGAGAGGTTCCTTCAGCACTCTTAAAAGCTCTCTTGCTGGCTGGGGAATCTCTGAACAGCTGACTTGCAGGAGCTTACAGGTGCACCTGAGGAGCTGTGTTTCTAGACCTGCCCCATCTTTATTCCCAAACAGAACCCTCCTTCCAGTGGTCAGGGGATTTCTGTACCTAAATCTGGCTGTTGAACTAGATGCAGATGCTTAGATAAGAAGGCATACCATGTTCACAAAAGTACCCTACTGCAGTGTTTGCTGCAGAATAGCTGCTAAGGAGGGATCTGAGGCAAGCTTCAGAACTTCTTAAACTCAGAATCACTAGTTCTGGTGCAAAGACCACACATTAAAACTCTTCTATAACTTTCTGTGTGCATCTAGACAGCAGATCTTGGACTAGATATTGGTGCCCAGGGAGAACCTCTTGGATACCGCCCAGATGGTATGTCTCTTCTGTTCCTCTTGAATGAACTTATGAATTGACTTTATCCAACTTAAGTTTTAAAGGAGAACTGCAAATGGGTGAAGAGTGAATTACTCTTCAGTAAGGTATTGCAAAGTGACAGGCTGATGGGGAACTGCCAGTTCAAATAACCAGTTCCTGCAGCACCACTGGCAGCACTGAAATGGGAGCCATGTGAACGTGCAAAACTAGTGTCTCTTGCCTGAATCCTGTGGGAGCATCTCCTGCTGAGCTGTGTTGTTTCCAGAAATCTTTTATAGTCTTTACAAATGGGCTTGACAATACCAATAGTGCAGTTTTTCTTTAAAACAAAAAAGCTGGTATTGAATGTATTAGTCTGTGTCTATAGACTTAAATGCAAGCCTATCCCTAAGGATTCTAAGCTATTTTTTGACTAGCCTTTCAGAAGCAAGTCTACAGTCTTGGAGCCTGGTTTTGCTGCAGTATTGTTGAACTGTAGTATTGTTGATTGTGCAGACTAATGGCTTGGCTGGAAACCTGCTCGTGCTTCTGACTGCAGTGTGCTTTGTCTGCAGGATCTTACTGGAAGGCTGTTTCGAACAATGGAATAGCCATTAAGGGCAGGCAACAGAGTGTGTTGAACTTGGCTGAACTAGAAAAAGAATTAGATGGCTACAAAAATCTTCTCACACACTGATACTTGCAGCTTCTGATGCATCTAACATCTGTTAACATTATGCTTTTTTTCCCTCTGCCACCTTTAACTTTCTTAGATCCTAGCTACCGTTCTTTCCACTCGGGCGGATACGGTCAGGATGCCTTGGGTATGGACCCTATGATGGAACATGAAATGGGTGGCCACCACCCTGGTGCTGACTACCCAGTTGATGGTCTGCCAGATCTTGGCCATGCCCAGGACCTTATGGATGGGCTGCCTCCAGGTGACAGTAATCAGTTGGCCTGGTTCGATACTGACCTGTAAATCATCCTTTAGGTAAGAAGCTCCAACCTTGACTTTCAAAAACAAAACAGAAAGAGACAAACCCATGGCTGGACTGAGGCCTTGGTTGGCAGGGAGGGATTGGCTCAATTGGGTCCCACTGTAGTGAATAAAGGCTCTGGAAACACGCAACCAGAACACTCCAGACTGACTTCTGCTGTCAAGTGTGGAAGTAATTAACTGTTAATGTCTTGTGCACTGGCTTCATGCAGTCTTACTGTGTTAAAGCAGTTCTTTACTCAGGAACACTGACCCCTGTGTTTTTTCTCTTCGCAGCTGTATCATCTGAATGAACTTGCATTGATTGGCCTGTAGAGTTGCTGAGAGGGCTCGAGGGGTGGGCTAGTATCTCAGAAAGTGCCTGACACACTAACCAAGCTGAGTTTCCTATGGGAACAGTTGAAGTAAACTTTTTGTTCTGGTCCTTTTTGGTCGAGGAGTAATAATACAAATGGATTTTGGGAGTGATTCAAGAACCGAAGAATGCACAAGAATGAATTGCAAGATGGAATTTATCAAACCCTAGCCTTGCTTGTTAAAAATCTATTATTTTTTTTAAACCTCTGTAATGGTACTGACCTTGCTTGCTTTGGAAGTAGCCTTTCTTTTTGCAGTAATTGTTGTTAGGTTTTTTTAAAGCCTCTCGTAGTATTAAGTTATAGTGAATATGCTACAGCAGTTTCTAATTTTTAAGGATTGAGTAAAGGTGTAGAACACTAATTCATAATCGCTCTTAACTGTATTCTGAATAAAGTGTAACATTGTGTAGCCTTTTTGTATAAAAACAAACTAGACAAATAGAAATGGTCCAATTAGTTTCCTTTTTAATATGCTTAAAATAAGCAGGTGGATCTATTTCATGTTTTTGATCAAAAACTTTATCTGGGATATGTCTGGGTAGGGGCCAGTAAGAACTGTTTATTTGGAACCTTGTATTGGACAGTTTACCAGTTGCCTTTTATCCCAAAGTTATTGTAGCCTGCTGTGATACAGATGCTTCATGAGGAAAATGCAGTTATAAAATGGTTCAAAATTAAAGTAAACTTTTAATTCACTCTGTGTCAGATTATTTCAGATCAGAGAGTGTATTTGTGTGGTCACAGGTTTCCTGACACCCATCCTGGACCTGCACAACACCTTCAGTACTTCAGAGGAGGATGCCAGAACTGTTTATCCCACTAAAGAGCAGTTACCAGTTAGAGCCCCATGTCCTGCTGAGACAGTGTTCATCCCTGTGAGCACCTGCCACAGCTGGCAGGTTCCCTCTGCCAGATGTGAGGCAGCAGCTAGCTTCCTGCCTGGTGCACTCTGGGGCTTCAGAAGGTGAGAACATTGGGTTTACTTGGCTCTCTTTGGAGGTGCACTGCCACTAGGATCAAATTGAGAGCCTTCACTTAGTGTAAGCTGGGTCAGGAACTTAAACCCATTTTTAGGAGCCCTTGCCTATGTGTAACCAATTTCTCTTGTGGCAGCAGGGAAGGTGGTTCTTAAACCACTAATTCACTGCTGCACATCTGCATGGTGCAGCTGGCACCGGCCTCTGCTGCAAGCAAGAGCTCCCAAGCTGTTTCTCAGGGCAGCAGTTAGCTGGTGGAAGGGCAGAGGGGCTCTTGGCTGTACTTAAGGTCCCAGGCTGCTGGAGCTGGACAAGCTCCACACTGGACTGTCCTCTCTTGCAGAGCAAAGGCCCTGCAGCTGCAGAGGGACAAGTCTCACCCAGTTAGCTTGTTTTCACCATCACACTAGACAGCCATTACTGTAAAACACTTCACCAAGTAATAGGCACCACTTTGCTTTTCCCAATTTCTAGTAACTCCAGCTCTAATCCCAGGTGTTCAGCTGCTTAATGTGAGAGAACAATTCCTGTCAACCAGACATGGTGAAATCAGTTGATTACCTAGGGGTGCTCACCTCCACATACTCCAGAGAAGGGCTGTCCAAGAGCAATGCTCTGTAAGGCATCTGTGTTGGGGAGGTGTGGCAGGAACATGGAGGTGCCGCTTGGAAAGGGGAATGTTAAGGAAGAAGGGGATGGTAGTACCAGTTTTAGCCATGTTCTGCTTGCTCAGGGCACTGTGGAACTGCTCGCTCTCAAGGACCTTTCACAGTGCCAGCTTTTGCTGTCAGGCTCATCCTCACCTACTTCCAAGCCAGAGCTCCAATGAGGAGCGTTGGCAGCTGAGGTAACGTTCCACCAGTGCAGCTTAAGCTGTGTAGTGCTAGGCAGCAGAGGGGACACAAGTGTCCCAGTAAAACCCCATGCTAGTGAGTGAAAACCTGATCAAAATCCCACCACGTAATGCATGCACACATCCTCTGTGAGATGAATAGTGCGTCGTTCCTGATACAGAGGTATTGCCTAGTGCCAGTCACAGGCATGCAGTGACCCCTTGAGATGACAGCTGACAGTCACCTGGTCACAAGAGAAAACATTTCCAACAGCAGCTTAAAACAGTGCAACACTTCATGTCTGTATTGTGAAACTGTATTTAATGAACACTTGAAACTGGCTGTCAGATACTTGCGCTCCATCACATAACACCAACAAAGTAAAGCACTAACCACGAATTCATCTATACAGGGGTTTAAAGAACAACCCACCCCCCTAAGCCTCCCAGACTCACACATGTGCCTGCACACAGCCACACCTGGGCTTGCTGCGTTACTTGGGGCTGCTCTGCTCATCTGGGGGTGCACCTGCAGGACCGAGGTGCTCAGCATCACACGCAGCTTGTGCGTTTCAGGCACAACCGCGTCACTTGGTGCTCTTGATACTCTCATGTCCCACCATCCTCAGAATTTCAGATGCCAAGGAAGCCACAGCAACATCAGCGTGAGAGCTGGGAATTAAAACCAGTAACATCTATTAGACAAACTGGGGAGGGGGGGGGAACCTGATTGTTCAAATCCCACATTTGCCTTTGCCCTGTGGCAAATGTGGTGTAAAGATGAACTTCAGCTCAAACACACAGTGACTGCTACCTCACCCCATCTGCTCTGTACACAGACAACATCGTTTATCGTGACCCCATGAATGTGCACACAGATGCTTCCAGCTGGACAGAAAGAAAGATGTGTTTTCACACACACAACCAGTGACTGCCCCCCCATCCCCTCCAGCTCTGCAGGTCTGAGATTGACCGGTGGGGCCCTTTGCTTCCTCACCAAAGTTTTCAGTATTATACGTATTTCACCTCATTTTCCCGTCTGGAAACACATGTTTTTTCTGGCACTGGAACAGAGGCTCTCACACATCACTGCTAGTCCACAGGAACAAGTCTTTTTGGTTTCTAGGCTACCATCCCTCACCTTTAGCTTAGAAAGGCCGCTGTAAGATCAACCAACTTCCTCGGTTGCTGCTAATGACAAGTACCTACGGGTACTCCATGCTTTGGGGAATGCTGAACTAGCCAGGAAATCCAAATGCTCACTCCATGCTGTGTAAGCTGCTCTTAATGAGCAGCACTTTAAAGCAGGAAACGTGGTTATCTGAAACAAATTCACCCTGGCAACTGCCTTCACGGAGCAATAAACGGCTACGATCCCACGTTTCACAGCGTGGGTTCGATCCCACTAAAGCAGAACAGGTTGGTTGTGTGTCACTTGTAGAACTGCCTGTTCTGATGGATGAGGGTGTTACCACGACAGAGACCGGCAGCAGGGGAGCACCCACAGCAGCTCCCACAGCTCCCTGACTGCTTGGCTGGCGTCCTCCTCCTGCCATGCAGGCAGAGCGGGAGGTCAGAAACCTGCCTGATGGAATGAGCAGGAAGGCTCCTCACCCACTTCACCCCAGTGACAGTTCGTGGGAGGGACAGGATGGTGATAGGGTGTCTGAGCCTTGGGAGCACGGCTTAGATCCAGGATCTCTAAAACACTTCCAATTCTGCATGAGATAGAGAGAGGCTTCTTCACCGAGTTCAAAGCACAAGTGAGGAGACCAAGTTTATGAGGCCACAAGGAATACTCCAGGGAAGATGGCAGAATATCCATAGCCTCCATATACAACAGCTAAATCTGCTAGTTTGCTAATCCCAGCCTTCTTCTGTCTGCCTGTTGCCAATTTGACCACATCTGAGTCTATTACAGCCCCAAGATGCAGGCTGAACCCCTCTCAGTTTCCTCTGGAGGCAAATGGACAGGGACATGTGTTCCTTAAAGAAGGGGAGGGGGGAAAACAGGGGTCTCCCCTGTTGCTGTTGCAGCATAGGAGCTGGGCACAGCCAAGGAACTTGGCTTACCCTCATGTACCATAGGGTCATAGAATCCCAGACTGGTTTAGGTTGGAAAGGACCTTAAAGCTCGTCCAGTTCCAACCTCCTGCCATGGGCAGGGACACCTCACACCAGACCAGGTTGCTCCAAGCCCCTGTGTCCAACCTGGCCTTGAACACTGCCAGGGATGGGGCAGCCACAGCTTCTCTGGGCACCCTGTGCCAGCGCCTCAGCACCCTCACAGGGAAGAGCTTCTGCCTTAGATCTAACCTGAACTTCCCCTGTTTCAGTTTGAACCCATCACCCCTTGTCCTATCGCTACACTCCCTGATAAAGAGTATCAACTGTCATTAGCATCAGCTAGAATTCAGTCTACTGGGCGTCCTATGTCAAATAAGAGTGAGTGCTGTTCATTCAGGGTTCTGCAGTATGTGGTTTCCTGTTCTGTATAGACAACAGACAATGAGAAGAAGCCAGGAAAGCAGAGCCAGAGAAATGCTAAATCCAGTGAAACCCTAAAGGAGCACACCCTGTGCTTCCTCACTGTCACCTTCACTGCCGCTGCCTGCGCCTCCCTTGGGGAGAGCTGACGTTTTATTTCAATCAGATAATTTCATGTGTCCCACAAACCCCACGAGTCAGCAGCTGAGCACGTGAGAGGGATGCAGACTGTTCCCAACAGGTTCGGTCAGTCCTCGGTGTGCATCTGCTTACACTCCCTGCATCCCAACATCTCCTTCCCACATCTGCCCGCATCCCTGCTCCCTTCCCATACCCCATGACATAATGTGGAGGAGCCAACTTTCCCACACACCTGACCCATATAAGGCCTGCCTTTGGGAGCACAAAGAGCACTGAAAAGATGATCTTAGCATTTCCAAACCTGATCCATAAACTACAATTTCACGGGGAATTTTAAGCTCAACCAGGAGTGAAACAAAATCATGGAATCAATCAGGTTGGAAAGGACCTTTAAGCTCATCAAGTCCAACCCTTGCCCCAGCACTGCCAAGGCCACCACTAACTAACCCACGGCACTGAGGGCTTGCAGCCTAACAGCCCACAGGAGGAGTCCAATACTTGTTTTAAGGGGCAGAGAACAGTAAAATCCATTCATCCACATGGCCAAGGGGGACTGGATGAGGGAAAGCCTATGGGAGATGAGCTGAGGTTCAGCCAGCTTGCTGGGATGAGCACCTCTGTTCTTGCACTCCCCTCAGGCACAGGTATTGAACACAAGCAGTTCTGTTCTTGTGCTGCACATTTGGAAGCAATCAGCACCAAACACAATCCCTTTAAAACAGGGCACAAACATCACATTGTGCTTGTAGCCCACTCCACCACTGCCCAGTGTCCAGTCACAGTGCTCGGAATAAGATTATATACTGGAGAAATAAGGGACAGGAACCTGAGCAGCTCAGGCGGTGATTACAGGAGACCACTGCAGACAAAGCAGGAGGCGAGCACTCTGAGCCCTGGAAATCCCTAGAAGCCTGAGGGGACTCACCTGGCAGTGCGGGCCAGGCTCTCCAGGGTCTGGAGAAGAGCATCACCATCATTCTTCAGGCTCTCCGAGCGCTTCGCGTTTGAAGTTATCTGGAACGAAAAGAAAGCAGCGTTATCAAAGGCTCAGCAGGAAATTCCTCTCCGTCATTGTGGGGTAGGGGAGAGGGGAGCAAGTTGTAGCATTTATTACAGTTGCAAATGGAATGTGACATTAAAGAGACCCAAGAGAAAGTCCCTTTTACGGAGCAGGACTGACTTGTAGGCACAGACCATCAAAAATACCCTGGCTTCATTAATAAGATCCACTCTTGCTCGGAGTCCCTGTACGTGTGTGGGTTCACACATCGCAGTATGCCAGTCCTCATTTCATATCTCGCACCAACACAAATACAAGCCCCATTTAGCCTGAATTCCAGGGAGATCCTGGGGGGACACACACCATTCATTTTCATGGCTCATTTCAGGGAAAACCTCACCAAGCTCATACAGGACTGTCACCTACAGAGCAGGGCACCCAATGACCAAAGCTACATCCCCTTTGGTGTCAAGTGAAGCCTGACTATAGCTGATGTTGCTGCCGGTGTGTTCCATCACAATAATCTGCAAGGACTGCTTGTTTCTCCAGCCTTAAGCAGTGTAAGTACACAGCTCCAAGCGTGTTCCCTGAGCAGTTACTAAGCAGGTGAATGGGAAGGTTATGGGGGACACGATGTGAAGATGCAGGGCACTGTGGCACAAATGGACACTGAATACTTGGCAGTTTGCTGAAGATGCTCTTGTACCTCCAAAACTCATTGGGGAGAGGGTTTGCGTGTCAGGTCCTGCTTGCAAAGGTAAAGAAATCTTGGCTGCAGAGAAAGGAAAAGAGGAGGACCAGAGCAGCTGACTGCTCTGATACTGGAGGAGTTAATGCTTGAAACGACACCTTCTAATCCCCAAATCTGGCAAGGACTTTCAAGCTTCAGCATGCTGTGGCTGGCCCTATTTACCACTGATCAAGCATCTGGGTGATACGCCTTCACATCTTCCTCTTAAATCACAAGAGAAGCTGCATTTACAGCTGCCATCCCCTATGATTTATCAGCAGCGATTCTGCAGTGGTGTCACTACATCTATAACCATAACATCCTGTAGTTAAGCAGTAACAGGGAACTGGGACCTGTCTGAAGTAAACTACAATGCATCCTGTGTGTTGGAAAAACACAGCGATGCCATCACCTAAGTACAAACCACTGCTAAATCCTGATTGACCATCACTCAGCATGAAACCAGTTTACTCTTTCAAGGTTCACATCTGAACCTTTCACTTTATATTTCAGGAACCCGCTCTCTGTATCTGTGAAGGCACAGAAGATGTGTTGTAATCTGGGTTCTGAATGGGAGAACACCACCACAGGTAACAGCAGCAACACAGGGGGGAAAGCACTTTCACCACAGGACGTTGCACTCTATTCCTAAAGAGTGCTCCTGCCTCTACCAGACACTTCCCCATCACTTCTGCAGCTCACCAGTGGCTGCCACGCTCTTTGCACTCACCACGTTCATGTCTCTTGTTTATCCTCCACATTTCAGAGCCAGAGGTGACAGGGGAGGAAGGTCACTAGGGCTGGATCATGCTCTGTGAAAGTGTAAGGTCAGATACAGGTTGCAGCTATCTTTAATTCTAGTGCATCCTAACTCGTGGGTGCTGACACCTGCACCACCCTCACAGTCCTTTAACAACTCAGTCCCTGTGTATCACACAGTGATGGAACATTCAAAAGAGGCTCAACTATAAAACTTGGTAGCAAGAAAAAGCTTTTAATTCTACAGTGCTCTATTTCAAACAGCAGCTCAGTCCAACTGAGTCACAGGGTCTGCCTGCAGCTGAGTTGTAGCATGCCTCCTGCCATTATTACGGATGTATTTCTGTGAGTACAAAGCGTTTGAGTGGAAAGGATTAAATGGCTTTATATGCACAGAAACGGTAACGGACTGAAGCAGAAGGAGCCATGAGATCATCTACCCCATCTCCCTGTTGTATTTCACTGTTGAGAGCAGCTTTCAGTCACAAGCAATGGGCTTCTGTGATACCTGTCCAACAGGGGCGACTCCATTAGCTAATAAAATGCTCCAATAAGACCCTTTCAGAAGTAAAACTGGTACCACAAGGAGGGGGTAACACCATGAGCAGACCGTTTAAGTCAACTTCAGGATGCATTTTCTTGACAGCCACAACTAACAGCTTCCCATGAGCTGAGGGGTGTTGGTGGAGAAGTACTGCCTAAATCACTGTTCACTTACTTTGTTATCTCCTTCTACCCTTCCATCCACACCAGTTCTAGTTCTCGCTCACTTGGAATTTCAACAACCAGTTTAACAATCACCTATAACACTGCTGTATGTTAGGGCTGGCTACAACACCTATTCAATGACATAATCAATGGCTATTCCTTTAATTAAACATGCCATTACATCTCAGTTTAGTTGTACACTCACTGCAATTAAACAAGAATTTCAACATTACTTTTCTGTATGAAGCCAATAGCCATTCAGCAGCTTTCCTCTCTTCAGTTCTAGTAAACAAGGATGAGCCATAAGGAGCACCGTAATCCATATGTAAAGATCAGTATTCCCTGAAGTTTGGGGTATTTCAGGTTGCTGAAGGCGAGTGCAAGAAAACACACAATGTAAAATGGTCTCTGGAAGATCACCTTCACTAACAAACTAAGGAGGTTTGGATCCTCGGTCAAAGAGGTGATTCTTGCAATTCAAGGTTCAAGAAAGCACTGAAACTTGAGGGCAAATTACTTCTCTTATGGCTGGTTTCATACCACTGAACTGCTTTCCCTGGTTAGTCATAACTCATGACTGGGTTAAATGACCTGAGCAGTCAACTCCTCTCTCACCATTCTGAAGAGAACGAGACTCTCCTGCTTTGCTGGGGTTTCCAGTAAACTGTAAGCTTGAGGTCTGTGAAATAAACTGGGAAGTGAGGCAAAAGAGCCACTGAGTCAAAATAAGCAGCTTTGTACTTGAAGCTTTTGAGGCCCTGAAGCACGTTTACCTTCATCTTCAAGAGCTGTCTTCTCAAATAAAGGACTGCTGCAGATGTTTGCCATATCCATGCTCAACAGATGCTCTTCTCAAGCCATGCTGGCATTGGAACAGGCTGCCCAGGGCAGGGCTGCAGTCACCGTCCCTGCAAGTGTTCACACAGCGTGGAGACGAGGCCTCAGTGCCATGGGTTAGTGGTGGCCTTGGAGTGCTGGGCATGGTTGGACTGGGTGAGCTTGAAGGGCTTTTCCAGCCTGGTTGCTTCTATGAATCTATGCTCACCGTGCCTGTGCACACAGTCAAGGCCTTTCCTAAATGCTCTTTCTCCCATAATGGCTTTTTCTCTTCCCCAAACACACACATTTTTACCTCATAAAGTGATACTTCTTTACTTTTTCCTCAATATGGAATACAATTAAGCTAATTACCTTTGTAAGATTAGTTAGTTCACGTTCTCACCCAACTTTACCAACTGGCTGAGAGCACCCATATGGGTGACACGGGACCTGCCGTGGGCTGCTTTATCAGAGCCACCAGATACTTGCAGGCCCAACCTTAGCATCACTTAAGTATTGAAAGATGCCGTGAATAAAGTACCACTCATCCCCAGTTAGAGGCTTCTCTGTGAATGGGAATTGTACCTTCAGCTAAAAACCGCAGTAAAACCAATCAGAGAGACACTTTTTCCTGTGTAGGACGCGAGTGTTCAGGATGATAAAACCCCACTGAATTAAAACAATTGCCCTCTAGACACTATTTCAAATAATGTCTTCATTGTAAGTGCTGTCCCCACAGTTTTAAATGTGCATCTCAGGCTTCTCATTCCTGCTTCTTCTATCTTTGCCTGGCCAAAGGCACTGCAAGTATAGGACACAGCACCTTTCATCCCCACCCAAAGCTGCTCTTTCAAATGCTATCTGGGGTGGTGGCTATTCACAGCTGCTCAGTGTGACCTTACTCCCAGCTTTTAAGGAACAAATGCCACAGAAGATGGTGGTGTCAAAACCACCAGCTATAGCTGATGTGACAGCCCAGCAAAGAAGTCAATGGGATGGTAACTTCGGAAGCGAAGCACAACAGGCTGGAGGAGAAAACCTTCCCGTGTTGTGGCCCATCTTATGCTTATCCAAGGGCATTTAATGGTACTTTTCCTCTCAGGCTGTCGGTGCTGAGCTGTTCACAATCACTGCAGCAATCAAATCAAACACATCCCTTGGTTTGTCATTCATAGCTCATGACAACATGGCCAGAAATATGCCGGAGGAGCGATAACCAACATAAACATACAGCAAATAGGCACCCATGCAGGTGAGCACTTGTGTGAATAAAAAACCTAACAGATCCATTGATCGTGTTTGAACTTACTAAATACAAAGATTTCCTTCATTAGAAATCCCTCTCCGAGCACATACATTAAGCTGGTAGTGCCTAGAGGAGGTATAACAAATGGATGCACCAGTTCCCATGATGGATCAAATGGATCCATCACTTCTGTAGGCTTGAACACTTACTTACTCTTATAGAGTCACATAGCTTTATCTCTGTGTAATGAACGACCAGGCCCAATAAAGCATTTGGAGCCTCTAACGTAGCTGCAGAGTAGAGTATTGCAGCTGTAATGATTATGTTTAAGGTGTCAACCCCCAAAGAGGGATCCTAAGAAGAGACCGAGATCCCTGCACAGTGCATGTGGAGTGTGCAGCCACCAAAGGGCATGGAAACCTGCACGCTGAGCATGAAGTTCTCCAAATTCCCTTTCCCCTCTGGAGCTCAGCCTGCTAAGACATCAAATGAAAACTGGTGCAGAGACCACAACTCCAACCTCTTCTCGGTCCCCCTGTGCTCTCCTGTAGTCCTCTGCCCTTTTCTAGGTGAGTGAAGGTCACAGTTAGCTGCTGCGGCACAGTTTCCACTGGAAGGGGAAAGGCTGGGAGGTCTGCATGGTTCCCATGTAGGGAATGAATCACATCATGGCACAGGGACTCAGCAGGGTCTGGAAATTCAGCCAATTGTATACCCACGGCAGGAATTTTCTGGCAAATACAAGCAAACCAGCTAAACCCAACAATAAATTCCCTAGATACACACAGTGGTCTTTTGGGAGGTGTTTAATCTGCCATTTGCTGCATGTCCTTGGGCAGGTACATGTGACTGGACCCTTCACAGAACCAAGGTGCAACCGATTTACACGTTGCTTAATGAAAATGAATGGCAACTCTTGCCAGGCAATGCAAGTCAAGCAGAAGAACACATTAAGATCTGTGCTCCCAAAGACACCGCGCACTCCCTACCATGGCCACAAGTTGGTTTTTGCTCTCCAGAATGTAGAAGAGCTCATTCTAAAAGGATAAAAACCTTCCTGGCATTGCCCCCCATCCATCACAGCGTGCTTCCTTGCTCCTCTTTACAAATGGTTCAGCTGGAGTGAGCCAGACACAGACCGTGTGTGTGGGAAGAACAAATCAAGTCAGACAAGTTCTATTTACATTACTAATTGCCAACTCACTTGCACAGGCCTGAGCAATGCTGCTGGACCATAAAAACAAGAAAGGAAAGTTACAAAAGCATGAGCGTTCCAGGTGTGCTTTGGCAAGCACATTGCAGCCAGGGATTGCAGACACACCATTACAAAGACTTTGTGGCCTCCAGAGCCTGTAAATACATGTGAAAACAAGCAGGTATCTGTGACAGAACCCCCCCTACATCAGACAGCTTAGCTCTGATTTGAGAGTTCAAAACTCTGGTTTTATCCCCCCTTTATGGACCGGATTCTTGTTGCACTGAAGGCAGCAGCAAACTCTTTTTGACTCTGACAAGGCCAAGCTTTCACTCGATGTGTTTTGTCTTCTCATTTGGATGTGTGTGCAGGTTTATCCCAGGTTCAAAGCCATCTCCACCGGTACCTTGGAATCGTACCAGTTTCCTGGCAGCCTGAAAGCCACGCTGCCTCAAGGACTACTCACAGAGACACAAGGAATGTCTCCCACACGCTATATAATGGTTAATTGATTTTGGATGTTTCTTGACACCTTCCACTTGGAGGCCATTCTCTGCCCTTCAGCTTATACATAATGCGCACAAAGGCATGCTCCATGCTTGTTGTAAAGCTGTAACATTACCAGCTCGCAGGAGCATTGTCTAAGCACAAGAGGAGATGCATAAAACCCTGGGGTAATTATTGAACTGCACACTGCTCTCTGTCTTGTTTGATTTCTTTTGCTTTGGTTTCTATTACAAGCAGTGTTCTCAGCTCACTATCAGAGATACAAGATGTCTTTATAACCCACAAAATACCTGTTAGTGCAGTTTCCATCCTCTGTAACTAGTGAGGTTAAAATATTTGACTTAACAGCACTGAATAGGGCAACTTCGACACATCCATTAGACCCAGCTGCCCACAGCTTCATTAGCAAGCAGCACTGTCTGGCAAAAGATGTCTCAAAAGGAGACTTCCACATAGTGCTGCAGTGCTGACAAGTTCCACATGCCCATAAGCAAGCCCAGCATCAATATGACATTAAAAACAAACACTTGTCACCCTGTTGTTGGTGATCTCATCTGCAAACACAGGTTCATCTGTCATCTGCATGCCAACGACTCCCTGAGGTACCACTCCAGACTGGTTTTGCTCTGTCCAAACAATGATTCCAGCTGGCCTCAAATATCAGCTTTAGCAAAACAAGGCCACATACTGAGCTTATGCAAACCCCTCAGATCCCTCTTCCTGCAGCTCACCTTGCTGGATCTGAGGAGACCACCACCTCCCAGACACACCTCACCCTGATGGTCTCGTACAGCTTTCCCCCTTACCAAAGGGAAAGGGAAATTCGCTGGAATAATTGTTACCACCACAGCAGGTCCAGTTTAGGCTCAGATCCTACGTTCATGTTGCTTTAGGAGATATGATAGACATTTCTAGTTGTCTTAGAGGAAAAAAGGCAACTATAAACACACATTAAAACAAGACACAGATCCTCTGCATATCCAGATCTCCCCTTGAGTTCATCATTTCAAGGATCTCTCATCTTCAAATGTCCTTCAGAGTCTCTCTCTATCAGCTTTTCTCCTAAAATAACTTCTGACAAGTAACTCCTAACCCCCCTTAAATGTTGATTCCTATCACTCCTTTTCCACTACGGCTGTCTTTTCTGGCCTAATAATTCAATTTGTGCATGAGATCCCTCAATTTCAGTAGCTGTCTGCCCCTGTAAACCTCACAAAATAGGCTGACCGCAAAGATGTCTGGAGTTCTATGTGACCTCCATCAGTGTGCTCCATGGGTTAGGGATTGCCTTCTATTCATGTACATTTTCTTTGTGTGTTCACCTCGTACAGCTCAACTTAGATATTTCACTGACAGATTTCATGCTATGGCAGTTCAAATAAACTCAAGTATTTAGACACTTGCAAGAGTGGGAATCATTACTGCAGATAACTCATCTTTGCGCTACTCGGAAAACCAGTGACACCCAGGACATGTTGGAAAGTGATGACCTTTAAATGGCGATTACCATACAGGAGAAGTATGCAAGCAACCAAGCAATTACCATTTTCGTAAATGATTTTAAATGTAAGGGCACAAAGCCTTGAACAGCCATGCCTCCGATGCTCAGATGAATGGGCCAAACCCCTAGGAAGTGCCAAAAAGTTGCAGTTTACTGAAAAGCTTGAGTTTTAATGCTTACAGCCTCTAAAAAATGACTGCCTCGACTTGACAATGCCCCTTTTCCTGCTTTAAAATGCTCCTCAGAAAGACAAAAGGCTACCGTGCCCTGCAAAGGTAGAATGATGTGAGCAATCTACTTAGGCTGATGTGAACTGATGAGTCAAAATTGTCCTTATACAGATCTGCAATTCAAGTCAGACCTAGTATGCAAAATCCCTGGTTTCCCCTGAGCAGAACCTTAACTTCCCTGGAGAATGGAACAAAAATGGAAACCTCATCCTTACACTGGTCATAAGGTGGGTTTGAACACAAGACTCCAACAACTAGAAACCTGTACTACTTGACTTAATGTGTTAGATTTACTACCCCAAGAAAAGTAGGAATGATAGGATTATGAAAACAGATTATGAAAAATAGACTTGTACAGAACACAGATCATGAAAAATACACTTAGAATAAAAATAGTAGCAAAATCATGCTAGAAAATCATGATAAGCTAATATTTTGAGCTATACATTAACGGATTAAATGTTAATTCCTTTGTAACTCCTACAGACTTGGCTTCCATAGAATCTTAGAATCATAGAATGGTTTGGGTTGGAAAGGACCTTAAGATCATCCAATTCCAGCCCCCTGCCACAGGCAGGGACACCTCACACTAGACCAGGTTGCTCCAAGCCCCTGTGTCCAACCTGGCCTTGAACACTGCCAGGGAGTGGTAGGCACATAAAGCTTGGACATAGAACCCTTGAGGTTTTCTTTAAGTACCAAACATGTATAGACTTAAAGACTATATAAAATATATTTCATATACTGAAAGGAGGATTAAAAAGCTTGAAGATCTTTTATTAGAAGTAAAAAAGGCATCGTTGTATTTATGCTTTATGCAGAAAGCAACTAGGAATGTAAACGACTGAACAGGGATAAAAGTCTATAAAACACCAATTTCTGAGGAAAATTATGCTTTATGAAATGGTTCAATTTCCATAAAATTGTAAAAACTGTCATAAAAACAAATGGACTCCTGGAATCGATTCTTGCTTATTGTTATGTGACAGATGGCTTTGCCTGCCTGGAAGAGAGCAAACAGCTACCCAGTTGGTCCTCTCTGACCTCAGAGAGAATCATTTTGGACTATTCATTCATTTCTTGACAAGCCCAGTTGCATTTAAGCATCTTTACGACAGCTACTAAGTCATCCATGTGCAATTACAGAGAGGAGGTCAAAAGGAAGTAATAGTGATGAGCCCAACAGATGACACAGCTAGGCAATCTCAACAGTATTGCACGATGTAAAATTACAGTGCACTGAAACACCAAATGAGTATGGCAATCCTTTCGTGCCCACAAAAACAATGAATTAGGACTCCATAACAAAAACACCAGTGATAGTCACTGGGAATTACACTGGCCCTGAATTATGAGTTGAATAAACAGGTTGCAGGTTTCAGAACTGCTGGTTTCACTGTACAACCCGAAGCAAAACATCTGTCCATGTGAAAGAGAGCCTATTTCTCATTGTTTACCATGGCAGTATTGCTTTCCAGACAGCTCCTGTATTTATTCATAATCATACTGGGCTCCCAGTACCCAAATATCAGCACAGTGATAATTGTTGTAGAGGGACTCAGAAAGCAAACACATTCCAAACAATGGGATAAGTAATGGCCCCCTGCAATGTGAACCTGTAGAGTGCCAGTCACTGGAATGAAACCTTTTCATTCTTGCTGCTCTCCAACATTAAAAGCAGGTCCCATATTTGATGAGACCCCTCGTCAGTGTCATTATAGAGCAGTTATTGCAGACTGCCTGAATAATGTCAGTTGTGAAAACAACCATCACCCAAAATGTCAGCCCAAATCTGCACTTAACACATACACTGCACTTATACTTCCACATTTACACTACTTACCCCAAAATAAAGACAGTAAGATTTAATGTAGAGTGAAGAGTTCAATAGGCCACGTGGTGAGTAAGTGTTCAGTTCCTTCAGAGGTCATTCCCCCTCTGTGTGTCTCACACTGGAGATAACCACAGGTTGTCAGTACATTCACGTTTTGGGGTTTGTCAACACTTGCCACATTTCATTAAGCTGTGTTTGGACTCCACCTGCTTGACTCTTTAGAGGCCTGCTGGTTTAGTGACACTAAACCAGTGATTTGATGATTTCATAGCAATTTTCCTCTCCCTACCTCCACTCACATACACCCACACTTGGCTGACTATCACAGTCCCATCAGTGACTGGCAGGAACAGGTTCCTGAGTAGTTTTCCTATGCTTTTATCAATCCACTGAGTTTCAGCTCCTGGCAGCCTGTGTATAAGAGAAATTCTTGCAGCTGTCCCTGACATCATACCATTTTACCGTTCTTTATAGTAAGATTCAAAATACAGATGAATATCATAAACCCTGCAGAGTTTCTTTGCTGCAACTGCAAAAACAAAGGGGCTCTAAGGACAAGGCTAAATGATTTACAACAGAAACTTGCAGAGAAGACAAATCACCTTTTTCTCTCAGTACAGTGCTGTACAGTCATTTTCATCTTTTCTTATCAGCTGCCATTTCCAACACATACAAGAAGTTCTCTTATTATGCTAGGGAGCAAAAAGGAGCAAGCTCTTCAACCTGGCAGTCTTCTATCACCAATAAAAGATACAAAGACCCAGAGTCCAATATGATGTCACTAACCAGTGACATGAATGGCAATGTACTGCTCTATTGCTAATAGAAGAAGTCAGGGAAGGCTCATTTTCTTTAAGGATGAACTCAAATAGCTGATAACACATCCCTGACAGCATAAAAAGAAGGGCAATGCATGACAACTCTGCAACTACTTCATGGCAGATGGAGTGAGGGGAAGTAGACTCGCTGTCTGTACAGGTGATGGGCATGGGAAGGACAATTTTGGCTGATGCAACTGCCCATTGTGATCACCAAAGTGGGACAAGACAAGGAGGAATATATCAGTGTCAAGAAATGGATGTAGCAGCTGCAGAATATCTGCTTACATTGCCTCTCCTTCCACGTAGAAGGCTGTGTCTGGTAGATAGTACAGCTTATCTTCTCCATTGCACAGTTAAACAAATTTCAGCTAAATTAAAATCATGCCATTAAGTAAACAGTCAATCAATCACAACTACTTGAGTTAAAGCAGTTTAAGAAATTACCAACCACTTAGCTAGATTGTGAGATCTATGTATATATGCACCCACTAAACGGCAATGTTAAGTGGGCTGCCTTGAACCACCACTGCTGGTGACTTACTCTTCAGGTATTTTACTCCATGTGCAAAAGACTGGGTGCCCATACAGACAGCTGAGTTATCTCAGGCAAGGTAGTACTGATTCCCAACTGAGCAGACAACTCCCTCAGCTCCCTTGATGGCACCATGATGGATGTCCTGATTTTAAAAGCTGGGTAAATGATAAAATTCCAAGCCAGAAACTGCTATCAACAGAGGAAACAGGCTAGCACTATGATTTTTTATGCATCCATATTTTTATAAAACACATTCAAATTGAGATTAGTTATGGCATCACTTAGTTACGTTGTCCAAGGGGGTTTTGCATGTCAGAGCCTTGAGCATGAGCTCACAGACTCTTGTCATTAAAAGGTGGAAATAAAGAGGTGCAAAGCTGAAAAGATGAAAGTTTCAGGGAAGAAGTCCACAACACAGGCAGGGTCTGCCCCGTAAACACAAAATCTGCTGAATTCCCAAATAAATCCTTTTTCCTATAGAAAGTAAACACTTTAATTTGGATAGGAGAGCATTCTCTGGAAGACAAACGGGCTGTTTCTCTTTGTAACTCTCTAATACAGTAGAGATTGACCTTGCCATCCTCATTTTGATGCTTATCTTGAACAAACAGCATAGAAGTCAATGTCTGCTGCAAAAAAAATCCAGGAAGTGACTTTTCTTTATAAGTGCACAGCAAATCCTAGGGAAAATGTTAATGAACACTCAGGCAGCTGCTGTGGCTGGATGTGAACCACCTTTGTGATGCAGTGCTTATTGGGCCATTAAATGCTTGCTGAGACAAGTTAAACTTCAATCTTGAATTATACGATTAAGTCTTCCAGGGAGTAAGTGATCCTTTGTAGCTTTTGTTATCTCCAAATACATTTTACATAGAAGAACAAACATCTTCTTATTTTATATGCTGCTTTTATCTCGTGGGTGAATTTAGTGTTCAAGGAGTGGATGCCACTGAGCAAAGGCAACCCTAATGAATGCAAGGGATCTGACGAACTTCACCCACGCAGATGGGGCAGTGAACCTTACACCTAGCTTACAGCATCACCAGTTCTGCAGTCTTGGCTTCAGCTGAATAGACAACTGTGATCAAACTGTGTACAAAGCAGCTACCAACGACCCATCTTTCAGCTATCATCTAATCAGGACATGAACTGGATATTTTTGCCTCTCATTTTCTTTTTGACTATGGGAAAAAATTATGAAGTACTATCATTGCACTTTAATATTCATGATAAATATGCATAGGCTAAAAATAAAGCCTTGTTAACTTAATAAAGCAGTTTGTTTTCTCTCAAGGTTTCAAGTTAAAACTCCTCAGACATTTTTGCTGATGCGCAGCTAATTACATCACTGTTTTGCATTTGCTATTGCACAACGACCGTGAACAAGGAGTGCCTTAAAATTAGATGTTGCAGCCTATACACTTAACCTGATTAGGTCAATAATTGAAACATTAACACAGTTAGGGAAATGAAAGCAGAGTCTTGTTAAACAAGAAGTCATTATATACTCTAACATTGTATTCTTTTAAATGAAACTTCATGTTTTCAGATGCAGAATGAGCATCTGGATGTTTGCCATAAGATATTTATTGCCTTTTGCTCCTTAATACTGCCTGTGGCTGTCAATCTTCCACCTCTGGCTTCCAGGACCAGGTAACTGAGTCACAGTGCAACCCTTATCACGTCACAGCACAAAGCTGATGTGATGATCTCATTACTGCTCCAGGAAAAGGAATAAACTCAATTCCTCTTTACACCAGCAAATCTAGCTTTCAACAAAGACCTACAAAGGCCTTAACCGCATAACAGAGAGAACAAGTAACAGTGTGGCACCCTGTTAAGGAAAACTATTATCATAAACAAGATAGTGACATTAAAGCCTTTCAAAGAAAGACTCGGTGCTTTGCCAGATGATTTCTGAATTTTGAAGGAGATCTGAAGTTATCTATCGATACCTATCTATAATGGGTGAAGATACCTGGAAGTTACCTTTATGTCAGGTTAAAAAGAATTTTGTACATTAAAGAAGAGATTTATTGCACTCTTTCAAGCACTTAACACCATCTAAATTGGCTGGGAGGTTCATCTTCAAGCTCTTCATCCTGCTTTTAATATTGTATTTGGATCATTTTCTAGCATAGTATCAGACATGCAGAAACAAAATCTAAAATGACTAAATCTGACTTAAAAAGAATACTTGTCTGATCAAAGCCTCTACCTCACCTGTGTTGGTTTGGGGGTTTTGGTGTGTTTTTTAGAACTAAGTAGCAGGAAAAGCCTTATCTTCTAAGAGTTGCACTTGATTGCCCATAAAGATTTGAAGAATGATTTGGATTATCATTCTAAAACAGCACCCAGGGGAACTGGGTGGATCAAGGGATTGCTAATGAGATATTGAGTCTAAACTGCTGATTTAAATTCAATCCAAGACAAAGATCATGCAACTGGTGGACACCTGAAAATCTGTAAGGAATGAGGTGATGTTCTCACTCTAGTTTTAGATGGCCTACAAGTGCAAGGTCCTACACCTGGGTCAGAGCAATCCCAGGCACAGCTACAGGCTGGGCAGAGAAGAGATTCAGAGCAGCCCTGAGGAGAAGGACTTGGGGGTGCTGGTCGATGACAAAATGAACATGAGCCGGCTTCAGTGTGCGCTTGCAGCCCAGAAAGCAACCGTATCCTGGGCTGCATCAAAAGGAGTGTGACCAGCAGGTCGAAGGAGGTGATCCTGCCCCTTTATTCTGCTCTTGTGAGACCTCACCTGGAGTATTGTGTACAGTTCTGGTGTCCTCAACATAAAAAGGACATGGATCTGTTGGAACAAGTCCAGAGGAGGCCACGAGGATGCTCAGGGGCTGGAGCACCTCCCATATGGAGACAGGCTGAGAACATTGGGGCTGTTCAGCCTGGAGAAGAGAAGCTGTGTGGAGACCTCAGAGCAGCTTCCAGTGTCTGAAGGGGGCCTATAGGGATGCTGGAGAGGGACTCTTCATCAGGGACTGTAGTGATAGGACAGGGGGTAACGGGTTCAAACTTAAACAGGGGAAGTTTAGACTGGGTATAAGGAGGAAGTTCTTTACTGTAAGGGTAGTGAGGCACTGGAATGGGTTGCCCAAGGAAGCTGCGAAAGCTCCATCCCTGGTGGTGTTCAAGGCCAGGTTGGACAGAGCCTTGGGTGAGATGGTTTAGTGTGAGGTGTCCCTGCCCATGGCAGGGGGTTGGAACTGGATGATCTTAAGGTCCTTTCCAACTCAAACCAGTCTGTGATTCTACAATTCTAAGATACATGCTTTAAGACCACTGAACTGCCAGCAGAACTGGCATTCTGCAGTGAAACCAAGTAATGAATTGACAATGAAACAATTTGAATTAACTTTTACCTCTCAATAGGGCAATATAAAACAAGGATTCGGCTTTCTGGATCAGGTTTAGATAGTAATTATGATCTCCAACCTGCTTAAAATAAAGAGTTTCAGCCTCTAAGACTACTACAGTAAAGTCAAATGAAACATTTTAGTAACTTAAAAAATTACTATTTCATTTCCAGAGCAGCTACAGTGGGTTTTAATGACTTATAATTTACAGAAAGGGCAGTGGTAGATGCTAATGAGTGACTCAGACAACTTTTTATTATGCTTTTCTGCAGGAGTAGCCATTATCATGTCCACTGCTGAGAACACAGCACTCTCTCGTCCTCCCTCTTATTTAATAAAAGCAAATTAATGATTTCCAATCATTTAT
The DNA here is from genome assembly GCF_033783945.1 of Neopsephotus bourkii. Lineage (NCBI taxonomy): Eukaryota > Metazoa > Chordata > Aves > Psittaciformes > Psittacidae > Neopsephotus > Neopsephotus bourkii. The sequence goes on from NW_026902104.1 coordinate 283,628, forward strand.
GGACTCAATGAATTTAGACCCTAGTTTCACTCATAAATTACAGCAAATGTATCATTTTAATTAACTTACTAGTCAGAGCTGTTCTACAGATGTTTTGTTTGCTTGAACATACTTCAGGCTATGAACTATTTGCAACTCTTACTATGGTGATTCTTCATTTACTAATGGGATTTGTGACAGATCAACTGTATGACTTATTACTATTTCTCTTTGCGGACTACTGGGTCAAACTGAGAGTCCACCTCGTAGGCTTAAAGCTCTTTGCTCTTGGTACATGACATGGCTATCTATCTGTCTCAAATGGCTACCATGAAAACCAAGCCCATAGCCAGTATAGGGAAATGCACTGACCTTACCTACATATGAATCAGTGGGTTGGGCACACACTAATTGCCACAGCAGAGGCAGAGCCTTGTTCCCCTTACTCAGCCTCCTTCCCTCTTTCCTTCTCAAGAAGCACTCTTCCACCCCATACCCCAAGTCCCTTACCCTGCAGGAACATCCCTGGCAGCCCCAGGGCAATTACAGCCCATGCACAGGAAGGGAACCCACCAGAGGTACCAGAGCAAGGTAGCAGGTTCCATGCTGGTGGCCCTGCATGGAATGCAGGAGGATAGAGAAGTTCTTTGTTGTGTCTTTCAAAGGATCCTTAGTGGATATCAGGCAGAAACTCATTCTGAAGACCTAAGTACTTAGCTACCACCTTTACAGAAAATCAAGGTCTTGGGTCTGACTTTTGTCACCAAAGGAAGGAATGATGCCCTGCCTTCCCATTAGGTCTTCATTTGGTGCATGATTTTAGCTCCCCTGCCTAAACTCCCTTCAGGCATGGATCTGTAAAAGTGGGGTGTCATTTTCTGCCAGGAGGCTGCTAACATACTTCCTGGTACTCTTTTACCTTTCCAGACAGTAGATGTACGTGCATGCTTCAATTCCCCTCCCAAAGGAGCTGGATGTGTGATCAGAGAAGTGTGCCTCAGGCCCAGAGGTCTTTCTGGACCCAGACTTCACAGTCCTTCTTGTACCATTCAATACACTAGGGCGGGTAAAGGCAGGTGTCTTTAGGGTCTAAAATATCTTGCACTAGACACAAACATGCCACAGCCCTCCACCAACTAGCCCTTTTCATGTTGATGCAGCACAAGGACTGGCACACACTTTCTCCACACCCAAGCACCTTTAAGATGAGGAAAAGACACAATTTCCTTCCTATCAAGCAAGGCCAGACCTCAAAAAGGTACTCTACAAAGCTGGTGTCCTTTGACAGGCTATTATGACCATAGGCTGACCTTGTCCAAAATGACGATCTCATGACCATTCAGACACCAGGTAGTAGCCCATGAAAAGGGCTGACCAGCCACAGGGACCTCATTACTGGCCTCATGGACATTTTTCTTGGACCAATGTCCTGCAAGCCCCAAGGCCTATACAATTAGGATGATTTTTCTTCTCTATACATTAGTCAGTATTTCTCATTACTGAGTGCTATCTACAATTCTGCCATCCAGTCAATCTGGATCCAGACAAAGAGTTGCCACCCAGAAAGAGTTGTCTGCAACTCTTCACCATTAGCCTTAGTTTCAAATAATTCTGTATCATCAAGCATCTTTGCCATAGCACTCTTCATCTCTTTTTCCAAGCAAGTTATGAATGCATTGCAGAGCACAGATCCTGGTAGGCTTATGACAGTAATCTTAGCTATTTATTATTTCCTATCACTTAAGCTGCTATTAATCTGTGAGAACTTTCCTCTCTCTCATGGCAGCTTAGCTGCTTTAGAAGTTCTATTGAGAAACCTTAACAAATGCCTTTCCAAAATCCATGTCCAGTATATCAAGTGGATTGCAATTCCTCACACATTATTGACTCACTTGAAAGAACTGGAGAAATATGGCTTCCCTGTACATACCTCATACTGACTCTTACCTAATGCGCTGTATTAATCTTTCTGTTTACCTCCCTTTCTTTATTATCACACCTAAGAGTTCAGCCTTACAGAAGTCAGAGTTAGTTGTCTGCAGTTCTCAGAATGATCCCTGGAGCCCTATTAAATGTACTCGATAGGTTGCATACCACAATTGAAGCAATTCAGCAATTTCCTAGACAATTGCCATTGGGACCAGCTGAGCTGTTACTACTCACTTGATTAAACTGTTTCAAAACCTCTTTATGTAACAACTTAATGATTTTTATACAGTTCTATAGATCTAAAAACCAGACTGAGATGACCAAACTGTGTAACTTTCAGTAGCAAAAATCAAAAGTCTGAAAAGTGATCTTTGTGGTACAAGTACAGGGACTCTTCATCAGGGACTGTAGCTATAGGACAAGGGGTGATGGGATCAGACCGAAACAGGGGAAGTTCAGGTTGGATATAAGGAAGAAGTTCTTCACTGTGAGGGTGGTGAGGTGCTGGAACAGGCTGTCCAAAGAAATGGTAAATGCTCTATCCATGATAGTAGGGATGGACATCCCCAGGTAGGACAGAGCCTTGGGTGACATGGTCTAGTGTGAGGCATCCCTGCCCATGGCAGGGGGTTGGGACTGAATGATCTTAAGGTCCTTTCCAACCCAAACCATTTTATGATTGTATGATTCTCTGACTTCCCCTCGTCTTGTCTTCAAGGAATACTTCATGTGGCAGCCTACAAAACGAAGTCTGACGCAAAGATACGGCAGCTTCTCAAAACCTAAGTAGTGATGAATGACTACCTTCATTGCAGATGATGTGTTTTTTCATTTGATGAACTGATATGATAGCTATGACCATGAAGAGAGGCATCTTTGTCTCTACTGCAAGACAATTTGTTGAAAAACATACACCTCAGAGTATAACCTGGATCCCTGGCCTCGCTAAGTAACAAATATCCTTGCCAAGTAACACATACTGACCAACTTGGTAAACTGTACCGCCACTAATCCAAAATACCACTACACATTTCCGACAACCTTTTAAGTCTTAGCACCTCAATGTTTACGGACATAAACATGACAAGACATAAAACAGCAGACATTTGGAAGTCCTCTGATGGGACACCTCACCTGAAGGTAGGCTATCTTATCTCTTATCACCTTGCAACTATTTCTTGTGATTTCCCTTGAAACGTTTCCTGGATAAAGCTCCTGGAGATAAGACACTTCTTACTGCTTGTGTCTGTCTCTTATCACATTTCCATCCAAAACCGGCGTTGTGAGTGACACTTCTTGTATGGGGCAGTTTCTGAATTTGCTCATCAAAACTGAAACGAGGAAGTTTTCTGAAGAGCATGTTCCCACGTAATTGTAGCGTATACATGACAAGCATACAAATATAACACAGTAACATAATCTAGCTTTTGACTCTGAGAACAAATTGTGGGTGTATTAGTTCTTGCTTAACGTGAGCGCCACTGGGAAGTACATTTCAAAGGGATAACAAGGCTGTGCAAAGGACCAAGATTCACAAAACTATGAGGGTAATTTTGTGATGGGTGTGGACTGTGGGAGTATTTTGAATAGATGCTCAGAGCCAAGAAAAGCTAAACCTTTCTTGTTCTAAATGAAACAAAGCCTTCTAATAAAGACACCAGAGAAATGGAATAATGTTACTGCCATAGGACATGCAAGTGCAGTAAGCCAGTATATGGTAACATTTCAATGATAAGCAGAAATCACAGGTTTGCAGTGCAGAGACTAATAAAACACAGGAAGCAAAAATCAGAAAACATTGCAAATGTATCTGAGAACATAACAAAAATGTCTTAAGAACAGCGTGCTTACCATGCTACTGGAGGAAAATCTGCATAATTAAAAGGCATTGATGATTTCTGTAATGCAGGTGAAGGAGTAAGCACATCATTAGGAGAACTGTTTGTCAGTCTCGTTTTCAATCAGACACAGAAATTTCAGTGGCATTTGTATGAGTAAAAGTTACCAGAATGACCATATTTAAAGACGCATTAGGGCAACTAACTTTTAGTTTATCAATAGACCAAAGACCTTTGAGTATGGTGCCAATCAAGATCAGGGGGCTAAAAAGAGGGTAGGCTCTTGGAGGCTGTGGGACACAAAGCGCTAAATTAGGGGAAATGTCAAGGACTGGATGGGGTATGGAGACAGGCAGCTGATGGATACATAACAAAAAGTGCAAATACCAGATTGTTAGCAAGGGAGCTTCATGGTGAGACTGCTCTAAGAATGAGCTGGAAGCTGGCAACAGAGAGAGCACGGAGAGATAAGCAAAGGGGGGGTTATCTTCCTAGAACACAGGAGAGGATTTGATTAGTGGCAAGGGTCATCCCCAGAGCAGCTTCTCCCATGGAGAGCAGGGGGGATTTTAAAATAGGACAGTGGCATTTTATTAGGGCACAGCAGCTGAGAAAGGATTCTGCAGTGGCTAGGGAGCATGGTTCACAGCTTTTCCTCTCCTCTCCTCTTTTCAATGAACTCAGATCTTGGAAACTGAGCTGCTGCCTCCATTCGAGTTTGTTTACTGGGGTAACTGACAGGAGATAATATTCCCTTACATCTCTCCTCACAAAAGCCTGCAGCAACAGATGGACTTTGCAGCATAATCTAAAGGTCAACAGCTTCTGACCAGCAGACTAATGGAGAACAGACCAGACTGCAGCAAGTTCAGCACTGGGGAAACCTAATTAAAAACTAGGTTCATATTTAACCAGTGCTTCAGTATTGCACAAGGACTGAGGGAGTACCTGAGGTACCTAAGGTATGTTCAAACTAATAAATGCTTTTACTAAAAAGGAAAGCTATGCATAAATGTAAATCACATCCCAAATTCACTATTTCTAAGACACCATATATAACAAACAGTTAGTTTTCTCCATCAGTTAAAAGCCTCTAAGCACATCGAAGTTTTCCAAGCTCAATGTGACAAGAGAGGTGGATTCTGTCATGATGCATCTGAAATGGTTTAGCATTATTTTCATGGGTTATATAGATGAGGGAGGGATGGCAGAAGACTGCCACATGGACGTCCAGAAGCACTTATGGTTAATCAAGACTCTCGAGCTGCAAATTTGAAATGCCCTGCTTCTCTTCAGCTAAGAAAACAGTTTCAACCCTGCCAGACTGCTCAGTTTCCCACCCTTCCACCAAAACCCAAAGCTTCAATTGCCCAAGGGCACATCCCTCAGCTACTGAACATCCCTCAGATTCACAGGGACTAAACAAACATGGCCTATGCTTCGCAGTAATGCGTACAACTACAGCACCCCATCCAGAATAAATGAAACATCAGTCAGATACCATTTTGGACAGCCTTTCAGTAAGAAATCATTCCAGTTCAGCAGACTGTAACATGGGCAGCTGGCCAGTAAAACCAGTTGTTCTCATTCCACAGCAGAAATTATCAAGCAACAAAACCAGCAGAGTCTCTGAATCATGGACTCACGGAATGGTCTGAGTTGGAAGGGACCTTCAAAGCTCATCCAGTCCGACCCCTTGCAATGAGCAGGGACATCTTCAACCAGATCAGGTTGCCCAGAACCACATCCAGCCTGGCCTGGGATGTCTCCAGGGATGGTTCATCCACCGCCTCTCCGGGCAACCTGTGCCAGTGTTTTACCACCCTCATTGTACAGAATTCCTTCCTCACATCCAGCCTGAATCTCCCTCTTTTAGTTTAAAACCATCACCCCTAGTCGTACTGCAACAGGCCCTTGTAAAAAGTCTGAAGCACTGCATGGCCTCTAAACTGACAGGCAGAGGGGAAAGATCACCTTGAGGAGAGTTACTGTCCTTGGCAATAATATTCTATCATTGAACTTGACACAAACACTGGCTTTTAGCTATAACCTCTACACTTGCACAGATGCAACCATATAAACAAAGAAAGCCCAAATCACTAGATAGCACAACACTAGTAGTAGTGTTACAGAATTGATAGTTCTGTAGTTCATATTGCAGAACTTATTTGGTTATAATTCATTATGATACCCCTCTTTTGCACACACTTTTCTGAATATGCCTTATAGGAAGAAGCATTCTTTATTTTAAGAAACTTCTGAGTTTCTAAGCCTGCTGAAAGAATTTAGCTAAGAGGAGCACAGAAAATACATATGCAGTAAAGGAAGCGCGTATTTTAAAGAGCTGTCTAAAAGCCAGCACTTTGATTTTGTCCCAGTTTGATTCCATGGGACCATGGAGAAGATCAACCAGTGGGAATTCAAACATTGGATCACAATAAATCAACAGACATGAAAACATTAGCTCAGGCATTAAATTTACATTTTCCAGACCATTGGCTCTTGTGACCCAGAATATACTGGGAAATTTGAAGTTCTGCAGTCAGTTCTGTAGCTCTGATACACTTTAGCCCAAAGCACAGTCATGAAGGGCAGGCTCTCACTTGCCCTCCACTGGAATATACTTCATATATAATAATATATATTCAGTAATACATATTAGGCATGGCATATTTACAGTCTTATTACACATAAGGGTTGGGATAATAAAGCTCATGCTCAGTCTCAGACTGGGATGATGCACGTACTGTTTCAATGGAAATAGCAGCTGTTTGGGGACCATACAATCAGCCGCACGAAGCTTTAGCATATTCAGAATTTTCAGGTATTTCTGGTTATATTATGGAAGAAATCTTTACTGAGCACATAAAAAGCTGCCACTTTTTAGAGGGTTTCAAGCCTCTAAAGAACTTTCCAAATCAGAGTTTTCAGGGGATGGCAAAAGCCATGTTGTGTAAAGGGAAGTCAAATCCTCGCCACAGGCAGTAACTTTTCAGAGAAGCACAGTTAAAATGAAGTCATTGATGTTTTTAGAACTGTGACATACTAACAACAACAACAGCAACAATAACAACAACCATAATGTAATATCTCTTAGTAATAGTACAGGAAACTGTGGAAGTTTCATCAAATATAGGTTAGGAAAATTTCAACCTGAGGTCGACACCTATTATGACAAATTAAAGCCAAAACATCCCAAAGTTACAGGCAACTGTTATACAATCAGACAAGCTGGAAAAGCCCAATAATATCAACCACTCATGTCATATTCAGCCCTGTCTAAACCACAGAGGAAATGACAAAGTAAGTAGTTTGGCCTTTTTTTTTTGGCTAAAGTGCTTTTAGCATGCTCTCCCTCACTAGTATCACCACAGTGCTGCTGCTAGCTGTTGTGCTGTAGTAAATGACTTCCCAGGATAGCTTTGTTTCTCTTCCCCGTCCATATTATCTTAGAAATCATACTAGAATAACACTGGTGACATGTTTAAATACATCTGTTGTTACCACAGTTTCAACAGTGGTGCACAAAGGCTGTAGTGACTACCTCCTGCTCTCTACCATTCAGTCTACTCAGCAGATCCAATGGGGCATACAGAAATGTTCCCTTTTTGATATCCTGGTTGAACAACAGTTCTCCTGGACTTCTACCTTAATCTGCCCTGTAGGAAATTCAGCTAAATAAAACCCAACATAATAAATGAGCTTGTGATGGGAATATTGCCCAGGTACTAAAGAGTATTTCATATTCTCAAGCACTATCAAATAAGTTACAGAATATTTGTAGTGCTACAAACAGAATATAATAAAAACACATTTTTGAAGTTTTCCCATAAGTTACCAATTATATATGATCAAACATCTCCAGTGCAAAAAATATTCTACAGATAAAGTTTTAAATTCACTCATTCCTCCTCATTTCAACTGGCCTTGGATGCCTCATAAATTGATGGCAAAAGCAGACACCAGGTATACAGTATGTGACCTTTCTGTGACGTATGGTGAAGGGCAATGGGACTCCCGATAAATAGGGACTTTTGGAGAGTATGTAAGGCCATGACCTATAAATACAGAAGAGGTGAAACCCATAATACTCCTTTTCCATCAAGAATAGGCACGGATCCAGATTCTTATGGGCTTTATCCACTGAGGTTAACCCCTGGCTATTAGAAGTAGGATACTGGGGAAAACAACATATATTGAGACGATGATCACTCAGGTGAACACAAACTACATCCCTACCTTGCTCCCCCTAACAGAAGTCATGGCTGGGTTAAGAAGCACAAGGCAGGGATAAAAATCTCCCCTTTGAAAGAGATAGGTCCCTCTCCTGATGGAAAGTCAGAAGAAAGCCTGGTGCCTCTAGCCTAGAGGTACATCTCAACTCTTCCATGAGGCTACTCTAAGAGTCTAAGCTCTGAAAGCATCATGGGGCACAACTTGCTCATACTGTGCTACTGAGTTAGGAGTTTCTCCCTTGTAGCTTCAGCTTAGCTGGGACTAAGCGAAAGAAATGCCTGTTATTGATGCACACCACAGAGGCTATTCCTCACCAACCTGTCCAAGCAAAACTCAGACCTATGAGGGTTGGTCTTCACAAGTATCTCAAACAAAATGAATTTGAATATTTGGTAATAGTTTGTCAAAGTAATTTTAAACAAAAAACTACTTCTATAGTTACTGGGATACTGGACAGATGGGATTTAAGATCATAGAATAAGCTGGAATTAATACAGCAACTTTGTAGCTTTCTGCATGAGATATACTTATTTTTAGAAATAACAAAATTAAATCCACAGGGATCTTATCAAGTCAATAAACCCTTTTTTTTCCTCCCTCTGAAATCTTATCCATTAATACTACTCTCACATATGGGAGAACTGAGTTGAACAATTACTTTAGTCAAGGATTTATGACTACACTGGGTACGAAAAATCTACCCATGTCAGTGGCTTGTTCTATAGTATGTAAATTACCATAATGATAGCAAGCAATTTTCTTCAGTCCTTTGCTCATTCTCCTAAACAACAACTTTCCAATTTATCAAGATAAGTGAAGGATTTAATAATGCCTTTTAGTAAATTTTGATTTGGAACCAGGGTGCCCTACAACACGGATACTGGCATTCTGCGCCATGTCAAAATAAGCTCCAGTTCCTTCAGGCTGTGATTTACTTACTGATCCTAAAGCTGAGGAGATGCTAACTAGAGTCCCCTTCTGTATCTGCTTACAATAATTTAACTGAGACTGAAGAAGATCAATTAAAACAACTTTCCACCTTCTCCCACTGGGATATGCAGGTTTTGTCACTTTACTGCAATGGATTGTTTCTAACACTACCGTCAAATGGCTTCCAGTAAATTCTTTATACATCCATTGCAAGTGAAGTTTTTACTTTTGCCCTCTTAAGGACTCAGTTAACTAATGATAACAGATCATAAAAGAGAACATTCTGAAAGGTATCATTTTCTTTACCTGTGCTTTTCAGGAAGATTTCTAAGACGTCAAAGACTTTCATGTATTAAAACCTTCTGGTATATAACCAATAAAGTTTTAAAGTTTGGAGTTTCCTTCATATGTTCCAAGCATCATATTCACGGTAAGAAACGACTTTACCTAGTCTCATACTTAGCATAAATGGGAAAGAAAAACAATGTTTTATTGTGCAACTAAGCCATCTAAACACTTAGTAAAAGCAGAACTGGGCAGATGTGATGGCTTAGTGGTGGACTTGACAGTGTTATGTTTATGGTTGGACTTGATGATCTTAAGAGTATTTTCCAAGCTAAATGAGTCTATTATTCATAACAGTCATTAATACTGTTTATTTTACTCTTGACGGTGGTTAAAGGTTTGGTTTAGAAGAACAGCGCCACAGCATGCAGGGCAAGCTATAGATATGGTGAGTCTTTCTGTAGACCTTAGACGAGGCATAAAGTATGGAGAGAAAAAACCCACCACATAGCCAACCAGTTATGGAGAAGCAAAATGCAGGCTTAACTCTACCAAAATAACATTTGTAATTTGGAGACTAAGAACATATTCAAATTGTTAATTGCTCAGGTAAACTAAGCCAGGGCTATTAAACATTGTGCTTTGCAAAGTGGTGAAACGTCTATTGTTTTTGTGCATGGGCATATCACTACCACCCAAGATACAACAATACATAATTGCACCCTGGCACTTTTACTGGAAAGAGCATGTTCCTCACTGTCCTTTACATCAGCTTTGACATCACCAGCATGATTCTTAGTTTGCTCTAATCAAAGGAGGGGCAAAAACTATAAAGTTTCTCATTTCTCATATTTATAGTATACATTTTATAGTTTCTCATTTCATCAGTAACTTGTTTTAATAAACAGGTAAATAAAGCGTTGGAAGATCAAATGACTTTGGGGGAATGGAAGGTTGTTTAATCCCTAGGATAATATTGATGGTGAAATGAATACGAATAGGCACCCTTGATACACTGCTGTTAGCCACCCAGTCCTTGATCATCAAAAGTCAGAAGTGACCATCTAATACATGTTCTCTGAGCCAAAAGTGTTTTAGAGTTGAAGGAAAGCAGGTATTTGTATGATCACCAACATTAGCTTTATATATTAAAAGCTTCAAATTGCAAAAGGACTGAAAAACCATCTGTGATAATATTTTTATAAATAGCCAATAATGGATTCCTTCTCTGTGCAAGAAAGAAGCATTGTAGAGCTGGAAATTGGATGCTGGGTAGAGGCATACTACAAAACAGAGCAGAAATACCTAAGATATAAGTGCAGACTCCAAACGAGCAAAGAGCACTAAACCCAGCAGAATCGTATCTCACTCTTGTACAGTTGTACCTCTCACAGCTTATAGCTCCCCATCAATGAACTGAAAATGACTCACCAGTAAAACCCATTCTACCTTGTGGCAAAATTCCCTGCCCATAAACAAGATGAAAGTAACTACTAATTTCATTTCAAATTAACTGTTCATTCTGAAGTTTCAACGGTCCAAATATGAAGGTAGAAATCTTTCTTTCCTAAGACACATGAGTAAACTCAGAAAATGGATTTCAAATAAAGATATACAGAAAATTAGGCTTCATCACCAAGCTTTTTCCCATATATCTGAGTAGTCATTTTAGAGCTGGGACTCACACCAGGACAACTTCACCATCTTCAGACAAAGCAGGCTGGTGAGCCATTAGGGAAAGTTATTTCAAGTAACTTTGAGCTGCATTCAGTGACATAAAGATGAACTTTGTCCTTGCAGTGGACACAAGAAGATGGAGAAAAGGCCCATCACAATGAGCTGACACTTCTTTTGCCTGTTTTTAAGGCAGCGGCAGACATTTGGTTGGAGAGATATGTATCCTAGGAAGTTGCCCTACACTGTGGAAAATGTGCTGCTTCCCAGCAGTCAGGGCAAAAGCGCAAATGCAGTACTGAAGACCTCAGGTTGTTCCCTCTTCCATGAACACGGAAGATGAGGAAAAGGATCAGGGACAGCAGGCTCTGAGCAGGAGGCAGAAGCGATGGGGAATAAGTGGGGTTATTTTACCATTTCTGACATGCCACCCTACCAGTTGCCAAGCAAAAGTGGAGGGTCCAATTTAAGTCTATTAGTGATAGCTTGCTCCTGACTTGCTATAGCTATGCCTGTGCTCTGCAGTGTCAGGCAGTGACACACGGCAATGTGTGAGGGACTAATGGCTTAGCAAACACCGACCAGCTCTTTCCACAGCCAAATAACCACTGCAGTTCTGGTTACTTCTTTGAGATGTGCTTGCTCACACTGTGAGAAGACTCAGCCCACTGCTTCCAGTTACGCAGTGGGTTGATTCTTTGCAATTCAGGTTTTAATTTACTTTCAGACTTTTCCCTTCAATATATTTAATGAGCGCAATAACCCTGCAGAATGTGTGTTAGTCAGCTAATACACCCACACCCTGGGTGTGTTCTAGCCCTCAGCGACACCGCTGCCCCAGTACAGCCAAGATGTATGCATACTGGCTGACAAAAACACACCTTCCGTTGTGTTATTGCTTACATAAGACAGGACCTAACACATGTAACTGTATATTAATGACACACCTCGATGCATTGTTAAGCTGGAAACTATGGCTGTGCTCCATCAGAGGCTTAGGTGTGTGCTGTATTACACAGGGCAAAATTAATTAAGAAACCCTGCGTTCTTGCTGGCAGTAGCTGTAGTGAGATGCTGGGAACCAGAGGTCTCACTCCTCACTGACCTACATGGAGCAAGATCCAGGCCAACCTCCTAAGTCTAAATGCCTTTCAGACACAATCTCTAGCCAGAAATGTGTTAGGATGGTATGAGGAGGAGCTGGGCCTGGTTAGTTCCGACAAGAGCAGACTGAGAGGGGATCGCATCAATACAGATCAATATATCAAAGGCAGGTACCAGGAGGATGGTGCCAGACTCTTCCCAGTGGTGCCCAGCGACAGGACAAGGAGCAATGGCCATAAACTAACACACAACAAGTCTCACCTCAGCATGAGGAAGAACTTCTTTACACTGAGGGTGTCAGAGCACTGAACAGGCTGCACAGGGGAATTGTGGAGTCTCCCTCTCTGGAGACATTCAAACCCACCTGGACACGTCCCTGTGTGACCTGCTCTGGGTGGCCCTGCCTTGGCAGGGGGCTGGAATGGGTCCAACAGAGGTCACTTCCAACCTGGATGATTTTGGGATTCTGTGAAAACCCCCATTTGCCCAGCCCTGGTTGCAGGTTCTCCATCCCTATAAACCAGCCTGAGTGCGAGCTGCCTGCTGAAGGGGCTGTTCCCCTCTGCCCCATGCCAACCTCCCCAGCGCCAGCGCTGGCATCGGTGCAATCAGATGGTGAGAAATCAGGGATGTGATCTGGCCAACCCCTCCCATGCTTTCTTCCCTGGTTGGTTTTACAGTTTACCACTTAGGCTCATACTGGCACCAGAGAGGCGGCAGCAACACAGGGCTGGGACCTCCCTTTTTGACGCCAGCCCACACACAGGCTGGTTTAAAGCAATCACGAAACTGTATCAGGAACAGTGTCGGCAAAAACCTTCCCACAGACACAGTTATCCCCACAAGAAGTTGCCTTGCCCCAGTGACTTTTTCCCCTTGAATAGTGAGTTAAGGTGACTCTCTGCTGTGGAGCTGAGGGGGAGGTTTCCACAAATAGCTCTGCTGGCAAACCTCCTTCAAGTCTGCAGTGCAGTAGCACTGACTTCAACAAAGCAATGCTAAGAGATACCAGCAGTGATGCAGCCACTGGTGGTTTAATACTGATTTTTATTCCTTGCCTTATTTTCAGTATCTTATAGAATCCCAGACTGGTTTGGGTTAGAAAGGACATTAAAGCTCATCCAGTTCCAACCCCCTGCCATGGGCAGGGACACCTCACACCAGACCAGGTTGCTCCAAGCCCCTGTGTCCAACCTGGCCTTGAACACTGCCAGGGATGGGGCAGCCACAGCTTCTCTGGGCACCCTGTGCCAGAGCCTCAGCACCCTCACAGGGGAGAACTTCTGCCTTAGATCTAACCTGAACTTCCCCTGTTTCAGTTTGAACCCATCACCCCTTGTCCTATTGCTACAGTCCCTGATGAAGACTTACACATTTTCCTCTAAAGACATTATCAAACTATCTCTTCCTTTATGATTTTTTCCCCTTTAATGCTCCAAGCTTACTCACAGGGAAAGTTTTACCTCCAGCTGCCACAGCTCCATCAGCTCTCCTATCAGGCCCATTTGAAAGAAGTAAGGTGTTAATTAAGGTGTTAATGGCTACAGAAACACCTTTTTTTTTTTTTTTTCCTCTTTCCATTTCAAGGAAGAAACTGCTGGAAATTCAGCAGTTCTATGATAAGGGGGCTGGAGCACCTCCTGTATGGAGACAGGCTGAGAACACTGGGGCTGTTCAGCCTGGAGAAGAGAAGCTGCGTGGAGACCTCAGAGCAGCTTCCAGTGTCTGAAGGGGGCTACAAGGATGCTGGAGAGGGACTCTTCATCAGGGACTGTAGCGATAGGACAAGGGGTGATGGGTTCAAACTGAAACAGGGGGAGTTCAAGTCCTTTCCAACCCAAACCCTCTCTGATTCCATGATTCCTTGCAGAAATGTTAGACTGCATAAAAATTGAACAAACAGAAATGCCTTCACTCAGCACACAGTGCAGACAGTCTGGCTCCCAACAGCTCCAAACTAAGATTTGTTTATTCTCTTTCACCTTGGATTTGGAACCATTTCACTGTGGAAGAAAAGAAGGTATATCTTTTCTTGATATATTTGAGTGCCAGAATGCATGTATTTTTGATCTTTAAAATTAATTCCATACCAGAGAGCATCTTAATGATGAGAAAAGTGTTAATGTTTGCAGTAATGTGGGGTTTCACAAGCCAGCTGAGCTAACCTCCAAAGAGGCTTCCCCCCCTCTTCTTCCCTGCTGAGTCTTCCCAGTGCCAGTCCACAGTTGCTTTGGGTCTGGCACTTGTCTGATACCTCTGTGAGTGCAGCTAACTGACTAAACTGACATGAAGCTGTTGACTTTTTGCTGGGTTCATTTTCTGCCGGTGGAGTGAGCTGAACCAGCTGAAAGCAGTGGGGAACACTGGGGGATTCTTCCTTTTCGCAGCAGCAAACTGCTAAAATGGCTCAAGCATCTTGTGAAACCTCCCCTGAAGGGCACAGCTTTACTAAATTGCCTGATAAATTAAGAGGTTGCTATTACAGAGACAGGGCCAAGTTGTCATCCAATCTACATTAAGTATTTCAGCTCCCTAAAGTGGCAGAGAACTACCCAGGGCAGCAATTGCTCTCTATGTCAGCAAGTGGATCTTAAACACGTTCTGGTCCAAGGAGCCTGGAGGCTGATGTGAGGCAAAGCCAGTTGTGTGGCAGGAGTGGGAAGGAAGAAAAGAGCGAGCCCACTCCCCTTCAGCTGTGGTGAGAGCTGAAGCCTTGTGAAATCACACCCTGGTTTATGAAAACTCTTTGCAGAACCTCCCTGCCAACCTTATTTCTCCACTCCTGCTAACAGCTAACTGTGAAGCTCCTGCTCCCCCAGAGTCTTTATATAAACTGGGTGACTTATGTAGAAGCGAAAGCAGTGTTTCTCTTTTTTTAATCAACGTTTTCATTTCATGTAATAACCCAGTCTAACAGCCTGCAAAAATAGATGCAGTGATTTCAGATACTGCTGTACACCAGACTGCGTGTTACTGCTCTCCCAGCTCCATGAGTTGATCATGACCGTTCTTCATTCACTGCAGTGCAAAATCAGCACAGCTAGCTCAAATTATCCTGGCAGCAAGCTATATTAAGCAAAGGAGGAGATTCTGGTTGTAATGTGAAAGTTATCTTTGGAGATGTCAGAAAGATAAGAAACTTTACTTTCAATGCTGCAGTTGGAACTGAGTGGACAGGCCCCCTCCAGGGTACTCCCATAGAGTGCTGTGTCCAGCTCTGGAGTCCTCAGTATGAGAAAGACATGGAGCTGTTGAAGAGGCTTCAGAGAAGGGCCACAGAAATGATCAGAGGGATGGAGCACATCTGCTGTGAGGAAAGGCTGAGAGAGCTGGGGTTGTTCAGCCTGGAGAAGATTCCAGAGAGACCTTATTGGGGCCTTTCTATACTTAAAAAGGGCCTGTAAGAAAGGGAAGAGACTTTTTATCAGGGCCTTTTGTGACAGGATGAGGGGTGATGGGTTTAAGCCAAAAGAGGGAGATTCAGGCTGGATGTGAGGAAGAAATTCTGTACAATGAGGGTGGTAAAACCCTGGCACAGGTTGCCCAGAGAGGCGGTGGATGAACCATCCCTGGAGACATCCCAGGCCAGGCTGGATGTGGTTCTGGGCAAACTGATCTGGTTGAAGATGTCCCTGCTCATTGCTGGGGTTGGACTGGATGAGCTTTGAAGGTCCCTTCCAACCCAAACCATTCTGTGAGTCTATGATCGCACCAGCACTCTGCCAGGTGGCTCATGTTTTCAAGCCAGCACCTTTCTAAATGCCCGTTTTCAACTTTCAGCTCCTGTTTTTAAAACATTTGTGTCTCCTCAGTGGGAGTTTTGGGGTTTGTTTGCTTGTTTATCAATGCAGCATGCAGTTTGGATCCTTATGCTTTATGTTACAGCTAGACCAAGACTGGAGTGCATTTGTCAGGGGGTTTATGTCACCCAGAGATTTGAGGCAGCTGGTACCTTTGCCAACAAAAAAAGCTCCTTCTCTCAGCATATGCTACATCAGTAGTAGGGAAGTTTGCAGCATGACTGTGCCAAGCCAGTAACAGTGACACATTTGTAAGTGTGGCAAGACAAGACCTCAGAGGAGTGATCTTTAAACCCTGCTCTGATACGAATTTGCTCGTGGGGCAGAGGGATATTTTTCCATGACTTCTATTCAAACACGCTCATGCCTTTGGATTTTGGTTACCCATATCTGTTTTCTGCTGTGTTCTGATAAAAGCAGAAACCCTATTGCACAGAAACTTCAGATCCAATTTGCAGAAATATGTGCTGTCATAAATAAACAATGGAGCTGATGAAATCTGACCCATTCCAAACACAGCCTTGTGACCTGTTTCTGGCTCTGGCAGATGACTTCTCTTAAGAAAAAGCTGTTGAAATGCTGAACATTCACATCTGAAGTCCACTCCAAACTTAGTATCAACTTCAGCTTTAATAAATCAGGACCATTACCTCATCATTACTTTTAACTGCTAAAAGCAACTAACTTTATGGACTGCTACACCTGAAAAATTACTAAATGTTTCAGTTATTTTCTAAGTAGAATGAAATGTTGATGCAGTTCTTTAATCCCCATCTCCTCTCAGAGAAATTAATGTATCTCCCTGTACTGGCCTTACTTTCTATAAGTAACCTGATAACTCAATCCTTTCCCATCTTCTCAGGATTCAAAATAAATGGGTCTCTTAGTCTCCTCTTTCCTAAGGAATATGGTTTTGTAGATCTAATCCTTTTAAGTGACTGAAATCCTCAAGTCTTTGAATCAGTCAGGTTTGGTAATACTTTTCTGCAATAGGAAAAGCAGGATGCAGGCACCACCTCCCCTAACTCACATTCTGACATCTGTATTGGCACAGGAAAGCCTGCGGTTTTGCATTTGGAGTCGATTGTTCACAGACATGCAAGTATTTCACTTCTGAACTTCCAGAATTGGTGATCTTTTCTGAGAAATTATTATTCACTGAAACACGAAGTGAAGAAAAATTACTGAAGGGAAAGAGATGAAAATAAATTATTTCTCCAAAGAAGGTAATTACAGAGCTATGCATTATCTATGCAAGAGAAAAAAATCCTAAGTATCAGTGGGGCTTGTCAGGGTGCTTTAACGTGCCTGATTTCTTGCAAACACTAACTTACACTTTCCTGACACCTTAATCTATATGCTTCTGAGAAGAGCAGTTTGGCTGCAGTGTGTCACACACACAAAGTCCTTGCTGACTGAAGGGGAGGACATTTTTTATGCTATTATGACTGGAAACATCCTTACAAAACAAGTCCTCTAAAAGAACAGAAATCTGAAAGTTAACTTCTTGGTCTACAGAAAGTATCCGGTGCAATCCTAGCTGAGATCCAAATGTTAACAGCTCCACCAGAAAGGCCTAACTAATCAGTAAAGCAAAGGGAGAACAGAGGAAAATCCCCTGGATCCCTGAGGCCTGCAATCCACGAGGATGGAAAATAACCAACCCAAATATTGTGAGCAGAATTAGGTATTAATGCTTCAGTGGCTGCCAGCAAGAAATATGATTGAGTTTTAAACCAGATATTAGAGAAGTAAAATACATTTCGAGTTATTATGCAAACCAGACATTTTCTATGCAAATTCAGGCACTGCACTTCTATAATCTTCATTTTAAAACAGAAGTTGATGTTTTGATTGTACGTGGTGGGGTTTTTTCATTCTGAATGTCATGTGAAATTACTGTGTGCATCTGCAGGCTTTGTGGGCGGAAGGGATTGGCACAAGGAGGAATTCATTCTTGTGAAAACAAGAAGCTTTTTCTAAAGGCACGGTTAAGAATAAGAATGTAACACTTGGGGTAAAAATGGAACCAACCACTGTTTGTAAACACATCAATGTGCAAATGAAGCAGCATTACTCATTAAGTACACAAAATCCTTGCTTCAGCCCATGCATAAGACCAGCATGCTGGTCTCACTGGCCTCGGTCTCAACCTTCTCATCTCTCTAAGAGGTTATATTCTCTCCATCAGGATACCAGGGTTCCTCAACTTAATATGGACAGACTTGATCTTCTGAACACACCCCAGCTATTAATTCCTACATGATTTTCATTATTAAAGTGCAACACGGATACACTGATCGGAACGCTTGGCTTCAGTAATTCCCATTTTGCTTCGTCAACCGAAGTAGCACAACAGCTGTTTTACATTTAAACAGCTTATTATTAAATGTTTAACGTTAAAAACATTAAACACAACAGCCTTTTACGTTTAAAACACTATTCTAGACCTGTTGTATGTTTTCAGTTTACAAACCTGCTATACAGAATACTGGGAGGTAGGTGGAAATCCACAATGCACTTCTAAATACAACAAACCCTACTGGAACCTGCCTTAGCTTTCTCTCATCATTACGAAGTAGCAGTTTGTATACCTGAAAATGAGGAATGCTGAGCTTGTGGGCCCAGTGAGGCAAAGCAGTGAGTAAGCCAAGGTCTACCTTCAATCGTACCTTCAATACAATACAGAAGTTCTGGCATTTTTGGACTAATACAGGAGAACATTTTCTAGCTTGCCCGAACTGGTGCAGCTCTGCTGTGTCACTAACACTTAGGTGATTTATATGAGTTCAGCCTTTCTTCATCTAGTGCTAAGCTTCATCTCTTTGCATGCCAATAGTTTTCCAATGAATAAATCGAGAACACTTGATGTCCAACAACATCTATTCTATAAAGATTAGTATTCTATAAACACCAGTTTAACACCTTTTTTGTATGCCTTTTTCACCCCTCTTAATCTAAATTGCTCTAAATTTCTTGTTAATGTTGGGTTATGTTCTGCAGTTCTGTTCTATAATCACATTATAGGATTATGAATCGGGCAGTTTATTTCCAATTGTATCACTGGCCATCTTGGCTAAAGCAACCAAAAATTACTGAGTAGAATATTCTGCCGTTGTCAGACCAAGTGGCAGAAGCCTCAGTATGTAATAGCACTTTAAAATTATTTTGTGGTTGAAATTCATAGTTTCTTCTGAAAAATGCAAGGCTCTAAAGGTAATGAAGTAAAAAAATGCTTGAAGCGAGATTAACAGGAACCAAATCAGATGCACTTTTCTAAGCAGAAAATGGAGTAGGTTAAAGCTATCAAGGCCAAAAATAACCTTTCATATTAGCATGTTTTGAATAGAGGAGACTGGCTACTTGTAATGAAGGATAATGAAACTTGGATGGGTCAGAAGCCAATGATGGCTTGGGACTGACTCCATTTGAAGTCTTAGAAATAAAAACCTGAACTCTTGAATAAGACACTGTTTGTCACCCAAAAGCAATAAAGGGTGAATCAGCAAGCAGTCATCTTCTGTCTTCACACATTAATCATGCTGCCTCATCCTGCTCAGGTGACAGCCCACCACTAAGGCATTAGAAAGCTAAGCAGCTGAACTGAGTCTTTTTCTGAGGACTGTGCTCAGATTTGGCATTGTACTGATCTCTACACAGGAAGCCTAAGGAAAGGCTGCACAACTGAAGGCATGCTTTTTCGTGTATACCTGGTGCACAGCAGCGGGATGCTGATACAATTCAATCCCACTGTTCCCAAGGATGTACTGATTTCACAGCTTTCTGTGTCTGCAGGCAGAGTCTAAAACTGGTTACATACTCCCATAGCAGTTGTCTTGACCAAGCCTAGAAAAGATCCTTTGCTACTTCTCAAAGCTGCAATATCTTGTCATAACGTGTAGTGCCTGTAGCACTCGGGGCAATTCCTCTCTAATTAAATCTAGAAAATACAACAAGCTGTAGCCATCTGAAAAATCTCTGCAGCAACAACAGGCCAGCTGTGGCCTGCAGACAGCTCTAACACATGGCTACCCCAACAAGTATGTCGTGTGCAAGTCGGTGGTCCTAGAGGGATGCTGAGCACCCTTCCACTGTGGATTGCCATCCACTGCTAGGATTAGTCAGCACTTGTGTCAGAGCTAGGAGTTTATGATAAATACTTTGTTATTTTACGTTTAAAGGCAAGAAGAAACCTTATTTACTGGTTTATAAAAGAGTGAAATAGCTGAATAAACAAGTCTGCCTATGACCTTGAACATACAGGTGGTCTCAAGTAACTGCCTCAGTTAAATAGTGATATTACACAGAGATGTTTCTCTGATAACCTGACAAACGATACCACAGAGAAATTTTATCCTATCAGTAACCCAATAACCTCTACAGTTTGTACCTGCACTAACATCAGCACATATACAATAACCCATTTTGCTTAAGAGTCTGCTAGTTAAAGCCCTCAACAGTTAATTTAGGAGCAAGTGACCTTTTTTTGGACTAACAGAAATAGAAAAGGGAGTTTAGAAGATACAGAAGATCCACCTAATTATTAACAGAGATTAATTGCTGAAGTGTGCTCTCCTTGATATAAGAACTGCAGTAACACTAATGGAACAAAACCAATCAAGAACCAAGCTTTGAAAGTCTTCACCTTTTGTACGAGGCACCTTAGCACATCGTTTCTAAAAACATTTCTGCTTAAAATCTGACTGTCACATGGATAAATGTTTAAAATACATATAAAACTTTAATTGAGGATTAAAACTCTCTCTTTTCTGCTAAAACTCTTCCCCTCCAATTACATTTTGTTTGGCCTGCTCCCTTTTCTCTCCCCAGTCTTTTTCTTTGATCAATGAACCAATGCTAGTTAAATATACATAAAAATCAGGGTTCATCAAATTAGGAAGGCCGACTTGCCAAATTCAAACTCGTATCCTAAATATTTTCTTTCCATAAAGTCGTGTTCAGCTTTACAGCTAAGTCAAGGCAGAAAGCTTCAGCAGTAAGATACATAACAGGAACGTTTCTTACCTTAACCAGTTTTAAAGGATGGATTACAACACTACAGTTACTATTCTGCCATTCAAAATTAAAAAGCAAGTGAACTGCTAAAAACACAAGCTGTCAGAAAACCAATCATTTCCTTTCTTGGAACTTTTCATACTTGCATAAAAACAGTTTGCCTAACAGACATCAGCTTCAGTAAGGAGAAACACTACTTGTTTTATAAATGGCCACTGCAAAAGATTTATTTGACTTACATTACATTCTATCAATATTCATTGTTGGTTCCACAAGAGCTGTAAGAAAATAAATATTGGCTTTGAGTTTCATTACCAGTTCCCAAGTTTGAACCAAAGTCTCCTTAAGTGCATCTTCAATGAGCCAAAACATTTCAGGAGAGCATCTGACTTTTGCCTTGATATGATTCACCCAAAGAAGCGGTGAATGCCCCATCCCTGGCAGCATTCAAGGCCAGGTTGGATGGGGCAACCTGCTCTAGTGGAAGGTGTCCCTGCCCATGGTGGGGGATTGGAACTGAAGGAGCTCTAAGTTCCCTTCCAACCCAAACCAGTCTGGGATTCTAAGGCTGTTCATCCACACCAGAAAGTAAGAAACTGAGTAGATTAATGCGAACCAGAATAAATATGCAAACAAAAATGTTTGCAGACTCCCTCTTCAGTGCCACTCTAATCATGCACATAACTGAAGGATGCGTGAGTTTCCTGGGAGATGTGCATGAAACTTTTTATAACACTTTGCTCCCTCATCTGTGTTTCTAGTACACGGAGCACACCGATCAACATCAGCTACATGGTACGTTTTGAAGATTTAAAAAAGAAATCACTGAACAGAATAAAAATATAAAAGATTATAAAAAATATTAATCTCACTGAGAAGTAATAGTAGATCCCATTTTAATCAGCATTATTTAAAATTCAAGCTTTCAAGAGCTATATCTAATTCTCCCTGGGTTTCAATGACACTAGCTCGTTGGTTTTGTTCTTTTGAAGACTGCAGGGTGCAACTGCACCCTGTGAGTATCATACCCATCTCATTTCTGTATGCTGAAGGGATAGCAACAATCCCTCCCAAGTAATGCTGCTATCCAAGGTTAAGCTCAGATGCTGATAGTGGTATTTCTATCTGTTCTTATCTTGTCTCTCCTTTCTTATTTGCTTTAGAGCGCAGTCAGTTTTAACCCTCTGATTAAACTGTTATTAGCTAGCAATTTCTACAATGTTAAAACTACATTTTTTTTCAAACCTCAGTTTTCAAATGTGAGAACAACAAAACATTTGTGCCTTTTTTTCCTCTGTGACTTCACAAGAGTGCATAATGATCATTATGAGGTGGTTCCACATTTTAAAGTTAATAGCCAGATTGGAGCAAAAGCTGCAAAGGTAAAAATGCCATCAGAGGGCAAACCATTAACAGTGTCACACAGAAGTTTCCACCCACATATTCAGCCTGATGGTTTTGAGACTAGAAATGAATTAGGAAACTACTAGAAGGAACTGATTATGTATTACGTGGTATGACTCCACAAAGTTATTGACACCTGCTATTACTTTACTAGAAGCAACATGTATTTTGTGTTAGAGTATGAAGATACTCTTACATAAATGATTTAATGTAAATGAAATTATAATTTATGAGAACATAACCCATTTAAATCAATGTCACTGGTATCACATTTAGGTAAAAAGAAATAGAGGAAATGTGTCATTAAAATCACTCTAGATCACGGTTCTAAGTGTCCCTTAACATTCAAACTGAATTCACATATTCATACAGGACAGTGAGACTTTATGGTACTTTGGAAACGCTTCTCCAAAGGAAATCACAGCAGAAGTAACAGACAGCAAGGAGATACCCCTCATCAACTCCCAAACAGAAAAAATTACTAGTGATTTAAACAGTGCACACTGAAAGAGGCAGGAAGCAGTCAACTGCTGCACATTCTGGGCTGACTACCATCATAAGTCCATTGAACACTTCCCAAAGAGGTAAGAGTTTGCTGCTTTTCCATCTGTAGCTAAAGTAACAGGGTGGTGGGATGCAAAGGGGTTTGTTTTAGCAAACTGAAGAAAGAAAATTTTGCTTCCCATCAGGAAAGCCACAAGAAAACATTTAAGCACAGGTCTTTCTGTTCATGTTAATGAACCTGAAGCATCTGTTTAAGGTCTTAATGTTGGTAGTGACCAAAGTCCTTGTTCCCTCGCTTGTTCGTTCATCCATCCTGCTTCTGCTCCAGAACCTGACTAAGATTCTGTAGTGATGGGCTACAACTCTATGTGTGTGGGTAGTGCTGAACATGAGAAATAAAACCCTCTAGACAAAAATACCACCACCACCAGGAGAGACATGCAGTCAGCATGAATGCTGTGCAAGTCAATAGCTGTCTTCTCAGAAAGGACATATGATAGCTAGACTTGCACATAGGAACTGCAAAAAATATATATGACATTAGTAGGGCCAATATTTTCTCTGTTTTTGAGAACAATATGAACCATCTTAGCAGAAGTTAATAGTGCTGCTACGTTCCCTAAGCACACTGAAGACATGATGGCCCTATTTTACTCCTGAAAGCTCAAAACCCTTCAGTTTAGAAAGCACAAAGGTTCATGGAACTCTTTTTTACTTCTTCTTATTGGGACTTACTGACGGCTCCTCTATGCTTGATCCCATCTCTAGGCCAGAGAGAAACAAGGACACTGAAGCTTGCCTTGTTTTCCTTTAGGATGCTGTATGCCAGAAGGAGACTAATAACAGCTGAAATGTTTGCTTTCCTCTTTGTAGGCTCTGAAATACTACCCATCCACTTACAGGAGGTGGGAAAGGGTGTGGGTATTTCACTGTGATCTCCCCCCCTCAATTTATCTAGGCCCAGGAACATAAAGCTGACCTTCTTAGTAACAGGACTATGAGTCCCAAAGATCCTGAAAAACATAAACTAAAACCAACTCTTATACCACAGAGGTCACTTTGTAGAATGACAGAATTAGGAAAACCAAAGTGCATGTGCTTTTCTTTCTGACAGGTCTCAAGTTGTTTCTTTGTAGATGCACTGAAGTTGTCCAAATAAAACAGCAAAATGATGTACATAAATCACCTTAGGTGCTAAACAACACTTATTGCAAGGAATAAAAACCCTAAACCAAATAAAACAGCAAAGAAAACCCCCAAACCCAACCAAACCCCAACAATAAAAAGACAAAAAGGTCTTTTTTTGTTTGTTTGTTGGCATATAATCTTACTTTCAGATTTAGTTCTTTAACAAACATTCTATCAGGCATATTTTTTCTTTGTATATTGTGCAAACTGGCTTAGACATCTCCAATGATGAAGACGTCGCTACTATTATTACAAAGTCATATAAAAGTAGGTGAGCAGTTGTAGCCTAACAAACACACAGCTGAACAAAGGAACTGCTGACAAGCTGCAGTGTTGTTTTACTGTAAATTCTCATGTGTTCACATCGTATCTTAATTGTACACAACAATAACTAAGCTTCTCTCACTAGGAGTTTCTCAGAAATGGGCTAATGCTAATCATCTATTTTCACCCACATGGTTTTAGTGAAAAGATTAATGTCAGGAAAAGAACACAAAAATAATGAGCTGTGTGAGCCATTTCAGGGGCAGAAAACATTACAGTTTTCTTTATTTGATTTTTCTAGCTTTATATGAAAGCCAGGACTGCTCTCCCATAAGGCATCTCAATATTCTGAGCATTAGATCTATTACTATATTAATTATGCAAGAAATAGATAACCCATTTCCCTAAATTTTACTTCAGCATGGTTGTACTGGTGAACCGAAAGCCAAAATGTGCAACTCCAGCACCATCACCGAATATAAAGGCTGGCCTTTCTTACACCTGGAAATACATAGTTAAATATGGGCGACAAGTTTCCTTTCTCTTCTGCCTTCTGTTCTACAGCTGGCCTTAGGAAATGTTTATTTGGTCATTTGTACAAGTCTGACAAAGTTATTTTAGCTCTGATTGATGGCAAGATACAGCATGAGGCCCTTAATGGTGGACTTGGCAGTCCTGAGATAAAGGTTGCACTTGCTGAGCTTAAAGGTGTATTCCAACCTGATTCTATGATTCTATCTAAAAGAACATTGTCCAGGGAATGACTAAGAAGAAAAGGCCTTTTGAACCACTTCAGTGCTACACACTTCTCTTCCTTTTCACTCTTTTTGTCTGATTAATCCTTCTTAGTTACATGTCTTATGTTTTCAGTCAAAATCAATACCGCACTGAGTGCCATATAAACATACAGCTTGAGACACAGAGGTGATGACTGCATTATGTGGTGGCCCCTAGACACACACAACCTTTGAAAGGCCCTTCCAACCCAAAGTATCCCATGATTCTGATACTTTCTGTGCTGCAAGCGTGGCATCAGGTCCAGCTGTAGCACAGCCCCACCTGCATGCTTAAGCACACTGGGGTAGTGTGTTTGCAGCAGAGGCCTGCCAGAGCAACAGGGTTGATGGGAGGCTGGGGGGTATGGAGACTACTCTCCACTTAGAGGTGCAGCCCCACCAGTGGGGACAATCACTTCCTCATCTTCTGGATGAAGGTTGCCAAAACTTTTCTATTCTCATTAATAATAATGTGATTGTGGCTAGAAAATGTCCCTAAAAGACTTCATCTAATACTATAATATATGGTGGCTTTGGCGCACCTTCTCTCTCTGTACAGTCTTCCTGCATGCACACAACTTTGCTGGAGGACATTCACCACTATGGACATTATAATACAGCAGTCCAGGTCTGATTCACTTGCTTTGCAGAAGAGTGGGAGATACCTCCCTGCCCATCAGAGGGGAGAAGAACAGAAAGGTACATGAGAAGTGCAACCTCCTCTTTCCTTCCTCTCTGCTGGAATAGAGAAGCTGCAAGCTGAACTCCTCTAAATTGGTGGGGAGCTGGATCAAAGCAGTGCTACAGAGGCCACAGACTGCACAGAACAGGACACTGGATTCCTATCAGACTAAAATCTCTACCTTCAGTAGCCTCAAATTCTAATGTGCTTTGTACTGTTTGGGAATTACATTCAGAACTGCTGTGACATTGAGCTAGTATTATCACTGCTTTAGATTTCTCACCTCTAATCATTTCAAGACATTGCTATTATTTTTTCTCACACACATTCATCAGCAGTCAATGCTGCTCCTTTCACATTCCAATCCACATCTTGCCACTGCCCTCTGCACCTTGCCTTACTCCCAGATATCCCAGGGTCACTAAATCACTGTCAGCATGATTACATTTGCATTCTGCTTTCTAATCCAAGTCCAACCAGAAATATATTCATTTATTACGTTCCTGAAGTGTTCTACAAGGTAGAAGGCAGGAGTTGAATAAAAATATCTTGGCAGATTGATGCCTGGCTGCTACTGTTTTCTAGTAGAGATGGGCAAATTTGGTTCAAAGCCATTTGAACTTTGTGGGTCAAAAGCTTGCTCAGATCATTAACAGGTTTATCTCCCATTTAAAACAGATTGTTAAAAGGGGAGTAAGGAAAAAGACATGGATGCAAGATTCAAAAGCCAAAAAACTACTGGTGCTAGTTTTGTGTTTAGGAAGACTATTAGGCTTCCCACATACAGTAATCGCATATCACAGCAGCCTGTTTCACTCATTTCATTGTACTTGAAATGTACAACTTAAACTCCATTGGAATGAAAACTTTTAAAGCAAAATAATTTAGAATTCTATTGAATACTATAGAATTTATGTTACCCACTTAGTTCTTTTGTCTCTTCTTTCAATCCTTTTGTAAGAGAAATAAAGAGCTTTTTGCTAGGACTTAGAGTACGTAGCGATTTGGGATGCCAAATCAGAGCTTTCTGTAGGCCTGATATTCAGGACTAATAAGTACTTTCAGGAAATTAGATTTCCTTTAGAATCTCTGCAACTGAATTTGGGCAATTAAGGTATTTTAATTCCTAGTCATTTAAAAATCCTCTAACCATTATGTAGATGGAAATGCTAAAACATAAGCTATAGTTTAATGAGGAAATGTTAAAGGATTACAGAACAGCCTAATAGATGTACACACACAAGCACATAACAGTATGCTAATGTAATTATGCATTCCTGAGATCATAAACAGTTATGCAGAATTGAAGTATGAAGCTGCAAGAAGGGGAAAAGGATCTTGTTAAAACCTGTAGTGGTCAAAATGTAAGATGGGAGCAGGCATTTTGACATTCCTGCTCCTCTAGTTCTCAACATCAATTCCCACAAAGCTTTCAGTTTCATTTAAAAGAAAACAAAAAATAAATGCCAAGAAAAAATCAGGAGCTTCTGGTTCAGGAACTGAGCGAAGAATTCAAACCATACAACTAGAGGTGGAGTTGTATAGTAAAAGAGATGCCAAGAAAAGGAGCCTAACAAATACAATGGTGAAAGGGATACAGAGACTAGGAGAGCCTAAAAAAACCAAATCATTCATTATTAAATAACGTCACCTTCAAAATGTAATATGTGTTCCATTTTGGAGCTACAATACATGAATAAATTGCATGAGCATCCCTCTGGTGTCATCAGAGTTCCTTAGTAGAGCAACAGTCCTCTCATGCAATCCCAAGGGCCTATTATTTAGGTCTTCCAATGACGGCTGTAATTTGCTTTGCAGCAATAAGATTTTTCCTCACCAAACTAAAAGAAATATTGCTCTATTTCTATTAGCAGAGTCAGGGCCACATATAACTCACTGATGTATGGGGCATGAATTACTCTTAGCTATCTTATAGATCTGGACTCTGCAAAGAAATATTGTGTGCCATTTTGGGAATACACCCCCATTTATATTGTAAACACATAAGCTGTACTAATGGTTTAAAATGACAGGAGAGGGCCCTGAGCTTAATAAACAGTGATTCCTTTTATGTTTTATGTAAACTTATTATTTTATCACATCTGCTAAAAATCACGTATTAGAGCATTTAAATGCTTGCAGTACTCTGAAGAAAAGCAGCAGTATGAGGATATGTAAATACACTCATTTCCATGGGAATGACTCAACTGTAAAAGATGCTGGTCTTAACACTAATCTGCCTTGTGTAGACTGCTGCTCTAATGAAAACAAGCAACACTCAGGAACTCACTAAGGGATCTTAGTTAAAATGTTAGGGCTGACCAAATGGTGCTTTACCAGTGAGCTCTCTTTTGCTCCAGCACTCAGGAGCAGCACTGAGCCTAGATTCCCATCGGAAACCCTGCCTCTATATCTCTCCAAGACCACTGCAGAGGAAACCGCTGCAGAGAGCCCTGTCCCAGCCCTTCCCTGGAAACGCTGGCCTCTTGCATGAAAAGCCACAAAGGAAGCATTCAGTCAGACTGAGAACAAGGTATTCCACCTCGATTCTTTTGGGTTTTTTTTTCAGTGATGAAATGGGACAATAGTAAACTGCAGCTACAAATAATGTAATTTGTTTAAATGGTTAGTCTGCTGGACTCCACTGTTTGGTATACATACCCCACATCACATATATAAATATATATATATATACCTGACATAGAATCACAGACTCAAGTAGGTTGCAAAAGCCCT
Organism: Neopsephotus bourkii; assembly: GCF_033783945.1. NCBI lineage: Eukaryota > Metazoa > Chordata > Aves > Psittaciformes > Psittacidae > Neopsephotus > Neopsephotus bourkii. The sequence continues at coordinate 311,973 of NW_026902104.1, forward strand.
TCAAGCTCACCCAGTCCAACCGTTCCCCAGCAGTGCCAAGGCCACCACTAACCCATGGCACTGAGGCCTCGTCTCCACGCTGTGTGAACACTTGCAGGGACCTGCAGCCCTGCCCTGGGCAGCCTGTTCCAATGCCTGAGCACCCTCTGGGGAAGGAATTGCTCCTCAGCTCCATCTAAACCTTCCCTGCTGCAGCTTGAGGCCGTTTCCTCTTGTCCTGTCCCTTGTTCCTTGGGAAAAGAGACCAGCTACCTCCTGGCTCCATCCTCCTGTCAGGCAGTTGTAGAGGGCACGTTTTCATACACAGATTTTAATTAGCACAGGTAGGGGCAGGTTTTAGTATAAATAATCTTTTTCTGATGCAACTCTAATATGCAGTAACTGTTCATTACAATTACGTGGCATTTACAGCATAAAGATCAAATTCCATCCACAAGGTACAATATTATGCACTCCGGAACATCCCATTTTGACTTTTCAATGTATATGAGGGTTATGCTCTACAGCAGCACTCCTGCAATTAAGTACTCCAGAAAATTTCCTTTAAAAATGAATTTTAAATCACTGGAGCTATCTGATACTATAAAATTACATACTTCTGTTGATCATTTCTAAATGAATGCCACATATTTCTGGAAGAAGTATTCTTACTAATATTAGAGGATTTAGGTAACCATCTGCTTTTTGACAAGACTAAGGATGGTGTGTGAACTTCACTGCTCTTAAAAGCCTCCTGAACACCCTAAACCAGCAAGATGTTTAAGCAGAGTAGAGCTGGTATGCCAATGATAAGATATTCCTATACCACATCATATGAACTCATGAACTAGGTATTTCATCCCAGAGAAAGCATCTGCTGTGTGAAATTTAGGACAGTGATTCAGGGCGCACGGAACACTGCATCACCACAAATTCCATTTGTTATAAATTTATAATGATGTTCATATAAAACCATTGTATTTTAATAGTTTAAAGAAGTGACAGCACTGGGCACTTTAGAAACGTTTAACTAATAGAGTCTTCATAATTTTAAATGTGGTGGTTTCATCACTGAAGATGCTGGATTGAATCACTGTTTGAACTTAGGGACAGGGGTCAGTTACTGTCGAAATCTCATGAAAGCCTATCCCTTAATGCACACAAATGCTGTTTTTAAACACAACCTTGTTTCAGAACACTTACATGAATGACTGAGTCATCTGAAATTGTGCAGCACCATGTTCCTAAAGTCCAGATACGGTTCTCATTGTCAGTGAGAAGCAGTATGTGAGCACGGGCCCTCTGTTGGAGAACTTTAAAAGTACGTCCCTATTGTTAACAAATACATCAACCAACCATCAAATGCATGAGATCAAGTCCAGCCTTTATCCCAGCATTGCCAAGGCCACCACTAGCCCATGTCACTCAGGGCCTCATCTACATGGTTTGTGAACAGTTCCAGGAATGGCGATTCCACTACTTCCCTGGTAAACATCCTCTCCCCCTACAATATACCCCTTTAAGCACTCCAGCTATGTATCAGCATCGACACACAGACTATTGAATAAAAGCTGTGTGTGACTTGCAGATTTACTCATGGCAAGGTTTTTGAAATCACCAGCTTCTCAGCAGTGTTCCAGCTTCAGAAGATGAGGGTTAAGGATCCAGGCAAAGTGAAACCCAGTCACTGGTTTTCGGATGCCACGTTAAAGTGCAGAACTTAAAATGTATTTTAAAAATCCCTAAATAGAAACGTTGGCAAGGAAAATAAGGGAGCACTGGGGATAACAAAGACAGCACGTTCTAATGGTCCAATACTAGGTGATTTAGAAGTCAAAGGAAGTACCACTCTTTTACAGCAGGGAATCTACACTAGAATACCTCCTGGTACATGGTAGTTAACATTTTACTTCCATGCTGAAATGTAAGAGACTAATTCACCCTCAGTAAACTTGTCAGCAAGGAGGCTGAGTTTAAGAGGACAGATGTAATAAAAAAGGGAGGATTTGTTGAAGGGTTTGCAATGTGAATTTGCTAAAATATTGTTATATAAAAACCAGGAAACCTGGTATCTATGCATAAGTGCATCTCAACATGGGCAACCAAGTTCTTTCAAAGCTCTTTTAGATTCTCGTAACAGCCTCACATGAAGACTATATGAAGACTGAAGACTTTCAAATGCCTCTGTGAACATAAGCATTTATATTTGGAATAAAATTAAGACACTTTTGTATTAAGAATCAGGAGCAACTAATTAAAACTCCCATTCCTGTTTGCACAGAACTGAACATTGCCCAAGGGTCTGTTTTATCCAGGATGGTCATCTTTGTGTCAAATTATTGCTTATTAGGGAGAGTCCATTTCAGGCAATTCCTTGATCTTATTTTCAATACAGGAAACAAGCTGGATTGCTCTCTGGAGCAAGAAATTACTTTTTACTGTGCTTGTATTGAGCTTGCCACAATGAGGTCCCAGTCTACAAGCACTAATACAATTCAGTTGTAATAATGGAAGTAGCAATGACTGCTCAAACGCATGTAACCTGGTATTAACAACAGCAGAAAATGAGAATATCTTTGTAATAATTTAATCCTATTTAAGTGATGTTGATGGGTCCTCTTAAGCAAAATGTTCTTGATATTTACTACTCCTTATCGGAGGACCATGAAATACTTTGCAAATACTAAACATCACAGACATTTATGAGGGTAGGCGAGTAACATCGAACATAAAGCTGCTAGGACCAGGCAGAAAGCAAAAGTAGGAGGCATCCTGCTATATATATATATCAGAAAGTTGACAGCATCAAACCAAGCCTGAAGAAAAATGAAGGAAAGCCATTAAAATCGGCCTCTGTGTGAACTTTAGAGTTGGGAGTAGGAGAAGACTATATATGGTTTGCTGGCAAAGCAGGTGTTTGTGTGGTGGAAATACAAGATGAAGGACAGTGAGCTCTCTTCAACAAGGAGAAAGTACTTCGCAGTTACAGTAAAAACCCTGGCAGCAAATTAGACATTGCAGGGGTGTAAAAGCACAAACCAAACCAGCGCCTCCGGATTAAGATAACCATGGGTATTCCAGACACATCACCAGCTGCAAGAAGGTAGGTATCCTAAATCACATCAAAATTTAAAAGCCTCAGTAAATATTTCCTTAACCAAAAGCTTCTAAGCTAGACAAACTCCTATATATCCCCCAAATGGTAAGTTAATTACAGAATCATAGAACAGTTTGGGTTGGAAAGGACCTTAAGATCATCCAATTCCAACCCCCCTGCCATGGGCAGGGACACCTCACACTAAACCATCTCACCCAAGGCTCTCTTGAGAAGCAAATCTCCAGCAAGAAGCTGGACTTAGAGCGGGATTGCAGAACTGCAACCCTAAAGCAAAAGTTTGTGCTACTTGGGCTGTATTGCTCTTCAAGCTCTAAATATCTCTTCAAGCTCTAAATATCCCCTCAAGCTCTAAGTATCATCTTTCCTTATAATGCATGATCAGTGAATAATATAAGAAGGACCTAATCTGAGAATTATCACAATAAAAATATCTACATATATTTTAATATACAAACACACAGCTGTCAATTCAAGATATATGAACTCAGCATATCTCTGTATAAAACTCAGGACGGTATAATTAATAATCTACATACCAAAAATACTTAGGAACAGAAGACTTTAGACATAGTGACCCAGGCTTCAATCGACTGGAAACGGGGTAATAAATCCACCTGCAGGAACACAATGATGTAATTGCTGTGGCCCAGACTAGCAGGGAAAGTAAATGAATGTTCAACAGTCCTGCAGTGAATTAAATGAAAGTTATAGACTTCTGCCACAGCTCAAGTATTGTCATTCTAGGCTTAAAGCCTTTACTATGCAGCCTAATGCGATTTGAGAAATCTTATATATGTAGCCCCATGGGGTATATGACACCCAGATGGCATTCTAAATGTCTTAGCTGATCTCAGACAAAGGATGAACAACATTTTGACAGTTATGATATGCAAAACGGTGAAAACGAGGTTCTAGAAACACAATCAGAATCTCAAAAAAAGAGTGATTTAGGTAAAATTCAAATATCCTTTCTGACAAATACTTTGGGTAAAAGAGAACTGAAGTTCATTCTCCTCAGTGAGTGTAGAACTGCCTGTTAAAGCCTGATGCTTACTCCTGTTTGTCAGAATTCTAATAAGATGGCATAAAAAAAGAATATTCTCTTGTTTTGAAAGCTGAGATGTTTTATTTCTGAGTACTCAGCTGTAATTCCACAGTGAATTTGTTGGTCAAAGTTGGCAATGACCATTAAAAAAAAAACCCATAACTCAAAAAACCATCCAATTTTGTCCAAACCTCTCCCCCCCCAACACATAGGAAGCAAAACTCAATGAATGAACACTATTAAACCAGCACATAGATACAAGTTCTTGCTTATCAATTTAAAGTCATCTTGTACATCAACAAATTCTATGACCTTACACTTGCTGTGAAGACTCTGAAATGGAGACATCTGTCTGCATTGGCTCACTAGAGTCATATGAAACACAAATGGGGACAAATTTACTAGTCATATTGCTATGCCTTTTCCTTAGTTCTGGAAATACATGCTATCAGTGCATTTACAGCATAAACATATTGAATTCTTTTTGTACATTCCTGCTTCACATAATACCTGTGCTTGTATCAATAAAGTTGCTGTAACCACAGACTGGAAAGATGCTCTGTATGAGCACTGATTGGCAAGAATGGAAACTGGTGCACCTAATGATCCCTCTATTAAAATATTGCTCAGATATTAAAGAAGAACAACACTGCTCTAGGCAACAAAATTCAGCATGAACAGCTGATGTGGGCTGAATCCTTCTTAAACAGATACAATTCTATTTTAGTGTCTTTTGTGATTATGACAGTTTTGACAAGATAATCATCTCCTACGAACAGGACTTTTTATATTTTAGAGAAATAATGTAAAATTTATTAAATAATCTGTCAAATTATCTATGAACCCTGCTTTCAAAAGAAATCTTATGATCTCATTAAAATAATTACAGAAAATCTATGCCTGATCTTATAAATAAGAAGTACCAGTATCACTGGTATCTAAAGGAGAGATCTAAAAGTAGAGGAATTTGCAAGATTCAAAAGGTGATAGCATGAATTTGTTCTTTTAAGGTAGCCAACTGAGGTTTCTGTATTAAATATCCTGCTCTCTATGTCAACTACTGAACTATAGCCTTCCAAATGGAAGGAAAGATGTCTGTAGCTATACTGAAATTAAATGATCTAGCAATGTACACTGCAGCCTCATTTCTCTTTCCTTTCTTCACACTTTGTTGCCTCTTTGCTCTTACTGCTACTGGGGCAAAGCAAAAGCCACTTCTATGCAGCAAACAATTACACAGGAAGAGAAGCACAGTTACAAGCTTCTCTTTAAAAAGTACAAAGAGTCTTTAAAAAAAAATATCTTTTCCAGAATTCTCTTTTCAGGAAGAACATTAGAAAATAAAGGAGTGAAACCTGAGAGCTAAAGAGTTGCTTCCTCTTAACTCCTGCTGCCACTGATTATGGCTTCACCCTAGGAGGTAGCACTGCACTTTCAGAATTCAAGTGCCTTTTGCCTCTTACACTGGGGAAGTTACCCTCTTTTAACTGAAAACGCCTGCTCTTGGAGAGAAAAGGGTAAAGTAATGGAGCAACACAAGGTGACAATGCAGGCAAAGCTTCTTATCACAAGACTTCAAGATAAACCCCACAGTATTATCTAAGAGAATGTTACAGATACAGGATGTTTTCCACCTAAGCTACTTGAAAGACACAATGCTACTGTCATGCTCCCATATCAGAGCATAACAGAACTGAAGCCCTTACTCATGAAGAGCATCACCACAGTAAGGCCTTGCATGACTCCTACTCATTGGCATTCTGCATCACAACCACTCCAGAAGCGGTCCCTATTGCTCAGTGACAATGAGGAGTCAACAGTCAACCCACAAACCTATTTCAAGCACAAAATGGAATTTTGTTTACCACGAAATCAAGCACAGTGTTTCTGAACAGCTATTTAATGCTTCCAGATCAGTTTTTTGAGAAAGCATCCAGAGAATTGTTCCAATACTTCACCAAGCTGAAGTACTAAACATATCTATAAATGGCAAGAGTTATTTAAATAGCTGAAAAGTTAACTGAAAGAGAAGAAATCCTACAATCATTTTGGAAAAGGTTTCAAGTGCAGAAGGCTATTTTCTCCAGAGAACTTAAATGAAATTTAAAGACATGAAATTTAAATTCACATAAATTATCATAGAATCACAGAATGCTTTGGGTTCGAAAGGACCTTAAGATCATCCAGTTCCAACCCCCCTGCCATGGGCAGGGTGCCTCACACTAAACCATCTCACCCAAGGCTCTGTCCAACCCGGCCTTGAACACCCCCAGGGATGAAGCATTCACAACTTCCTTGGGCAACCCATTCCCATGCCTCACCACCTTAACAGGAAAGAACTTCTGCCTTTTATCCAATCTAAACTTCTCCTGTTTAAGTTTTAACCCATCATCCCTTGTCCTGTCACTACAGTCCCTAATGAAGAGTCCCTCCCCAGCATCCTTACAGGCCCCCTTCAGATACTGGAAGCTGCTCTGAGGTCTCCACGCAGCCTTCTCTCCTCCAGGTTGAACAACCCCAACTTCCTCAGCCTATCTTCACATTTTTTTTTTCTTTTCACTTGTTTTTTTCTTTTCAAAACTGATTTATACTCTTTTTTTTTTTTTTTTTAATAATTTGAAAACACAAAGCAGCACCCAAAATTATCCAATAGAATTTTAAAGTCTTTAGAAGCTGACTCACCAGTCTCTTCACAATTCTCAACAAAAGCTTCAGTTGTTGTGTATCTTTTCTGGACTTCAGTACTTCAGCAAGGCTGTCCATGTTTTCCGGAGACATGCTCTCCTGACCGTTCCCTCCATAGAGCTGAACCAGCAGTGATAAGCACTGTGAGGCGCTCCCAAATATTTCAGTATCTTCACTGGGAAGCTAAAAATGAACAAACAAAAATCAAATTCCAGTTCCAGAAAAACTGCATATCACTGTATTGACATTTGCATTGTGCCAGGAAAGAATCGTTTCTAGTTGACTGACTCAAAATTCCATTAAACTTAGCTTAATAAAGTGAGGGAATTGTAATGTATCTGTTCTTAAGCAGCAGTATAACAATGTCTCCAGTATGATTCTATCAAATCTAACTCAAGTGACATAGAAGCACTGAAAACATTGCTCCCAACTCTTAGTTTTGCTTTAAATAGAAGTAGTAATATGAGAAAGTGTCTCATCATCTACATAATGCACACCATAAAACATCATTTAATTATTTCAAAGTGAAGTCTATGGCTTCTGGTTGAGGTACAGTACAGGCTCTCTGGCTATTTAATGGATTTTAAATAGTCACATTAGGAGGTATACTGTGCAGGTTTTAAATACTTTCTTGAATTCCAGCTTTTCTGCATTCCTTTGAAGAGCAGATACAGGAGCAGGCTCTTGCAATGGGATGGAAAAACTCTTTCCTAGGAAGCAAAGTTGTGGAAAAGATTTGAGGGCACGGCTAATAATCACCTTTAAATGAGCTTCTGATAGTATGACACTGCTATCAAAATGCTTTATACCCTTCTTGAAAGTACAATCTGGAAATCACAAGTAGAGATACTATATTATGCTTGTATTTGGCACTGTTGGAATGACAAGAAGAATGCAACGCCTAGTTTTAGCACAGTTCACAAAAGCTAGTGAAATAAATCACAGAGGTTTCTTGGGAACAGGCAAGAGGATGATAGATTGGAAAACAACAGCAAAGAACTGAAGGAATTCAGTGTCTATAGCTTATCAAAGGGAGGGTTAAAGGGCATTTGATCATACTCTCCCAGTTATATGTAAGAAAAAGCAGGCTGAGGATGGGTTCATTCCTTTACCCGAAAAAGGACTGGTATGAGATGATAGCTCAATTGCTTTAGATAAAGATTAGAAGGAAGATAATACTTTGATTTCTTTTATTCTTTCTTTAAGCAGAGTGATTAACTGCTGACACAACTTCCTTAGAACTGAGACAGCTTTTCCAACACAGGCCATTTATATATCACAACTTTTTTTTTCCTAAAAAATTAATATTTGTGTCTTGTGTTATGTATGATCCTAGACTGATTACAACTGCTTTTTTCCCACCTTACAATCCATGAACTGAACCAAATACAGCAGTGGTCATCGTAGCCAATAAGGTACAGAAGTGTAAAAACTCCTCATGGCTCCTATTCAGGTTTTATATTCCAGAAGTGGTGTTTATAATCAAAGCAGCTACATTACAGTTAACTGACTATCCCTACTGACAATAAAAGGAAACCATTTCTGTAGTCTGCCCAACCAGTTATAAAATATGCACAACCACTGCAATAATGGTACTTATTTAATTTGCAGTACGAACTTCCCAAGTTTTCTTCATTTTAAGGAAAACCTGTACAGTTACTTTAAAGCTCTCTATGCATATATCAGACATACAGCCCTCAAATATTCAAGCAGCAATTCCCCAGAGATCTGCATGCAAATAGAATCCTGTTTTCCATTAGCTTCCCAGAGCTGGCTGTTTAAACCAGCCTGAACTGAGATGTAAGCTCTGCATACATAGCCCCAAGACATATCACATCCTATTTGACCTAATGCTATGCAAGTGACAGGACCACAGCAGCTATTTCTTCCACAGTTTTCCTGTATGGTTTTTCTTCACTCTAATCTAAATGCCACCTATTTGATAGTTTCCTTTCCAACATCAGAATTATCTAACAACATCATCAACATAAATAGAAAGGCTTAAAAGGAGGAAAAGCTACAAATAGCAACAAGCTTTACAGACATTTATATCTTCAATGTTTATCAAGTAAAAAAAACCAATCACTGGTGGCTTTAAGCTGACTTGTATTTCCTTCACTCAAAAACTGCTATTAGGGAAAGGAAAGAGAAATTAAACTACTTTAACATATCCCTCCTCCCTGGCAACAGCAGCACTCCAGCATACAGTTTGCTACTAGCTCAGCATAGGCAGGTATGTCAACCTCTCTCTGAAGAAAAATCAGTCCAAGGAGGACTTTTCACATGTTGTTTGTGGCTAATCAAAAACAGAACACAGAAACCAGTGAACATTTGGATAGATCTGTCCTTGCCCTGGCATGGCAGTGGAGGCTGGTTCCCTCGGCTCCATAAGCACAAAATCCTACGTGTAATCAGTAATCATAACAGCCATACTTAGAAGTGAGACTGTTCCCAAGGTCTTTTTTCCTACATATACATTAAGTATCCAAAGAGGGGAGAGGTGTCAGTCTCTGTAGAGGACTGCCCCTACAACAATCTTCTGTGAAGAAATATATAACGTACCATGTCTTTGGCAGTTCTTCCTAACATCAGGAGGGTACATGATATTCAAGGAAGCAAATGAGCAATTCCAGCCTCCCAGCATTATGCCCAAGGTAGGCTGTCTTCAGCAGGAATCCCGTTAGCCTGACAGCAGAACATTTTGCCCTAGATGATGAGGGGTTGGGCTTGGGCTTTGCTTGTCTCATCCTGGCAAGCCTGACCTTTCACCATTGTTGCTGATGTTCTTTGTCCCCAAATAAAAGAAAGCAAGACCCCAAAATTCTCCATCCAATATGCCATAGCATCAGATCGGTTCACTCTTCACAGGATGTCAAACTTTCAGTGACCATCCTCCAAACCTAGCCACCAGTATCACTTCAGGGTTCAAAGTACTTGTTGGTCATGACATCATCCTATTCAATTCAAGGGCCTTTATCCCCTGTTGTACTTCAGGCTCTTCTGCTCCTCTGCTTCACCACAGTCCCTTTGAGCTTCAGTGCTATCTAGAGTTTGGGGAACAAGTTGCTGTCATCCTGGAAAACTGCAGGGTAAAACAGTAATAGCAAAGGTCCTGGATGAAGAGGGAAACATGTTGGGAATAGGAAAGATCATATTTAGTCCGGACAGGATGAGAATAATTGGTCTATGGCCTAACCCATCAATAATTAAGGTGGAAGAGCAATGTCCCTATTTAAGTATGTCCACATCAGCACTTTTCTCTATAACTCTCCCCATTTTGCTGTTTCACTACTGACAAGTAGTGATTTAGATGTCAAAAGTTGTAAGTTGGCAGCCTGAATTTTAACACTGACTGGCAGTCAATGTTCGTACCGGTTATAAACAGCAGGAGATCTGAAGAAAATTACTGGCATGCAAAAAAGCAATGACTGAAAACAGAATACCTGTAAATATAGAAAACCAAGGAATAAAAACTCAGCTTTCAAGAAATAATATCTCCTGTGTAATAAGAACAGTGAAGCTAGAAAGATGCAGCTAGACAATGAATACAGATAGTCCACCTCTTAAACAGCTGCAACAGTATTGTGATCATTTTCTAATCATAACTCCATTTGATATAAAGAAGTATATTTTAAGTCTCAGAAATGCGTTTATAGCATAACATAACAGCAGCTCCTTAAGTTTTTGTTCTTTCAGAGGAAGAGAAACCCGTGAAAAACTAGAGCTCTAAATGTTTAAGAAAATATCTGCCCCTTAATATTTGATAGTTACATGAAAAAAGAAGTCTCATGGCCTTTGATTTCTTTTTGCTTTATCAGTCTTACAGGGGATTATGGATTCAGCCCTTCAGCAAAGTAGAAATGTTAGTACTCTTTCTCCTTGCAGCTGTTAATATTCTGAGCTAGCGTACAGCTTGAAGAAAATCCAGCTCCTCAAAATAAATTACTGAACAGCTAAAGGCATCATTTCTGCCATTCTCTACCTCAGAACTGTAGATTTTACATTTCAACAGTTTAAACTAATGCCTCATGACAAGACTTTTGTACAATGGAGAATGTGGATTCCTTAACTTTTACAGCCATGTTATAACTCCCTGTCAACAGGCTCATAACAAAGTTGTCTCTTCTGGACAGAACCTACTCTATTTTAAGGTTAACGTGCTGAAAAGCAGGGAGTTTCTTGTTATTAGACATCGATATTTCTGTAATCTGTTGTCAAAAATGCCTTCATTTTGACCAGAGTTGCAGCGTGTTCATGAATTGCAAACCGCTGCAAGAAATGTGTGATCATTTGAGCTGAAGGGGCAGTTTTCACAGCGCTGGAGTTGTTACAGCATCTAATTTCAGAGCCACAATGAAACTGTCTGGATTACCCGGAGGGGACACTATTCAGTGCATTAATGAGGTTATCCACAAAGAGAGTTTATTACGATAAGAGGTAGATGTTCATTAGATCAGTAGTGTGATTACAGAATGTGCTGTAAAGGAAGCACCATTGGGAACTATAAGGAAGATGATTTTGTGAACATTAAACAAAATGTAAAAGCAAAACATCATTACTAAATCTGCTCCCTTTACTATGCTATCATTAGTAGTAAGTATGCACAGTTTAAAACGAAAAAATAAAACATTATTACAGATTAGGGCAAAATTGGGAAATTAGGGAATGTATTTTAAAAAACAATGTATTTCCAGTTCATTATAATCAAGTTTGATTGCTGAGAAACTAAGTCCCCATTCTGAAATGCTGTGATAATATACTGTTGTTTCCTCCAGTGTCTTTTGGGGTGGTTTTGGTTGTTTGGTTGGATTTTGGGTTTTTTGGTGGGTTGGTTTGTTTGATTTTTGTTTTTTTTTAGGTAGCTCTGTAGAATTCTTCACATATAATTCAAGCATAACATTTCAAATACAAGAACAGCAATACATAATGCAATACAGGAAATAAATAGATGCCTTTCCACTCTGGCCACAGAACTGTTTGCATTCCTAAGAAATGTGAAATAGAAGTCTACAGAGTTATCATTCCTCTGCAGTCATTTTCATTAGTCACTGGCAAATGCCTCACACACTCTGAAACCAGAGTCAGGGCACAGCCTTAGAACCAGTGCAACACAGAGACAGAAAGGACCTAGAAGAGATTATCTCATTCGTCCACGTGCAATGAGGCTCCATATTTGCCCTCTTCATGTCTGCACATGATTAACTTGTCTTTCAACAGTAATATACAGAGCACAGTATGGAATTGCAGCTATTACTAGTACTACTACAATGAAGAAGCCTACCACCAGAAGACAGGGAAAGTTCTCTCCCAGCAGTCCTGTAGGCTTAAAAAAGACTGGAAGATCTACACGTAGGATCTAAATCTAGGATCCATAGAGAAATGAAAGTCCTTTTCAAAGGTAACTGCAAAGTTCCTGAAAGTTTCTGAAAATCCACACTGAAGCTCTTTAAGGACTAAGCAAATATTACTGTTTTTTAATTTCAGGTTAACAGTACTTCAAAAAGAAGGTATTTGTTATCTTCTGTAATTGCTGCAGGTTTCGGTATAATAACCAATTCAGATTTATTTTCAAGCTAAGCAAAGTTACTCACAACAAGCTAAGTGTAATTAACTTTAAAACACAAAACCGCCAAGCAAAAGCGTAAATGCTCCATTTATTTTCCTCTTATGGATCATTTCAGGGAGACTGACCATGGGGTTAAATACTGAAGTCTCCGTATTTGCAGTGTTTTCTGCATGCCAGAACATTTAATTATTTCTTCTTTTGCATTCGCAAAAACTCTGAAGTTTCATTTACATGCAATCTAGGTTTTCCTATGCTTACTTTGCTAGATCATAACGATAGACTAAATCATGGTTACAGCGGGGGAAAACTGATTCTACGGTTTTGACATATTCATTGCATACTGATTTTTGAGGGATTTTTAAGAGAGAGACATACAGAACCCGAGGAAATTAATGGACAAGTAATGGGGCATGGAGCAATCACCTACTTGATGGATATACAAATTGACGAGGGAAAGCAGTTACTCTAAGTGACGTAAGAAACTATAAATATGGTAAGATAAGTAGAAATAGCAAACCAGAGAAAATTATTTTAACTCGGTACCTTAAAGTGATGGTTGGTTCAGAATTTAAGACTTTGATTACCTCCGGAAAATAAAGTTCACAAAGAACTAAATGCCTCAAAGCATTAATAAAGTGCTACGTAACCACACAGCTCGATGAATACAGCCAACTACTGTTGGCAGCTACACAGAACATAAGCTTGGGTAGACCTGAGTCTTTTACAGGGGTACGGAGTGTACACATCTTGAGAGAGCCACTAGACTTCACAAAGAATCAAGTCCTATTTGAAGAGATCAGAGCATAAAACATTTTAAACAAGTGGATCCTAAATGTTAAAATTATTATTCAGTTGTTCAAACTCTTCCAGCCTTAACAGGAAATGTTTAATATAGCAATGGGTAAAGGATATAAAACTTAACAAACCTAGCTGAAATAACTTTCATTGGTCTAATCAGGCACACGTAAAGAACATGTATTACAAGAGGAAATCCCTTAATTTTACAAAATCCTTAGCAAAAAACCATCAAAAAACCATTCAAAACCATCCCCCCAAAAAAGCAGCACCATCAATGGTTTTTCCTCTTAAACCCAGCAGGTTTTAAATAAGCATTTTAAACACACCAGAATCTGCAGAAATACAGAACAAAGCAAAACCTAGTGGCAATTTGCAGTCATGCTTCTCAAATACAAGTGCAAGTTAGGATCTAATCAGTACATGCTAACTATACAATTATCCTATCCTTTAATTAACTTATAAAAGACTTGCAGGTGGTTTAGGCTGAGTAAAGCTTGGCCTCTAATTTTCTGTTCTTTTGAGATTTAATGGAATTTAAATTTATGGCTAGTTTCACTTTAAAAGAACATTTGCATCACTTCATGTCTTGCTATTTATCATGTATAATGATTAAAAAATTAGCAGAAAATAAATTAAAAGAATTTATAAAGATGATAAATTATATAGTGAAAATTCAGTCACTTTGGTTTAGGTCATTCAGTGAACATTTCCAAAAAGCCTTTGTCAATAGCTGGTTAAAATAAATCCATCAAAGGAGAACTTAGCAACATGTATAATGCCAAAATTTAATAAAAAAGGAATCACATTCTTCCCCAAAATAGAACATGACAGACAGAGCTAAAGATAGTAAAAAGGGCCCAGTATTTATAACATAATACCTCTGAAAACCTACATTTAAATGAAAAACAACAAAAAATTGAGTCTGGAAGAGAACACAGCGAATCTGAAATGCCTCTGAGCAACATAACCTGGAAAGGATAATAGTGTGATATTCCACAGGGAAGCTCTCACATACCATTTTAATGGCTTTATGTTGCATAAAAGGCTGAAACAGCCTCTAAAACCCCTGTCCAGCTCAAGAATTCCTCTACTACAAGCTATTACACACAGAGCTAATACAAATCACTGGCACAGTATGATGGAGGTTGAGCTGATGGGATGCATCAGGGCCACAATACAGCACTCTGTGGAGATTTCAAGGCAGCACTGTGAAATCTAGTAAACCCTGGAAAAGTCTAACTTTAAACAGACTTCAAAGATGTTCACAGAGCACCAGGGGCCATTCCTACTTGTAAATCCCCCAGGATCATATTAAAATAAAACTAAACCCTTGGGAAAATCTCCAAAGGCTCAAAACCAAAATAACATTAAAAGGCATTACTCACTGCAATCAATTTTAAGTTTCCTGACTTTTCTAATGGTAGAAGTACTTGTTTCATGTACTTTCCCTAAGCAGCGATCACTAGTCCATTCTAAAGGACTAAAATTTGACTATACATATGTATCCAAACTGAAAATCTGCATCCTGCACCTCATTCCACTTTTATGCTTGGGACAGACTTGGATGTTGCTGTGACCTCTAATTGCTTAAAAACTGTTAGAGTCTAGGTGGGAGCTTACAAGCAATGAAAACTTAGCAAACACAGTTCAAGGCTGTTGAATTCGGTTGAGTAATTCCAACTTCAGCAACATTCCAAAAGGCTCACAAACAAGCAAATCCTTACCAGTTGAATAAGCAGGCTAATTAGGTCCGTCAGGGGTTTATTGATAAGCAGAAGCTCTTCAGCAGCCTGTGTGTCCCCTCCTGTGCCAGATTTCTGTGCCTTAATAAGGTGAGAAAAGAATAAAAGCAACCTTGGTGACTGTTGCGTTACAAGGAACAAATTAGGTCCATTAGGTGGCCAAACTCTGAACCGAAGTTTGAAGGAGACTTATAAACTCTTTTCTAGTTAAGTATTCCTGGGCTCCCAAGGAGCAGTTAATGCTCCCTGTGTCTGTAACAACAAGCCCAAAGCAAAAGGGAGTCATGCTGTCATGCCCATCCTGCATAGGCTAAATATACTGACCTACATGACATTTCTTCAGCAAGATGCTATAAACTGTATATGCAAAAGATATCTCTAAAGCTATAAATGTTTTATGCATTTGTACTCCCTTCAACATAACATGCCTATTTTAAAACTGAAGTTTGATTGGGTTTTGTCCTTTATCAAGAGGAATTTTAAGTTCAATCAAAGAAAATCAAGGTGACTGAAAAGTTAGGATTCTCAGCAACAATGTCCAGTTTTGCCCTTCTGACTCTGTGTATCCTGAAATGTTCATCATATATTATAACAATTTAAGTTATTTTTGAAAGAGGAAGAAGAAAACCTTCAAGTGACCCAAGTCTGTGATAAGATCTGTTACTACTTGTAATGCTGGCCACTGTCACCTACCCTCATCAAAACACACTCATCCTAGGCAGTGCTATTTATGACCCATCCCTGCTCCAGGATACCAGAAGGGTTTGCTTGTAATTATTCTGCACCAGCTTTGGACCATGACCCTGTACAGTTGAGCTGCTAGAGGAAAATGTACACATTTTATCTAAAGAACACATTTAAAAATCATTTCATACTGTGTTTCATTTGAAGCTCAATTCTAAAACCATCACCCAAGTATAATACTTGAGGACTTTCATTTATTAAGCAAACACAGGAGCAAGCCCCCTGAGACAGGGGACACTACTGCTGAGGCTCCACTGTTGATACTGATGAGTTGAAAGGATAATGCCTTTCTTCTGGAAAGAATATAGAAATAAAACAGATCTGGAAAGCTGTTTCTCCAGGTAATAAGACACATTGTAGTGAGTCTCAATGAGGGATATACAAATGACCTTTAATGCTGAAGTATAAGAAAGGCAGAAGAACATAGCATATAGAAGGTAAAACAAAATGGAGTGTCTATATTAATCAAGAAGGGGAAATAAGTCACCTTCACTTCAGCAAAATTTACAATAGCTTTTCTGGTTAGTGCTTGGATGAGAAAACAGGTAACTGTTGGACTTTATGATAGTAATGGTCTTTTCCAGCCCAGTTGATTCTATTATTCTATGTTTGACTACTTTCTTTAACTTCTATATATTTAGTGACCGCAGAAAGCAAACTCTTGAATGAAGCTCAAAACAGCTATCAGCACCATTCATCATAAAGCACTGAAATGCAAAGGAGAAGTGGTGCCATGTTTTGCCTATGCAGCTGGATAAGTTTATCACTTTACATACAAAAAACTAAAATAAAAAGAATTCAAGTGGAAACAGTACCATCTGTAAAAGTCAGCTTAAGCCTCAAAAATGGATAATAGGAGAAAATTTGATTCTCTTTTTCAAGTTCAGTTTTAGAAGGTATCTTATTCAGAAGATCCCTATAAAAACAGTCCAAGAATATTTGTCATCACTATAGTGATGCATTTAGTGACCCATGGATAGTGGAATACTGCGTAGATGCACTGTAAATAGCCACCAACTAATGGCCATCATTCAGTAAGGCATGTGTAATGATGCAGCTGTAGAAGCCACAGGGGCCCTTTGACAAGTATTATCAAGTCAAGTATGCCAAAGCAAGTAAATTCACTGTAAAACTAGTTTTATAGGGGCACAGGAGAGAGCTGTGCTTTAAAACTCAGTTTTCTAGCTGCCTCCTGTTCCCATTGGCTTTCCAGAGCAAAGCAGATCACTTTGGCTAGAGCTGGACAAAAGTGGAGCTGGAGTCTAGCACATCAATCAACTGATGTATTCAGGCAAAGCCAGAATGGAATTTGGCTTTGAATGTATAGATTTAGTTTTGTATCTAAAAAAAAACCACCAATCAAATTCACTACTATTACTAATCCATGGGTAAGATCCTCTTTCCTCATACGTGTCTTCACCACCGTTGCATGGAAACTAAGTACAGAATTTAGGCCTCTGTGATTACATGGAGTGATGCCAACAACACGACAATCAGCACTTAGCCTACAGAATTTGATTTTAAAAGTGATTCTTAGATAAGAAACTCATTACAGAACCTGCTAACAGCGGACTCAGAAAAGACACGGTATCATACCATCAGATCTAAATTAAATCTCTTCCAAAAAAAATCAAGGAAACCCCCATCTCTCAGGATTATAACATCACTGATTACATAAATCTGTGTAGGAAATAAAGTAGGGGCTCAATTTTCTATACCCACTTCATACATTAAATCTTCTTATAACCTCCCCCCCCAAAATAACCAACCCTTGGAGAAGGACTATGTCAGATTGAAGAAGCCATGTCCTGAATGTACAATCTAGCTACAATCTTTTGAATCTCTGTCCTTCAGATATATTGGATCTAAAAGACTTTTCTATTCCTCAGTGGATAATCCCAAGACCATAAAAAACTGGCATGAAGAGTATGTGGTGTTGTTTGAAGCCTAGAGAAATTGCTTCCACTTGACTAACTTCAAAATTTGGCAGGTATTTTAAAACCAAAGCAAATACTGCTAGCTTAACATCATGTCTAAAAAAAGATGAAAGCTTTTTCTTTTGTTCTTGAGAGAGTTATGTGTAATTTCCTTGAATAGTATCTTTTTGTGCTCCATTTCTAAGGAGGAGGAGGTCTTCATTGGAAGAGGAAGTCCTATCAATGCCATAATTTGCAGTGGTTCAAACAAAAACTTGGAAGACAAATTGAGCAGCATGAGAGGAAATACTTTTGTCGGTGCACAGGCAAGGGTTTCAGATGCTCTTCAAGTACAGTATCACATGTGATTTATAATAATAAGATTTTTTTATGGAGTAATCTTTTAAAATGAATGGAAGAAAAATGCTTTGAACTATCATCAAGCAAATGTTGAATTACAGAAACAAAACAGCTAGGATCTGTGTTTCTAGCACACAATGAGGCTAATGTAGATATTCTGGCCTGGTAACTACATGAAACAGTGACATAAAGTTGAAAAATACATGCTTTTCTCTTTCCACCACACTAAAATGTCAATGAAATCAGATTAGTGGGAATTTCATTATTAGGATAACAGGAAGTTATCTAAAAAGGCCAAGCTGGTCAGAGCCTTGGGTGACATGGTTTAGTGTAAGGTGTCCCTGCCCATGGCAGGGGGTTGCAACTGGATGATCTTAAGGTCCTTTCCAACCCAAACCATTCTGTGATACTATGGAAACTGTTTAAGGTGGTGATGATCCCAGGAAATGAATTCCATACCTGTAAAGTCTGGCGCACAATGTTGGCTGTATACATCAGCATGCAGTGCAAAATGTCAAGCAAGGACAGAAGCGGTGCATTCACTGTCTTGGTGCTGCTTTTATCATCTGCCTCCAAGTACAGAGCCACAGTTTCTGTTAGGAGACTACAGATATGATGAACCAGTCCTACAGAGAAAGTGAGACAAAAAAGAGAAGTAGGCTCTCAGGAAAAGAACAATGTGGAAGGTAGCCTAGTTAAAAATCATAGATTAGAATAAAGAAAAAGTCACATACATTATGAATGTGTATTAAATTTCCTCTTTTTATCCATTATTCTAATTACCTTCTCTCCTATTCTGTTTGGAGCAGCTCATAGAGTTAAACTGATACAATCAAACTTGCTAAGTGCATGGAAAATTACATAATATTCATTAAATAAAAGGCATTCTTTGAGTCCTAAACTTTTCCATAGCATGCTGGTACACAAGTGTCCTTCGCAACACTCCTGGTCACAAGAATGAAGCAACTTCCTCACGCTGTATAAAATGACACATCAAGCTCCGAGCCCAAGATTTTGCGTCTTAACTGGTGTGCCAATTACAACCTCTACCATATGCTTTACAATCTTATGCTTAACATAAAATATATTCAGAAGAACATTATATAAGGAACACCAAATACTACACCTAAAACGTTATTAAGATTTGTTTGACTGATGGTGATCAAAAGTTTCCTGAAAATATCTTCTTGTTTTGAAGCTTTTTTTAAAGCTCCTTTGGAATATAATACCATCAACTCCTGTAGCTTGCTTAACCCACAAATCAACTGACATACCAGAAAAAACATAATCCATTTCAAGGCAATACAAATTAAATTCAGAATGTTTCTTACTCTCAAATACAAAATGACTGAGTTCATTATGTTTGATCTTACATCTTTCTCTTCCGGAGATTCATAAAGAATAAAAGATATTTTGTTCCTCATCAAGAACATAACTATGTTGTAAATTATCTTATTTTAAACTGGTAATTAGCCATAATGTGATTTGGGTGCACACAGGCAGTAACATCGTGGTATATAGAATATTAGGTTTTAGTCCTCCATGACTCTAAAATGACTGAAGTATTTCACTGATTTCACTGAAGTAAAAGAGTGCTTTTATCAGTTCTCCTTTAAAAATAATTGTATGTATTTCTACAAACATCAGTACAAGATTAAAAAGAGACAATCCGCAATCACACCGTTCAGCCGTAGTGAGGAGTCAAATCTGTGTGGTGTTGAGCTATTTTGTCTTTGAAAGATGCCCCATCA
This sequence comes from Neopsephotus bourkii, assembly GCF_033783945.1. NCBI lineage: Eukaryota > Metazoa > Chordata > Aves > Psittaciformes > Psittacidae > Neopsephotus > Neopsephotus bourkii. Next base: position 331,677 of record NW_026902104.1, read on the forward strand.
GTTAACTAAAGTTCCATGAAATATTTTCCTCCCCTATTCATCAAGCTTAATACTTTCCCCAGGAAATGAAACAAAAACATTAATTTAGAATACAGCTATGGGTCAGGATCATAAAGACTTACACTCTTCTTGTATCTCGCATCTTTTGTGTTTTTATGATTACTAGCATTATTCTTTCACCATGGTTTGATTGATAGACTACAGCTCAGGCTAAGCTTTGAATTTCCTGGAGTTTTGTCCGCATAAACTAAACTCTCCAAATTACATCAGTCTCATCTCACACTTTTCATTTCCTTCTTTTTTAAAGCACAATTTCTGCTGCAGTTCTGAGCACTTCATACAAAAATGAGCTGGCATGCAGAGACACGTTGAAGTGATGTCACCAATACCCACCAAGAAGCAAAAACCCAGCCATAATTCTGTGTTTACCTGATACAGAACTTGTGCTTATTCTACACCTTTTTTCACCAGATTAAATTAGAATAAACCTAAGAAAACAATCCAGTAAGAGCTGGTCCCTATCAAAGCAACGTCTGCTAAACTGCCTGCAGGGATATGTCCAAGTACACTCTGTTTCTCCCTCTAGATGACCACAAAACCCACAGCCACATCAGACTGAATGAGTCACCCTGTTATTTCTAGATGGCTTACACAAAACCCTCAAGACAGTGACTTGGAGATGAATGCTGAGAAGGCCACTTTAAATAAAGGCATTGTATTGGTCATCATCAAGAATTTCTAATCAGTAGTCCCCTCTATATTTAGAGCACTAAGTAGGGAATGATAGCAGTGAACAGAACAACAGGATCCATGCCTATGATCTGCAATCCTTTCCCTTTTAACTTTAAAGAGAACTACTTGTTTATTGCTTTGACTGTACCAGCCTGAGTCTCACAACTGCCTTGTTTCTGCTGTTTGGTGAACAGAACACTTGATCTTTGGCCCAGCCATTGAGATATGAATAATATTATCACCTAGATTTTGTTCTCTTCAAGTATTTACATCCTTAGGCTATGTGTATTAGCAAACCCTGCCTCCGAACACCTGAAACACAGCAGAATATTCACGTTCACTCTGTTAACGAAACCATCAGAATTAGATTTTAGGTACATACGTGCTCAGACAGGGTTATATGTACAAAGCTATGCATGTTAAATTTGGAAAGTTTGGGGAAAACCAAAACTTTTCCTGAACTTTAAAGACCTTTGGGAAAAAACACATCAAAACTTCGTAATAATGATATCTAAAATACTGGTGCAAAATGTTCCCTAACACGCTGCATGATTCACACAGAAACCTGATAAATACTTGGTTCCACAGATAAAACAGACTGACCTCTTGGCCAAATAAATAAAGTTCTAGACGTGCTCTTTAAATGACTGCATTGTGTCACGACACAAGGAAAATTGGAGGCCACAACTGTAGACATGTAAATACACTCCTTGCTTACACCACAAGACAAAATACACGTTCTTCGCCCTCAGAAGAGAAAGTTGGGAAGCTGGTATAATTTACAGTGACCACGACAAAATTCAACGGGAGTTTAATGGCCGTGGTCACTGGCACTGTAACCGGTTTACTCAAAACTATAAAGACTATAAAACCTAAAAGCTATAAAACCCAAGAGCTATAAAGATCAAGAGTGACATGCCTCAGCGTCCCAAAATAGTCTGAAAAAAGACAATGCAATCCTAAACAAAAGGAGACTGTATTCGTCACTCTGGAAATCATAACATAAAAATTGCCTACGTATCTCTGAGTTTCAGAAGATATACTAGAGGTTTTCCCCCAAATTTCACAACCAATTCAAGAACCGCATTCTTCTTAATTTCCAATAGAGCCTAAAACAATATTTAGCTTCAAAAACCTCAGACAATATATTTCTGAGTCATATTTAGAATCACAGAATAGAATCATAGAACAGTTTGGGTTGGAAAGGACCTTAAGATCATCCAGTTCCAAACCCCCTGCCATGGGCAGGGACACCTCACACTAAACCATGCCATCCAAGGCTTTGTCCAACCTGGCCTTGAACACCACCAGGGATGGAGCATTCACAAAAATTTAACAGACATAACATTCTTATGTAGTAATTCTCATTAGAAAGTAAAATAAAAATAAGTAAATAAGTAAAAAATTGTAGTAATTCTTCATTAGAAAGTAAAATGAGCTCAGATTCAAAAGGCACATCCCATGCTCTCCTGAACTTTGGAAGTGGTGCATCTGAATCTGAATCCGAATCCTGTATCACAGAGGAGAGCTAAAATTAAGTCAAGGCAGACTGAGAAAAGTTATACATTTGGAAGTATTCTGGTACTTCCAAGGATGTTGGAAATAGCCCACTTTCTCAAGAGAAAAGTGTTAGCAACAGTTTATGTGGATGAAAGTAATCCATCATGAGTTCTTTCGGATAGGGATTTCTTACTAAGAGAATTAAGTAAAAACTTATCTAACTTACAGGATTTTTTTGTTACTCTATTTATTTGCAAATTTTAGCAAAGAAGAAGCATCACATCCTATTGCTCATAGATGTAGTTTAAATTTATTGCAGTACTTGTTAGTGCACTAATGCCTTATATTTACTTGTAAAAGAAGGATCTTCGAAATATCAAGTGCAGTGCTATTCAAATTTTGCATAAAAATAATCCAAAACTTGGATTTTGCATTAGAATTATGTTTATAAATAAACATAACTAGAATTGAACAAAAAAAACTCTTCTAATTGCTGTCCAAGATTCATAACATGTAAAAAAGATTGCATGCAAAATTCCTACCCCCAGTTCTATAGCATCTAACAACCCAGGTGTTCACAGCAGAGCGTTTCTCCTGCGGAGACCTCTAGAATGAACTGAACACGTTGCTAATATCACTCTATGAATGTGGACTGTGATGACTATGTTTGTGCTTTACAAATCTTTTCTAAAGATGAAAGGAGTCTTTTGGCCCATGCTACATCTAATCAGACAGAATGTGCCATGATACCTTCTGGAATAAAAGCTGAGGGGAGATATTTTATTCTCACCTATTAGCAAGATGGATAAAGGAAAAGACATCTTCACATCCAAATCATACAAAACATAAAAGGGGAGCCTAGGAAGCGATCTTCTAGGCAATCCTTTCATACCTATCAGCAATTAGAGCATTCAACAAAGCTTTCTGCTTCCAGCTGAAGAAAACGTTAGAGCAGATGTACTTCCTCGAACAATGCCACCAGCAGCAAATCCCTCAGCCTGGCACAAAGCTTTCCCTTTGTTCCCTTCTGTCTGGTGCTGTCTGGAGAGATTTTTCCCTATTTGCATCACACCTACACAACTGACTCCTCAAGGATGTTACCGTATACGCATTCTCTAAGACTCTTCTTCCTTCTTTGACTTACAGAGTGAACGTGGTTGGGCTTTTGGCCTGTTTTTAAACAAAACTACTCAAAATAACAACATATTGGGAACTAGAAATGACACCAACAAAGTAACCAGAAAACATATTTGATAATCTTTTTAGATTTGATAATCTTTCTAGATAAAACTCAAAAACAATCCTGAAGAAGATCCTGTACTCTGATAGATTCTCTCACATAGGAATTCACTCCTAAGTACCTGAGCACTTAAGATAATCCATCATGTCATAAAGATTCTTCATAAAACCTTATTTACCTATTTAAACCTGGGATTTCATTTGCATTCCTTGCATCACAGCCCTACCACTCAAGGGTTCCTGTTTTGAATGACTGAAAATAGGCAACATAAAGCAAATGGTATCTTTAGGGTAATGACATTTTTAAAAGAGGCTTGCTGCTTTTGTTGTTATTTTTGTTCGTTATTTGTTAGTGTTTCTGTTTTAGGAACTATTTGTGCTAGCACTATATTATTACTGAGGGAAGAATATACTAGGACAGGAAATTCGATCACCACTGATTTATATGAGCAAATACAGCATACATATGGACTGTAATGATGGTCAGGGGATCAATTAACAGTGTTGTCAAGACATTAACAGCGTCTCATGTCAGCAGTCAGGTTTGATTTGTCTGGATATCATGCTGTTAGCACCACAGTCTCCCAAAATACTATCTGCTCCTTATGTTCTGTAAGTAGATACAATTGGATATTTACTAAAAAGGATGACTGAAAACCATACACACAGGTGGGATCCACTGAGGATGCGCACACAAAGTTTAAATGCCCGTATCAGGTGGCTTGTGAGGCTGGACATGAAACAAAGACTTTTTCTCTTATTTATTCAAATAAAAATTTAGCTTGTCAGAGATGAATTTTAGTGACCAACAGAGTCATAAGATTTGCTACCAGTTCTGTCCCTAATTCAAATATTATGTACATCACAAATAGGCTGCTTGTTTTGTTAACTGGGTAGCACAAGGCCTTTGGATGCATGTAAAACCAAGTGCTATCATCCCACGAGCTGACAATGTGGTGCTCTTGAAGCAGACCTATGTACTCAAATGGCCCTTATAGCTGGGAAGACCTGGCGAGGGATGGAGGTAGGGGTAATACAGTGACTGCATGGAGTTTACACTTCAAATATTTCTGTCCCCAGTTGTGCATACATTAAACACCTAATTTGCATTATTTTCATACGGATTTAAGCATTTTTGTTGATACAGTCTTGCAATACGTCAGTTGTGTTGTACTTGCAAGCACAACCTTCCACCACAAAAAAGTTAATTAAATAAACCAAGATTGTGGTAAGATAAAATCACCTTGTCTGGACTGGCTATTATAAGGAGTTATAAGGCAAACTCTACAGAAGCTTTTCAGTCAGATATTTTTCTCTATATGTCTAAGACACATGAGAGCTTGTATTCCATTCTACAAAGCATAGTAATCCTATGACATGCTATACTTCCAGTCATATCCTGATACACCCAATTTCATCCTTTACAAGGTGTCAACTAAAATAAAATGCCCTGGTTTTGTCAGACAGAAGTTAGATGATGCTTAGGAGATTTTCCAAACAGCAGGTGTTAATGATCTGCATGAGGAACAACACTATTTAACAGGACACCTTACTCTTTGCCATGCTGTAGTCTTTAAAACCTCCTCTAAAACTAGGCTGAGGTACTAGCAGCTGTTGCTTCACAACTACATGCAAGAACTTCTGCTTGCATGTTGTGAATTAATAGATAGTGTATGCTTTGTAGAAAAACAAAGGCTGCATGAATTCAGATCAATGGCAAAAACTAGATGAGAAGATCTTCACTAGATTAAAATCTGGGGTTATTTTGTTAGGTTAGGACTTCTTTGCATTGCAGAGTCTTGTAAAGATTCAATAAAGACTTTTGACTTACTGCTCAGAAAGACCAAGCCTGCAACAATTACCATGTGATAAAATACAGGGGAAATTTACATCCTGAGCTAAACTTAGAACTAGAAATTCTTCTAAAGAGATAGCTATTTTAATAATAGACTTCCTGTCACACAAGATTAAACCCTGTTTATCTACTTCAAATGTCTTAACGGGCTTCTGCTTTGGCATCAACTTTCTCTTCTACCAAAATCCTTGAGAGACCACAAACTCTGAGAACTGCCTTTTGACAAAACCTGTACAGACCAGATATGAGCTGCCTCAGAATGCAGATACAGCCCTAAACTGTTGTCACAAATTGGCAGCATTCAATAGCTTTGAATTATTAATTACTGTAGCCAGGCCTTCAAGAGCCCCTGCACTGAGAGTGATAAGGACCCATGAACCTCTCTGAAGTTTTCAGTTTTAAATTGCAGAAATAAAACACAGCTGTCAACTGTTTCCCATATATATTCAGCAAAGAATACGAGTACGAAATCTATACATTTCCCTACTGAAAGTTCATGCTCTGTAAGAAAAGATACTAAATACCTTTATTCCCATTCCTCTCGGTCTATTTACAACTAGTCCAAAGATCAAAAGCAAACGCTGGAGTATCAACTAAGAGAAATGTGCTTGTGGTTATTACAGCAAAACTGAATCCATGCCATAGTTTCCTGTAACATCCTGTGTTATTCATCAACTAAGTTTACAAGAGAAATGAAAGCTGACAACTAGTAATTGCAACTGTCTAAGGTGGTCTTGGTGTATTTACACTTACATGATCAAAGACCTTAAACAGAGGTCAGGATGTTACACGACAGTAAATCTGGTTTTGCAGCTATGACCAGATTAAATTTCATAGCCTTAAATCTACTTTGAGAGGTCAAGTGTTTCCCAAATAACTGTTCGGATAACTTTGACCATCAGACTCTCTAATTTGCTATCATATGGCCATACCAATAATGACATATTTGATTAAATCTCTAAAATCTAACCACAGACTTCTCACCTCAGATGTTATTATCCTTCTGATTAAGTGGCTCAGGCATATGTCTTATTTTGTTTGCATGAATGCTTGTTCTACATTGACCTACCCGTGATTTTCAAACCTTGCCACTGGGATCTTTGAGCTGGAACCCATCACACTGTGATCATGCTGTCACCTCAGACTGTAGATAAAGTGCCTTACCTAATGGTTCATCATTAGTACAGCCTAGACCAACAGAGCCTTCATTTGATGTCAGCACATCTACCTGATCCCATCTTATCTTGAAGACTACACTGAGCTAAGTCAGCTGGTACAACTCAGTTTATTTAATGAAGAGGTACTCCTGGCTCTGGAAGAACTGTAAGCCTACATGTGTTTGAATACTGTATTCCATACCTTGTCTTTCCTATCTCAATAGGACCTACCCAATAGGAGCATGGGTCTACTGACACTGGGCTGTGAACAGCCTGTACCTTTTCTGTGCAGGTGGCAGCTGCTGGGAGTAGTGGAGCCTGTGTATACAGTAACTGACTGCCTCAGACTCTTGGGGAAGTTCCTGCATAAGCATTAGAAGGAGATCACATCAAGTGGTTTGGTCTACAAGGCCATCTTGGCCCACGTCACGTAGTTCTGAAACAAAAACAGTGAACTGTACCATCCATCAAAATAACAAGCTGAACTGGATCCTGCTGCAGATCTGATGTTTAACTGAGAATCTGGATTCCACTTCGCTCAAGGGCAACTGATTTGTTCAGATGTGAAAAAGAGGTTGACTGATAAATTACCATGAAAGAGCTGGCCACCACAGAACAGGAAAGAGGGATTTAGAGAGACAGGATTTTTTTGTTGAATGGGCATACCCTGAATGTATGCAAAGGAACAGCAAAGGAAACCTAGTATGCAAGCACTGGTTTAGTACCTGTACTGGTTTGGGCTCAAATTTCTTCATAGTAGCTTGTATGTGGCTATGTTTTAGGTTTGTGTTGCAAATAGTTTTGACAGCAAACTGATGTTTTAGTTACTGCTGAGTAGTACTTACACAGCATCAAGACCTTTTCTGCTCCTCACACCACCCTCACTTTTACCCTTCCAATTCTCCCCCCACCCCACCAGGGTTGGGGGCATTAAGCAAGCGGCTGTGCTGTGCGTAGTTGCCAGCCAGGGTTAAACCAGGACAGTACATTTTCCATCTACTCTACTGAGCCTGCTCTGTTGAGCAGAGGTGTTTATCAGACACTGATGTACTGTAAGGTCCCAGTAACTTCTCCAATTTGCTCCAACATAGGGAGCTTCCATTACCCTGGGCCAGGGTGTGCTTCATGTGACACTTCTTATGTGCCTTGAGCACTTCCAGCCTGTTTATGCCCAGATCACTGGTTCCAGAAAGCAAGTTAAAGCAATGAAAGTAAGTTCAATCTTTTTGTTTGACAAGATAGACAACGCGGGTGGGAGGGAAAGGCAGAGCTTGCAATGAAAGGATCACATTCCTTTGTTCCTCTCCCATGTTATCTCAACTGAGGAGACAATCATAGAATCCCAGATTGGTTTGGGTTAGAAAGGACCTTAAGATCATCCAGTTCCAACTGCCTGCTGTGGGCAGGGATGTCTTACACTACATGATGACTAAGTCTCTGTCCAATCCACATAGTGGTGGCATCAGGGCATATTTGATAGGGCTTTCCTCTGTTTATGTGAAGAAACACTTTCTAGTTCAGAGAGAAAGCTAGTATATCAAACAGCCTTAGGGATGCCCTGTGAGCTTCAATACAGGAGCGCACACTTTTCCAGAAGGAACTAACATGCAGTTTCTATGTGTAGATAGCTGAGAGCTGCTCAAAACTTTGGCTCTGCTGTGAACCAGGCTTGTCCTTTGCCTGTGCTCATCAAAACTTCTTGAAAGAGAGAACTGACCAGGCTTAATGAAGGTTATGCTTTAAGTGAGATGGCTTTTAGAAGCAGGCTACAAAAAGCTAAGTCTGGATCTTCTTCATCTTTGGATGCCAGAGAGGGACTCTTTATCAGGGACATAGGGGTGATGGGTTCAAACTAAAACAGGGTAAGTTCAGGTTAGATATAAGGAAGAAGTTCTTTACTGTGAGGATGGTGAGGCCCTGGCTGTGGCTGCCCCATCCCTGCTCCCACATCTAAGCTTCCATGACAGAAAGCTGGTGCTGGGCATCACCTACATCACCTATGGTGAGCTCTGGAACAATGTCACTACCATGGCAATCCACCCTTGCTTAGCCACTTAAGACTCCACCTGCATACTGTGCTCAGGGCAGCACTCTCAGGTGTCCCAGAAACCACATTCCAAAATGCAACCGTCCAGCCCCTGCTCCTAAACCTAAGGTGCCATGACATAAAACTTTTGCTGGGTATCAGCTACACATGGTGAGCTTCAGAATACTGCCAACCAGCACAGATATCCACACTTGCTTTGCCACCTGAAACTCCACATATGCTGCCTTTCCAGGCAGTGCTTTCAGGTGACCAAGAAGCCATTCTTTACAATGAGGGTGGTAAAACACTGGCACAGGTTGCCCAGAGAGGCGGTGGATGAACCATCCCTGAAGACACTCGAGGCCAGGCTGGATGTGGTTCTGGGCAACCTGATCTGGTTGAAGATGTCCCTGCGCATTGGAGGGGGTTGGACTGGATGAGCTTTGAAGGTCTCCTCCAACCCAAACCATTTCATGAGAGTATTCTCTGATAATTTATAGTGTAAGTACAAAATGCACATAAAAATACAACAGTGCTAAACAATATTATAAAATTAGATCATAAATAGCAAAAGAAAGCATCAAACTAAAAAGACTACATAGAAATGTTGTATTTTAAGCAAAATTTGAAAAATAAAAAAGTATTTAGGTAGAAAAACAAGAACATCACAGGAAACAGCCTTAAATAATACAGACTAGTGCGCAAATGGTTTAAAGAGATTATTTTGACATCAAGATGTTTGTTCAGTCCACAGTTTTCCTGAAAATAACTTAGAAGAGGAGACTATCTGGCTGGCTGAGAGCTGTGACAGCTACTGAAAACGTCTAAAACAAAACAAAACCATCAAAACCATTCTTTAAACCAGGGAAAAACCTCAGATTTCATTTATCTGTCCACTATACAGACCTGGGCCTGCCAAAACTGGTGCTTGTTTTTAGCAACTGAGAAAATGGATTTCTTTCAGTAGGATCACGTAAGTATACCTGAAGAAGACTATTATCCCTATGACAAGAGTAATGATTGATGTGGTTTGATTTTGCATCTAGTACTTCATATGTTTGCAACTTTACACTTACCTAAATTGGCAGTGATACACTACGTTCATACTGAGACTGTTCGAACAGCTAGAACAGAAAGTATATTACAGCTCTACAACCTATGGTATAGTAACTGCATTCAGACTGAGTCTCTTTTCAAATATATAGTCATACTTTAAATTTCATCACTTAATATCATCTTTTAGCTTACTAATTATAGCTGACAAGCTACACATGGACATCATAATTAGATTTTCATTTATTATCTGTAATAACTTAAATAGTTTGTGTCATCATTAGTTAACTTGTAGCTAACATGATAGCTACGCTTTTACCTACTTATGTATTTTCTCTCAAGCTGATCAAATGAACCAGTGCTAATATATGTGATTTGAGTTAAGCTTGATGGGAGTACCAGCATGATGTCTAATGATAATGCCTTATTAGACTGCAGGAAAAGCAGCACCTACATGAATGCAAAGATGACCATCTCTAGAGGGGAGGAAAATAAAATCAGGTTTGGGCTAAGTGGATGAGGAGGAGTGTAAGGCTTTGAAGACTTTCTACTTTTTCACAATCCTGTCATTAGGAAACTTTCTGATACCCACATCCTCAGATGGAAAATCAATGCCTTCCATTTTAACATACAAATTTCATTTTTCAAATGAGTTTTCTGCTTCTAAATGTTATTGGAGCAATCATTCAGCCAAAACCTGAAGTCTTAGTTTTGTCTAGGAATTGGATAAGCATAAAAAATGTCCATTACGGTTGGCATATTAGAAACCTAGTCTGAGTTTTGAAATGGCTCTATTTATTGAACTAACCTCCCACTGTTAAACTAAACTGATCAGTTATGTCATTAGATTTCTGCATAGGGCCCCTGAGACTAGAATATCATGCAATGAAAAGATTCTGAACAACTTTTGTTACCACTTCTTTCTCTTCCATCCATTAGGTGTCACAATGAGGTTATCTTCGCTGGTTTAAACAGGCAGCTATATTGCAAGATGATCCTAGTGGGAAGCTTACACCCCAGGCACAGAAAAGACCTGTCCTCTGTTACAGTGCAGCACTGGTGAGACAAGACGTAACAACCTGTTGAGCCTTTATTAACTTATTTTATCCTTTGAAGACTTAGCAAGCATGCTGTGACATTCTGTGCCCTACAGATAGGGCTCTCAACAACAGGCTTGGTTCTACTTCAATGGCTTAACTGTTTCTCACAGCAATTACTGTTTCTATTTTCACCCTTTTCAGGTGGCTGTATTGATGAACATCACAGGTTGACACACCAGGTTATTTTTTCCTCAAAGACTTCACTACTGCCATGCTATTTTGACATGATTCCCACTTATCTTTTATGATACCAGGCTTCTACGTTTACGCATGTGATGTTATACACTTCCACCTGAACAACTGGCATTTTGGGTCAGAAAAACATGCCTTAATACTGTTAAAAAACATTCTGAAGTTCAGAACATCATAGAAGAGACTTCCTCAGGCTCAACCACCACTTCCTAAATAAGCTGTAACTCAAATGAACAGTGACACACAAGTACTATACTGTCTTTAGATGTTCATGCAGACATCTCTGTGCTCAAGACCTGAGCTAACTACTACAGTTCTGGCACAGAGCTACAAAAGGCTTCCATCCCTCATGGCAGAGGCTGTAAGGTGCATACTTCCTAAGCAAGGGACTTTCCCTATTACATCCAAATGATACAGGAGCAAGAACTGCAACTGCTCAGAGAGGATGATACAAGCCTGTCTGCATTCATTTTTTGTATTTCAAAATAATTTGTCACTTTACATTTATTTTACTGTAAGATATTTTTGTTTCTAAATGTTGGTTAAATGCAGAAAAATTGGTTTTTGGTTCTTACTCATACTGATTTCCCTAACTTATCCTCTCTGCCAAACTTTCCATTCAGAATCACAGTACGCTGAATATGAACTAAGCTTTACATTTTCTTGGAGCAATGTACAATAAGCAGGTCTAAAGTACTGCCCTGAAACAATACGTTTTCTACCTTCAGTCACTGAACAAATAAATATTCCTACATTGTTTCCTATATGAGTTTTGCAGAAAACTCCTCCTAGGTATAAAGAGGGACTACTACAGAATAACCAAATGGTTTCAGAACCTGTCTGAATGTGTCTGATTTCTTCACAAACTAGTCTGTGGTTTTGGTTTTAAGTGCGCATTAGTTCATTCATTTTATAGGATTTTATAACTACTGCCTTTCCCTTGCAAGTAGACTTCTCCTGTATGACTAATCCATGGTGCTCTTGATCACTGTCAAGAGTGAGTTAGTTTCTTGCATCTTGGAAGAAAACCCAGCAACTCTGAAGCCAGCTACTCCAACAACTCACTCGTATTCCTAAAACCCAAGTCTCATGCAGTGCCACACTGACACCTTCTCCATGTGGTATGGGAGTTCAGACTACTGCATAGGTTGGTGCAGCATGAGGAAGACCTGAGTTGCCAAGTTAGTGCTGCCTACTTTCAGGAATGCTGATGATTGAGCAGGAGAGAGAGCCAGCTAGGAAACCAGAAGCTGTCCCTTAAACACTGTGGGCAGCACAGTCAAATGTCTTTTGGAGACTGAAGCTGAAATCCAATTCTCTGTGAGGAAGTGAAAGGTAGAACATAGAAACCTTTGGGATCTAACTAGGGAGCTCAGAATTCATTGTCATTTATCAATCATTATGTTAAAGATATGTGTATGTTACAGATTGACACAGGTTTTCTGCCTTTTTGTTTTCCATGAGAAAGGTTAAAGTTGGATGCTGGTCTCACGAGTGCCACTTTTATGGCTATGCAATATTTAACAGAGTTTAACAAAATGACACACAAAGACATTTGAAATCTAATTAATCTCTTGACATTGGACTAAAAGTCAAAGCAGTGAACCACAAGATGAATAAGGATACCTCATCCACAAAGGCTGATCTTTCTTTCATGAGGTGCAAATGAGTTATCATCATCTGACTACAAAGTTTATTGCAGATCTCTTCCTTTTTAATAACTGTCCCTGCTTTAAGCACCTAGTATGCTTTCTTAATACGATGTTGAATGTAACACGTGCTGTAGCTGACATTCTACATTTCCATCAAAGGTCCTTCTTTAGGAACCTCAGTTTTTCCAAATACTACTTGAAGCCTCACATACTAATAATAGCTGTTGCATTTTGACACCATTCAAAGACTATTTTTATTGTTCTAAACCCCACAAATTCAATTCTACTTTAGTTCCTGAGATTTCAACAGTATTAATACATAAAGTTTAAGATTTGCCATACCAGATTAATAGAAACTGGTTTTGAGCATTCAGACAAGCATCTTTTCTCACACCGCTAGTGGTGGTTACTTCAAGACAGTAGCCAAAAACAGGATCACAGCAGTAGAGCCTGAAAAAGGTCATTCAGTTCTACATGACTAGTATTGAACTTTATATATAAATCATCTCCTTAGAAGACCATCATGAAAAACAAAAAAATAAATAATTTATGGAGTATAATGAGATTCCAAAAAAGCTGAAAATGTACACTCATTTGTAAGTAGTCCTGGGCTGCAAACAAGTTACTACATTAGCTTTGAATGACCATGGAAACCTTTCCTAAAGACAGAATTGCTAGGAATTACTTTTTATACATACTACTAAAGATAGTTGTTCATATAATGTAGTAGATTTGAGGCATTATGAGGAATAAACACCTGCAGACAATCAGAAGTTATCGTAAGATTTACCTTCCAATAACCTGTTTTGTTCATTTCTTCAGAATGAGGATCCTGCTTTATCCTGTGTCATAGCACATGCTATACTGGGAGTTGCTCCCAGGCACTGATTGATCCTGTGAGATCATTACATGGGTTACCCTCCATAGCCATGGAACAATACACTGTTGAACTCAGTGGTTACAAACCTAAACCAGAAGACTGCAGATACCCTAAAAAGCAAATGGGTGTGAATACACAAAAGACCAGGGAGATACATTAATTAACAGATATTAACAGGCCTGTAAGTAGACCTCAGGATACTACATAAGTTTAAGTTTTATGCTTTGTAATTTAGTAAATGCTAATGGAAACAGAATTCACAGATGGCAGGTTTTACCTCCACCAGTAAGGACTATTACATTCCAGGGTATAAGCTGAGATCAGTTAGCCCCACTTTGATCATGTCATCACTTTATGGTAAAAGAAGGAAAACTGTTCAAGAATGATTCTCCTCTTTCATTTACATTCTTTAGTTGCTACCTGAAGGTGAAATTACATCCTTTGGTTTTCTGCAACCTAATTTTTATTGGGATGGTCCAAGATAATAGGTTGCAAATGTAATCACAGTATCACAGTATGTTAGAGATTGGAAGGGACCTCAAAAGATCATCTAGTCCAATCCCCCTGCCGGAGCAGGAACACCTATAGGTACGGAACGTGTCCAGGCGGGTTTTGAATGTCTCCAAAGAAGGAGATTCCACAACCTCCCTGGGCAGCCTGTTCCAGTGTTCCGTCACCCTCACTGAGAAGAAGTTTCTTCTCAGGTTTAAGTGGAACCTCTTGTGCTCCAATTTGTAATGTTTTCTAAAATTCTATAATTTGGAAATTTTAGGTATCAAAATTCCTTCCTTTCTGTAAGTGTACAAGTACATACATATGTGTATTTTGTGCACATCAAGTATGGCACTACTGTTTGCTGTACATTAGCCAGGACTATTTAATCGATAACAGTATTATTGCCTTTCCCTAAGTAATGACACTACCATAGGTTTGTCTACTTTCCTCAGATACTAGCTACTATAGAGTGAATAAATACTTTGTATATTTGGGCCTCTATGTTCTCTCAAGTTAACTTAAAATCATCTAATGATTTCAAAAGATGGGGAAAGGGAGCAAAGAGATCAAAAGAGAGAAGCCAAGACAGAGGGAAAGAGGGCAAGTCTCATGCTTTTAGAAAACCATGCTAAAAACAACCACTGTTGTCTTGGATTTTTAACATCTCACCCTAACTATTCATAAGAGACCCTACATTAATCCCAGTCTCCTTACTGAATCCAGTCTCAGTAATTAAACTGAATCATGTCATTCCCTTCTGATTATTAAGTGGACATTGTCATTAAAGTTAACAGAACAAATGTTTAAGAGCTGATAACACAAGTACAAGCTCTTTTAAATTCCCTCTGCAACTTCAGTTGCATATGTTATTCTCTCACCTTTAAACATTACAAGTGGTGATCACCACATGTCTGATGTATTGTCATGCAAAAGGAAACAGTTCAGGGGCAGGGAAACAGACACTGGGCAATCCACCCTGTATGTAAGTTGCTGAAATGCAGAACCCTGTAACTGGTATTAGTATGAAATCACAGAAGTAGTAATGAAGCAAGTGCCGTCATGCAGGATTTCCTTGAGAAAGGGGAAAGTTCAACACGTAAGCTGCAAGCCATTAAATACACATAGAACCTAATACAACTTCTCTGAGCAAGGGATTGTTCTGAAGGCCAACAAACAGGCACAAAATGAAACAGTGACACGGGTCTCTGAATGACCTGTCTGTAAAAACGTGCTTCTTGGCAGCTGAAGAGGTGGAAAGAAATCCTCGCTGCTAATATCTGGACTCTTGGAAACAGAAACCTTGACAGACTGACCCCCTAACCTGGGCTCCTTACAAAGTTTAGCAAGTACTTAAGGGTTTTAATTTTTTAAGCTCCATGTATACATGAATTATCACACTGTAATGGGGAAATAAGGGAAATTGATGACACATAATACTCTGCCTTCAGCCTTTTCTTTTTGAAGACAGCAGAATAGCTCATGAATGTTGAATGCCTTCATTAACAGCATGGACACAGACTGTTAATAGGATGGAGTAAAATGCACCTTCAGCAAGTTTCCAGGTGACATTGAAATGAGGCAAGCGGTTCATGTGATGAAGGGCTGAGCTAACATTCAGGAAGAACTCAAGAAGCAGGAGGGCTAAAACAATGGGCTGCCACAAACCTCTTCGAGTCTGACAAAGGCAAATACAAAGCTGTGCACCTGGGAAGGGATAAATTAATGTAATAGTACAGGCAGAGGCTGAAAATACATACACCATGTGGTTCACTCTCCTAAACATCTTGGCTGCCCTCCTCTGGACTTATTCCTGTCTGTCAATGTCTTGTTATAGTTTGGAGCTCAGAACAAGTTGCTATTCTAGATGAAATCTCAACAAGTGGCAAATACAAAAGAATAATCACTTTTCTCCATGTTCCAGTTACTCTTTCTTATCACAGCCCTCTGCCTTTATTCCTGCAAGGGCACACTGCTGCCTCATGTTCAACTTTTCTATTTGGACTCCAGGATCCTTTCCTGCCACGTGGAGCTTAGTTTCCACTTTACCAGATCATGTTCTTCTCTATCCCACAAAAATTATTCAAAAGGGACAAGTTGAATATCAAAGACAGTGGCAGAAGAAGTTTAAGCTATTTTCTTGTAGTGAGCACCATCAATTTATATTGGCAACGGAAAGGATAAAATGCCCTCTAGTTTGTACGGAATAACTTTTCTCCCTTTTTCATCCAAAGGAAAGCTTGAAGTCTACAATTACAAGATCAATACCTTCACAACAATCCTTGCAAACCAAATTTCAGAAGTTCTTGACTTGACACTTGGGCCCTTAATCAATAAAGCACTGGCCAAAATCCAGGTTTCCAGGACTCTGAAGATTAGCCAATGGGGAAAAGAGATGAGAGACTTACTTGAGATTTATTTTTGGCTGCTGGGCTGTTTTTCCTAGTCAGGTTGCTGAAGTTCTGTGAGCCCAAGAGTGTTACCTAATGGCCAATAGTCTGACAGTATTACTGGAGTAATTCATAAAATAGCACGAGGAAAAGGTAAAAGACTAGCATGATGGAAGCAGCACAAACATCTGAACCCCAAGAAACCCCAAGGAGTTCTAAGTGTAACAGGCAGTTTGCTGATAAATAAGCAAAGAATCAGAATCCTGTGAACCATCCCTCTCCAATTCAGATGCATTTCCCTCTCTTTTCTTTTGGCCTTATTCTCACACCACTAGCTTCAGAATGGATCTGTTTGAAACAAAGGAGAGGAACATGTTATTAGCTACACTGTGTTCCAGCTCATCTCCTGAATGATAGCACTGTGCATTCAATCCCGTCAGAGTGAAAAGGATCAGGAATTCAACTTCCCCCATTTCTGGGTGAGTGCTTTAACTGCTAAGGTAATTACAAAAAGAAGGGCATGGCCATTACCACCAATCTTGATGGAGTTTTATGCTGGTATGTGTACCTCATATCTAAAACAAGAGTCTTCAAATTTCCTTATAACCATCAGTGCTTATACTGACACCATTAGTCATACTATGTCTCTGACGTGATGACTACAGAAAAGCCACACTCCCATGAAATTTGCCTCTTACACCTCACCCAGTCTTTTCCTAGAGGCTTTCAAAAGGTTTTCTCTCATCTCTTGGATTCATAAGAGACTTAGCAGTCTCTTCAGTGTCCCCCTATGCATAAGTCTTCCTTTTCCTTCTGCAGTATGCTATATATTGTTATGCCAGTACTCTAGGTCTTTGATTTATGACAAATGATATGAACAGTAGCGTAGATCTGTATTGCTGGATGCCAGTCATTTACAATAAACAAAAGGAATTCTCTCTATGTGCATATTTATAAAGAAGTTGTTGAATTTACATAGATTTCCAACTGCAGAAACTTTCTTTTTATTTTGTAAAACAGAACCAGTTTCTAAATAAATGGATCTTCAAGAATAAAACACAGTGAAATGAAGACATGGAACGGTTTGAAGACTAAGACTTCACAGTCAGCTTGGGCTCCACCCCACTAGTCTATATCACAGGATTGGAAGAGGAGCTAGGTTTTTAGAAGTGCAGAAATATTGTACAGTTCTTTCTTTCACAGATGCGAGCAGTGAGAAAAGGAGCAAGGTGCAGAGGCTCTCTCCCTGCATTCTGCACTGCTACAGTCAGAGCTCTAGCCCACTCCTTTTCAAAGCCATCCTTCATAGGCATAATGTAACTTTCAGCCAGTGACTCTTTAGTAACCACACTTCCTCAGAGGAAAAGGTTTCAAAAAGTTAAGTTTATAACCAAATCAGTAAGGGAGGTAGATGAAGTGATGAGGAGTACCAGTCCGTTACAATGCCTAACAACCTACTACAGAATATAAATACATTCAAGTCTACAGTTTCACACAGTGCCAGGCATTACAAAAGACTGGGAAACATCTATAGTAAAGAGAATAACTAAAGACAACATACCTTCTTCAAAGAGTAACATCATGTTTGTGTTTTTGTTAGCAACCACGGTATTCAATAAGGCAATTACAGTTTGCATTGTATTCCCAAGGATACCGTCTTGGTGTTCCTGCATAAAATACAACAAAAATCAGAATAAAAATTATCTAGTTTCCCTTTTGCAAGGTTAACAGAAGACTATTCACTTCCAAAACCACAGTGATACATAAACAATACCATTTCAGTTCCTTAAAGGTCAACATTTAAAGCGCTAGAAACCCTGCCAAGTCTCTTAGAAACCTCTATACAGCTTCACCCTGTATTAATTTTCTTTGTACTAGAGCACTTTAAACTGGATCATAAGGAGAAGAGACAAAGAACAGCGGCCCACAGCCATCTGGAGGACCATTAGTTTCCTACCAAACCCCTATATATATATATATGCACACATATATATTCCAATCCATATATATATATGTAACTCCAAGAGGCCTAAAGTTCTTTTTACTTTACATAGGACTTTGAGATGTCATTTACGATCTCTATAAAGAGCACAATAAGTATCTGTTCCTCTGAAGGTTTAAGACACAGCCTGATAAATGGAAAAGCAATGTTGGAAAGTATAGACACCACGTTCTTCAAAAGATAAGGTAACCAATACAGAAAAGAGATAGCATAAAGCCATGGTACTAAACATAAACTGGAAGTTATTTCCTACAGAAAGCTGAAGGGTAAGAATCACAGTTGCTCCAGAGATCAACATGTTTATCTGGTAGTCTATCATCTTATTCACTCTCCTAAAGAACATTCAGAAAACAATAGGGAAACAGTAAGAATGATTGTGTTGCTGAAGATAATGATACATCCACTGAGAATATACAATTCATAAAAGCAAAGAAGTTTCACAAGTGCCAAAACGAGAGCTGACTCAGGTACTGTCTTTGCAAGTACAGTATTTCTGTTACTGCCCCATGTATTTCAATATTTTCTAGTAAAATTCCCTTTGGAGATACACAATTACAAGAGAAGCTGGTAGTTGTTCACAATAGTGATCTTTTGCATTCAGCAGGTTAATAACATTACAATGAAGCCACATTTGTCTTTAATAGACATAATTTATATAACTGCCTACTGAAAGAGTAGCACTGATGCTTTTATTTATATCTAAGCATACATAACAAAACTTACCTTCCCCTAAGCACACATAGACTAGAATTCAAGATGGGAATGTCAATACTTTGGGGAAGGAAAATGTTCTCTTGGTGAATAAAATAATCTTACAAATGGCATACTCAGCTGTACAACTGGAGTTTTAACACATGTATCGGAGATGGGTTTTGATAAGATACTTACTAGGTTTCAACAAGCTCCAGGTATGTTTTACTTAGATAAGCCATCACTGATTGCTGTTAGGCTCGATTTTAGAGGTTTATATAAAAAGTATTTAACTTCTTCATAACCTATCAAGGAGCAAAGCGGATCTGATTTGTGTGCACAGCGCCACAGACCGCAGACATTTAATGAACAGTGCACTTGACAGCTTTAATAAAACATAGCCTTTGCCAGCAGAGATAATTAGAATTGAAGCAGCAAAATTCTAGTGTTTGGCAACACAGATGAAACAACTTCATTAAAATGTAGAGCTTTGGTGAATGAAAGGCAGCAAAGCATTGGACCCTGAAGAATCAGCCTTCTCAAAACTAATTGCTTCAGTGCTTAAAAAGGACAGCTAAGAAATACCAAGGGCATAACAAGGAAATACTAGGATAAAAAAAAGGCAGTATGGAAGATAAATCAGGCTTTTCAAATAGGACTACATTGTATTTAAGCCATTAAACTTTTCGTTCTAATTTTGAAGGGTTGTAACGTTAACAAAAGAACTCAGCTGAAGTATTCTAAAAAGCCAGTTAGGTAAAAGGGTGTGAACTAGAAAAGTGGGAGTATGAATCTTGGCAAGATACTGTGGCTAAAGCTGCCATTTCTCTTCAAGTGGATTAGAAATTAGAACAGTGTAGGCAAACTACAGTATTTTAATTACATTTTAGATAACAAAAGAGATAGCAATTGTGGTAAGAGGCTACCAATCTGGGAGACTTCACATACAAGCCTCCTACTCCTGTATCTAAGAGTCCAGAAGAAATTACACTAAACGCTACATTTACAGATACCCTTTAATTAAAGTGTGTGTGTGTATACACACACACATATATATATATATATAAATAAACCCCCAATATCAGTATACAAATGCATTATCTTACCATGCCAAAATTCAGATTTTCAGAGGCCTAACAATATAATCTTTTTATTCTGGAAGTCATTTGTTAACATCCTTTGCAGTTCCCAAACCTCCTTGTTATCTTGGAGACAACCATGTCCTTTTATCTGTGTTGACGGTCAGAATCTCACAAGGCATAAGGAGAAAAGGTGACATTTAAAACAAAGAGAGCTCTAAAGAATGTTACCTCATTTCATTCTAAGGAATGAAAAGTAAATTCTTCGCTTTTAGAAGTAAAGTTTCTGTCAAGATCATAAAAGTACTTCTCTTGCACAACAAACATTAAGAACTGAAAATATAGTAAGGACAGTGTTCTTTCTCTTCCCATTTTATTCCCAAATCCTGTGAGAATACAATTTCAATGAATGGACATGTGGAGAGCAATACCATTGTTAACACCACCTATTAGTAGGGAAACCAGTTTTCCTCCTTTAAGAGGCCCACTTCATGTCTCAGACTTCTGGAAGCTGAATAAACCATATTAATCCAAGCAGGAAATTTTAAGTAGTGAGTCAAGGATTACAAAACTGTCCTACATCAGCATACTGTTTATAGATCTTGTGTTTGAAGAGAAGAATCATAGAATCATAGAATAGTTAGGGGCTGAAAAGGACCTTAAGATCATCCAGTTCCAAACCCCTGCCATGGGCAGGGACACCTCACACTAAACCATCTCACCCAAGGCTCTGTCCAACCTGGCCTTGAACACCACCAGGGATGGAGCATTCACAACCTCCCTGGGCAACCCATTCCAGTGCCTCACTACCCTTATAGTAAAGAATTTCTTCCTTATATCCAATCTAAATTTCCCCTGTTTCAGTTTGAACCCATCACCCCTTGTCCTAGCGCTACAGTCCCTAATGAAGAGGCCCTCTCCAGCATCCTTATAGGCCACTTAAATCTGTTCAGAGTCAGAGGCAGACAATCTTCAAGGTAGAGATTTCTTACTCTGGAGAATTAAACTTCCTCATATCAAAGAAAATCCAGGCACCCTGGAAGCATTCATGCTGGTATGTTCTGAAGCAATGAAGCTTTAGAAGTAATTGATACCACCATGGCAGTAACTACATAAATCTGGAGACTCTTTGGAGAGTCTCAAGTATCAGTGAAGCATTTGAACTGCAAAGTCACTTGGGAGCTGCAATAAACCATTACACCAAGAAATTTTCATGCCAAAATATTCACTTCTCAGGCTGTTTTTCAGCATTAATTAAAATCTAGTTCTTGAACGGCTTCAGAATGACAGGCACCAATGAACTGACATCTTTTTTTCCACATGGATTTTGCTTTGATGTAAATGGCACTTTGTCACCTCAAGGAAAAAGGTTTAGATGAGTTTGGGGAATTTTCTGGTGACATTTTTAATTGAAAAACATAGATTCATTAGACTTACCCAAAGGATCACATTAACATTTTTGACTGGAAAAGGTTTGAAGGGTTCAGAATAGAACCTATATTCCTACTATGACACTAGGCAGACAAGGCAAAAGAAATTATGAACTGATTGCTATAAGTGAAAATTACAATTTGTTAAATTACTTACCAACACAGTAGGGTTTTGGGTTATACTTAATAAACATTAACTATCAAGAGTAAAGTTGGTTGCTCTAATATTAGAGAAATATTATAGGGAGATTTTAGTTTATATGATCTTTAATATTTGTGATCAAGCCAAGACAAAACACAATTGGCCCAACACTTACATTATAACAACTCCCTTTCAAATCATAGAATGGTTTGGGTTGGAAGGGAGCTTAAAGCTCATCCAGTTCCAAGCCTCTGCCATGGGCAGGGACACCTCACACCAAACCAGGTTGCTCCAAGCCCCGTCCAACCTGGCCTTGAACACTGCCAGGGATGGGGCACACTCCCCACATTCTCACACCACCTGTAGTCCACAATGGTTCGCTATCTCACACCAAGTGCAGAGGACTGAAGTTCTTTCATTTCTCCTCATGTTAAGTGGAAGTCCAGATCATCAGAAGCCTCTGCTACAAGGAAAATTTAATATACACAAATGGAAGCAACTTCAGGAGGAGACAGTGAGAGATAGCAAGAAAACATTTTGCTTAGCAGTCAAAATACTGACTTGGAGCTTCAGAAACCCACCACCAGCCTTTACTTCTGGGTGACTCTGAATGTGGGATCTGCACTTGGCCACTTCCCCTAAAGCACTCCTGACTGACAGGCTACTGCCTAAACTGGGGTCTACCTTTCTCCACTGCCTCCAATGCCACTTTCTACAGAAATTCCACCCTGAACAAAGCCTCTCAGTGGAACCCACACAGAAAAAGGAATAACACCATAAAACACTGAAATAACCCAAATACCTCATCCTTCAAACCACACGCTCAAGTCCAGAAACCACAGAGCCATGACCATTTGCTATCAGCAAGGTTCTGCTGCTCTACCCAAGCTGTCCATCAACAGAGTTTCAGACTCATATGTACTCAGAGTCTGAAAAAGAGATGGATACTGGTAGATCAAAGTAGCATTTTGATGCTGAGAGGCATAAAATGTCATTGAGAACTGCATTTATTGTCACTGGAGGCCAGACAGACATTTTAGCCCGTATACAATGTCACACAATGTGTCATCGCACTGTAAAAGGAAGAAAGAAAAAAGAACCAGAACACTAAATCCACCAAATAATTGGACCACTAGATTAAACCAGCACAGAAAAATGTTTTATATGAATTGATTAAAATACTTTGTTAGAACACAAGGTCCTATTAATAAAGGACTTAATTTTTTAATTACCCATAATAAGCCATTTTACAGTTAAGTATTTTTCTTCATTCAATCCATCCTCTCTGAACAGTTATTCATACTGAAAAATGTGTACAATGGATGTGAGAGGGAATAAAAGGATGAAAGAAGAAAACAGCTAAAACAGAGCTGAAAAGCTGGTAACAGAAATGTTACAAAAGCCAGGGAGAGGAGAGTATGGTATTATTAGCTATTTTCATATCCTAATGGAACATGCAAGTTCCAGGCTGTTACTAAGAGTGGGTCCATGGCAAAGAGCCCAAATGAGGTCTGAGAAAGGATAATGTACCTTTAATGATTGAAATAGCAAGAAAATTAAATCTAATCATGTTTCATTAAGCATACTCTAGCTCCCATTTTTACTAAATTATTTTATTATGATTTCCCAACTGTCTGTTGAAATAACCTTTTACAGCAATTTAATTCACCATCATAAACAAGTCTCATTTCTCACAATGAAGTCCCCTGGGTTTAGTGAGAGGAGATGGAAAATCTAAACCTTGCCAATCCTGCAGCCACTAAGGTAACCACTCAGGGAGACAAAGATTTTTGTTTTCCTATTTGTGGCTGAGATCATTAAGATATAATTAGAAACGGGTTCATGACTAATACAGCGTCTGTTATGGAGATACCATTCGCCCACCAAGCATCTTCTATACCAGTCTTTAATAAGGGCAGCAGGCATAATCCCCACTTCACTCTCCAGAGAGTTATGCATTAAATGGACTGCATTAGACATCCCTCTCTCTCCCCCCTTTTTAATGGAATCTTATTCAGGCATCCAGCATTTTCTCAGTCTCCATTGTTACCATCAAAACCAGTCTGTTTGCTTTCAGCAATATGCTCCTGCAGTGCCATCCAGATGTGAGCCCTAAAGATAGCTACGTGCAGTGAATACAAATCCTGCTCCACAACTTGTTACAGGGCAAGAAAATGGGGAACTTCACAAAATACAGGAAGAAATGAATTGGGCTGTTTACAGAATAATTTCGTCTCTCTCTCTGCAGTAGCAAAAGGAGCCATTGACCCTTACACGTGTCCTTTCTGCTTTAGTGAAATGAAATAGCATGCACTAAGCAGAAAGGATGCACCAAGAAGGAAGGATACTTTACTCGAGTAACTGAAAGAAATTAAACTTATTGCCATGCTCCATATCAAATCACACAACAGGAATAAAAAATTAAAAGCAACGTCACCCACCAAACAGTGCTTAAGGATCAATTTATGGCCATTGGTTAAACTGCAGAGGGATAACGGTCAGACACTGTATTTAACATAATGATGCTTCAATAGGTTGTTTTATTTGGTAGACAGGAGTTTGAAAGGTACCATATGAAAGAAAAACACAACAGTTCTAGGGCACAGTTTTGCTTTCTGTACCTATATGGGCAGTAAAGAACTACTTGCTCAAAACAAGCAAAAGACAGGAACGGAATGTGATAATACAAACAGGGGACTTGGAAGACAAACCTAAGAAGAAAAAAAAGAAACTTGGGAAATTTCAGCTGAATCTTTGAGATGATCCTACTGTGATAATTGTAATTAAAACGTTCCAGTGGGTAAACTCAGATTGGATCATGTATCTTTTGGCATATATTTGACTATAAATCTACTTTAGCAAAGCTAGATTTTTAAGCCTGCCTTAAAAAAACCAATCGTTTTATAGAACAAAATGTATTTAGAAACTAAGCATATAAACCAATGTGTAAATGACTATAGTTTAAACCAGAAAGTCCAAAGCAGAATATTACAATTTAAATTGTTTTCCTTTGTAGAAGACTAACATTCTAAAACCTAATTATCGTCCTGCAATACAAACTCTTCAGGAAGCCATTACTGTAAGGAATGTATTATAGATGACTAAAGCCAAACCAGGCAAATGTCTAGATAAATGATCAGAGTTCAGAAGCATAATGTAGAAACCTCTGCACTCAAAAAGAATTTTCATGGCTGTTTAATACACTTTCAAGCTCTGCTGTGAAGCACACAATAGCTTGGTACCTTAGTCATCAGAATGCAGCTGGTCAATCAATGTACAGTCAGCAACTGCACATTCCTACACCAGTATTTATTTAGATGGGCTTGGCAGATATACCTCAGTTGTTTGACAGAACAGTAATAATGCCACAGTAAAATGGGTCACAAGATCAGTAAAGTTGTTCTGAAAGCACACATCTCTGCTTTACTCCAGTATGCATTTGTCCTGAAATGCTTTCTCTTTGCCTTGATACTGTACTAGCAGGAACGGTAAACTGACAGATACATCTCAATCAGCCTGACAAACCCAAAGTTTGGAAGAAATACAGTTTTTATTTAAAGTTGCTTCTATATAAACAAAAATAAATATTGAAATTTAGAAATTAATCACCTTGGGTGAACATTTTCATTGATGGTGATTTGTTTCCGTGTGACCCACTGAAAATTCCTCATAACGTTCACATGAACTATGGTAAGGTCAGGATTTCTTCCTAGAAATTCTGGTTAATAAAGGATATAATCTGATTCTGGGCTTGTGAAGTCTCATGTTAGGAGTAATCACCACTCTCAGTCTTTCTGCAACACCTGCATTTCACACATTCACAGCATGGTGCAAGATGCCCTTCTCTTCACAAGGTCTCCATGTGCCGCTTCCTTGGCTCAGTCTGTGATTCCATGACTGGCCAATTTGGGGTGGGAGCAAGGGAAGCTGCAGAGCTGCACCCCAGGCAGCTCTGGGGCATGCATCAGTGACAAACAAGAGCAGCCATACGAGCTTCCCAAAGCTGCTGTTCTCCCCTCTTCCCCTGCTCATAATTGACTGATACACAACACCTGGTGGAATCTCCATCCCTGGAAGTGTTCACACACCGTGCAGACGAGGCCCTCAGTGCCATGGGTTAGTGGTTGCCTTGGCAGTGCTGGGGTAAGGGTTGGAATAGATGAGCTTAAAGGGCTTTTCCAACCCAACTGATTGTATGATTCCTGGCACCACACACATTTCTCCTTTATGTCACACCATCCAGTATGAAGAACACTTACGAGATCACAACGACACTGAGATTTCAAACATAAATAATGTCACACATGTATTTATGTTTCTTTTATATATATACATATATATTTAAAATTTACAATCTGACTATAGGAGAACTAAATAAAGTGAAATGTGCTTAAGGTGTGAGGATGGGAAAAAAGAGCCTGCAGGGTGGGAGGTGAGATTTACCAGTTATGATAAGAATAGCAGAGGATGAATGATGAAAGATCAAGAATTCAATTTGTTTAATTTTATTCACACCAGAGCCAGCTACCAATCCAGAAGATTAACTACTTTTGCTGCATTACTTATAATGTAGGAGAAAGGCAGCAAATGCTAAGGAACATTTGAAGGGAAGGGGTGTAACAGAAGTAATGTGATTTCTGAAGCTGATGATACCAGTTAAAACTCTAATTAAAAAGGAGTGCAATCACCCATCCCCAGCCACGTCCCAAATATCTTTTCTCTATTAAATGTGAAAATTGTCCAATTATAATGACTGAGTGAAAAGAGCTTTAAAAGAATATAAATCCTGTGGATCTGTGCTAAATATTGAGAGCTCTGAAACTTGTTCATAGGTTGGGGATCTGTGTAAATGGAGGGAGAAAGATTGTACCTGAAATTTAAAGCAATGCACATGGTGGGGAAAAAGTGCTAACCTCAGATATGAATTAATCATCCCAGGTTAGGAACGAACCTCACACAAATGACAGCTCAATGATAGAAATTAAAAACCCAAAGTGAAACGCAAGGAAAAGAAGGAAGAATAAAATAAAAATGATAACATCACTATGCCAATGAATAAACCCACAGCTCACCCACCCTATGAACACTCCACTCTGGTCCTAAATCTCAAAATCTGTGGAAATGGGAAATATACTCAGAAAGCAGCAGGAATGATGAGGAGTGTGGAGCCAATATTCCAGCACTGGAGAAACTAGTCACCTGGTTGACAGCTAAAATCCTTTTGGGTATCTCACCGCTCACCTAGGCTGGAGGTGAGCAAGGTTGTGGTGGGGGACACAGCCAGGACAGCTGACCCAAGCTGACCAAAGGGATATTCCTTACCACATAGAATCAAGGAATGGTTTGGGTTGGAAGGGACCTTAAAGCTCATCCAGTTCCAACCCCTACCACAGGCAGGGACACCTCACACCAGACCAGGTTGCTCCAAGCCCCTGTGTCCAACCTGGCCTTGAACACTGCCAGGGATGGGGTAGCCACAGCTTCTCTGGGCACCCTGTGCCAGCGCCTCAGCACCCTCAAAGCAAAGAATGTCAACGCTGTTGCCCCCCTCCCCCCTCAGCTCAATAGGAACAGCTCAGAGAAGCAATCTCAGTAGCCTCCCCACTACCAAAACATTGCCATGCAAACCCAGTAGCTTCCTTAATTGAGGACATTTCTTAAGTAAGGTACAATCAGACTCGTACACACACAAGTAAACCCTGCAGGAGTTAAAGGACTGAAACAGAGCTTGGTATTAAATAATATCTGTTTTGTAAATCAAACAACTAAAACCAAGAGCTTAAATAAGAACTTTATGCCCAATTATGTTTCTGAATTCTCAAAATTACTGCTTATTTTTAACCTATGTACTATTACCAACATATTTGAACCCAACCAAATAAACACCAGAGAATAAAAATTAACCTCATAACTCAAAGCTAATACAGTGAACTTTTAACTTTCTAATTTCTCATAGGGATAAGAGCTGCTTGAGAGAACAAGTCAATCTGTTTAAGTCATAAAGAACAATCTGGTTTCTCATATGGAAAGTAGGGGTGGCAAGACAAATTTCTACAGCTGATGACTAAAAGCTTACAATACAGAAAGCTTCCCATGCATGCATTTTCAGTACATAAAGCAGAACCTGACGTAGCTCCAACTAAAAGTCTACCTACCCAACAACCTACCTAGAACACCCTGCAACAGAAGCAGCCCTACAAGTCAGGTATACAGCACACTTTTGCCAGTGTCTAGAAATTCACAGCCCAAGGACTTTGAGCCAGAAATGGATCTTTTGAATATAATAGCTCTCAAGGGATTTTTCCTCCATTTATTTGTCCAGTCTCTTTTCTAATTCAAGTAAAGCAAGGACCCTATGACACAGAGTTTACAGCTTAACTTAACCCTACAGTATCACCTTTTGTCAGTTTTAAAGATGCCAGATGAAAGTTTTCTTTAGGTCTCTTCATGGAGATCTTACATTAGAAGATACAGCAAACAGCAATACTGTTTCCTATTCACCTCGAATGAGCCACTGATGACTGTATGCTATGTATATATCATACTTCCCCTCAATCATCACCTTCCAGATAAAAGTGTACAAAGAATAATCCCTTCCACAGAAGCCATTACAGACCTTTGATCATGTTTGCCTCCTTTATATTCCTTGCAGTTCTGCTATAAGGCGTTTGAGATAGGACACCTGAAATCCACATACAGCACAGTATTTTTTCTACTACCATTGTAATACTCCCTCCTGCAACCTATAGAATTTGCTTTTCTGACCAGGACTAAGGATTAAGCAGATGTTTTTATTAGATTATGTTTTTGTCTAACCACAAGATCTCATTCCTGAGTGATAATGACAACACACTGCATTGCTGAGTATGAGGAGCTGGGACTGCAGACACATCATGCAATACTTCAGAGCACGTACAGGTGCTTTGAAAAGAAGTGCAAATTAAACTGAAAGTGAATAGTAGTAGGTGTCAAAAAAGCTTGAAGAGATTTTAATTACACAAATACTCACAAGAACTTGAAGGTTATGTACAAAACTTCTATCAAAAAAGGTTCAATTCAAACGTGGTGAAATAATGTGAATGCTAAGCAGTTTTATGACTACCAAAAAGAACCCCAACCCAAAACTGCTGAAGAGAGGAAAAAACACTTGATCCACAAACTCTGCACCGTGAACTTTGTGAGACTGTAAAATACTGCATTTGCAAAAAAACTGAGAGGGGAGAGAACATGAGCATCAACTGTGTGCCTATGCAAGTCTTGGGCCAGTCCATGCTGGTGGTCAGCTCTGCTCTCTCATGCTTGATGATGACATCCATCTTCAAGGAACATATGCTCAATACCCTTCTGCCTTAAGTTCCCAAGACTGAAAGACTGATCTGATGGCTGAAATGAAATCCCTAATACAATGTTCAGTGACCAGAGAAAAAGGTGATGGACTCCTCTCATTCTGGCTACCCTCGGAGAGCACTCACAGGATTATTTCTGACTCCTGAAAAAGGCTAAACAGAAGAACACACTGTAAAACCAAGTACCGGAGACTATTGTTTAAACTTATGTATCCATATAAAGTGTCAAAAGAAATATGATTTCCCTTTCAGTAAAAAAATTCATAGTCTCTTAAACTATGCATGGATTCAAGGCATCCTTACTTAGTGTAAGAAAACAACAAGTTTATATAGGATGTTCTAATTGTAGGGGAAAACACTGAAAACAACACCACAGCTTAAGTTACAACAGAGTACCCATTAGTCAGTCCTTAAATTTGACTTTTTCTTTTACATATAATTCTTCTCCTAAATAATGTATTAAAAAAAATCTTCATTCTAAGTACATATTTCAAACATTCTACAAATCTTAACTGTTCAAAGATCAGAGTTAAAAAGAAAGGTCTTAGTTAACGTCTAAGTATACTTTAACACCTAAGCATCAACTTTATCTGTCAGGTGCAAAGCTGCTCCCTTTTGAATGTCAGAGCTGCAGTGTTCCTAAGTAAAAATATAATCATTAGGAAAATACTACCCCTTTTGCCCTAAATTCTCCACGGCAATATTCAAATTACCCAATCCCAAAAGTCCCATCTATACTACTTGAATTAAAACATTTGTTCAAAACCCACGAGACTCATATTGAAGGTATGCTGCATAATGTCCAGGAGTATTGCCACACGAAACAAGTTGGCAGAAACCCTCTGACTTCATATATACATCCATCCAACCCTGACCTACAGTCCACCTGGGACTTTGTTCATAAAAGAACACCCCCATGAAGTGTAAAATAGCTCAGGTAAGGGAGAAATGGGAGTGGAGCCAAGCCAGCTGAACATGCATTGCCACTCCAGTCCATCCACCTTGATTACTTAAATATCAAAGCATACAAGGAATTAGGAAGCAGGAAACAGATGAACAGCTCAGAAACCCAAATATACCTGGGAGACTACTGACTTGGGTCCTAATCTAGAAGAGTTAACTAACTCTCTTCTAACTACAGGCAGGACACAATGAATGGTGCCTACCATGCTAGGAGAGAATCTGTAGAGTAGGTCGTGCTTAGTTTTTGGTTTTTAGGTAGATGGACTGGATTGGGCCAATCAAAACCCAGAATGACATATGGTTGAAGGCACCTTTGGGGCTCTAAAGTCTAACTCCCTGCTCAAAGCAGTCCTGTCAAAGCAGCCTGACTTGGGGCTGCATCCATCAGTTTTAAGAGTTTCCAGGGACAGAGATGCTACCACCTCTCTGGGCCCCTGTTCCAGTGTTTCACCACGCTCCTCACAGCACAAAGTTTATTCCTATGTCAAGTTGGAAGATGTCCTTCTATTGTGCATTGCTGAGACAAGTGAGGCTTCATCATCTCTGTACTCTCTCATGAAGTAGCTACAGACAGGAATAAGATTCCCTCAATTCTCTGCAAAGGTCATATGAAACCTGTTATTTTGCCCTTTCTGTGCCTGCCGTGTGCTCCAGGTCCCCCAGTCATCAGCCTGTGTATTCAGTGGGCTTGCTCCAAGACGCCAAAGGATCAGAACTATTACCATCTTTTACAATTCATTTCAAATTCTTCTTTGAACACAGTATTTGAACAAACAATGGATTCCTAAACAGCTTAGCCTTCCAAGGGAATTTAACCGTTAAAAGTCATTCAGAATAAGCACTATTACAGCCTTGTAACTGGAGGGGATTAATGGAAGCACCAACTACCAGGGTCCAGCAAGGTCCAAAGGACAACAGACAATCCTCTAGACATAGTAGAAAACCTAGGAGCTTTTGAGCAGTAGCCAAGGGCCAGCACATCGTAATCATCAGATACTTATGTTATGTGCTAACTGCTTTGAAGAGAGTTTGAACTGCATCATTGCCATGCACTTCTGTAACACTGAGCTGTTTGTCTCAATCGACACAAAAAGCAAAAAGACCAGAAGCACTAGCTGGGCTCTAAGTCACTTTGAAGCAACACTGTGAAATGCTCTTGGGACAGTCAGAGTAATGAAGTGATAAAGACAGATCTGCCCATGCAAGGCACAACAGTGACTGCTACTTTGCAATAACTTTTTCTTTGAAGTGCATTGTAAAACTGTTTTCTTCCAAAAGACAGCTTGTAAGACATTATACATGATACACACAACCACCACCCACTCTGGAAAAGCTTAAAAATAGGTTGTAAAAAACCCCAAACCAACCAACAAACAAAAAAAAAAACCACCCCAGTATGAATTTACAATAAAACGTGAACAGTGAGATCAAAGAGATGGCAAATGTCACAGCATCAAAAAACTCAAAGACATGTTCTAGTACCAGCAGCCATCATGGTCACTGTTGCTGCAATGTCCAGATCTACACACTTCATCACTGCTTGTGCTTTTCTTTTCCAGTTTGCTATACCTAGCTTTAAAACCTTATTAAAGTCTTTTAGACTCATGTTTATTATCTGTACCATTTTCAGCTTCTGGGACAGGATAAAAAACCCCAAGCAACTACCAAGAAACACGTAAGAATGTTTATACATGAGTTTTCTTATGTTCCTTAGCACTGAATATAAAACTTTAAGAAAAGTTATGTAGCACACACTCTAAAAGCAATAGAAGCAATTCCTTTAAGATGCAGATAGCTGAATTTCCTTCCCATAAAGAACATAATGCTGTCACAAACGTTGTGGGCTCAATTTTTCTCTCCAAAGTGGAGCTTCAGGTGATTTTGTAAACAATTTCATTCCCTCCCTTAACAGGAGCACTGGTTCAAAATCATTTTCCAGACAGGAAAATCAGTGACAGAGGATATGCTTTAGTCATATTTTCTCCCTTTTAAAAGGCATTTTATCATGCAGAATATCTAGTTATAATACTAAAATGATTTAAAGGGTGGCTCCACTTCCCTTCACATGTTTTTCTTTCCTCATCAGCAGTCCTACTGATGATAGATCTATACAGACACACAGTCATAAAACAGGCTGTTCACATCTACTTAGAATTTGTATAGTGCTTCTCATAAAATCTTAATACCTTCTAAATCCCAATGAGTTTATCATCCCTAAATTCCGGTGATCACAGAATCACAGAATGGTTTGGGTTGGAAAGGACCTTAAGATCATCCAGTCTCAAGCACCTTCCATGGGCAGGGACACCTCACACTAGCCCATGTCATCCAAGGCTCCATCCAATGATGTACATTTATACATATTTATATATGCAAACATTTATACAATGATGTACATTTATAGCTTAGACATTACCTTAAGGAGCATTTAGTAAAAATTATGCATGAATAAGGTCCAGCTGGGACCTTAAAAAGTTTCAGTTTCATGATGATGAACACCAGTTTCTGACAGCTTTGTAACAATAAAAGTGTTCACTGGACACCCAAAGGACACTAAGCACATCTGAAAGAGAAGGCTTTCAAACAAGCAAAACATCTGAAACAAGTTGCCCAGGGTCAAAAAGACCAGCAGGATCAGGAAGAGGCTCTTCATTCTCTCAGTACTCTGCCAACATGCCCATCTTTTAAGTCCATGAATCATGTACTTCTGATAAATGAAAAAAAACCTGAAAACCTGTGCTCAAATTCTGTCATTTGTAACAAAACCACACCTAGCTACCACCATTATGACCTCTCAATATTAGAAAGTTGAATTAAAACCAGTCAAAACTATTTGACTCAAAACTCTACAAGAACAACTGAAAATCCGATTCAGACAAACAACATAAAACCCCAACAGCAATAGTTATCTGGAGGGAAAGTAAATCATTCCAGCTCTGTTTAAAGCTAGCAGAAGTTAAATGCAACTTCCTAAAAAGTTTCAAGCGTGTACATGCAAAGTTTTAGCTATACAGTATTTCCTTCATTATCCCAAGCTCACGATATTCATAAAGAAAAGACAAAAGGAGTGGCATGCTTCACCTTACAAGCATATGGCATCCCTCCAAACGAGCAGCATGTGCTTGCCACATGGTCCCCAAGTTGCCAGAATATGTCCCCATCAGTCCAACACACCAGTTCCAGACCTTTCCATGAGATTTCTTCAGAATACATGTGTATTTTGCAAGTATGGGAGGACACCCATACATTAACCATGAAGATATCCTCTGCTTTGAACTTGCTAGGGGACCCAAAACGGGATGCCTGCAGCACCTAACTGCCCACGTATCTAAGCTTCCTAGACTTAGACTGAGCACTCTGTTTCTGCATGCACATTACTGACAGGAGCTAAGCCACTAGCTCACTAGGTGGAGACATCTTCCAAAACTGACTGCAGCACAGACAAGCCTTAAGCTTTGTGATTATAGCAAACACGCTGGAAGTCTAGTGTAAGTAACAATGGCATTGAAAAAGTCAGCTCTTTCCCCTGTTGTTCGTAGCAAAATGTCTATATAAAGGAAACTTTTGTTAACCTTTTCACTGGGGACAAGAGGCTGGAAATCATCCCCTCAGAAAGGGATCTGGAATTTGAGTTCATGGCAAACTGAATGTGATCCAACAGCATGTCCTAGCAGCAGAGAAAGGACTAGCTGTGTCCTGGGGTGCATCCAGAACAGCACAGCTAGCTGGTCGAGAGAGGTGACTGTCCCTCTCTACACTGCCTCACCTTGAGTACTGTGCGTGGGTTTGGGTGTCTCAATATAAGGACATCAAACACTTTTACACTAGTTTCTCTCTTAACCCATCTTTGGGTTTTAAATCATTTTCAAACCAAGCAATTATTTTGCTTTATAAACCACTCGTTAAAATAGGATTTGGGCACTTTCACTTTCAGACATCTCAAAGATTACATTCCTAATCTCTGACAGCAATTTTACATGCACTGCCACAGCATAACCGTGGTTACTAAACTAGCAGATTTTAGGAAAAATGCATACTTCACAAATAACCCAGAGATATCCATTATGGATACATTTAAGGTTTCTAATTATAACTAATGCCCATCTTGCAGAACCCACAAAGGTCATTAATTATGTTTTTTCTTTTTCAGGGTTCTATTTGACTCAAAAAAGAAAAAAGCATTTATTTTATAAAGAAACCTTTTATACAAGTAGATTCACTGGTGAGAACAGCATAAATGGCTGCTTACTTTATCAACACAGCTCATGAAACTAGCTTGACATGACTTGGGAAGTGTGACATGTATCTATTATAATATATGTGTATAAAAATTATTCTTACCAATATGACTTGGAAAAGAACTGGAAAAAGTTGGACTTCTTCCACAAGTCTGAAAAAGAACATATTTAAGATTTATTTAAAAGCAGAGGAAGTGAATTCTTATTTAACACACTAAACTCACAGAAGGAGCAGAGTAGTAGAATAGCTGTTGCCAAAATCCATGACCCAGAACCTCAGCCTCTGACTAGCTCTCAATAAAAATGAGCTCCACTTCAGCTATTAAATAGAAACAGCAATGTTCTACTGCTTTGGAAATTACTTCTAGGTCTGCTTCAGTGATGCGATTCAAGTGAGTGGAACTGTAATGAAATGTTTTTAAATGGCAGAAATGAATAAAAATTCAGAATTATAACAGTATACACACCATGAAATGGTGCACCATTAAGAATTTGAATTAATAGACTCAGTGCACATCATGAAATTATAAATATGCTGTGTTTTTTAAAACATGCTACATTAACATCATGGGTTTACCATATTAATATATCATATATTTGTCAGGCCACTCTCAACACTACTGAGGAGTTGTTACCCAAAAGAATTTAGCTATATAAAAGAATTTAGCTATATTCTCCTGAATTTCAAAATCAGACACAAACCAGCATACATATATACTTATAAAAAAGAATATCCTCAAAAAACAGTAATACTTTACATTCACAGTCTTTTCTATTTTTAGCATCCAAAACACTTTGTATTTATTAGGAAATCAGGTGTCTTACAAAAACTATGACTTATATAATTCTATGATGTTCTTTTGTGTATTATGCTAATCTAAAGAATGATTGTCCCTTTGCCCATTCATCAACCACCACAAACCAGCAAACTGTGTGTTTTGAAACTTTCTTGTGTCTTTATAACATTACTGAAGTGCTTCATAAACAACAGGCAGGTTTAGCCTTGTGGTATGTCTATGAGATACTGTTATAAAGTTCTCATGAAGAACGAAGAGTTTATCTAAGGAAAGGAACTCTTTATTTCTAAGTGAGGAAGCTTGAATTTAAGGACTACTTCTGTTCTTATCAAGTTGATATAAAAAAATACCCATGTGCAATGGAAATCCGAACAAGTTCCTTACATAGGTCAGGAGAACCTGAAAGCTATTCTCCTCCGTGCTGTCTAACAATCCCTAAACATACAGTTATGGCACCTGGGACACAGCCAGGTCATTAAGAAGAATCCTCAGGATTGCAGATAGGAAGAGTTATTATATCTGAGGTTCACTTTCCAGGGCCAAATCTAATAGTTAAAAGCTTAGACCATGCCTGTAAAACAGAATTTTGCTGATGGGGTATAGCAATACTGAATGCAAAAAAAAAGGTCATTTAAACACCAGACTCCCCAAAAGAGCAACTGCTGTAACAGCAATCATATTGACAAAATGAAGTTTTGCCAGCACAAACCTCCTTATGCTTAGGGCATATTGGAATTACTTACCCTAGTAAAAGCTGCTTACTTTGCTAGGTAAGCAGCATTTAAACTGAGAACACATTGGCAGTAAAACACAATCAGATACCAAGAACAGCTAAGCAATCCCAGTTTAGGAAAGACCTAGAAAAATGCTTTTGTGGTAAAGAGTAAATTGTGAAACAACAGGCTTCAGAAACTGTCAGCAGTTACAAAGTCAGCTATACTTTCTGCTGTGACAGGCAAAGACTAAACGAGAGCCAACATGGCTATTCTTAAAGGTCACCTGCAAACCTTTATGATTGAAACAAGAAATAGCTGGAGCCTTGAAAGAAAATTACACACATAACTTAGCTAAAGCATAAAGCCATATCGAGCAATGTATTAAGACAAAGCCTAAATCCAATTTATCCTAACTTTACATAGGTATGCACAAGAGACAGAGAGTGACATTCACATTCTTCATTGCTATCTTTCAGAGTTTTACAGGTGAAAGAGGAATTTAGCCAAGGAATTAATTTCTTAGAATGGTCATATTCTAATCAAACGCTACTTGGTTCTTTTTTGATATTAAATGATATTAAATTAGCTCCTACCCTGTTTGGAAATCACACAGGGTCTTCACCATACATAGAAGCAAATCCTAATATTAAATAGCAAGTACTTGCACTTTCCTCTCATTTAATTCTACATCCAGATGAACAACACTGGCTCAAAACAACTGGTCATCTGGCTCAATAAGACTCGCCATCAATACCATCTGAATTCTTAACAATTTTCAGAATGGGATGACGCCTTTCAAGAAGTATGCAAGATCTGTTTTACTAAGATATGCTACATTATGCTAAATAATGCTTCATCCCTGGTGGTGTTCAAGGTCAAGTTGGACAGAGCCTTACGTAACATGGTTTAGTGTGAGGTGTCCCTGCCATAGCAGGGGGTTGGAACTGGATGATCTTAAGGTCTTTTCCAACCCAACCAATTCTGTGATTCTATGATTCTATGCAATTACCTTCCTACAAAACACAAACCTACTGCAGGATCCTGAACACAGACCAAAGGCTTTAGGTTACAGATGTGATCCCTGAACAAGCCCAGGCACCTGAACAAGTCCAGTACAACTGGACTTCTGGTTTAGAGTTTAAGCTTTCTATCCTAGCATCAGCATGCAACGGAAGCTTCTTATATTAGGGTGTAAATTTACAGTGCCTTACATTTGTGTCTCACAGGAATAATTCTGGTACATACTAACAAAGGCAGTCTTGAGGAGACAGCATAAGACCAACTCCTTTCTTACTGGGCATCAAGAACATCTGTACTGGCTTCCTATACAGAATTCTCTGTCTGATGAAAACATGATGAGGTATTTCAGTTGTATGTGTTCAAGGTGGGTGTTATACAAAGTCTGGGGTGATTGGAAGGAGAGGGGGTAAATAGAGTGAAATGAATAAGACTTTCGATCTTGTGTCATTGCCAAAAGCCATTTAATAAAGTCCCTATTGCAGTCCTCTAATGAAAATTGTCTAACAATTAATGTTCCTATTTAGCCTTTTTTAAATGCTTTAGTAAATTCTCTGCTTAAATACAAACCTATACATTCTACACATCCAGACTGCTGGCTTCCTCCTTTACAGGCAGGATTTACCCGCAGATAGGCTGGACCTACAGTGCAGTTGGGCCCCAAATACATGAATCTATTTATTTGTGTAAGCAAATCCTGTAAAACTGCAGAGCAGGGAATTTTCCAACGCACTGAGATTTGTGCTCTCAAGTCAATTCATTTTCAAAAGTCAGTATTTTATAGTATTGCCATAAGCTTTTATAAAAACGCCACCAAAAAAAGCAATGTTTTCAAGGCCTTTTTAATTATTTTTTTAAAGCATTTGTGTATTTATAACTTTAAAGGCAAGATTTCAGCCCCAAGTTCCTTAAAGTCATAATTTGCTAAATAATTTTAACTGATTTGATATGTGAAAATTCTTAAGACAACTCTGAAAACACTTCTAGTCATACATTCTTAGTGATATGATTTAGTTCTAGGTAGTTTTGTGACTTGATGATCCTTAGAGGTCCCTTCCAACATGAGATATTCTATGGTATGAAAAACACAATAGGATGTCAAGCAACTGTTTCTTGCTCCAGCCTTCTATAGCTAAGCACTCTCATGCCTGAAAGTTTCTACACTGAACTATTTGTGCAAATAAGTATTGGCGTTAGCCTTTTTCATTAACCAAGATTTCTGGTTATTATTCTCAGCCCTATGAAATTATCAGCATAGTCTGTTAAAGGAAAGAACAAGGGTACTTCATTCACCAGCAAAATCAACCTTCTACCAGTAACCTTGGAATATTTCCAAGAGAGCAAAGCATTCACTTTACACCTCAGATTTCCAACACTCTTACTCAGATAACGTTAATGGAAAGCTTCTGAATCCCTATGGTTTTTCTAAAGGTGATCTGTAAGGTGCAAACCTTAACAGGCCCATCTGCTATATTACTGCCATATGTTTTCAGTGCACTAAATAAGGAAGGTCAAGTAGGCCTTACACCTTCAAACTAACTCATTTGAGACTCCTCCCTTTTGACATTGCCTGCAGATCATGACATGGCAAGAAGGAAGCAGCATAAAGGACATTACGTGGACTTAGGCCTATTCTAAAATAGAGTCTGCAGCATTGTAAATCCTTCTACATATCATCCCCTTACTGAATTTAAAATGAAAAGCTCTTTGAATTGATAAGATGGATGGCTGACCAGAGACAAATGGACCAAGAAAATGTTAAGAGAACATTGGGGAATAGTAGCATCTCTGAGTTGGATCTGGACAAGGATCTCATGGTCCTAGAATTTCCAGTCATAAAAAAATAAAAACATTTATCTTCATGTATGTGGAGAATATGCACCTAAAATTGGACTAGCAATATTTAGAACACTCAGCAGGGACCTGGCTGACCTAGCCAATATGAAGGTTTAAAATGTCCCTATCTTCCACATTCAGTCATCAATCTCCATTTAGGACTCCCAGACTCATGCATCACTCACCTCCTTTCCAAAAGGGTAGGTCTGGGTGCTTGTTGTGTTAAATTTCAATAGTAACCAAATATCTTTCTTAGAAGTGTAAGAGATTCTAAACCTCTTCTTCAGTCCCAGACCCTTCTCCAGGAGAATTTAGCTAGTCAAGGGAGGTTTAGACTGGAGATGAACAATTCCTTCCCCAAAGGGTGGTCAGGTACTGGAACAGGCTGCTCAGGGCAGCAGTGGAGTCACCGTCCCTGGTGGTATTTAGAAGACTTGTAGACATAGTGCTTAGTAACATGGTTTAGTGGACAACTTGGCAACTGGGGTTACTGTTGCTGTTACTGGTGTAACAGTTGGACTTGATCTTAGGGGTCTCTTGCAACCTAAACAATTCTCAGATGCCATATTGTCACCTGCCCCAAACTAAGCGTATAGACATAATCAACAAAGGCAAATCACCAGGACCAAACAGCACTCACCCAAGAGTTCAGAAGGAACTAGAGAAGAGTTTAGCTATTAACTATAGTACATACCTTGTTCAAAACTCTCTGCTTTCATAGGAGATTTAAAAGACAGAAAATGTGATGTCACCAGATACTAACTTTTAAGAAAGGTTGGATGGGGGGTGTGAAAATCTGGGCACTGCAGACATGCTGAGCTGTACAAATGAGCCAAAGCTATTCTGAAGAACAGAACTGGTGGGCACACGCAGAGCAAAACCCAAAACATTTATTTTAAAGGGATGAAATGTTAAATCCTCAAATCCATAAGAGATCTTTGAAGACAGTCAGCATGCAGACAAAGGAGAGCTGGTTGGTACCATATTCTTGGGCTTTCCAAATGTATTCTATACGGGCCCCATCTAAAAGCTCTCAAAAAATAGGCAGGACTGTTCAGATTGCAAAAGGTACAGCTAAAGGAGACAATACACGAGAAACTAAGTAATGTGCACTACTTTTACAGCGTAAGAACTCGATGGCATCAAAGCTGGCATCT
Source organism: Neopsephotus bourkii (assembly GCF_033783945.1). Taxonomy (NCBI): domain Eukaryota; kingdom Metazoa; phylum Chordata; class Aves; order Psittaciformes; family Psittacidae; genus Neopsephotus; species Neopsephotus bourkii. The sequence continues at coordinate 371,358 of NW_026902104.1, forward strand.
GGCAAGAGCCAGATTAGACAAAGAAATCCAAAGAAAACCTCTAAAGATATTAACCTTCATACACAGGTGACTATGTCATGGAATAACTATTAATGCTGAAAATTATGTGTAAAATATCTTTTTGATCCCACTTAAATGAATATTACTCATCAATAGCTAGGAAACACCATGTCAACTTATATGGCTTCAAAAAAACAAGTCACAGGGGGCTGAGAAAAAAGTATTGCCACTCACTTGCCTTCTTCCTGAAGTCTTGCTACTGTCTCTGGGCATCTACTGCTGAACACAAGACAATGGATTGGATGTTGGCTTAGATCTGCTTCACAGTGAACAGAGGATTTGTGGCAGAACTGAACTCCCTCGAGTTTCAACTCCAATTATAGCACCCTATCCAGCTGACCCTTCCTCATCATCTGTTTGGTTTTTATTTGCTATTTATATTCTTAATAGCAAAAATTCACTACTGAAAATAGAAATAAACACAAATGAATGGTATCTTCTTCTGTTTAATGCTTTACATTACAGGAGTAAATATGTGACCCTTAAAATATGACATCTTCAATAACTGACTTAACAGTAACATCAAATAGTAGCCTCACATTTTTAAAACTTAGATATTCAGCAATTGATGAGCAACATGAAAGAGGGAACAAAATTACAGGTTTAAGGTTAATAGCTGATTTCTTTACTAAAGGGAACTTTAACAAATCTAAGACTAAGGAGTTGTGTTTTACATTAAAAATGATGATTAGTATTACAGGCAGTGCATGACTAGACTCTTATAATAATGAACCCTGGCCACTGCCTTTGCTATGAATTACAATGATGTGCAACTTGACAGCGGTGTTATTAGCTGACACACAACATTTCAAGAGTCTGCTACTGGGGAAGTCTTCCTGCCCAGTGTTATTCAATGAAGCAGCATGCATGTAAATATTACACCAAATAAGAGGAATAGCAAAGATCACAGGAATTATTTGGTGGGTTATATTTAGTATTTAACTTCTCTAAACAAGAAAATCAGGATGTTTTTAACTCTGGTTTCATAGATGTGAAACTAGTGTAATCAGAATCAGGTTCGAAATCTACATAAATATTCCCCACAGTTCTAATAAAACTCTATCATCCCCTGACAATCTCTATTTACTGTGATTTTCTCACTATGCTGTACACGGCTAACATGTAATTCTACTGTTCAGCTCAGCTTACCTGTTACCAGAAGTACTCCATAGCATTTTATTCATATTCATTACAGAAAACAAGAAAACACATAAACCCAGGAAGTAATTTAGAAGAAATAGATCTAATTTTTAAAGTGAGCACTTCAACCCAAAACTAGGAAGTTAAAACTAATAGGAAGAACAATGTTTTTAAAGTAATTGATATAGCCCACATTAATGAATTCAGCAGGGAAAAAAAGCACTGAAGCGCTAGCCCTTCAGTATAATGGTAAAGAAACTACAGCAGGTTCAAAGATGATCCATGCACAATGCTAACCAGTGGTGTGATCTGAATCAAAACTCTACCAACACAAACCAATTAAAAGCACCACACTGAACTCCAAACAGGTTTGGGGTTGTTGGTTTTACTGACGGGTTTTTGACATTAAGGGCATGGATATTAGATAGACTATTTCAGAGAATACTGAAAATGCTAATGTAGAACATCACGAGGTATGAAAAGAGGATCAATTCATCACTAACATCAACTCTAAAATGTGCCTTTAACGATTTTGAATAGATAACTCATGGGTGTGAACAGTGGCGCAAATTAAGTCTGAAAATTGGACCATTCTTGGGTGATTTTCAAAGACATTGTGATAAAGAGTTATTTTAATTAGTCAAGACAATCTGCTGCAGCATACAAGGTTAATCCATCCATCATCTTCACACGTATCTGTGGCATTAGAAGCAGCAGGTTGTTTTGTTGCTCTTCAGCACCTTCCTGTTCTATTTTCTGCCACCTTTTCCCCTTCCCTAGGGCAATGCCTAATGTCTGTCTAGGAAATATACAGTAAGGACAGGAGGGGAAAAGGTTCCTTAATTTGCTCCCCTGTCCTTCAAGCCACCATAAATCTAAAGAGGGTCACACTATTCATTTTCTAGATTATCTTTTTATCTCCCTCAGGAAATGACTTTAATAACAGAATGCTGGAATACGTCCCATTCTCGTGATGATTTGATGCAGTATCTGACACTCCCCTCACCTCCACTCTATTTTCTTTACTTCCTCCCTTTCATGCACCCAAAAATGTCTGGTTTAGCAACCCATGAAAAATGGACTCCACAGTTTTGAGTGATTAGCTTTCAGATATATTAATACCATCAAATGTTACAAGTTTCTGACTAAAGGCAAGTAGCTGCACTAAAGAGCACACAGCTAAATATATAGCTACATTTCATAACCTTACCTATAAGACCAAGAGCCAAGGTAAGAATCATGATCCAGTATAAGTTTCCTATAGTAGCAGATCATAAAATACCTTACAATAATCAAAACATTTCAGAAGAGCTAATCAATTTACCATTTTAATGGAAACTGAAAAATTCACATCAGCTCCTCCTTACTACTAGAAAAATCCAGCAATGTGATCACTACAGACCGCAAGAACACAGTGTAGAAAACTCAAAGCAAAAGGAAAATCAAACCTTTACAAACAGATTATGTCTTTCTATCCAGGCATATAAACTATACATTAATTTGATAAACTCACAAATGGCAAGGTATGTTCTGATACTGCTCATTTAGAATGCAGATTTTATGTAGTTAAATCAGATCTCATACTGCTGCAGACGTTTGCTCCCATTGTTAGAGGTTCAGTTCCTCCAACACCACCTTACACGAGCACAATCCAGCAAGAGTAATTAAAATAGGGGAAAAAAATTAATGCAAACTTCCAGTAGCCCAGAGACAGTTATTAATGAAGCTATACCTTTTCTTAATATCAGTGATTTCCTTTAAGAATCTTCAGTCTCAAGCTAGCTAAAGATGAACTCCGCTATTAATGCTCACATTGGTCCTAATGTTCACAATTTCTTATTATGAATCATAATAAGATCATGGTGGGGGGGTTGGAACTAGATGATCTTAAGGTCCTTTCTAACCCAGACTATTCTATAATTCTATGATGGACAAAATTCTGTTCAAAGCTCATCCTTCCAATATCTGCTATTTTCTTAGTAAACAAACTCTAAATGAAGTTGTATCAGCAATATTTGCATGGTATAAAAACAGGTATATAAGGGAAACACCTGACTCAAACATACTCTAAACCATTAAAGTGAAAACAAGAAAACACTCATCCTTCTCTAAAGCTGGATTTTCTTCCCCTGGATGCTCATATGATCAGACGTCCAAATACTTCATGTTCTCACAGAAACATGAAACACACTAAAGTTCTTTTTACAGCTACCATTTTACACATGCTGGGGCTTATGTTTGTGGGTGATGTAATTTGCAGCACATTAATGGGATATCACTAGAATATTCCACTGCTAAATTGAAAAGTAATAGAGTGGAAGAATTCCCATAATACAGAATGTTTAAAACGACCCCATCAGCGCAGCAGTGGCAAAGATTATAAGCTACTCTTTGTGTTCTTGAAAAATATTAAGGCATTCAAAATACCTGTTGCACATTAGCAGTATTTTATCATAACCTTGTAGGACATTAAAAATATCGTATTTGAGTATCTCTGCCTCCACTATATAGAAGAAAACTACCTGACATAGAAAACAGAAGTGTCAGGGGAAAAAAAGGTAAAAAGAAGATCGAATGCTTTCCCACTGTTATCACAAGTTAGCTGACTGACAGTATCAGCTATGAAGAAATGAAACAAAAGATTGGAGTGCATCTGTGTCCTTTCTAGTGCTAAAATAATAACTGCTCAAATGCTGATGCCTCTATTGGGAAACGTACAGGAAAAGGCTGAGGGGATGGGAAGAAGAAGGATGAGTGGGAGGTACAAGAAAAACGGTGGGATTAAAGAAACAAGACAGCAAGAAAGAGGAGAATGCCTTAGGTGAACCTGTCTGAGAACATGCTATCATACGGAACAAACTAAGCAAAACACAGGAGCCCTCCTCCTCCCAAAAATTCCACCTAAATTATTTTAATAACAGCTATTTTGGAAACAGTAAGGTAAATACTAATTTAACATTTGGGTATTTTACAGCTTTTTTACTACCACTATTTTTATTTGATTCAAGTAAGTCACAGGAGAAAGCATCCATGCAGGCATCGCGGATGAGATGCAAGCCTGGAGGAGCTACAAAGACTCTGTGACAAAAGTCAGAAGATTATGTCCTGTAACAAATACTCTGCAAGGATTTTCTAAATGCCCTAAGCACTAGTCAAAGAAATTTGACAGCGAGATCTAAGTTACTGTTCCTTAAGGGGCCCGTAAAGAAGGTGGGAAAAGACCAGTTAGCAGGGCCTACTGTGACAGGGCGAGGGGTGATGGTTTGACACTAAAAATGGGAGATTCAGGCTGGACGTGAGAAAGAAATTCTGTACAATGAGGGTGGTAAAACTCTGGCACAGGTTGCCCAGAGAGGCGGTGGATGAACCATTCCTGGAGACATTCCAGGCCAGGCTGGATGTGGTTCTGGGCAACCTGATCTGGTTGAAGATGTCCCTGCTCATTGCAGGGGGTTGGACTGGATGAGCTTTGAAGGCCCCTTCCAACCCAAACCATTCTATGAGTCTATGACTGTTAATTCCTAATGGGAAATAAACTAACTGAAACAAAAAGAAGCCAGAACAACAGAGAATGTGTAGTTGTATCACCTCACAAAAGCTGGTCTGTGCTCAGTCAGGGCCACCAAGAGTTTCAGAGCATACATTGGTACTGGGTCTGGAGCCATCAAAATGTACTGATACCTGAAAGGGAAAGGGGAAAATAGGTAGCAACACTGAATAAAAGTCAAGAGATGCTTGTTAAAAAGCTGATATTAAAAATACATAATTTTCCATCTCTAAACTTTATAATCGCCACAGTGGAATTGCAACGCTGTTTGGAACTGTACAAAGCAATAAAGGTACAGTATTTGAAAACCAGTATCAGATTCTACTTAAAAGCAGCATTAACAAAAGAACTCATTTTTTTAGAGAGATCTACGATCATAAAATGTAATAATATATCATCATAATTAATGTAACTTACTATTAATACATTAACACTTAATTACTATAATTAATATTGATAATGTTAGTATAATTATATCTATTTCTAAAACGTGTTTTTATCCATAAAATTTATATTGAAGGATTTATAAAACATGCATTTTGTCCATATGATTTATCTAAATTACATATTTTTTATGTATTTAAAAATCTAGTCTTAGAGAGATAAGTAGAAACTGAGCCTCTAAATATTAGGCAGAAGATGTATTGGGTGCTCAAGAAGACCATCAACCAACTTCTACAAGATTAAGCTTTATATTGTTTACATAGTGGTTATTCTCAAAAGGAAATATTTTACTTGTACATCACTTGCTCTGAGCTTTAAGTTTTGTTTCAGATTTCAAAAACCACTGTTTTAACTATAGCGTATTTCCATTCGCCAAGTGGTATGGAACAGAAAATAGTTCAAAACAATGTTTATTAAGAGCTGTGGCAGTGATGATAAAACTACAGTTAAAACATCTATGAAACATTTCACACATCACCTCATGGAAATCTTGGTAAGGGAAAACAGGCTGCTAAGAACCAAACTGGACCTTGCTGTGGCTGCTAACATTCCAGTAATGCCCACCCAGCAAACAGGGCTAGTTTAAGTGTGTTTAATTCAAATTGTGTCTGGATGGCAATAGGATACAATGATGGATGTGAGAATGACATAAGCATAAAAAACCCCCACAAACTCAGCCATGCCAAAACAGTGTCTGATTAAAACAGTGCTACCCAAAACACGTAGAAGTAATAGAACTGGGAGCATGATTCTCTTCATTTGTAAAAGGAAAACCATGAAGAATTGACCAAGTACAAATGAAGGATGGTTTGTGGGAAATGTGGTAGGTTATCATGTTTTGTGCTTCTGCTACATTTTTCCTTTTGTGTGTTCTAATGGGGGAGAGGATGGAATCAAGCAAATAAAGGATTTTCTCCGCACCTTGTGAACCCCTAGTGCTGCTGGATCCCTTCATACCACCTGGGTGCACCTGGCATGTACCCTGTTGTGAGCTAACTCTTCCCTGCATTGAAGATCCCCTCTTCCCCTGCACCAAACCTCAGCATTCTGATTTACATGGGAAGGGAATCTAGAAGGAGATGCAATGCTTTCTGGCCACATATGTGATCTAGACCAGTCTAAGACAAGGAGAGTGATGTAGCCTGTAGAAGCTCCTTCACAGAGGCTGACATTCCTACACAAGCACACAGCCTATGTGCAATGTGTCACGGCAACTATGCATTAGTTTGAATATGCTGCCATAGACTTACAAACCACATTGGAGAAAAGACACAAGTAATGAATTAGAAGTGTTTGTTTTATGTCTTCAGTGATTAAATCTCTTTTACACACAACAGATTTTAGTTCCTGAAAGAAAACTATTTCTCACTGGCAATTAAAAAGTCTCTTTCTTCATAAAAGAAAATACTGAAATGCGTTAGTAGGCCCTGATCCTGGAAGCCCTACATGAGAGCAGTACATATTTCTACCAAGCATTATGAGGCTGTTGGCCTTTTTTTCCCCCATAATCTATGGTTGGTTCTTTTGGTAATCTATGGATGGTTCTTATGGTTCTTTTGAGGCAAGCAAAGATGCTATCAGGTGACTCAAGAGCCAAAAGTCATCTGCTCACGCACAAAATACGGAGTTAGGTCTCCAACATGGTAAGTCCCAATAGTAATAATAAATGAATCAGCCATTCCAGCTCAAAAATGTGATACTTGCTTGTTTATGAATGTGAAACTATGCTTCTTTTACTATAAACACGTCAAACCTTCCCTACACAGGGTCCACTTTAAACAATTTTAAGCCTTCTATGTATGACATTTTAAAGAGACTTCTTATTGTGCAGACTTAGCATCCTAATTCCTTAAGGTTTAATAAGAACCAGACTCACTTTATTTCCTTTTACCTGAAACTCTTTTCTCCTCTCCCTAAAAAACAGTACCAGTAAAGCATATTTGTAAGGGAAAGTGCACTGATTAATCAAACCAAATACCACCTGTGCAAACACAGATTACTAAAGTCAACGTCTTGGCAATTAATATCAGCACACTGCCTGAATAAAGGCCATTAGGCGCTATAAATATATGAATCTCTTCTGAAGGAAAATATTCTGTGCTTGAGATACCTTGTTAAATTAATGAGTTCCTTCAATGATTTCCCTGCCACTTCAAAACACAAGCTAATTTAGCAACAGCAGTTTTAGAGAGCATCTTATAAGGGATCTATAAACTCTCAGTACTACACTGCAAGGAGTTATTTTGCCAATCTTCTCTATAAGCAACCATGACAAGAACTAGACCTGGGGATATGGTTACTCTTAAGCTCCTAAGAGAGACTGAACATTTTATCTACAAATTATATCAAGTATCCTGGACTTCCTACTTGCAGAACTGGCTTGGCAGTCTACTGTGAACAAGCTAGACAATCTTTCAAATGAAATATAACTATATTTACACAATCCTTTCCTTTTGCAGTTTCTGACTCAAATGTCAATTTATATATAACTTGGGATATTACAAATTAAAAAGAGCTGATAGGTCAATGTCTGATAAAAAATCTGGACATGTAACAAAGCATTTGCCTTCTACTCTTTTTATAGCTGAAAGTTTCATTTTAGTTATGAAAAGCTCAGAAAACTGAAATTTAATAACGCTACATGATAATAACACCTCCATTTGATCAAAATTCTATGAAGAAGTTAACTTTCTGATTTACAAATGCACAAATGTTTAATGGAAGCATCACTTTACCAATGATGCTAAAGATGAGGAAAAAAAAGTAACCACTGAATTCCTGCATTTATCTCAAAATGAAGACTGTATTTCAATGCACAGTGCCCAAAACTCTATTTCCTGGCTAAGTTTTACATTTGAACAAATTAACTTGTGGAAGATATTTATAGGAATGAATTACAGAGACAAATGATAATCATTATAACCTTTGTTAGAACATTACATGTTAAACCCAGCTGTCCCTCTCTTCCATACTCAACAGCTTTCAGTAACAGAATCAAAAGGTTGAAACACCTACTTCTCCACACAGACTGCCCATGAACAAACAGCCATTGCCTCTCACCTTTTGACTGTCCTCCAGCCAAGTCACACTCTGTCCCATCCTTTGTCCAGCAACAGAAAAACTAAACAACATCAGCAAACACCTCTTCAACCTCCAAATACAAGCCAGTTGCCTCTTCACTTTCTATCTCAGAGTTTTCAAGTAATTCATACTTCACGGAAGAGAGCTTTACATTATCTTTATAAGTAGGTTACATTGAATCTAAGGCCTCCCTTCTCTTTAGATTTAGGCCAAATCTCTTTGCATTCTTCTTCTGAGAACAATAGAGAGTGTATCTGGATTCATCAATATTTTCTTGCCCATAACTAGAACACTGGTGAACAAAACTTACCTTTCTGGTCTTTTTATAGACCAAAGCATCTGCTTGGTCTTTCCTTAGTTTCTTTTTAAGTCTTGTTCCAACTGAATTTTAAGGGTTTTTTTTTTTCCCCAGAAAACCCTCTTCTGGCTTTTTGTTCCCTCTGTGCCCTTTTGCATTAATTACCTATTCTCCACAGGTGAACATACTTAGTAGGGGCTAGCTCAACCCACAGGTTCAATTAATGTATTAAACATGCAGACACCACTTAACTCTTTCTGAACCACTAAAAGATTTACATACTGTTTTACTCTCCTCCTAAGCTAGAGAAAAAATGTTTATACTGAGTTCCAATCTATTCCAAATATCATAAACTTTAGTATTTTCTTGAGATAAACTCAAATAGTTTTCCAAATAAAAGTATCACCATCTTTATCGGTGAGATAAAGAAACTCACTCAGAAAATATTTAAAACCTGGAATGAAGATTCTGAGTTGCTGCAAGACCCTTTTCAATACATCTGTAATGCAATACATGCAAAGATAGCACAGGTGAAGTCCCTAAAAAGGATCATATTTAGTTTCGGACCGAAAAGCCCTCCTACTCAATTGAGCTAATTATACTGGAGATAGGAGTGTATTGCCTGTTCTCCTTCTAGTTTGTAATCAGCATGATGTATTAATCTTGCGTTCATGCTTTCCTTCCCTCTACTCACAGATGTTATTAGCTCACAGTATGTATGCGTGTAACACAGAAAGCTTGTCTTTATGCTCACCTGCAATGAATTTGAAATGACAGGCCTCATTTGATGACAAACCACATAAATGAAGTTCCAAGCCACACCTGGCCCACAGGCTGTAGTTTTCATCTACTCTTCTGGAGGGTTTTTCTGTTGCTTAGGACAGCAGTAAAAGACAGCAATCCAGAGGCAATAACCCATGGGTGGATCATGGAGGACTAACCCATCCTATTTATTATCCTTTGTCAAAAGTTATATGCCATTCCCTATGCTTTCAGAACATTTTCCATGAGGACACAATATCCCAAATAGACAAAATAATGTTGCTGTTACAATGTTGTCACTTTATTAGCAGAACAAAGAGAAGTATTTAAAACACATCCCAAAGCTAGATGAAATTTGTTTCACTCCAAGAGCAGCCAGAGGCACAGTATCGGAAGTGAGCGTTGCACAAAGTTGTGTTTGTGTTGTATATACAAAGTACTAAATAAACCTAGGAGAGAAACATTGGGCAGAGAACTCTGGCAGCAATTAATTGCTATTCCTCTTTTCATTTTGTTATTTAAACATAAAGAGAGTAGTTAAAACAAATATGCTGTCAAAATGGATTGAGTATCAAGTTATTCCCCATCACAGAAGCAATATTATACTTACTGAGGCAGCAATGAATCTCTAATGAGAGACAGAAGCTTGCTGTTGGAGTCAAGGCTCTCCCCTTTCTCCTCAGCCATGACCTCGTCGTTTAAAAGCAGTGATGTGGTTTCTGCGAGCAACCGCAAGCTGAAGAGTCTCCATTCCACTTGAAAAGAAAGGTGCCAAGAATGTGACCACACTGAAGTCTAATGAAAACAAAATGTGGAATTCATGGAAACTGTAGCTGATGCACCTATCTACTTACCATTCTGACTGTGGACCAGAGAAACTAGTGGTGGAAGGATACAGTCTTCAACCTAAAACAGAGAATTAGAAAGAGCTGGCTTAGATTATTCACAGGGAAAAAACACAGAACAGAGATACATTATATTATCTACATTTATTCCACTGCTACAGCCCTTAATCAAAGAGATGAATAATCACGGAAATGCATCTATAATTACACTTACAAAGCCACAAAGTTCACTTTTCTCTGGTAAACTGCCATGAAGTTACAGATACTAACGCATTTTTATCTAGAAAACTACAATTACTTTGGTATAATTCATTGAGAGTGAATTTTAATTTAAAATATAGAACTCAGTGCAGATATATTAAGAAAAAAGAGTATTATAATATCTATTAATCCTGATGCTTTAATCCATGAACTAACCATTGAATAGAGTTCAGAAAACATGTCCTAAAACAAACCTGCATCGTACTAAAATACATCAGGAAAGATGCACTACCTCTAATGAAATATCCTTAAGCTTTAATAGAGACTTCATGAAAATTTAACTTCTTCCACTCTGATAATACAGAGTCTTCCATTAAAATTTAAATATACAGACTTAAAATTTAAATATGAAATGAAAAAAACAACCCCAAAACAGTCAACTATTTACTGTCCATGAGTGTGTTGCTACCCTAACCCAATCATCTGTCACAGAACTAGTCAGCTTAGTTCCATCTGAAATCAACTTATGGCAAACCTTGCTACAAGTCAGTTTTATACATCTAATATTATAAAAGTAATGTATTATTAGTATTCTCTATAAAGAGAATTAATTGCTAAGTCTTAAGTCACTGGTAAAATATAACTTATTTAGACAGGACATCCTTTGGTTTTGGGGAGAGAATGGGCGGGCAGCCCTAAAACTTTGAAGTAAGCATCATGGATACACTGCTTCTTGGATTTACTTATACAAATAAAATTACTGTGCAGGTTCTCACTACATCATGGACAGGATTTGGTGTAACAAAACTGTGTTATAATCCTCCATGCATTTTCTTTCAGTGATTAATGCTAGAAGGTGGAATTCCCAGATTGCTGCAGCTGCTATTACGAAACATCTATAGAAGCTGAAAGTATGTACGAAAAGGGGTCATTGAATGAAGTTAGCATTACTTCTTTGCTCGCTGGTGGTCTCTGTTAAATCAATCTCTGACATTAATGGATTCATTTAGTCTTTTCTCTCTTCTGAAAACCCTACCAAAAATTGTCTTTGTTACATACTTTCAATAAAAAAGGTAAAGGACTGCTTGAGGTATAGAAGTAAAACTACTCCTGCAAGTACAAATAGCCTTTACACCTACATAGATAATAACATATATCTTGTTCCTGACAACTGGAAATGAGTAGAAAAAGAGTAGGAAAAACAGACCAAGCATAAAGCACAAATCTAGTTTCTAGTAAAGTAATTCTTGTGTTAAGAAGTTTCCTAATCTGATGCTGAAGCTGTATTTTTGCATTTAATAGTGCTTGCTAGCCTTTTCTCCTATATATTTGTCCAATCCTATCTTAAATGTACTAGTACTTTTAGCATGTGCAATGCCTACAGCACTGAATTCTACAATTCAATTAGGCTGTATGAAAAGACACCTCCTTGTTCAGTTTAAAGCAGCTAACTTGATATCCACTTGATCTTGTTTTATGTAAACCACAAATAATTATTGCCAATTAGTCTTTCCCATGCCATTCGTAATTCTGTACTCTCAAGTCTTCAGTTTCCAAGCTGAAGTTTTTATCCTTCAGTCCCTCCTCACTTCACTGAGCTGCACTTTCTCTTGTAAAGCTTCATTTCCTTTGAGAGTGACCACAACTGCATTCAATATTCAATGCTTGAGGCACCATGGACTTACTAGGGTGTAGTGATGTTCTCTGCTTTGCTGCCTGATCTTTTCCCAGTCATTTCTAATAATCTCATCTTTCTGATTACTGCTGAGTATAAAGCTATCATTTTCATAGAAAAATTATGCTCACAGATCCCCAGAACAGTTAAAATAGTTTACAGCTTGACACTGCATATGCACAGTTGGAATGATTTTCCCCATGTGTGTCACTTGACATTTATCGGTATTGAATTATATGTCATTATATTGTCCTTTCACTCAGTACCTTGAAACCTTCTGCAACTCTTCTGTCAGTTTTAATTTTCACTACTGTGAATAATTTCATGTCATCAGTCAGCTCTGTCACCTACATATTCATTCCCTTTTCTGGATTGGTTATAAATAGTACACGTTGCAACACAGATCTTTGTGAGGCGCAATTCTTAATATACCTACACTTTTTAAACTCCTCTCTATTCTGTACTTCATACATTTTACCCAGTTAGAAGGAGTTGCTCTGTCAGGGGGGAAGAGGAAGAGGCCACTGATGGATTTGAAGACTCTTTGCTGCATGAGTTTGTCAAAAACACTTTGGAAATTCAAGTATACTGTCCAAGAGCAGAACGTCTGTCTCCGTAACATCCACTGATTACTATTGAGGGGCAGTGCCCAGCAAAAGCTGTACTCACTTTTCTACAGTATCATATAACTTACAAAAATCAGATCTTTTGAAAACAAGGCATAATTCTGAGACAAATTCTTACACAAAGCCTGTATGTTACTTTAACCCACAAAAGAGAGACACAAGCCATGGTTTCAGAGTATTCACCAGCTATTAGAAGGGGTTTGAAAGACAACTATACCTTCAGTCCTTCTCTGCTTGTCTCCACTGTTCAGGAGATGTCAGAAACAAAGCCTGCATCTTAAATACGTGCCTGCTTTGTTAGAAAGGAGCAAGCATTGCCTCAGCTTTACTTTACCTCCCCAAGCCGAGTCCAAGCTTCACAAGTGCCCACTAAAAAGCAGTTGTAACACTGCAAGGGCTCAGTGGAAGGATCCAAAACAGCAAATCCCTATCGAGCCAAGGTATCCCCAAAATGGTGATGGAGAACCAAACTTCCATTCACTTGTGCTAGCTGGCACGGATGTATTCAGCTACTCAACATATACATGCAACTATCATGTATTAATGAACTAGCATATAAGCAAAGTAAACCTACTTGTTATCCCCTGCAATTTATGCTATGCCTGTATGGATCGCTTAACAGCCTTCTCAAGGCCACATAACTTATCTTTATACAGCTAACATTCCCAACCTAAAAAAAAATCTCTCCCTTGATTAAAACTGAGTTTTAAGAGCTCTCCCAATCGATGCTTAAGGCCAAAGTCTTCACATTTGGTATCACACTGGGCAGAAAGAAGTAGTAAGCAGGCTTAAAGTCTGCTCCAATATCGGTTGTGAACAACCCTGTTCTCAAGTGAAAATCAGACCCCAGAATTAAACTTACATAAAGAAACTATGCCATCCATTCCATGCAGCTATCATATCCAAAGCCCATTCATTTATTCCAGAGATTTTTCTAGAGATAATCTGGTTCTTCTCAATGACAAATATGTTCTCCTTATCCACTATTCAAAGGAGAACACAACAAAGCAAAGACCAGCAGCTCCCAAACCCTTTTTCCAGTCACATATAAGACCCATAACATCCAACATCACTTTGACATTTATTCTCATTAAAACTCCACAAAGTCATTGCTGGAAGTGACCACGGAATTAAGATCATGCTGCCTTCATATTCCTTAAAGAATCTGCTGGAGGCACAGCATGCTCCTCAATGTTTTAATATTGCCAGTAATCTCTCAGAATGTCATAGAAAAAGAAATAATCTAATACATGTTAGAATGAATTTGGGAGAAGGATGACATTTCTGTAATTTTGGGGGGAGGTCTTCAGAACCTCAGCATCTTCACTGAGATGCTGGGTTTTTTCCCTTCTGGGAAGAGACAGCACTGATCAACTGACTCTATATGTCAATTAGTGCAGAACTGGTTTCACACACAAAGTCTCCTGTCATGTGGATTAGCCTAATGGACAGAGAGCCACACAGGGTGTAGAATTTCAATCTGCTTCAAAAGGGGAAGCAACTGAGGAAATGCTCTACAAGATGTTTATACAGTCATATCCTACACTGACAAAATTAAGGTGTCAGTGGTTAGATCAGAAGAGCCTGTGGATGAAGAACACCACTGACGCTCAACCAAGAAAAGACGAAAATGAGCAGAAAAAAAAGCACTTACAGAAGTTTCTATTCTTCCGTTGCCATCTTTGGTGAAAATAGCTCTTACATTGTCAACCAGTAGATTTCCATGTCATACTGCTTTTCCCTTGACTTCCCATCAAGCAACCCATCATGCTCAGCGTGCTTTTATTTTAGCTGGTTTTAAAAGTAAGTTTTAAAACCTTGAGGAGGACAATCATTGCTGACAGCTTCTGGCTCAACTAGAGAACTTTCAGGCTTTGAGTAAAAGATCATCTATGCAGTGTACAGATCACTTTTGAGAGCTAGTTAGAGTATAGAAAGGACTCCCACAGGAACTGCCTGCCATCATGAACCTCATCACTGTTCAAAGTGCTTTGAATCAGCATAACTCCTTTTTCAGGCAAATAAATATACTTAATAGAGACAAAAATACAGATGATACAGTCAGCACAGAATTCTTCAAGCTAATTATATCTAAATCTTTATCAAAATTTGAAAATAAATATTATTATAACATTTATTATCTTAATTAAATAAGTATTTTTGCATTTTAGGTACATGAAAGAAGTAGGCAGTTGGACTTGGGTGAGTTTAAGAAACCAGGAGTTACATCCCACTCCAATCTACAGACTCTTCCTGGTGGCCCTCATCATCAGATCTGCATACCTGAAAATCCACAGTTTTGCCAAAATTTGCCAAGTCACCCTTACCATTCATCTTTCCTCTGTATCTTGTAAAAATGCACTCAACTGTATGCAGATGAAATTGCTGCTCACTACTGGCTTTCATTTGAGCACTTTCAATTAATTTCCCTTGACGTTATCACAGTCAGCAATACACAATACAGCCAGTCCCCACAGAAATGAATCTCCTCAATAACTGACTTCAAGTTGATGGTAATCAGAAATTTGATCACAAAACATCCATTTATTCAATTTTGTTCAGGACACAAAGGCAACTCAAACATGAACTAAAAACCAGAACAAGAAATTCTTTTCTTCTCAAAGAAGAAACTAACCTGAAACATTGCTCTTGGATTCTTATTAACTTACACAATTTCCATTGCAGCTAAAGCCAAAACCAGAGCCAAACTAAAAAACTCACCAGTTCTGCTTGCTCTATATAACCTCACAGAATCATAGAATCCCGGACTGGTTTGTGTTGGAAAGGACCTTAAGATCATCCAGTTCCAACCCCCTGCCACGGGCAGCGACACCTCCACTAGAGCAAGTTGCTCCAAGCCCCTGTGTCCAGCCTGGCTTTGAACACTGCCAGGGATGGGGCAGCCACAGCTTCTCTGGGCACCCTGTGCCAGCGCCTCAGCACCCTCACAGGGAAGAGCTTCTGCCTTAGATCTAACCTGAACTTCCCCTGTTTCAGTTCGAACCCATCACCCCTTGTCCTATCACTACAGTCCCCGATGAAGAGTAACTTTTTTATTAATTTCATTACATTCTATTAGAAATGCATTTAATTCCTGATTGGAGACTTTAAAGCAATGTCACAGTTGCAGTGAAAAAGAAAGTGCATCCTCTCGAGAGGATGGCTTGGGCCTTCCCCTCACCCCCTCCATAAAGTGCTGTTTATAACCAACTTTGTCTAAATGAGCAATCCAGGCTTTAGAGATCAGCCCAGGATACACACTTCTCTCCAATAAGAGAATTTCCTATTAACCACTGTTACACTTAAATATCGATCTGGAAGCTCAAACATGTCTTGCTTCCACTTTTCAAGAAAGCACCAAGATTCTCTGGGCGCTGACATTTCTATTCATAGATTCCAGTCATGCCCAGCAAGCAGCAATTAGAAGATCTCCCTTGAGTAACTGCAATTCTAAAAATGGTCTGTATGCATCATAGAAGATGAAGTACCACTTTCCTCTTAAGTAATGTATGCTGTGCATTCGAGTATAATTAGCACACTAGACTTCATAAATAGTATTAAACTAATTACTGTTTGCACCACTAGTGGCAGATGTGCTTAGAGGTTATTAATTACAGTGGACAATTTCCCTAATTTTACATACCAAATACAGACAATTTCTCCACTTTGTGTCTGAGTGGCTTGTGCTGAGTGTCAGGAGGGCTCTTTTACATTAGGAAGAACTGTTATTTATGAAAATAAGGCAAGTAATAGATTTTGTCAAAAAATATAACTTATTCATTGACAAAGTAATTAATAATTACTTCTATTTAATACATTTCTCTATATTCCTATTCTGAATCAGGGAAACTATTCTACAAAAGTGGTACGTGTCCTATATTTATAAGCATTGGACAGGCAGGAAGTTTTATCTCTGGCTACCTAAGGTTAACTGATTTGCTCAGATGGATTTTAAACAAACATCTAAACTTCTCAATGTATGTGATGAAGTAAACTGTTCCTCAGAAATGTAGGTACTTAAATAGAAGTCACCTACTGCTACTTAAAAGACAGTGGGACAATCATTCCCTGGCTTCAATATAATGTTCTGCTGAATGTGGGGATGGGAGCAGGGGAAGAAGAGTTGTGAAAGGGAGATGTCTCCTTGCAGTTATTTTTCCTGGGAGAACCCATCAGACCATTAAATAGCTATGGGAGTTTTATTTAATGTGCTGAAACAAGGTATTGCAATCTCAGCAAATGCTGATGGGCCTCCATAAAACATGGTACAATTTCTGTCAGTATAAGACACACTGATAACCCACAGAAGTAAAACAATTACTTTTAGAAATGTACAATCATAATACAGTGTTTTGCGGGCTGACAGGCATTGTAGGGAGGTATCAATAGGCATTTATACCTCACCTACATTTGCATTTCTTTTCTAGAACATCATTTGCCATATAACTTTAAAGTGAATTGAACTGTCAGTTCTGTACTATCTCCCCTCTGGCTATTAACTGGTAACATTTTTGTGCATGAAGACCAGTTTCTTGTATACCGCTCTTGTGTGAGCATAAATGAAAAGAAACATTAAGCTTATTTAAATACCAGTTTATATTTTCACTTATTAAGAGCTCAAATACTCAACTAACATATACAAAACAGGATCCAACTCCTAAAAAACCTTAATTTCTAAGATTACCCACAACCCCTAAAATCACACTTTCCTATGTATTACAGTTTGCTAATGCCTTTCTTGATTTAAGAGATTTGAGTATTCCCTTAACCTAATTCCAATACAAACACATAAATTTCAGGTTTAATTAAACGTTCACCCCAGTAACTATGGTGGGTTAACCTTCTGGTGGGAATTCTGTTGCAAAACCACATTAATACAGGTTACAAGTTGTCCAACACTGATGCAAACGCTCTGACCTCCTGATTTGCTGACAACTGTTTCACAACGTAATTGTTCTGCCTTCAGCTCACAGTAAAATCATTTAACCAAAAGCTTCACAGAAAACAAATGTTAGTGATGTAAGAAGCTTACAGTATGTGGGATTGTATGTAATGCAAGTTTTAGCAAGCAATCTGTTATACAAGCAACAAAACACCATTAAGTGTTACTGATGATCTCATCAGGAGGGGTATTGATGGAAAAGGATGATCAACCCTCAGAGGTGATCTTTCCAAGCTATGAGGCTGAAGAAAAGCTTCCAGAACCATGTGTTGTAAATCTGCATGGAAATCATTTTAAGACCTGCTATTTCTAAACTTCAAGCCCTTTTTATTCTCCCTCTAACTTATCAATTAAATACAGTAAACTGAGTCAGAATCATAGAATAGTTAGGGTTGGAAAGGACCTTAAGATCATCCAGTTCCAACCCCCCTGCCATGGGCAGGGACACCTCACACCAAACCATGTCACCCAAGGCCTCTTCCAACCTGGCCTTGAACACTGCCAGGGACGGAGCATTCACAACCTCCCTGGGCAACC
The DNA here is from genome assembly GCF_033783945.1 of Neopsephotus bourkii. NCBI lineage: Eukaryota > Metazoa > Chordata > Aves > Psittaciformes > Psittacidae > Neopsephotus > Neopsephotus bourkii. Next base: position 389,516 of record NW_026902104.1, read on the forward strand.
CATTCCAGTGCCTCACCTCCCTAACAGTAAAAAACTTCTTCCTTATATCCAATCTAAACTTCCCCTGTTTCAGTTTTAACCCATCATCCCTTGTCCTGTCACTACAGTCCCTAATGAAGAGTCCCTCCCCAGCATCCCTGCTTTGAAAATTAAACCTCTCTATAAAGAATAACAGATTTTACTGTCAAATAGACCCACACTACATTTTAAGCCATATTACACAGTTTCTGTATTTTCAATACATTCTGTTTATCCATGGAATTAGGCCTATTACCCTGCAAATCCTTATTTGTTGCCAGACTTACAGTCAAGCGATGGGCTGTCAACAAGACAGGATGCTGCGTTACTGCTTCCAAGGTGGATAAAGTAGTTTTAATGAATTCTTCTGATGCAGCTTGTCCTATTGGTAAAAAAAAATCATTGTACTTCTTTATAAAATGCAACAGTTAGAATGTCTGCATGTAAAAGTACTGCAGTATCATCAGTTGCCTTACCTATTGCTCCATCCAAGTTTGTTTCTCCTGAATCTATCGATCTGATCAAATTCTACAGAAGAAGCAGCATTTATGTTAAAACACTTTAGAAACCAAAATAATCACTGAATAATTACAACATTTAGTTCTTTACGGAACTAACATAAGGAAACACTATCATAATAAGGAAACATAAGGAAACACTATCATAATAATTAAGACCTGAAGGAAACACTATCATAATAAGGAAACACTATCATAATAATTAAGACCTGAAAGACTAAGAGAATCAATGATCTAGCCTCTGTAATGTGATTTTGCAAGTCTCTAATGCTGCTGGACACTTAAATGTAGACTACAGTAAGAACTATTACTCATGGTAACATTTCCAGCTAAAGAAACAGCAATTAAATGTCTGTCATTAACAGAAAACTGTAATTTGTTTGATGACTATGAACTACCTTGGACATGGCTATGTTAAAATAACTCACAAAGACCAAAGACCCTTCAGAAAATGCAATTTTCTGTTATTTATACCATCTTTTTGATCTCTGTGCATACTACACACACTATGGCTACAATTACACGCCAGAGAAGATACAAAAATGCATTTTGAGGAACAGGGATAAATATTCATAATTTGGGTTAAATAAATAGACCTTGTATTCTTTTGCCTTTTAATCCTGATTTCTGCCTTTTCCTTTCATTTCTATGCACAGCTGTTTATGTCACAGGGATGCAAAAGACATTAACATTTGCTAAGGAAGGAAAAGGATCTCAGTGTAATCGACAGTATGCTCTTTTTTACCAATGAAGTATTTAATACACAGCAAATTTACCATGGACAAACATTTTTCTCATTTTCAATTTGCACCACATATCTATTTATTTGTATGATGTAAAGCATTAAGAAAATTATGCTTGTCTTATATTTCCCTATCAATTCAACTTTTGTTGTTATATAGGAAGTTTGCAGATGTGTCTAGGTGGGTTATCTTTTTCTCAGTATGTAAGAAACACCTGAAAGACTCTTCTCTAATTAAAAATACAGTTAGAAACTAATTCTATATTTCATAATTGAAATACATCTCAGAGGCAGTCATAAAAGCCAACTGCTTCTATAAAAATAAATGTCATGTTACCTTCCTGACCATTTGAAGGAAAACACTTGTTATTACCTAAGTAACTTGTTTTGGAAGAGAGTGAATTATTTTGCTGATTTAAGACAACTTCACACTTAACCATAGTCTCAAGACCAATTTGGAAAGATCAATATAGTTGGTGCAAAAAATGTTCTGGCTACTAATGCTTATTTCCTTAATTCTGTATGAGAGACACAAGAAGATGTATTGATACAAAACAACAGCTAGCTGGGTGTTTTTAAGCAACGGAGCGGAATGGTATGTGTATTCTGCTACAGGTGAGCCTGTGCCCTATGCACTTCACTAGGAGCCTACTATTAGCTGTGCCTCTGGGGCACCTAACTATACCTCTGTGTAGTTCTATTGCAAGCTGAAAACATGAAAGCACTATCCTGAGTCCCTCTCAATTTCTTTGCACAACACAACTGAAAATTACAGATGATGGAAATAACTTCAAAGCAGCAAGGAAAAAAAAGCACAACAATCTCAATGAACAACAGCTACAGGAAAATTTCTCTTTTCCTTCCAGATCCTAATCCCCTAATAATTTCTTATTGTCAAGAGCAAGATTTTTGAATAAATCAGAAAAGGACGAAAGAAAGGAAGACTGACTTGCTAAAGTCTTAGAGGTCTCAATTGTAGCACGCTACCCTGAAAAAGTACAAACTCATGATCAAATGTCCCTTTCTAGATATCAGTGGGAATGTTGTTAAACACAGTATTTCAGAGCATACAGTTGCCTGACAGAATGGATAGTTAGTCTTCCAGAATTAATTCTATTAGTCATGTCATAACACAGTTATAGAAAATGGATTCAAATTTGATATTAATTTTTCAGATATATTACTTTTCATGCAGATATATTCCCTTTTTCACACATAAATTGAAATAGCGTATGTAAGCTCCTGAACTGTCTTGTTCAATGGACACAGAAGGCTGGATCAATGGCTGTGGCCAATGGGATGAGGTTCAACAACGCAAAGTGCTGCACTTGGTCTGGCACTTGGGCACAACCACCCCATGCAATGCTCCAAGCTTGGGCTGAAAACTGCTCATGGGAAAGGCCCTGGGGGTGCTGACTGATGGAGCTGAACATGAGCAGCTTGTGCCCAGGCAGCCAAGAAACCCCCAGCATCCTGGCCTGGATCAGCACCAGTGCGGCAGCAGGGCCAGGGCAGGGATTGTGTCCCTGTGCTGGGCACTGGTGAGGCTGCACCTCAAATCCTGTGTTCAGTTCTGGGCCCCTCACTGCAAGAGAGACATTGAGGGGCTGGAGGAGGGCCAGAGAAGGGCAATGGAGCTGGTGCAGGGCCTGGAGCACAAGTGTGATGGGGAACGGCTGAGGGACCTGGGGGGTTCAGTCTGGAGAAGAGAAGGCTCAGGGGGGACCTGATGGCTCCCTACAAGTGCCTGACAGGAGGTTGGAGTGAGGTGGGGTCGGTCTCTGCTCCCAAGGAACAAGGGACAGGACAAGAGGAAACGGCCTCAAGCTGCACCAGGGCAGGTTTAGATGGAGCTGAGGAACAATTCCTTCCCCAGAGGGTGCTCAGGCATTGGAACAGGCTGCCCAGGGCAGGGCTGCAGTCACTGTCCCTGCAAGTGTTCACACTGGGTGGAGACGAGGCCTCAGTGCCATGGGTTAGTGGTGGCCTTGGAGTGCTGGGAACGGTTCGACTGGATGAGCCTGAAGGGCTTTTCCAACCTGGTTGCTTCTGTGGTTCTATGATTCTAAGATGGAGGAAATATTCATTAAAGCAATCTTCTCCTCCCTGATCTGTAACAAAAGCTGTTCTAGTATAAATAGCCTGAATTCCTCAGTCAGTAGTTCATGCAAACTGGAGTAACAAACATCAAAATAAAACTTACATGGTACCTGCTCTGCTGTACCTATATTGGTGACAAAGAATTTCACTTGCTAGAAGGTTGATCGGAAACCATTCATAAATCTACAGCATAGTTACATATGCTTCAAGGAGGGGAAGGGCTTTGCAATCCAACATTGGCAGCTGAAAAACGTTTTTACTCATCCTAATGCTAACTTCTATGCGAATATTTTAGTAGATCCAAATTAAACCCGTATTTTCTTGGAATCAAGAGGCAAAGGAGAAAGATAAGTGAATGTGAACAGTAAACTTTAAGCTAGCTGCTTGTGGTGAAGCATTTCTTCATGCTGTTGTGGAAGTAAATACACATTTGGCACTTAGGAATCCATATACTTAAAAGTATTAGCTTAACCCTGATATACAATTTTAGAATTTGCTTTTTTTCCTCATTCAGCAGAAACAACTGTTTTCCCATGAGGAAACTGCATTACAATAGTAATACTGCATTTTTGCTATCCCATGGCACAGTTAATTTTCTATTGCTAATGTCATAAATAGGTTGTAGACAATAGCATGAGACAAACAGCTCTGTGGCTTACACTACTCAGCTTCTCATCAACTAAATACAGTGTAAAAGTATAATGAGGAAAAAAGTGACAAAAGGAAAGAATTTCTAAAAATATAGATTAGATTATAATTTATCTTCCATTTCTACTCACAAAAATTAGCATAAAGTTCTACAAAAAATAGTCTGTGTCATTCAGAACTAAACTTTTCTATTCTGAAATAATGCACACAGGAAATTCTGTTTGTTAGACATGTGCAGAGTTTTTCTATACTTGAACACCAGACAGAGCATTTTCCCTTTGACCAAATAGATCACTACTGAAAATCTTTTCTAATACACAGTTTTTAATATAATCAAAGCTTAAATTTTATATTCAGAATCAAGTTTTCTCTCAAATTCATAAATTTAATGGAACTTTATTACATTAAGATTTAATGTAATTTAGTTACATTAAAATAGTTCCCCCAACGTTATGTGTATGTGTATTTTGTACACAAGATTTAACTTAGACAGCTATACTCACAAGTAAGGTCCCATAGTCGAAAAGAAACTCCTCTGTGACTATCTGGTGACGAAATATCTGTTTGGATTTAGCAAAAGTTGAAAAAAAAAAAACCAACACAATGCATTAAATGTGCATCTTATGACCAGAATAAGTAAAACCTCTATTTCACAGTCATGATAAAAATAAGAGGTCAAAATACGTATTTGCTTCTATCATTGGAGCTGTCTTGTAATGTGCTAAAACAAGGCTTACATCTTCAATGCTGTGGTACAGCTGGAATACTCAAAATATCCAAAAATGAATAAAAGCTCTATTTTATCCATTCTGATCATGACCAGCAGAAATCAGGTTTTGGGAAACTGCAAGAATTTGTCCTGTGTTTAACCATTTTTGGAAGAAAGATCTACCTGGGATGTCACAAGATGCAGCACTACAGGCATCATAGGAAGGCACATCTTCAGCTGTTTGGCCTGAACTGTTGATGGGTGTTTCCGTCCAGAGACATTCGTTAAGGCACTGAGAATGTCACCTACAGAAAATAACATTTGAGACTGATCTGATGCAATTGCTTTACTAAACAATAGCAAATGACATATAAAACAGCTCTATTCCAGTATCCTCTGTTCAGTCCGGTCCCCTTCCTCTTCCTGAAGGTAATGCTCATGTGACTGCGTGATAAACCAGGCTGATCCAGCACTTTTTCCCAGCTCAGTGCTCACTCAGCCAGGCCAATTTCCTGCTCTGGCTACAGAGGCAGGCGCACAAATGTGACCTCTGGGAAAAGGTGAGGATAGAAACATCAGGCAGGTGCAGAAGCAAAGATGAAAACCCCTCTTGGCAGGGTGAACATACACTGGCTTTAGGTGGCTACATATACATGGAATCATATTCTTGAAATTCTATGAATGCAATTCTATTTCCAGTGAAATGAAAAGCAAATTTCTCATGACATTCCAGCTGAGCAAGAGCTGAGTTCATCATGATTAGTGGGTGACATCATGCTCAAGCAGTATGTTTTTTCCTGCAGCATAGTACCACTGGAAGAAAGACACAAGCATCCCCCCCCCCCATAAAAGATCCCTCCACCAGCCACGCACACGTACATTGTCATAGAATCATAAAATGGCTTGGGTTAGAAAGGACCTTAAGATCATCCAGTTCCATGGGCAGGAACACCTCACACTAGACCAGGTTGCTCCAAGCCCCATCCAATCTGGCCTTGAACACTGCCAGGGATGGAGCATTTGCAACTTGCTTAGGCATTCTCATACACAGGATTAACTATAATGCAAGTGACCTAAAGCAACCTAAATTCTCATCTTCTCATAAAAGAGATAGCAGCAGGTTAATAAGAGAACTTATTTGCCCCCATAGCAAACCTCCAACAAAATAATGAGGGAACACAATTTTAACTGCAATAGGGAAAATTACACTTCAAACTTCAGAAGAAACGTACAAAAAATCAAGGAACATTACGCTGAGTTTGTATTACATTGTCCCAGTAAAAGCAAGACTATGCATGGGATAAAGAACAGAAGCAGCTAGAGAAAACTCACAGTTCACATGCAAAGAAGGAAATTCTGTCCCTATAGCCTGAAAATATTAAAAGCTAAATCCTGTCTTGAGGACACTTACTGTATTTTTACCCTAATGAGAGCTGCACAAAACTGTAAAAAGGAAGTCACAGAGACATTATACAAATAAAGAATATGATTCAATATTTTATATTATTTTTATGCCAGAAAAGGCCCTTCCTTTCAGAGTAAGTCACACTTTATTCATGTTGAATAATACTAATGCTTTTTTTCTGTTCCCATGGAGTTCAGTTTTCAGCATAAGCAGGAATGGCAGATCCTGGCACTAAAATAGATTGTAAAAATATCTAGCCTGGAAGATTTGATTTGTTCTATAATATGCTGCTGAAGAAAAAAAGAAAGCATTGCCTAAAACTTTCCAAATACATAAACCAAAAGATGGATTTTTCATCAACACGTTTGTGTTTGAATTACTCATAAGAGTGTAATTCAACAAGACCTCTCTGCGACTAGCAACAAAGAATTTGCTGAACAATCTCCCTACGTTTCAAGTCCTATATAACCATCACATTTGCCAATTTTGCAGTTGATAGATACGGTTACTTTCATTTTCAGTATGATTTAAGCAAATTATACTTACTTCCTAGAAGAGATTAAATAATATAAAAGCAGAAATACAATTACTTTCTTCCCTACAAGTGAACACTTTAAAAATTATCCACACAATTAATAATTTATTTCATGTGTTTCAGTGTATCTTTAGGGCTCATTTCTACAATTTGTGAATCTGTTTGGGTTATAGCTACATCTGGTGGAAGAAGATGGGATCAGTAAGGAGCTTATATAATTGCATATCAAACAAACAGCTAGGATTAATTCTAAACCAACAGTTAAACTGCTTTAAGTGTTCCAGTTTGCAGATCTGGTTTTTTAATTAGGAGCTTTTACCCCCTCAAGCAAAACATGTTCCTTTATCATACTCAGAACAATAAAATGCCTTCTGACAAATGTGCACAAATATGGACAGATAATCTTAATAAAAGCAGTAAATACACAATCTAGCTTGGAAAGGAAAACAAAGTGTAAAGATTATGCTTGGTATAGCAGGTGTCAACAGTGCATTGAAACTGTGCATCAGGAGTAAAAATCCCAACAGAATACAAATTAAAGCAATTGATGTATTGGGTATTATAACGGTAGATATTTGATGGTCAGTACTTCCAGGTTCTGAGGAAGTATCAGGATCTACTCTATCAACTGCATATAGTACATACAAAGAGCAGGAGGTGAATTTCTGCCTCGAACGTTTATAGTGTGAGACTTTCAAATCACAAAATATAACCAATATGCAAACCCTGGGTAGAAAAAAGGGATCAGGTGTTTGCAGGAAGGCAAAAATTTGCATTGATATAGGAAGTAAAGTTGCTTTTAAAATAGCAGCATGACATTTAGGTCTACTGACCTTTGCAGTGCTACCAGTTCCTTTTCAGTATTCTAGTGATAATGTAGAGAAGATGAAAAATAAAACAGGTATCATCTCATCAGAAAATAATTTCATGAAGAAAATGTTTTATCATTCAATGACAAAGCACATACAATCAGAGGTGGGTTTGCTCCATTTCTTTTCCTGAATACTCCCAGCATTTCCTTCCTTGTCTCTTATTTAGCCTTCTTACTCTATTCTATGGCACACACCCCCCCCTCAAAGTTTTAATTAGAATTTTAATGATGATTCAGACTGGCCACACTGATTTCTCCTTCATTCTTTCTGGTCTCTTCCTTTCCTTGCCTCCAGCCCTCCACCCTTCCCTCCACTGACTTCCTTCCCTTCTTCCCCACCACATTACTTCCCTTTCTTCCAATCCTCCTCTCTCCCCTTCTCTCATTTCCCCTTCTCCTTCTTCCCTTTCCTCCCTAACTTACTTCCTTCCATCTTTCATTTCTTCTTTCATTCACTCCTAATCATTTTTTTTCCAAACAACGCCCTCATTTTTCCTCATAAACTGTATAGCACAGCTTTTTCCAGGAAAGACAATCCCACCATTCTTCCTCATCTAGGATAATTCCTGTGACATTTCTTTCATTCACTATCAACCCTATATTCAAATCTCAACAATAGATTCTCCTTCTTTTTGTCAAGAATTTATCTATTTCTTCTGTACAGATGGCCACAATTCTCATCCTATTTCATCATCATCTCTTGACTGACTCCCCAGACTCTTGAACCTATTTCTTTCTACTTCAGTTTCTTCCCTGGTTGTCCAGCGAGTCCAAATTATGCCCTTCAATTTGCAAGTTTTCTCCCTTTTCCACGTGTGTCTTTCACTGCTCCTTCTGAAAGTCCCCTCCTCCCCTTGTCCCACTAGGAGCATATTCAGTGATGACAGGACTTCAGCTGCTACACCCAAGCAAATTTCTGCTGGAAAATACAGGATAAGGGGTAACGGATTCAAACTTGAACAGGGGAAGTTTAGATTGGATATAGGGAAGAAATTCTTTACTGTAAAGGTGATGAGGCACTGGAATGGGTTGCCCAGGGAAGTTGTGAATGCCCCATCCCTGGCGGTGCTCAAGGCCAGGTTGGACAGAGCCTTGGCTGACATGGTTTAGCGTGAGGTGTCCCTGCCCATGACAGGGGGTTGGAACTGGATGATTTTAAGGTCCTTTCCAACCCTAATGATTCTATGATTCCTGACTGAGCTGACAGGGCTTACCATTCACCAAATGCAAAACATTAATGGGAAGTGTAGGTTGGATGTAAGAAGATGCTCTTTACTGTGAGGGTGCTGAGGCGCTGGCACAGGGTGCCCAGAGAAGCTGTGGCTGCCCCATCCCTGGCAGTGTTCAAGGCCTGGGTGGACACAGCCTTTGGTGACATGGTCTAGTGTGAGGCACACTGCCCATGGCAGGGGGTTGGAACTGTATGATCTTAAGGTCCTTTCCAACCCAAACCCTTCTGTGATTCTATGATTAATATAGAAAATCACGCATTCCAGTCCAAATTACCCGATCATGACATAACTAAAAAATTCATGAAGTTGGTAACATGGAAACTTCACATAATCAGATTAATACAGTCTTTCCACCTGCATATGGTAAGAGGTATTTGTTTCTTGAGGGAGTAATCAAAGGCAAGATTTGTTCAGTTAACCAAGTGAATTTACCTAGAATTCCTGGCAGCTCCTGCACAATGTGACATATGAGAAGATCCAGGCATTTTGACAGGTATTCACTGCTGCCTTGCTGCTCTTTTCCTGGTGTGGTCTTTCTGCTGTCTCTTTCAATATACATCACGAGTCTATATTTAAGCAAGTACAAAACATTACCTCTCATTATAAAATATATGGCACTTTACCTCCAAAATACTTCTGACCCAGACATGTACAATATCTGCAGTTACAAACAGACAATGCATTTGGTTTGGCTCTGTAGTTTTCTTGAAATTTTAGACTTGTTTTCAAATAAATTAATTTTAAGAATAACAACAAATGATTGAGTCAATGAACAAGAGGAAGGAAACTCTTAAGCTACTATAGGTGCATCGCTATTAGTTTAGATGAATATATGATGCTAACGTAAGGAGCAAATCTCTCTGCAGACTTAGAAAGAGACTAGGCAAAGATGTGTAATATAAGCAAAAGACTAAAGGCATTCATTCTCAACATGTAAAACTTCCAGAAGCAAAAGTAATTTACGTCAAAGTAACAAGAGATCCAGCTTTCAGCCAAAAAAAGTCATACATACATAAATAATACTCCAGGCTATCAAAATGTTAGCACTAGTTGGAATGGCCATATTGAAAGAGACAGAAGTCCAAACCAACTTTATATCCTTTATCTAGATATCTGGCATTTTTAAAGACAAACTCAGTGCTTATATTCTAACTGCTAAGCGCTAGACAGCTGTGCCATCCCGCAGAACTATGCTAACTGATTTATTAGCCATTGGCTAACTTACAAGAGCTTGCTTTAATAATACACCTGTAACAGAATGCTCCAGGCAATATTTTAAAACACTCATTTGAATAGACAGAAGGGCCACACTTCCCTTTAGGGGAATAATATTGACATCTTTGTTTCACATTTGAACTCCCTGGAGGGCCTATGCAAAGAATCAGTACTGGTGAGTGAAATCCATGCTCTGGATTTTAAGGATGTACTTCAGTATTATATATTTTTTTTTAAACACCCTTCTTATAATGAATGCTGTTTTATAGAGGTGTGAAAACAACTTATTTAAGCTGCCTCAAGCATACATAACAAAACTGCAGGACTCACAAACAAAAAATGTTACCCTACGAAAGTTGTATTTCCATCAAAAAGCCAGTTTACCTCACGAAATAAAAACTACCCAAGAATGCATTTTTTGCAGGATTAGGTCTGCATGACTGTTATGGAATACTATAACTCACCTTATCCTTCCAGAACTATGCTGCAAAGATAGAGATATATCAAAAGATTCCCTTTCACTTCTGGAATAGCCCTGACACAACCCATTCAGCTGCACCTCCCAGAGACTATGGAGACATCTTTTTCTTGCAGTCTCTGGAAATTGCATTAAATTACAAGGAATTTTGGTCTGCCTGGTAGAACTCCTTAAAAATGTTTTAAGTGTCTTTAATATAGAAAAGTTGGATGTTTTAAATTTAAGTGGTCTAAATCCCTCTAGCATTTCCAGACAACCAAGTAGTTTTTACTTAGAAACTCTTTAACTTTAAACAAAAACTTGACAAAAGAGTTTTTTTATGTTTGGAGCTTTTTCTTCCAGAAAACACTTCCATCATTTAGTAATCATCCAAATCTATATGGAAATATGTTTAGATATGTTTATGTTTTACTTAAAATAGGCTGGATAGAGTTCAACATGAATGGTTCTATTGCTGAGAGGGGCTCATTTTTTCAAAGCATGTTTTAGTCAATCCCATTTGAGAAGCATATAAAATAAGTTCATTTATTCTAAGAAAGATACAAAGTTTATGTAACCTCATCAATTCTCACTTTTTGCCTTACCCAAAGCAAAATCTGCTCCTTCTAATGCTTACTGGGACCAGAAGTTACTTTAAGAGACTCTCCCAATAAGATAGTGTTTTCCCCTTGTGAATAATCATCACCTGATGACCCCAGACAAAAGAGAACACTCTTTTCTTGATAATCTCATGAATAAAAGGCTTCATATTACACAGAAAAGTTCACTTCTAAAACACAGGCTCAAAAATACCACCCATTTTAAAGTATTTCAGGTATGACTCTGAAAATACGCATCACATCTCTAATCATCTTCCATTACTACTTTACCTTGCTTGACAAGTGAGTAGCAATGTCTCTCTGTTATTAACTAGAACTTGTAGCAGGACCAGAAAGGCTTTTGCTCGAATAAAGGTTGAAGGACTTTCAAGCAAACGAGTAATTGTAGTCACAAAATCCTTGGTGGAAAGAAACACAAGGACGTTAACATGATTTTATGGCAAAAGGTTACTTGCGCTGTATTTTAACATTATATACATGTAAAGTTTGCTCATTTTCGTGTGTTTTGTATGAGTAATTTAATTTTCATGTCACTCATAGGAAAAAATAAATCCATAAGCCAATACTAAATATGTTCTGCTCAAGACCCAGTGCAAAGGTGCTTTGTACATCTCTCTGAAGCTGCAACATGCAAACACTGCATAATGCACTTGGTCTAAAATGGCACAAAATAAAACTACAAAATGTGACAGTTTAAAATGCCTTACCTTAAGGATAAATGTAGGCTATTTTAATATATTTTTAAGAGAAAACTGAATGATTTTCAACATACATAAATGTTTCAGCACAAATATGATTAAATATTTACCTGCTAACTCCTATACATACAGGAAGATTAAAAACAACTTTCTTGGATACAACTATGTCTACAACATAACCTAAATTGTGCAACAGATGCTCCAAATAGGTGGAAAAACTGTTTCAACCTTCTCTGATTGTTCCTATCTTAATAAATTTTGCATTCCTTAAGTGGAGAACATCTTTGCAAGGAACCACCTGAATTAGAGCTTGGGAAGAAAGAAAAAGCATAAAATGCAAGCAGTAAGGCCATGACTTTCCTAATCCACTGACTACATTCTTTTCCTAGCATAAAATCAGTTCATAAGAAGCTATGATCCTTGCTAACTCCTTCCTCCTGTAAATCCAAATGAAAGAGTAACTTTAAAAGTTAAACTAAGGTAGTGATAAATGAAGAATAACCAAGAAATGTTTCCCTTCAGAAGCTTAAGAGCGGATAGCTGACTGGATTCTGAAATCACAGCTTGCTGCTTTTATTCTCTAGCTCCCCCTATTTTGCCCTACAAATTGAAATTTACAATTTCAATTGTAAATTGACTTTCTTCTGTAGTTTCTGGAATGTGGCCTGACACATGGAAAGATGCGAGATTCATGTGTAGTGCCTCAGCTTCCAAGGGAATAAAGCTGAGCATCAGGGGAAGGAAAAAAGAGGTCTTACATTATCAATAACAGATATGAGTTATAGAAAGCATAAGATTATATCCATTTATGATCTGTCCAATGACACGTTGACATACCTTCAGGAGTTGTAACTGCTGTAAATGTGAAAGGTAAATGAAAAAGGGAACAAAGGGGGGAAAAAGAGAGGGAACGCGGGAGGAAAAACAGGAAAGGAGAAAAAAAAAGGGAAAGGGAACAATCCCATGAACAAACCATATGGGGATGGGGTTTGTTCCTATGAGGAATAAAAATATCTGCTACTCATCTGTACTACTCTTCTATGTAGAACAATTGGGTTGTTTTGTAATAAACAATACAGAACACTTGATATAATTTATTAGAAACAGCCTTTGCAACAATTAACTATACCTCTTACAGAGGCTGGAAAAAGAACAGGAGTGTTAAGAGCTGGCCAACAAACCATCAGCTCTTACTCTGATACGTACTTAACACTGCCTTCAAAAGCCGTCAGCATAGACAGCCACTACATAAATCTCTGAAAAACAAACTTGTTAATTATTGTAGAACTGTCTTGTATCTCTGTAATTTATTTCATGAACAGAAGAGATCCTCAATCTTGTGGTTAATAAGCATAATTTGTGGAAACAGACTGCTTTAAACACTTCAACAGCTCATGAAGCACGGCTTGTAGCTCCTCCAGTACAAACCTGCAGTGCTGACGTTCTTAAATTACTATCTACTGAAAAGCAAAGGCAGGAGTCTTAATAAAGTGGGTTTAAGGAGGGAGGAAGGAGTGATTCTTCATTTGTGGTTTGGTTTGCTGGTTTTGGTTTCTGTTTGGGTTTTTTGCTTGTTTGCTGTGTTTTTTTAACAAAATTACTGAACCCAAAGAAATTTTTATGTTAAAAAAAAACAACATAAAGACTTACTGAAAAAGTATATATAACGCAATGCTTCCTACTAATATAAATAGACTTGACAGACTAAGTACAGGGACACCATTACAAAGACACAAAGGAGGCCACAAGGATGCTCAGGGGCTGGAGTACCTCTCATATGGAGACAGGCTGAGAATATTGGGGTTGTTCAGCCTGGAGAAGGGAAGCTGCGTGGAGACCTCAGAGCAGCTTCCAGTGTCTGAAGGGGGCTACAAGGATACTGGAGAGGGACTCTTCATCAGGGACTGTAGTGATAGGACAAGGGGTGATGGGTTCAAACTGAAACAGGGGAAGTTCAGGTTAGATCTAAGGCAGAAGCTCTTCCCTGTGAGGGTGCTGAGGCGCTGCCACAGGGTGCCCAGAGAAGCTGTGGCTGCCCCATTTGTGGCAGTGCTCAAGGTCAGGTTGAACAGAGCCCAGGGTGACACAGCCTAGTGTGAGGTGCCTCTGCCCATGGCAGGGCATTGGAACTGGATGATCTAAAGTCCCTTCCCAACCCAAATCATTCTGTGATTCTACGATTCTAGCTTCAAACCAAAGCACATCTATATTCAGCCCTCATGCTCTGGAAAGCAAGAATATTCTTCTATTTAATGCCATAATTGGATATGACCAAGATAAAAAGAGACTATTGGCAGGGAAGTGAAGAAACAACCCAGTTGTGACAATGGATTGCTGCAACTACCTGAGTAATTTTACTTCTTAGTATTTGAAAAAAAACCCAAAGAAACAAAGCTCACCCCACCCTATTATCTGACCTCTGACAGAACCTAAGTGCATTTGAAAAGATGAATGAGTGGTTTTCACTCACTCAAAGGTGAACTCTTGGCAGCCAAACAAAAGTAATTATCAGTGGTTTGGGGTTTTCCTTATCTACTGCTGTAGTGTGGCAAAGATTTTGGATTTTGAGTTCTTTTTCTACACTTCATATTTAAAATGTCATTTCAGCTTTATTTGTTTTCAAGACAAGAAAATAAACCAGAAAGGACTGGTATCAGAGAGGTACAAAACCCAGCCCCTTTTAGCTACTGCAGTTCTCTGAATATTTATACCAGCACAAATGACCACAGAACTGCATTTCTCTTTCGCTTTTGGCTTTTATTTTGTATCTGGTTTCATCACTGTTCTTGAAGGGAGTAGAAAACAAGGGCAGCCTGAAGTCTTGTAAGCTAAGGGAGTTTCCAGATAACATATAGAAAGTTAAATGATCTCCACCTTGAATTTATGTCCTTAAGCATCTTTTAATATATTGGTTTGCAGCCATACAAAAAAGCTAATCACAACCTTGTCACTACCTCCTGCATAATGCTGAGATCCTTCTGCATCTTACAGTATACAAAAATCATACAGGAGGCAAAATGATGTGTAGGCCAACACTAGCCACTTGTTTTTGCTTTTCCCTTCTCTCATTAAGGTAGACTTGTGCGTCATGCTCATGGACTATTAAAAGTTGCATGGATTATTAAATTCAGATTTCAGCAAGAAAACATTATTCCCTGCAATGTGATAGGACCTGGCAGTCCTATCCAGGAGCAGGATTATACTTCTAGATCTTATTCAAGAAAACCAGAAATCTATTTTCTGCCTCCAAAATCCTAAACTATAATTTAAGCAAAATAGATATCTCGCTCAACTAAAACTCTCTCTCTCAACTGAATCCTAAAAGACTGTTACAGATAAGATCTAGTTGGCGACTGGTCACAAGTGGTGCCCCTCAGAGCTTGGTATTAGGGCCAGTTTAATACCTTCATTGATGATCTTGGATGAGGAGACTGAGTGCAGCCTCAGTAAACATTTAGTCTGGAGAGGAGAAGGCTCATAAGGGGGGGATAAGACGCACCTTATCACTCCCTACAAGTGCCTTACAGGAGGTTGTAGTGAGGTGGGGTCGGTCTCTGCTCCCAAGGAACAAGGACAGGACAAGAGGAAAGGGCCTCAAGCTGCAGCAGGGCAGGTTTAGATGGAGCTGAGGAACAATTCCTTCCCCAGAGGGTGCTCAGGCATTGGAACAGGCTGCCCAGGGCAGGGCTGCAGTCACCGTCCCTGCAAGTGTTCACACAGCGTGGAGACGAGGCCTCGGTGCCATGGGTTAGTGGTGGCCTTGGCAGTGATGGGGAACTGGATGGGTGGACTGGATGAGCTTGAAGGTCTTTCCCAAGCTGGTTGGTTCTATGATTCTATGACAGTCAGGGTACAGCACACATTACAGCAGAGTATCTCATGAAAACACAAGCTAGAGTTCCTATTTCCTTTGTGATTTGTACCTTCTCCAAGCAGTGGGAGATTACTTTTCTTCTTGAATTTTGCAGACTTACTATCAAAAAAAAAAAAACCAACCCAAAACCAACACTATTTTTCTAAATATGGAATAATTTGGTGATCAAAATAAAAAGTTTTAATAGTCTCTTCCAAAAATTATACTAGACATAAATCAGAAACCGTAGTTTTATTCAGTGACACTACAAAGAAAACCCTAAGTTATTAGAATGCTAATTTCTGCAAGATATTTCATCTACAAATTGGCCTGAGGTCCTTTAAGAAGAGCATAAAGGATGGCTTTAGATTCAGCCAGGACATTCATTATTTTCTCTTTTAAATGCCTGGGAGAGCTATGTCAAATAGCTGTCCCCATGCTTTTCTTATTGTTTTTCCTTAAGACTGTTATCAGTTACGGTCAGGCTAGAGTCTTCCGATTTGACTGAATTCCAGCTGCAATAGCAATTTATATACCCATTAGTACCATCTCTTTAAGATCTGTGAGAAAGAAAAACTATATGCCTCATTATTTAGATTTTAAGCAAAAAATACATAATAAGCACATTCCTCATTTCCTGCTATTCAGACACATAAATGCCACCAAGTCATGCATTCAAAAGCACAAAAGCACTACCAGAATCAATTTTAACTTTCCATTAGTGAAATCCCATGCCAGTGAATAATATTAATCTGAAATCAAACCTTTTCTTGAACCAGCCTCTGTAGGTGAATCCCACATGACAGCATTGCCAAAAACATGGTGAGCATGTACTGCTGAATTTTGGATATTCCATTTGCCAAGGAATTTAGTACAGCTGGTAATCCCACTTTTTCAATGACACTCTGGAAAGCATTAGGTGAGCGACGAGTAATTCTGCATAAAGCCTACAAAAGTGGAAAAAAAATAGTTATTCTATGGGATTATGATCTCAAGAAAAATAGGGAGAGTAAAAACAGGTGGAGACTTTCCAACAGTTTAGGAATATAGAGAATCCATACTGTTCCATTCATAAGACAAGTATTAGGGAAAAGGCTGCTTATCTTGAGAGACCTAGAATTCTTCTAGATACACTGCTATGCACTCCATGCAGCTGAAACTAAAATACTCGGTATAACAACATCAACTCATACAGAATCACATTACTCTTTCCTTCTGGAGAACAATAATGATGAAGCAGGTTTGCCCATGCTTGAGTTTTTATCAAGCACAGAATGCAGGCAGCATCAGATAATGCTGCACTAGAAATGAACATTGGCAGCAGAAAACACAGAGCTGGCACACACCACACAAATCCTTGTCACCCATAAAAGTGGGAATCTTTGTTTTCTCTGTTTATGGACTACAATCTGATATGTAGTAGTTCATCATTCACCATCTTTAGTTGTAGATACTACTTTAGGTCTAGATACAGTGTTTAGTATAGTAAACATGCAAACTAATCTCCAAATAATTGATTCACAAGTATCAGTGACTAAAACAATTCTAACAGAAAGTGTCTGTACCCAAGTGAAGCAAGCACAAATCTGTTCAGTGCATACTAACTTAGCTATTTCATAGCAAACACCACCAAATGGCCTCCAGGGTGGATTAATCTCAAGTCAACACAGCTTTTCCTTTTGATATTCCTGGAAATACAACCTTCAAGATACTGTAACTGCTTTTGTTCTCTCCAGATAAAGACTCTTTAGACATTTAAAATTTCATTTTCCTCATTAGGATAGGAAAACAGATTATTTCAATTTGATACATGTGAAAATCTGAATTGGTTTTATGGAAAAACTCTAAAGGCAACTTTCTTCTTGAAAAGTAGGCAATATTACCACTTCTTTGTTCTCTTCAGACCAGCTATATTTAGATATTGCTGCTTACTTGGAGTGTATTCAGTAGCCAGGTTTCATCAAAGAGCAACTACAGCCAATTAAATCCACAGAATACTATCATCAGGGAAGAGCTTTCCTTGTAAGAACCTCAGAAACTGCCCAGTTTTACAGTGCATTTAGAAATATTACTCAAAACACTCTTAAAAAAAATAGAAAGGAAGGTATAAAAGACAATAAATAAAGAACTTATGACTTTCAAACAGCTATTTTATTGACACTATTCATCTACTCTGATCCTGTTCTTCCTTATCCTTTCTGGTCCAGTAACCATATCGATTGCATCCTTTTCTTTTTCTCCATGGCCCACACCTTTTAAAACACACAGTCCATCTCAGCTTGTTACTACAGCATGCTCTATTTCCCCAAGGATACAATCCAGCTCTCCACCTCTAGTCCGAGTTCTCAGAACAAGAGTGTGCAGGAGGTATGTGCACCCACTAAACTTATTCTCAAGGGTCACATTACCAGTGAACTGCTGGGACCTAGTGTCAAAGCAACATGGAGCTAACTTGGAATGCTGACATGGTGTATACAAATTTGCCAGTGCCTCAGCTCTCCGCTACAGACCTCAAAATGTCCCTTATAGCAAAAGTAATGGGAGGAAAGAGAATTTTGCAGACTTATTTAAATAATATGTAAGAGAAATCAGAACTCTCATCTCCAGTCTTATACCATACATACAGTCTTGATGCAAGCATAAAAATTCACAGATCAAATAGGTAAAAGCCTCAAGAAGAACTTTTCTGAATAAAGCAGCCAACCAGCCAGACTTACAAGCAAGCTTAAGCCATAAATGCTCTGTATAAAGGTTAAACATTATTTTACATTTTTACCCATATAAGCTCCAAGACTAAGTTTTTACAAAGAATTTCAGGTGCCACAGAACAAAGGCTTTTGTAATGTATATTTTACTAAATAAGTTTATGGTTCAAAAAGGCCAACACATTCTCCCAGTATCTGAGCAGTTTATTTCCTAGGAAAGGCTCTGCCACAAATGCACACTGAGGTAAATATTTAATATATACTTGTATCTTTGAAAATGGTAACTTGATTCCACCATCTACCTCTTCAGCTATATTTTTATTCTCTCTCCTTTATTACCTCAATGCTAGATGTGTCTATGCCCATACTGCTGCTGCAGCAACATTACCATTTTCCATCTGGGAAGCCAACAGTAAACTCATTAGTGAGCCTGAGCTCTCCTCAGGAAATGAGCATCCAGTTACCACACGTAATTTAAATTAAATCAACTTACTGCTCAGGCCTCGGATATTACCTGTACTGGGGGGTATGGTTAAACTCACAGCCCTGCTAGGTGTTTTCTACCTCATAAATCTTATTGTTCCAAACCTGCTTGCATGTCATAGCTCTGTTTGTCTTCTCACCCTGTATTAACTTACAAATTCAGGGCAAAGAATAACCCTGGTGATTTTATAGGAAGTAACACAGTGATTTCAAATACACCTTCTGAGCTAAAGTCCAAGATAGAAAAAATAAACATTTTTCATGTAAAATACCATGCAAAAAAAAAAATCAGTTTTGCAAAAAGTCAATTATTTGAAAGATTAAATGTTTCAGGATCACCATCATAAAAAACGTATGTTCCAAAAAATGATGACTCACAGGAACTTTTCATAAGCACTGTGCAGATTTCAATTTCAGAAACTTCGTAAATATGTTTCAATGTAATCTGAAATGTAACCACATATACATACAGTAAACATGCTCAAACCCATCTCCATTTCAATTCAGAACCATCTGAAAAATAAAGCCCACAACATTTCTGTATCATAAAAGCAAATTCCTCACCGAAATAGCAGTTATCTTCAAAGAATCTACTGTAGAATGTGTGAAAAGGTACCACAAGATAGGTCCAACTTCTCCTGTAATAAATCCTTGTGCATGGCAAGAGAGAGTAGTGCAAACGTTTTCAATTATCTTTGCTGCCAAATGGTTCACGACCCGATCTTCCTATAGGAAGGAGAGAAAAGGAAAACTCATATGCAAATGTTTCTAATGTTTCTGATTTCAGTTCAAATTATTGCCTATGTCCGTATTTTATTCTGTGTTTATTGCCTTAGTGTGGTTTTTTTATTTGATGCTTGCCAAAGTCATTTCACAGGAAACTTCACTTTCCAAATGTGTTTACAGATCCTACTTCGACCCCACTTTCCCTTCTACTGCAATGGAAATTTAATACGAGTATAAATTAACACAAAAGCTTTCAGCTCCAAATTATTACCCAAAATGAAAAAATACAATGGTTTTGTTATGATAGAGGCTTTGAATGATCACTGCTTTGTGAATGAATGTCTGAATAACACAATTATGAGACATGGAGTTACATTGGGGAAAAGAAAAAAACAATTACATTAGGAAAAAACAAATACATTAGTAAAAAAAGTTACATTAAGCCCTTTTTATTCAGAATAACCAACAACCCCCTGGAATAAAGAAGAAACCTTCTTGCAAGCCAAGTTATTACGCAACTCCTTTCACTTCTCATAGTCTTCTGAAACAGACAATCCTAACCAATGTATAACATAAACCAACGGGTCCCATTACTACATCAATTCCTAAACTTCCATAGGGGATTCTGAATCCTTCATATGACAATATCTAGTACTATCAATTAGTATTAGTGATAATACTAATCCAATATTTTTATCGCTAAATTATGTCTCGAAAGCCACTGTACATGTAGCTTTAGCATCTACACAATACTACTAATACTACAACGTCCCCATGGAATAAAAAACACCATGTCAGAAGATGATCCATCAGCACATCACAAACATCTCATGGCAGCAGTTCTTTCTCAAGAAACCTGATACTGACTCCAATGGAAGCTTAACAGAGATCACTTAAAAGCAGAGTCTCTACTTAGTCTGACTTCTCCCCCTCACCTCCTCTTAGGATCTCTGCTTTCATTTAAAAGCAGTCTTTACCTGAACAGAACCGGCAGATTCATTGCTAGTGGTTCTTCAGCTGTGCATTGCCTCCCCTTATCTCAATTTTTAACTATGAATAAGTGAAGTCTTTCAACAGTGTCTTAAATGGTATTCTTGAGTTCAGCAATTTTAATATAAGAAGGACAACCAATTTAATTTATCAAGTCTACTTCATAGACTGGCTTCACAAATAATTCATCATAATATCTAATTGATTGCTTTCATAAACTAATCTCCACATTATCCTACTAACCTCTGGATTTCTGACATTTATCTTCACAATTGGAACCACCAACAACTGTGAGCAATGACTATGAAACCTTTCAGAAAGCAGTACAAAAAGCCTGCCAGAAGGAGAGAATTTAGACTTCATTAAAAATATATTCAATATCCACTCTTCCTTCTACTGACTTAGGCCTTCTAAATATAGATACTGATGTAGAAATACTTGGAAACTCTAGTATAATGCTGTTGAAAAAAAAACCCCAAGCTGTATTCATACTTCTCATGCCAACCCTTCCTGTTCTCCCAAAGAACTGCAGCTCTACTCAAAATACTTCAAAGAAATACCAAAGCCAGTTCTCATCTAAACCAGTTACACTCTCTTATAAAACTCTGCTGATTTCTGTAGGCTCCCTTCTGATTTACAGCCATGATATACCAAAGAGGATTTAGGGTTTACAGCCTTAATTACTGCAATATATTGTATCATTTCAATCTATTAAAGACCTAAATACACAAATACACATATACGTGTGCCAAAATTCAGCTTCTCCAAACTGTTATAAATAATATTAATTTTAAATCTTTTCTGTGAATTATCCAGATTTCTGGATTTCAGTCTTTTTTCTTTTTTAAAAAGCTGAGTTAAACATACACATTTATCAAACTGACTGCACGCATTTTAAAATCAAATCCATAATTAAAACATTAATAGTAGAGTTAAATCTCTCTTATATGTGAAGAGATTATTAGGAATGCCAATTGGGACTCTACTACTACTTCAGGCAGGCAGAAACGCTTAATAAATGCATATAATCCCATTTAAAAACCATAATCTATGCAATGGATAACTATCCCTGGCAGTGTTCAAGGCAGGTTGGACACAGGGGCTTGGAGCAACCTGCTCTAGTGGAAGGTGTCCCTCCCCATGGCAGGGAGTTGCAACAGGATGATCTTAAAGTCCTTTCCAACCCAAAGCATTCTATGATTCTATGTATCATGACAGTGCTCTAAAAGCTCAAGGAAAGGGAGCAAATCAAAGTCATCAATGATTCTATATTGATTTGAAATAACTGAATCTGATGGCTATTTCTATTGATTGTTAAAAACAGTGCACTAGGAGTTTTGGAGGCACTGAAGATACAGTCACTATGCAGCCAACATACTACCTAAAAATAGCATAATAGGTCAAGAGAAAATATCCTATGATCTTTTTATATTATATTGTGTACAGATACATACATTTGAGTAAAAGCATAATACTGATAAAGAAACATTGGAAAAGCTGAAAGATTCAGGAAGTAACACTGTATTCCATCATTGCTCTAAATCAATTTCCATACACTTCTTCCTTTAATCTTAAAAGAATAAAAAGAAACTACAAACATAACAATGAAGTAAAGCTGTATCATCCTGAGCATTTGTGATTATAAGAAGTAAGTCTTAATTTGGCAACAATTTGCAATATAAAGCTTTCTCAGAGAAGAAAATGATTTTAAATACCTTTTGCAGAAAAACAAACAAAAAAGATTCTGTCAGTAAACTGGAGAATTGATATCTAAGGAAGAAATTAAAGTGATAACGCATACGATTCAGATCATTACTTTTATATTATATGCAATTCTATCATTAAGTTAAAAAAACAGATGTCCAAAGGAGAAATTGAAGTGGTGATGTGTATAATTCAGACTATTACTTTTTTTTTTTCTAATAGAGTCAATTCTGTCAGTAAACTAGAAAACTGATACCTGAAGAAGAAATAAAAGTGAGAATATATACGAAGGCATTTTTCCACTTGTATTCTCAAATGTAACTTTGTGTTTATGGATATTTTTGATTCTTCCAATGGTGGTGTTCCAGCAAGTTGAGGCTGCTACAACTGAGATGGAGCTATTTGTATTAGTACATTTGCACTGTACTAGCACAAACAAGCTCAAGTACTTAAAACTCTACTACAAACCTCAAGCATCTTCACAAACAGGAGCTGTAGAAATGCACGTCTGTGCCTGGTTAGCCTGGACACAACTTTAAACTTGTGCTTAATTAAATTTAATTCAAACTATTTCATGTCAAACATATCTGGATTCTGTCTTATTTTTCAAGAGAAATATATTAAGATGAACTACTACTAAGAAAAATTTGACATGTTCCAGGACTAAGAAGTGATCTTATTCTATAAGAATAAATTAGTGTCTTACGGATGTGTCAATTTAGTTTCTCTACACTGAATATTCAGAAATAACAAGCCTTCCATTACTAAATTTATAATTAAATAGCTTCTCACTAATGTGCCTTAGAATGACATCTTACTCCCATTATGAGCTGGAAATAGTCCCCAGTACAAACATAGTCATGTGCACTTGATCACCTGAAGGTTTGACGTTAAATAAGCATCTAGACTCTTCCTCTATTAATCACATTCTGCAGGCAATGAAGATCTCAAAACAAGAAGAAAAAATAAAAAGGTGTTTCTCTTGCTTTCCCCCCTCTAGCAATCTCCAACATGTTTTCTGCCTTGAGCTTTGCCTTGGGCAAAAATAAAGTCAAGTGGTCTCATACAAACAGTAAACGTAAACCCTCTACTCAATTCTTTTTCATTTTACAAATTGGAACTATATGCATGTTTTTCTTCCCTTCTTCTAACACAGCTAAGACATCACCATGTCTTACGAAGAATGAAGAATACAGCATAGCACATGTATGAGAATAAAACTAATTACTACTTTTTTGTCCTCAAAAGAATGCTGACAACCCAGCAGGATACCAATCCAGTTTTGAGAAACTGTATCAGCCACTTTAAAACAGGAAGTAAATCTTGCTCAAAGATTGAAGGAAGATGTATAAAAAACAAATTGCAAGAGGACAGTACAATCCATCAGCAGTATCTCAAAAGAAAGCCACAGCATTAATAAATTCCACATTTATTAACAGTAAGTTATACTTACTGTCCCATTTCCAAAACAAACCAAGCAGCAATACATAAATGTTGAATGTACAGAGAACAACACTGCATTCTTGCATTAATCTCCTGCTTAGGTCATGGTCTTCTCATGATTATTTAAATTCAAGAGCAGTCCTTGATTGACAAGGCACTGCAGTGCTGCAGGCTACAATTCTCACACAATGCCTAAAGGGTTATTACAGTGGAGAAATTCTATTGAGGACAATGAAAGAGCCTTACCCCTTCCCGAAGACACCTCATTAGCACAGTATAAGCAGCTGAGGGAACAACCCAACATCCTCTGGGGTGCTCCCTCTTTTCCTCCTGAAATGAAGCCAAAGGCACAAATGATTAAATCAAAAAAATCACAATAATCTCAGTCACATAAAAAAACAGGTAAGAGCTTCTTAATAAGGTTCATGTTAGAAACATTTCAAATTAATATAGGCTATACAATGTATGCAATTACAGGGCAGTACTACTATTTAATGTTATTTCATGTGCAGCACAGAAATTAATATTTTATTAGATGATTTGAGTAGTCTCTAAAATCCGCAACAGAGTTTGTCCTAATATTTCTGGGTTTCATTGATTCTCACTAATTCACGCCTCCCCCCCAAATATTCTTGCACTCTCAATCATTTTAATTACTCCAGAGACAGCTAATTATTAAGAGTTTCTCTTTAAATGTGCTTTAAATGAGCTTCTCTTTAAACGTGAATTAATTATACCAAACAGATGAAATTAATTTGTAAATTTACTTTGGAAAAAAAAAAAGGTTCCAACTCATACAAGGAGATATAAAGCATTTATTTATTCTTACTCTGTGCTATACCCACCAGTACATATCAACACTGTCCTAAAATTTTTATGTATTTTCTTTGAAATCCCCCTATTAGAGAGGCTAAATCACTGCTAGTTGAATCAAGGGTCTAATTCTTCCATTTGGAGCTAATGAACTCCACTCCCCACCCCCAAATAGCCTCCTGTAAAACTACAAGTTTAAAAAAGGACATTTGGATATCATTAAGATTTAACTAAAACCTCCATATCTAGGCTAGTAACACAGGTATTAGTAACTGGAAAAAAATAGCCTGTTTTGGGAAAGTGAAGAATAATAGGCATTGGATGGTGGGAAGATGATAGACCATGTGCAGCTTGTCTTAATAAACAAAGAATGACAAAAGCTTCTTCAGAAATTCAACATTTCTTGAACTCTACTGGTTATATTAGCAAATTGTTCTTAGCATTCTATGTAACCGTTGATACTGAAAAGCAAAGAATGGGCAAGGTGGGGGTTTAACAATGCAAAACCCAATTATACTGTCTAAATTTCCTGAGTTCCGAGTGGCCTACAGTAATACAACATATAGGAGTGATAATGTCAGGCATTTAATTAAAGCAGGGCACACTAACAGGGAAGATTATTACTGAATTGCTTGGAAAAATTAATTTTCCTTCTTCATTGAAAATATATCAACTTTATTTCAACATATATCAATAGAGAAAATGAGTTTGTTACATCTCCTATTTTTTAAGGTTTATCTGTGTTAACTTGGTATTAGAAGGTATGGAACAATTTTCTTTGGAAGCAATTTACAGACAATGATAATGACTGATTTGACATCTGACAGAGACATCAGATCTACTACACTCCACCACCTTCATTTGAGTTAACACTATGCTGTCATTTAATCACAGCTTGCCTTCCAAGGCTTAGTGTATGAGTTTAAGGAAACATAGGTCAAGTTTCAAAGAAGGATGGTAGGTTACTTTCTAACAGTCAAAAGTGGAACCTTCACCTGGAAAAGGCAGGACAAGACTAGGAGTCAAGACAGAATGAGAATGACAGCCGATGCTGGAAGTGGCATGGGTTTGTTTGTAGTCTGATTCATCTAATTTAATCAGAAATTCTGTCATGATTTTCTGCAACCATACATCTAAAATATACTATTAAATAAAAAGTCTTAAGAAATGGTGCAGTCCTGAAACATTAATAGTTCTCCCGTTCTTCAGACTGACTCATGGCTTTCTGCAAGGTTTAGGCTCTACTTGGAAATAAAAAAATACAAAAGGTGTTTGGAATTTAACACCATTCTTAACTACCTACACATTTAATTTTGCTACTTTTTCCTCATAGACCCTGCCGATTTTGATTAAACTTTAGGGTCTGCACCCTAATAACACAAACAGTAAAACAAGGTCAGTGCTTGCTAACCTACAAAAAACAAAGCAAAGACCACATTTTGTGGAACATGCAAAGGAGGGAGAGCATGAGGACAATAAAACACAGAAGATCACCACAAACCCATAACTACAGTAAGGCAAAATACAAATCCATTTGGTACTTTCGTTCCTTTATCAAGTGACCTCACAGACTATTAACAGGACAGCATTTGGAGCAATTAGATGATGCTGTTACTACAAAGGCTTCAGAAAAGCTAGGGTTAAGCTTTTTCTCTTTGAAGTCACTTTTGTTCCTAATAAGTAAAAGGAAGTATTCTACTCTTCTAATAGGTAAAATAAAGGTGAGGGTTTAGAGGAGCTCCTCTTCAATTCCTACTACTGACAGTATTTTTTTCAATACAAATAACCCCTGTTTTTATTTAATGTGAATGTACTAGTTCTAGACTGAAGGTTTAAATCAGTTCTAGTCAGGAATTACTGTAATTCCACTCAAAATTGGTCAGGATTGCTCTATTTCCTTTGTTGTGAATGCCAACATGCTAGAGTGAGGTCTAACATGGACTCGTTATATCAACAGATTGGTATCATAGGCTGTGCTGATAAACCCTATTTAATTGAAGCCTCTAGCTAAGATGTTCTAACCCTTAGATCTGCCCCTGGGAGTCCAGCAGTCATTATGGTGGTATATTAAATTGGTTTATGAAGTTAAAACTCTATACTTGAAGAATGCAATTTAATTAATCCCAGATGAAGCCCTCAATTGCACTAGTATATTTCTTAAAACAGGCAAAGCATCACAGAACACAGAAGGACAATAAACTGTTGAGGATAGAAATGGCAAAGTAATTTGCTCTTTTTGTCTACTTTTGCATGCAAAATATTTGCTCACACTTGTTAAATTTGTAAGGACCATTTGACAGTCTTACCTCATTGGCTATGAGGTAAAGAAGCTCCCCAAGTGTTGGTAGAAGGCATTGTTTCAACTTGCTATTTCTGAAGTTCTCTCTGATGAGTTCAGTTAAAAGTGTAATTGCCTAAAATCAGTTAAAAAAATAAATCATAGAGCAATACATCTTTTCTCAAGCAAGATGTACTGTTAAAGGTAACAAGCTTTATCTGAAATGCCATCTTACTGATTTAGTCTACACTTACGATAAAGAGCCATTTGCAAAGGATTTAATAAGCACGGAAAGACAAGAAAACATAGTCATTGCAAAGCAGATTATATATGCAACGTGGAGAAAAATGCAATAAGGAAACAGCCTAGGAGACAAATTGTCAGCTATCTGTTCTTCCCTTTCTCTCAGGACAACAGAAGTAGATTTGCCAGTCTACTTACTGTTCTATGTTTCTGTAAGTTCTAAACCATCAGGTTACAAAGAGAAACAACAACAAAAACACCCTGATGTTGTCTTAATCAGAAGACAGGAACTCTTCAGGTTTTGTCTCCTGATCTCCAAGTTTACTACAATGCACTGGACAGATCACATTGGTTTTCTGTACTTCAGGAGTTTCTTTTTGAAAAGCAGACATATTTATATATGTGTGTTTATAGTATTTATACTGAGGGAGTGGAGAGAAATTGAAAATTCTCACTCATCTTATGCAGGTGACCTAGTAAGGAATCACTTTCCCAAACATATGGCGCAGATTTCATCCTAATCTTTAATGCTGGACTCATTCATTTATAGAGGATACTCACTATTTTTGAATGCTTATGATCGCTCAAGTACAAGCCTGTATCGCCCGTGATCATATAATGGCCTCTTCTTCTCTACAGAGTGTAGATTTGCCCTCTGTTCACTGAACACACTGAAGTAATAATATATTATCCTAGCACACGACACAGGGGTTCATGGAATACAACACATACTGAACAGGCAGAATGCACCATTAACCAAACTCAAGACCTTCACATGTCTTCTGCAACAAAAGCTATGAAATAGGAAGCTGTAATTCTATATTACAAGAGATTGTGATCATCTATAAGCATAATTATATATACAAATATTTTTTATAAAACACGCTTAATGTTATGTACTATAAATTATTTGTGAATATAGAATTTTAAGAACACTTTTTCAGTATCCCAAAAGGAGCAAGGCAAGCTGTTCCCTTCTCCATCATGTGCACAGATTACTTCTAATCTCCACAAGATTTAAATATTCTTTTATCCTTTCATAAGGAAAAATTTAAGACATAAAGAAAGAATCTGCCCAAAGATTTTGATTCAACATTAAAGGGTGGTATACATTTTAGGTAAAGTACATCACCTGGAAAAACACACAACAGAAAAACCTAATTCATTTTAACTGCATAGTTTGAGGAATAAAGTCTCCTTCTTAACTATGCACTTGTTTTTTTCTCTTCAACTTCCCTATGTTTTTCCTGTCAGAGAAGTAAACAGCAATGAACAGAAAGTCCTGCAGTGTCTGGTAAAGCAGCTGAAATTTAATACATTGCCTACACATTTTGCACTAGCTGTCAAACTGGATAGATATACTACAGTTCTATCAGGAAAAGAAAGAAGAAAGATTCACATCTGAATAGTCATTATCTTCATTTACAACAACGGTATGCAGAGTTGATGCATTATCTGTAGCAGTCTCCAACCCATTTCAAGCTATATCTAGAAGTTTCTCTGCAGTTTTAGGAGTCTGTAAGTGAAAATTACAGCACATTTGAAAAGATAAAGTATTTTATACCTGAAGATGTAAAGTGGCAATGTACAGATTTACAGTATTATTCCATCTTTGATCTATTAGTAT
This sequence comes from Neopsephotus bourkii, assembly GCF_033783945.1. NCBI lineage: Eukaryota > Metazoa > Chordata > Aves > Psittaciformes > Psittacidae > Neopsephotus > Neopsephotus bourkii. Next base: position 418,149 of record NW_026902104.1, read on the forward strand.
GACTGTCAGCAAACATCAGTGGAAATTAAAACCTATTTGTAATTCTGCAAACCTTTACAGTGATAAAAACTGTCTATGCCTCAAGCATAATGGAAATTACTTACTAGTTCATTTTCTTGTGAGTATACACACGTCACATACCGCAGACAAGTAAATGCCAAAGCAATCTCACTTTCCTTGGAGGAAAGCACCCACTAGGCTAAGAAAGTACATTGTGCTTACATTGCCACTAACCAGAAAAGAAACTACACTAATATTTATACCAAGTACTCAAGGCGAGCAGCCTTCTCTGAACATCTAAAGCATGCTGCCTACCTCCCTTCTCAGTAGGACATGAATAGTTAAAACACTACAAAGGGCAAGTGCACTTAATCAGAGGTTGGATCCACATGTACCTGTGATTCACTGCACCTCAGTGAAAGCTGGTGAAATACCCTGCAATAAACAAGTGGCTTGAGACTGAAGAGCTGGGCAGCAAGGTGGAAACACACTTTTGCCAAACTGTTCTACGGCATCCAGATACAGAAAGAAATGGTCTGAATCAGTGAAGTATTCAAGTCTTGCAGATGTTGTGTTCAGTACAAGAAACTGGGTCATGGAATGAGGAAGCCTGAAGGGAAGTCTGACCAACAGGCTATGGACATGGTACTAGTGTGGCCCAGAATGTAGAAAAAAGATAAGCAAATGCAATATATATTGCACAATTTATGCAGATGTATAATTTATATTGCTCCCTAGAGGAATTCTAGAGGAGATGGATGTGTGACACTTTTCCAGGTGGAATACAACACAAAACTGGTTCAGCAGGAAAACTCTTGATGCTTTCAACTTTCATGGAACTGCTGCTCGAAGAGGTCTTAGCAGACAAGTAGCCAACTAGATGTCATGAACTCCAAGGGAGGCTCCAACAATTGCTTTGGAATCAACTCAAGATCTCAGAGGGTTTAAATCAGACACAAATAATAGCAATTAACTTACAAATCTGTTACATTTGCTAACAAATCAAAATGCAACTAAAAGAACAGTCTACAAGCTTTGGGATTTGTTTGCTGGATTGGGGGGGGGGGACCTGCTTTATGTATAATAAAGTTTTTTCTTCCCCTAGTCTGTCCTGACAGATTATTACATGGCCTTAGCTGCAGATGTTCATGAATGTATCTGATTTTCACCCAAGCCCTTAAGTTTGAAGCTTTTTAATGGCAGGCAGGACCAGGTAAAAACATGCACTTCAAACAGGAGAGATACCCTGGTTTTGTTTCTGTCAATGGTAAGAAAGAAGATTGCTCAAGAATCCATAAAACAGTTCCAGGATTATAAAGATTTCTGCCTTCAAAACTGTGGTCAGTGGCAATCAGCTGGAGCTGCTTTATACCTAAAGATGTAAACTGGAACTAGAAACCAGCTGTATTGGTTTCAGCTGAACCCATGACACCAGCCTTCACAGAACAGTATTTGGCAGGAGCAACCAAAGAAGAGGGCTTTTTCCTTTCCTTTTTATTCTCTTTCCTTTTGTTTCCCTTCATGTAACTATTACCAGTATACGCAGGTTTCTACCACCCATCCATGCCTTTTCTGAATATCACGTCTCTGGAATTTTATTCTTTTTATAACTCTATGTGAAGTTACCCTAAGTCATCGTCTTCTGCTTTAGAAGACACTGTCAGAAGGCAGCTGGAAACGAGGCTTCTGAGTGAACATCAGTGTGCAATTTCTACCACAAAAACATGTTGTAGCTTAATTGTGTCAGTCAAGTGAGAATGTGCTTTAGAGGAAAAGGCTGGATTTTTTATTCCCGTCACTAGTCTAGAACTTGACTAATTTGCAAGCAAACAAGACTGGAAAATGGCTCTATTTTAGATACATTCTTGGTTGCAAGAGCTAAACACTTTGCTGACCAAACTGCACAACTTACACAGATGCAAAATTGGTTGGCTCAAAAGAAATTAGAAGTGTCAAAAATAGATTAAAACCAAAGTATTGGCTTTATGAAAACTGGGGTAGCATTCGAGACTATTATTTAGCATGCAATCATTTGAAACCTATCAAATTTCTACCAAACTAAGCAATAATAAAAAATAATAATAATAATACAATTATTTATCAGTGGCTTTTGTTTTGAAACCTTTAGAAGCAACCTAAAACTGATTGAAAGGCTGTGGTACAAACTCATTTCTTTTTAAACAGAATACACACATGAAAACATTTTGAATGTATTACACATAGAAAAAGCTCAGGGATTACTCTAATAGGTATCAGAAGACACCATCCTACATGGAGGATTTGTGTTTAAACTCTGTGACAGAAACAAAGAAGAGCTGAATATACTAAAAGAGAGCCTTTATGAAATGAAGTTTAAGTCAGACAGCGGCAAGCCAATTCTGGAGTTAACTGACAGATCTGCTTGTTAGCTGTAAAAGTATGGACTGCCCAAGCAACCCAACTGCATTTTCTACATACGGATTTAGATACCTAATTTTAAATAGAGAGAGGAAACTGCAGGCACTAAGTGCTCCTTGGCTTTAGAATATTTGGCTTATTTTTCCCCTCTGTGTGAAACAGTTCTCAGTGCTCTCGAGAGTACAGGCTTTACCAAGAAAGTTAAGGGTATGTTCCCAAAGGTAACTGGCTGACAGTTTACTTGTTAACATCACATTCATTTAGTACCACTGTCAGGCTGACTCTTCCCATTTTTAATACTGCAATATAGCCACCTTTAGGTCTGTGAAAATGGTAGCAGTGTACCTTAATGTTCCTGTACTGGATTTGATTTTGTCTTGCCTTTTTTTTTTTACTTTAAGGAAAAAAATATTAAAATTGATATCCATTTTGTCTTGCTCTGTGTATGAATAAAGTCAAAACACTCTTATAAATCGTAGCGTATTTTCAGTCTAGACTCCCAATTACAACCAATAAAGGCAAAAGTATTCTATGCACGTATAGAACAGGACACAAGTATATTCTAAAGCCTCAGGAAAGTGATTCCAGAGGAGGGACAAACTGAAATTAGTTCAGCAAAAAAACCCACACGGTACAAGAGTCAGAAAAACAAAGCTTCTCGCTGCACGGTACATACATAACAAAGGGAGCTGTCAAACATGTGGTACACTTCACATGATCACCATATTCTTCTGGAAGTAAGTTAGCCTGAAACTGCTTATCACCCTAGGACCAAACCAAAAAGTCACATCGTATTCACGAATCCTCCAGCTGCCTTTCAAATCAAAGCAGCTTGCAGGCTTAATTCTTTGCAGCCCTAGGAAAGAATGGTTTGCACAAATAAATCCATGAAGGATTAGTTTCTCCTCTTACACCTCTGCTTAATAACAACCTCTGCTCTCAGGCAAACACAAAATTGATAGACTTAGGGATAGAAAAGATAAAACACATATCATTGTTTATATGAGTTTCCTATTCAGCTGACATGTTGACACTATAAGCATTACTTATCAGCCTGACATTTACGCTTTAACAGTAAGTACTATTAGGTCAAGCTCTGTTACTTCGTAGGTAGAAATTTCACAGCAGAAATTTCTTTACATATTTCCAGTTCTGAAATGGAACATAAAAGATGATATAGCTCAGATTTTTGCAGCAAATTTAGTCCTCCCTAGACATAATTCCCATTAACATTATCCCATGAAAAGAAATTATTGATTCTACAATTGTAATGTATGTAAAACTCCCTTCAATGGGAGTTACTCATCTGTAAAATCTACCTGGGAATCATCAAGCACATAGGAATATGCAGCTTAAAACATGGCAACTTATTTGACTGCCATGGAATTTAAGTATAAAAAGTATAATAGAAAGTAATTTAGAAAGTGATTATTTTATAGTGGAAAATATATTTCTTTTAGCTACACATTTTAACCAAGCAGGACTTAAAACTGTATTCCTCACCATACATTTACATTAGAATGCAGAGAATGGAATAAAGAAATAAAGAAAGGAATTACAGAATGTCATGCAATAAAATTTAAACAGCTGCATTTTAAATTCTACATGATACTTGGTTTTTCCTAACAGGTAAAATATTGAGATCTCAAGCTTCAAATATTAGCGTTAAAGAAATCATTACTTAACAGTACTTTTGTGAGATAATTATGTTTCTTTAGCAGTAGATAACTGTGAAAGAGCAAATGGCTACGCAATGCTACAAAAATGAAAGGCCTAAAGAAGAGCAAATGAAACAGGAAACGTTTCCCACTTTAAAAAGAAATGCAGTGGGAAGGGCCACAGGTCCAGAAAACAAAGTCACATTACACTTCAAACAGAAATCTCACAGCTTGTGTTGCACAAATATTACAATAGAGATGGGCAAATATATCAAATGGTTACAATCAACAAAAATCCGTGATTACAGGAACGCATGTAAACTGAAAATAGTCTGACAAGCTGTCTGGTGAGACATGAAGCACTTCCAATCAATATAACCAATTATGAAGAAACCCTTTAAAATGTTCTCTGATGTAGGATGTGTTATTCTATACATAATCAACTTCAATACGCAATCTTACACCCAAGTTGCACATCAGTTTCAAGCACCCATACAGAACAAAGGTAACTTCCCATCCAATATTCAACTCCAAAATGGAAGTCGATTTTAGTGCTCTACTTTCCTCATACAAGTAAGTTTACTTCTGAAAAAATAAATATAAAAAGTTATAACTGTATAAATATAATAGTTATGATAAGTTATAACAGGATAAATAGTAACACTAAAGGTAAGTTCATTCCCCCAACTACAAATACACTTAATAAGCATAAAAAAGAACTAGATCCAAGTCAATGTGTTCACTTCTACCTTTGCCAGAAAGTTCACAGAAGTAGTGTGGGATGGGAATTAAAATCATAATAGCTGATGGGAAGCCATTTTTTCTCTTAACTCCAAGAGAACATCTGTATGCTCATTAATTTTCTAAACTCTTTACGTGGATGGGAATTGAGGGCCTGTCTTTTCCCCTACCACGGTACCCTTCATTCTCCCTTAACAAGCTTCTCTCTGGAGCTTAATAGTCCAGGTCACTATTGTATTTATGAGACAAGTAGGTGAAGGAGAACGCTGACATAGAATGGTTAGGGTTGGAAAGGACCTTAAGATCATACAGTTGCAACCCCCTGCCATGTTTCACGATTAAGGAGGCTGTAAATAATGCTCAGAATCCTGAATGAAATATTGAAAACAGACAAATCTGCCAGATAGCTTTATAGCTTTTCACTTTCCAGAGATGTAGATAGTTATTCACGGAAGAAAGGGATCCTAGGGCATTGCTCTTCATTATCCCAAACATAACAGACTTGTAGGAAAAAACTCAAACCAAAGCCAGCACTTTTAATACCGCAAGAACTAACTAAATGGAAAGCTATTGCAAAGAGACGTACTAGCAGCACAAATGATATAATTTTAATGCAAAAATGTACTATTTCATCTCTCAAGGAAAATAAACAATGTCTTTTAAAAGGGTACAGCTTTTGCTTTGGTCAGGCAATTTACCTAAGAAAAATGCAAAAAATGATTTAACCCTGCAATCAGTAATGTAAAAGTTTTCAGTTCCCTAGCTGAAAATCTCTTTTTCTATTACCAACTTGGTTTAGACTTTAAACATAAAGCAAACCAAATTAACTAGATTGATAAAATTAACCTTTTGAAGGGGGGGAGGGGGAATAAAGTATCTTTCTTCAAGTATGATAAAAGGTCTTACTATTTCTCCAACAACCCAGAACTGTCATGCTTGACAGATCCATTGTCATTAATTATATCTACATTTTCTGTTTCTTAACTCAGAAGAACTTTTCTCAAACACGCCATGACTTTCTGCCAGCACAGGCTCAACTGCCTAAGAAATATTGATCATTGATCTGTTTGCATTCCTGCCACATGCCCCAGGCAAGTATTCAGGTTATAATGAATGGACCATATTGCTGAAAAAGAAATTGAACACACAACAGAGGTTGAAAGTTAACTAAAAGTCACCCCAAAACCTTAAATGGAATCTCCTCACTGTTACAAAAGTATTGTATCAATTCGGATTAAAATCTTAAAATTATTCTTCTGGATTTATCACTTTACAAAACAGTGGGCATCATGCACACATATAAATATTCATGCACGCATTCTGCTGCAGCTTCCATCTCTTGCCTACAGATTTTCACTGAGGTGGGTTTTGGTTGGTTGATTTTTACACATAGAGGCATCAGGGCAAAACAAGGAAAGTACCCTTAGAGGAAACACAAAAATTATGATCATTTATGAGCAGACTTACAAAGATATTTTCCAATCAAAAATAAAAAACATTAAAACTAAAAGGTTGGGAAAAAATGGCCAAATGAAACCGTTTTTATTTGAATCTCCTTACAATATGGGCAGATGTGGATAGACCTGGAAACAGGACTTATCAGAGAGAAGCTGAGAACATGATTTCAAATTTGTATTATGCATGAATTGGAATGACAACAAACTGTACGCCTAGACCAAAGACTAGGTAGAGCCTACACATGAGTTCACACATCATTAAACTATACCTGCAGTGATGCAGGTGCTTTAAAGCTGTAGAAAACAACTACCAAATTGCACCTCAAAAAATCAGAAATATGCAGGCTCCAATTATATGGAGCTTCAATTTAGATGAAATCAGAAATCAAGGTATTCTACTGCTTTGGCAAAGGAATCACATTCTAAGCTCAATATTACAAACATTCTAATATGCTGTCATTCTCTATGTGATATTTAGTTTATTATTTAGGCCATGGCATTCCATAAGTCAAAGGCTTTGCAAAGGAGCATGAAGCATGAAGTCTGTAACAGGTTCTCTGAGCCCTCTAAACATTCAGTAGAGCAGTGGAGGACCCAGGCCTGTACAAAAGCCAGGCAGAGCTACGTAGGTCATAGTGTGAGACTAATACTCCCAATTAGCAAATTTTAAAGGGAGAAGGAAAAGGGCTAGATTTTTGCCTTTGAAAGGACAGGCAGAGAGTGACTTGACGGGTGGAGATGGCTTGTCTCCTACCAGACAGGATACTGCTTGTCTCCTACCAGCACGATACTGCTCCCCAACACAGAGGCATTGTGAGGTAACTCTAGCATCTCTCACCAAGATAAAAGACTGAATGTGAAATTTCATATTTCCTACATGGCAGAATGTCCAATTTATTCACACAGAAGAAAGAACAAGAGCTTCTTTTAACAAATAAGCCAAATCAGATAAACATGGAAGCAAGCCTGGGAAGAGGTTTTCTGTCTGTAAGAATAAGCAGATTTTTCTTTCCAAGCATCCTGGAAAGAATTATTTTTCTTAATAGAATCTAGTTCCTTAACAACCAGTTTCAAAATCCAAATACAAAGATGATATATTTAAGCTTAGGTGTTTTCCTCAGATACCTAGGAATAAATGAGATGAAATGATGATTCAGATTTGTAAAGGGCAATTCAATGAAAAAAGGAAACATTACGAAGTCAGAAACAAATCTGTCCTATCAACACTTACTGCTACTGCCAGATAGAAGAAATCACACATAAAGTGTCTTTACCTTCAATTATAGAAAAGATCAACCTCCCTATGGTATTCCAAGATCAGCCTCATTTTTCCTAATCCATGCAATATTCTCCTAAGAAATACTTAACTAGAAACAGATCAACTGCAAGTGAATTCACAAATATACACATTTATTATGATTTTTTTTCTAATATGACCTACATATTAGAATACCTCATCAGAATAAAGATAGCATACAGTTCCACAGTTCCATGTTTGGCTAGTTTGTGGAATAGCAGTTTACTTGCATTTTAGTTTCATGGTTTAGTGACCTCCAGTGGTTACATTCAAAACAAACTGCTATTGACCAATTCCCTGAATAAGAACTTTAAAAAATATATTAAAAAATAGGTAAAATATTATCTTAATTAATAATTTAATTTAAATTTAAATATTAAAACTTTAATAAAATATTAATTCACTATTTTATTTTTTTTATATATATATAAAACAAAGGCTTTTGGCATGTAGTATGTGAAAGCTTACTTTTAGTCTGTAAAATGAGGATGAGGCTTCTTTCCTAAAGCTTTTCTGCTTCTTCAGTTCTTAATATTACTACTATTTAACAATCACTTAAGCAAGGTTAAGGGAGCAGTTTCAACCTCAAAGGTACAGGAACTATCCTTAAATAAATGTGTAACTGAGTAAAAGCGAGTAGGGGTACAAATGAAGAGCCAACTTTTAACACATGTCCTGTGTAAGTTTATTAGATCCTGTAGTACTTAAAAAATACAAAGAAAAACACAAATAACTGGATGAGTCCATAATGAGGTAACAAAAAAACTGCAAAAGGTTTGTGACAGAGTGATAAAAAATGGAAAAAAAGCTTTGTGTACATAACATGCCAGAATATATCTGACAAAGTTGGTTTTCACCAAGCTCAGGCCTTCTTACAGGTAGCTATACTGTCGACTGGTAAAACATGAATCGAGTATCAGTAACAACACACCCATGAAAACCAAAATCTGATGACCTTTTGTTGCTGTGAATTCCTATTTATGCTCAACATATCTTGCCTTGTGAAGATATGAAACGGAAACCAGCTTCTGGGAATGATGCAAAATGAAGTTCATGTTCTTAAGATAATTTATCAAACCAATTTTGAACAAGTGAACTATGAATCTGCTTCATGGGTTGATATCATACTAAGTTATTAAAAGTTACATGGATATCTCAAAATTACTTTTGAGTATTTTCACTGAAACTTCTAAAAGCAGGAGAAAAAACCTGCCACACACAAGAGTGCACCTGAATTTTGACCCTGAATTTAACTGACACTCAACTGTTAATACTGAAAGCATTGACCAAACTTCAATGACTGTAACCACAAGGACTCCTTCCCCACTTCATAACTTTAGAAAACAAAGAACCCAAGGTAATAACGACAATGTTTCAATTCAGATTTCACTACAGAACTGAAATGTTAAGCAACATAGCAAGATAATCATAATAATCCTTTATATTATTAAGAAGAAACCACAGGGACCTAGAGCAACAAATGCTTCCTTAGCTGCATTGCCAAAAAAATCAGCTATTAACCAATAACTACATGTTCTGACACACCAGATAACCAGATCTGTATGGCGGCATAGTTGCTACGTGTGTTTAGCACTAATTTCTCACATTCAAACACCCATTGTATTCAAATCCTGACTTCACCTCATAAAGTAGAAATAATGTCATATTCACTCTTTAAAAAGTACTAAATAGCAGATTCTGTCAAGTTTACACAATTTGTGTGCATGCGTCACATGCAAACGAGGACAGTAAGATCACTTTGTCTGATCAGTCTTCTGTTTCAGTCAACTACTGAGCATGCAAAATGAAGAAAGGGATTACAAATATTTTCGTTCTCCAACGAAAATTATCTGCCCTTCATTACACCCATTCTTCAAGAACACCGAGGAATCTCAAATGAGTTCCATCTCAATTACTTTTTGGAAAAAGGATATCAAGGAATCAGTTACCCTATCTTATACTAATTATAATAATTATATTTCCAGATAACCAAATACATCAACATTCCTTATAACACACGCAAGCATGAGAAGTATGACAGTGACTACTGTTGTAGTTGTGATTTTGGTCTTTGCAGAGCTACCCAGAATAAACTCAGAAATTTATACGTTTAATCGAATCAATTACATTCCCATTTACATCAGAAACAAATAAAGCAGGGATCAGAAAAAAAACTCTGAAACCTCTTGACATAAACAACAAAAGCATTAACAAAACTCCCCACTCTACTCCTCCCCCAAGGAAAAAGAGGAAAATTACCTCAGAAACAGGTACATTTTCACCAAGTTCCGATGTGTGTAATGCCAGTAAACCGATCAGTCGAGCAACTTTGACACGTCTGAATATCAAATAAAGTAGGTACATATCAAATAAAGTAGGTACATAAAAACTATTTCAAAAATACCATAAAACAACTGTCTTGTTTATATTTTACACAGGGCACAAAATACTTGAATTGCTATTTACAGCTCATATCTTCCTCTTACAGAATCAGAGTCACAGAACGCTTTGGGTTTGAAGGGACCATAACTAGTTCTAACCCCCTGCCACAGGCAGGGACACCTTCCACTAGACCAGGTTGCTCCAAGCCCTGTCCAACCTGGCCTTGAACACTGCCAGGGATGGGGCAGCCACAGCTTCCCTGGGCACCCTGTGCCAGTGTTACTTCAGTATTTCAGTTCAATTCAGCAATAAATTCGTGCATAGACATTTCTTTCCATAAGCACTGAAGAATGAAGATTCTTTAGTTTGTTACGGTCTCACTAATCAGTCAAGCTCATATTCAGTTCTCTTGTAACACAAAAAAACCCTATAGATGATTTGACACTTCTTAGTTTAGCTGACAAAACTGAAATTAGAACTGTTTCAGCAAATCAGTTTTAAATGTTTCATTAAAGACAGAATTGAAATAAAAATCAACATTTATGAAACGAACAGCAGAGGGCACTACCACACTGGAATAAATACAGCTGTTTTTAAACGCCTGTTAAGAAATATTCCACTACTATTATGGTATAGGCTGGTTTAGTCAGTGATTTTGAGTAACACTATTTCATACACTAAATTACATAACTTCTAAATAAATGTTTAGAGATTCTACATAATCTTTGGAATATATAAATTCAATGCTTAAAAAATTCAGTGTTCTATTATTTATCACCACACTGCCAGTCAGGTAGCACAACAGTCTCACAAGCTGAAATACTTAAATACCCTGTTAAAGAATATCTTTAATAAAAATCAGTCAAAATTCCTTATTTAAACAAATTCATTAAAAATAATATTACTTACATATCCCAGTTGGCGGCTGCACGCAGCTGCTGTATCAATATAGGAAACTATAATTTAAAGAAGATAAATAGGCATTAGTGGATTTTAATGATCTGACCTGTTCCAATGATATACAAAATAAAATCAAAATATCAGTAATATGATAAACAAATACTGTAGGTATTGTCCAAACATTGATAAAAAAGAATAAGCAAAACCTGAGAGTAAAAATACAGCACTGTGTGCAGTTCTGTGGTCCTCAACATAAGGACATGGAGCTGTTGGAGCAAGTTTAGAGGAGGCCATGAGGATGATCAGGGGCTGGAGCACATACCCATACAACGACAGACAGAGAACACTGGGGCTGTTCAGCCTGGAGAAGTTGCATGGAGACCTCAGAGCAGCCTTCCACTATCTGAAGGCCCCTACAAGGATGCTGGAGAGGTACTCTTCATCAGGGACTGTAGCAATAGGGTCCTGAGGCACTGACACAGGGTGCCCAAAGAAGCTGTGGCTGCCCCATCCCTGGCGGTGTTCAAGGCTGGGTCAGACAAGGCTTGGAGCAATCTGGTCTAGTGTGAGGTGTCCCTGACCGTAATAGGGGTTAGAACTGAGTGATCTTAAGGTCCTTTCCAACCCTAACTATTCCATGATTCTATATTCTTGCCTGAAACTAAACTGTTAAACATGTATCAGTGCGTTAAAAACCACACTTTTTTTTTTTTTTTTCCATAATGGAGAACAAAGATCATCACATAGTGTTACCCAACAAGCTTTTAATGTATTTATTTTCTGAGAATAGACAAAAATAGGTGGCAAATACTAGAATAATGACTGGACTGCTGACACACATTCAGCCAATAAGAACCAAACTGCATAGCTATTCATGTCTAAAATGTTAATTGGCAATTTCAGTTGTTGGATTCCTGTCCCCAGAATTTCTCTCCAATGATAAAGGAGCAATAAGTTCCAGCAATTCAGTTTCTTGTTTTCATATGAGTTCTGTATTATAAGACCTACACTGATTCCAATCTGAATGTTCTTCACTGAATTTTTCTGGCCGGCAATTTTGTCTTTAATAGCTATATATCCAACAAGGACATGTCTCAGAATATGACTTACTTGCAGAAAACAAGGTAGGTGGTTTACTTTTTAATAAATAAACTGAAAATTACACATCTCAAGATAGTCTCTGTGATGCTTTTACATAATCATAGAATGGTTTGGGTTGGAAAGCACATTAAGATCATCCAATTCCAACCCCCTGCCACAGCAGGGATGCATCACATTAGAACATGCCACCCAAGGCCCCATACAATCTAGCCTTGAACGCTGCCAGGGATGGAGTATATGAAAAGAGTAAGTCTATTTTGTTTCTGCACCATGCAGTAACCTGAGATATATGTTAATCCACTACAGAGGAGACTAGTACAATTGTCTGGTAGAAAATCATTCCTGAATGGTGAAACCACCGTTCAGGCATATGCTAAACCAGACTCTCCAGAGAACATGCTCATTTTTTGAAGCAGGACTTAATGAAAGCTTTACTGAATGCTCTCTGGGAAGCTTTTCTTGCCCTTCTTTATGGACATATGGCCAAGCAAAATTGACTGAGCAACTCAATCCTTAACTATTTTCAGTGTTCTCTGTCCTTGAATGATTCACAAAGACCAACATTTCATCATATGCTATTTCACTCTCCATCAAGGTTAATTTTTAACCCAACCTTTTTTACTAATGTAGCAAATCTATATAAAAATATATCTGAAATCTAAGGAGAAATAATTACTTTCCCTCAGCTCTTTTAAAAAAGCTGACATGGAATTTAGTGATTTTTTTTTTCATTATTCTGTACTTAATTTGCCATATTATTTTTGTCAGTACACCAATGATTTCTTGAAATATAACTAAAAGCAGAGATTTTTGTTACAACGGCACTGATTCCTTTAAAACTTTATTATTTACCAGCTGAGAGTTCATAAGCCTGTTTGCAATCTCCTTGTGGACAGCCACAGTACACAGATAGCACAGGAAGTTCAACTTAGAACGTGCTGCTCCTGTATTCTTCTCGGGAGAACCAAGCATTAAACATACTCGTTGCAAGAAGTCATTCCAGTCCACATCCTTCATAGATGATAACTTCTCAGCTAACCATAAGAAGCAAACAAGTATTTAAAGACAATGGATCTTCAATGATGCTTTAACACACTAGAAAATAACATCACCATGGATAAACAAGTTACAAAGTTCACATCTATTTATAATTTTAGTACTTAAAACATAAAACAAAAATGTTAATATTCATGTCTATAGATCATAGAAATAAAAGAAGAAATAAGAGAAACAAAGCATAAAAATGCAGCAGAGAGCCTCAAAACTTTTCTTAAAGTGCAACCCCACTAAGTCCTTGGACTTAATTCAAGTAAACATTCATTGGCATTACATTTAGGAAAGGTAATAGTTGTTTGTAATCATTACTAAGTCTTAATAAGAAACTGCAGTTTCATTGGAGAAAATCTGAAGCAAAATCTAACAAAAGTCAGGAAAATTTCCCCAAAAGTCAATAAACTGAATACATGTATAGCTACTCATATAGGTAGGTTTTCACCTAGGTAAGCCTTAGCAGTATCAGAACACAGAGGACTTCAGAAGGAACATGAAGTCACGAGGATGGTTAACTTAAATCCTGTGGTTCCATTCACTGACCACCGTACATGAATAGAGATTTTTCCAAAGACTTCCTTATCAGTCCCAGTGGATAACTTCCTTCTGGAAGCCACACATTCCCTCAGTTTTGGTTAGTTGTTTCTTTATACATAATGACTCTTCATCAGGGACTGTAGTGATAGGACAAGGGGTGATGGGTTTAAACTGAAACAGGGAAAGTTCAGGTTAGATCTAAGGCAGAAGCTCTTCCCTGTGAGGGTGTTGAGGCGCTGGCACAGGGTGTCCAGAGAAGCTGTGGCTGCCCCATCCCTGGCAGTGTTCAAGGCCAGGTTGGACAGAGCCTTGGGCAACATGGTCTAGTGTAAGGCATCCCTGCCCATGGCAGGGGATTGAAAGTGGATGATCTTAAGGTCCTTTCCAACCTAAACCGTTCTTTAAGCCTATGATTAATATCCTATCTGCCATCCTGATATACTCCAGTACAGAGTACTTACAAACATGGCTTTTGTCTTTTACTCCAATTTTACACTAGAGTAACAACACCTACTGATGAAAGCAATTATAATTTACATTGGTAAAGGCGAAAAGTGGCTTGGATTTCAGGTATTTCTCTTAATTTTTCCATACTGTCTTTAATCATTACTGTTTTTGAAGAAACTGAATTTGATGCTGCTCATCAACCAGAATGCTGTCCAAGAAAAAAGTTACAACCCTCAAAGTGTTAGAAGAAGAAAAAACACTGGCCCATCTACAGACAGTAGTTAAACATAGCAACATCAGTGTGATAATTTAGCTACTTAAATGCATTATGAAATAAAATACACACACATACACACACACACTCCAGTCACTTGAATTTGATTATTTTTGCCTAGAACTCTAACCAAATGAAAAATGCCTTCTTTACTACAGTCTTGACTGGGAGACTGGGATGCACTGTGCTCTTTTCCAACTCTAAAATTTCTTCAACAAATTAACTCTCCAAAACACATACTTTACAGAAAGAAAAAAAAGGCTTTTTTTTTTACCAAGGAAGAGGTGCTATATGAATTCTAAGATTACGTATCTGGCTCTAAGCACAGTAAAGCGTATAATAATACTTCCTTAAATAGATCAGAAGAGTTTTTCCCAGGGGAAGAAACATTAGACTCCTGACAATGAGAAACCTTTTGTGTTCACCAGCCTTTCTAGACATTAGAAACTAACAACAAAACAAGCTCCAAACTCCACACTATCTTTTGGAACAGGATTCCCATAACATTCCATGATTAAAGGTGGCACTGACAAGGCTGCCTAGATTACAGCTGATCAACACTGCATATTTTAAGATCCTGTTTTCATTTGCTTCTCTGTCTTTGCCAAATTCTAATCTACTTGGTTGAATACTGCAGTTGGAGTATCTCAGTTGTTTACAAAAAATAACATGGGAAAAACCACATTGTTTTTCCCCACACTTAAAGAGTGTTGACTCTCTCATTTTAAAAGCTTTTGAGCATGGGCTTGTAACTGAAGAAGGCAGAAAAGACAGGCATAGGACTGTCTGTACTTGAAAAGTCTACTCAAAATTGGTCTAGCCAGAACATTACATATGCAACACCAGTTTTAGGAAAGTTATGAGTTCAACTATGACAGCTCATCATCTACAGAGGGAGGCTATAGGTTCTGTGTAGCAAGTTATAACATCATATGAAGGAAATGAAGTTTCAAAAACTTCAGCAGATCCATACCTGAATACATTGGTATATGTGAAGTTTTCAAGTCAAATCTAACTGGTACTTGCTTCATTATCTGGAAAAATAAGCAGACACATTACAACTAGTTGTAATACATTTCTGGAAATGTCCAAGTATTTGAACATGAAAACATAAAGATGCAAAAATTGTACAGGATGAGTGTACAAACCACTAAGGTCTTTTCCATTGGTTTCTGCTATTTCTTCCAAGCAGATATATTTGACATTTAACTCTACGTTTTTAATATAATTAAGTTGTTGGTATTTCCATGTAAGTGATCTTTTTAATGCAAAATGATAGGATTTGTTCAGTTTATCTTGCTTGTATGTGGAAAAGTACTTGCACTTAGGTTGTAAAAGCCACAGAAAGGAACAATGCAGCTGAGAGCTCAGGAAATGTTTTAGCAATGCGTTGCCATACAGTAAATACATATACGCACACTAGATCATTCTAGAGTATTAAAAGTGATATTAGCACCAACAAACCATTCCTAAGGAATTGGGTTTTTTAATCCCAACACCATTTTCTGATGTCTGCTCAGTGACTGAGCATTTGAGTGTGATTTTCAGTAACAAAAGCATACAAAAATGGTAACTGTATACTGGAATTTAGCCTTTGATAGATGAAGCCTAGCTGTAACCAGAGAGCTGTTTGCTAAAAAGGTCTTTAACTCCACAGATCTGCAGAACAAAGGGAAATTTTACAACATAAGCTGACATTTCAGCTTTTAAAATTCTGCCAGCATCTAGTAAATCCCTTTCCAGGAAATTAAACTGCAAGCTTTTCAGCTTTACCAGGTGTCAGTATCATCCTTTTGTCTGCAGATTGTCAAGTATGCAGCGACTTGGAATTTAGTGGGCTATTTTGCATTAATTCTGAGTCTGGCCTTGCATGGCAAGAAGATTAGTCTCCATGTGCACATTAGTATGTACACTTACCCCTAATCTCATCTTTTCTAGGAATAACTGAAGCAGTGAAGGGCTTTGTGGAGGAGTCCTGAGACTGAACTGAGAATTTACAGAGGTGGCTTCATTCAAATGCATAATTACCTTTGAAATTCTCCACTGGCAACAATGTGAGACAAACATATTAAAACAGTATTGTTGGGAAGTTTCTTTATGTAACTGTACAAGCTTCTTAGGTTTTGAGAGTGTTAGGAATTTCATTAAAACAAACAAACAGAAGAATTGCTATAGTAAAGTAATACAGCAACTAAAAGCTGTAAAGAGATTCTTAATGAACTAGAGGCTTCCTTCCAATGAGAAATGCTGCATTTCCTGCATCTAACACAGTTGCTAAAGTGACTTCAGGTTTTTTTGCTTATCATTCCTTCTGCCAATATCACACACGTGCTCATACATGCACATTAAATTGCCACTGCAGTGCAAAGTTCTGATTCTTTTTTAGTCTTCCCTTTGCTGCCAAGCAAGTATCAAGTCTCCGCTCAAGAGAATCATCACAAACTGTTATCACATTAGGATCCATATGACCGAAATTGGATGGACATCTCTTGTAACTTCAGGTCTCATTTTCCAGAGAAAAAAGTTCTCATTTATGAGAAATATTATCATATCTGAATCTTAAAGAGTAACAAAAGTTACTCTATAAAGGTCTAACTCTTAACCTAGAAGGCTTCATAGACAACTTTGTTTTGGGTATACCAAGACATAGTTCTGTTTGCGTTCATTTAAGTAATAGATATCAAAGCAAGCTATCAGAAAAGAAATCTACAAAAGCACTGAACACTGCATTTAGTAACTTCTATTTTTAGTAAGACATTAAATAATGTTAGCATTCAATCCCAAAATAACTCAGTTCTCCAAATTAACAATCCAAGAGGATTATAAAAGATTGCCAAAAAAAACTGCATGAGATCTTGCCAGATGACTGGGTGGAACTGCTTTAAAATGAGAATTACAGAATACAGGAAAGGAGTTTCACCCTGCTTAAAGATTCATCTGCAAAAAACAGCCTCACCCACAAGTTCCTGAATCTTACATTTTATTTTGCTATACCTTTGGATTGTCAATGATTGGTGTTATGATAAGATCAGATTCAGTGTAAATGAGCTCTTTCAGTGTTGACTCCATATCCTGCTGACTTGAGCATGTATTTTTAGCCTAAAAGAAGAAGAAAGTTGTTGTAACAAAAGAAATAAAACCAGAACGTTTATGTTTATTCCTAAAGTACTTCATATCAACATTATATCATACAGTTTGGCCATGCAAACAACATACTCTAAATTACTTGTTGTTTATGTAGCAGCAGATAGGCCCAGCTAAGTATTATGATGCACAAACAGGTTGGAAGAAAAAGCGCCAGTTTCAAAAAGAAAGACTAAGAAAAAGAAGGTAGCATTATCCCTTTTATACAGTGAGGAAATAAAAGGACACTAAGCATCTTTAACTCTTACACCTGAAGTTGTGCAAATTTATTGTTTTTCTTTTTTTTCCAAATGACTTGCACACTGTAGGAACAACTTCCCTTTTATAATTATGGAAAGATAGAGAAAAAAGTGACTTTACCACAGATTCCAGGCTAAAGTTCTAACTCTAGAGATACCACCATCCTTTGATATTCTTTTTCTACTCACCTTTTCCAAGCATGAATTTCTTTGTGGAGAATTCTGGATTGGGACAGTAGTAGCATCACTTACTTCTACTGCAGTGCTAGTTCTAGGTGTTGGACGAGAACTTAAAAGAAAGAACAATAAATAGATAAATAAACTAACAAAGAGGACAGATGAAGTTCCACTGCAAACTACTTTCTTGTTGCTTTTTGGAAACTCTCATGCCATACAGCAAACTTCCAAAGCTGACAAATGTAAATGATGCTTTGCCTTATCAAATGGACATGAACATCCTGCTTTTAAATATGTCCTGACAAGTTTAGGATTTTTTGTCAGTTAGAAATGAGAAGGGACTAGGTGATTTCTTTTTGTGGTTGTTAAATGAATGCCATTTGATTGTTTTCTCACCCACAGTAGCTCTCCAAAATGGATGCTAAAATATCATTATCTTAATTCTTACTAACAACATACAAAGAAAATTAACCTGACAAAATAACTGTCATTTATTTTATGCTGTTATCTTCTGATGAATCTCATTTATGAATGAGAACTGGATTTACTTTTCAGTTTTCCTTTATAAAAATCCTGTCTGCCAATCAGAAAATGAAGAGAGACCAGAATTTTCCATATCTGCAATTTTCATAAAGCTGACAGTGAACTTGCTTTTTGTAGTATATATTAATTTAAATTGCTTCAAATCAACTTTAGAATTATTAAAATTGGCAGGCCAGGATAACAATTTAATCGACAACTTGAAATGAATGTGGCTTTTTTGGTTAGCGGAAAGTAATGTACACATTTAGTTGCAAATCACTTTTATTTATTAGAAAAAGCAACTAAATTAAAAATACAAACACCACACAAAATTAAAGATACTCATGAAAAATCAATGATCAAATGACTAATATAGGTATTATTCTTTTCAAAAGGCATCTTTCACCTGTTTTCAAGAGGAAGTTACATTTCAAGAGCATAGTGAACGAGTCTCAACATATTATCTACCAGCTAGTCAAAACTACACAAGATGTCCTAATTTTTGCAGTGAAAAATATTTCAGGATGTGCTTGGAAGTTTAAGCAGTCTTATTTCCTAAACAAAGAAAGTATGATTTCTAGTTAGGAGACTGAACAAATTTTTCTATGTTCCCACATGCTTCAAAACATGCAGATTTGTTATTTTTTTCTAAACCTGATTTGCTTTCAGATGTGTTTGAGATAGAGAAAATCTTTCTTACTTTTCCACTTCTGAGCTGGCTTCTCAGTTTAAAACAAGTCATTAGTGAAATGAACCAGCTGAAATGAGTAAGATCTATTCCCTTCACACATATAGAAGCTACTGCTGTTAAAAGCTGATTAACCACTCCTGCAGCTTAAGTAAATCTTAGTGCCAGGTCAGCAGCTTCCTTTCACTTAAATGTTTTAAAACTTCAGTAAGTAACACATGCAGCTTTGAGAACTTAAATCATTGAAGAAAAGAGAACTTAAGAAAGTAATTATAAAGAATTTGTGTTACATTTCAAATTTTGTATCAAACAGATGTACTTCAGTTGTTAAATATACTTTTTTTTAATACTCACACCCATGACATAATTTGGATTACATGTCATATGAAGTGTTTGTAATGCCACCGTAACCTCTCTTTTCAGCAAATTACTAAAGTAAATAGAAAATGCTATTTAAATTACTAATAGTATGGCTTTAGCTGTGATGACAGAAGTTATAAGTGAGATGAGAAGTAATCCTTTATTAAAAGCAACTGAAATAAAAAAGTAGACAAACTACCAGGTTCAAAAGCTGTATTTCAGGTTATGCAAGAAGCTTGAAAAAATATGAAACAGGAATATTTCAGGTTGATGACAATAGGAACAACATCTATTTTACCAGATAATCTTCTTGGCTTGAACACTACTATAGGATCAGGCTTCAGCTAAAACAAATCACTGTTAAACAAATCACTAGCTTTTATTTAATACCTTGTAGTACTTAGTAGAATGCTACCAATAGCTTGGAAAAGCTAAAGGAAGAATTTTCTAGTTGATCTTATGCTGAATGCTTATTCTTGTGTAATTAAAGCAAGCATATTCAAAGCATGTGCTCATATATATGAAGTAAGAAGGCAAGCAAGTTCTTAATACATTTTTCTGTTTAGAGCTAAGAAATTAAAAGGCTTCCAAAACCCAGTGGAATAAAGCCATAAATACTGTTTTAACTACAAACACTGCTTTCACAGCTTCCCAAAGATGTCTTAATATTAAACTGGTGGTAAAAACTCAAAAGAGGACACACTAACACAACATTACAAGCAGAATATTACAATGTCTGAAAAGACAGGAGAAAAAACAACCCAACCACACAAGGTTTTAAGGGGTTTGTAATTGTTCTTAGGTTTTCATACCTGAGAAGAAATATGGATTCTTTTGGTTCACCATCAACCACATTTTTTGGGCGCAATTCAGGCTGAGTTTCTATTGAAAAGAGAATATGAACTTGCATTCAGAAGTTACAAAACAAGTGATAAAAAAGCAAGACTGACAAAATTCATAGGACAAAATAATTCAAAATAACATCATGAACAGTATTACCTGTTTTAAAAGAATTGCTTGGTACGTTATCTGTTCTTGAGGATGACAGATTATCTGGGTTTTCAGCCGTATCCACTGGCTCTTTGGCACTACAAGACACTGATGACTCTGTGTCTTCACTGCTGTTTAATGAAAGATATTAATTACACACATTAAAATAAAAACAAAATTATCATATCTATTATTTGCTGCAATTATTAAAATACAGTTTAGCTGTCATTCTCTAGAACACAATAGCAAATGACTTCGAGAACACTAAAAAATCTTCAGCTCCCTCAGTAGAACTTGCAGGAAATAAATTAGAAAAAGCTAAACTATTACCCCATAATACCAGAGCTATAAAGAAATATTAAAACCTTTAGAGACCATTCAGTCTTCACAGATGAAAGACAAAAGAAACCTACTTCTAATAATTAAATCTAGCCTAGATTAAGATCAATAAGAACTACCTCTATTCTGCTTCATGATTTACATGTCGCACTTGAGCGCAAGTTTATTGATTCTGGTTGTTTGGGGTTTTTAATATACACCTCTATTATTCACGTGGAACTGGGTCTTGTAACTGTCCTTAAGGCTAGCCAGGACATCAAACACACATTGTGAAGAAAATACATGCGCCTATATTTAAGAAAGTACTGAGCTTCTTTTGCATGTCAAGCCTGTGTCCTATGTTTGCTGTATTTGGCAATACAGCAATATGGTGAGTGCAAACCTCAGCAGGTTATTTCAGAGGCATTACAAAAACCTCAGGAACAAGGTCAAATAATAAGGCCAATATTTTGTAAGAGATTAAGGTTCTTCTGATTCTCTGACAGACTTATGTTTGAGGAACTCAAAGATGATGACTGTGGTGGAGGTTAACATAAGCCTGCTAAAACATCGAAGAAATTCTTACTTTGTGGTATAATCTACAAATCTTGACTTCTTACTTCCCTTGGTGGCAAAACCAGTAATAAATTAACAGGCAAAGAGCCTAGAATAAACATTAACAACAAACATACTGCCACACTGGTATCAGAAACAGGTATTTAACAGCACAAGAGGATGTTAAAATAGACCAAACACAAAAACATATAGCATTCTGAAAGAATGCTATTTTCACATTAGTACTTTAGATTGGAACCTAAAGTATCTTTCAAATATTTAGAACAAAAGAGCAAAAAAATCAACACTAAATATCCTAATTCAAAATTTAAAACAAAAAAACAACCGAGCAAGGTAACAGGGGGGCTTGAAGAAGCCTAACTTTTCATACACAGAACATATGTTCTCAAAGGGTTTGGGTTTTTCTGCATATATAACAGTGTAGAGTATTACAAATCTTGAACGAAATACCCCATATTAATGCTTTGTGTCACAAGCCCAGAATATGGGTCAGCTGCATTTGAAGGATATGAGGCTGAATCATAAAGCTAAGACGCTTTGTGATGCTCTAAACCTAATGCATAAACAAAAAAAATCTCACTAAAGATAAAAATGAGCCACATTTATATAATTCCACAAAAGCTTAAAAAAAAAATTAAGTCAAATTACTGTGCATCATTATTAAATAAACAAATAAATGAAAATGAGAGCACTTATTTCAGCAGTAAATTTTAACACATTCTATAGCCAGGAGGAAACAAACAGTTTCAAAGCAAACAGTGTAATACGCTAATAGGATGATACAATTCCTAAACATCCTAAACTGTTCACTGTTTTTTGCTTGTATAAACAAAGTCTTCCTTGAAAATCCAGTACCTTGAGCATGCGTCTCTAGAATCATCACCACAATGGCTAAGGGATCCTTTCCAGAATGGATGCTGCAATAGGTCTGTCCAATTCAGCCTTTGAAAAGCAACAAATAAAGTCAAAAAGCAAAGTACAGCTCCAGACATATACCACACTAGGTTTTGAATCCAGTGACACTACAGAGCAATTAAACCTGTTGTTTGCCTTTATCTGATCAACAAGTAAATTCTCTTCAGGATAAACTTTTTGCCTTAAATCAGAATGGCTCATTCAGGCAACACAGACGTATGAGACAGCATAGCCAGTCTCCATGCATTAATTAGCTACACTACCCTACAAATTATAATCTTATGTTATTTAACAATATAACTATATCAGCTATAAATCAAAGCCTCACAAAATAGATGTGTCCATTGCTCTGGAAAAGCAAAGCCACCCAATTTTCAATCTGCCTGTTATAAAGTTACCTATGTAGCACTAGCTACAAAAATATAAAGATATACTTAATCCAAATACTGATTCTGTGTTTTCATAAAAGAAAAAGCACAATTTGCTCTTTTATATAAGAGATGAAGTAATATTTGCATTGTCATCTACAAATCTACATCTACATATTCAGTACTATAGCAATTTCTCCAGAGGTGAAAAAAAGACAATGCAAACAATTGTCATGGATTAGATGGTTTACCTTTTCTGAGGATCCTTTTGAAGCAACCCATCAAGTAAACTAATGAACTCAGCAGAAGGCTTCTGAAAAGCAGAAACTGTAAATAGAAGCATCACAGGAGATAAGCATTTGGCAGCAAAACCAACCATCACAAAACATAGATCAAATCATTATCTACAGATCATGCTAAACACTCTTTTTAACAGTAATTTCATCAAAAAAAAAATATTGACTGTATTAAGAATCTTAGATGTACATTCTTTGAATTTCAAAAGATCCTAAAAATATCCAAACCCCTCAAAAACAAAAATCCCACCAATACTTAGTCACCAAACTAAAATTTGTTTGTATGTGAAAAAAGCCCTCTCCAAGTACCATATAGCTATTACTAAAAAATAAAGTGGAGTTGAAATCTGCTTATATTGCAATTAAATTTCCCCCAACAATGATAATTTTAAGAGAACCACTCTTGCACCCCATTATAGGAAACAGGCTTTCAAATTTCTTATTTAACTGAGACCCCACTTCTAAGAGCTCAGAACTATGAAATGCACTTTATTCACTTAGAAAGCAAAATCAGTCTTGTAATTGAAACAAGCAACAGCAGTTTTAATTCTACTGGTCATTGGTTTCACTACATTACTATGAACTGAAAAGAGGCACTGCTATTTACGGGTCTCCAGGCATACCACTGATGCCCAGTACGACCGAAATAAAAATTCCATCCCAGAAAGCAGATTTACTTTTCATTCTTAATACTAAAAGATATGCCTGTCTGTCAAAAGGGAAATAGGCACTCATCATTAACAGGACAAAAGCTCTTGTCAAAGGAAAGCAGTGCTAAGATTTGGACAGCTAACAGATACCCGCAGTCAGCCTCAGACGAAACAGTGCAAAACAGAACTTTAACTTTCTAAGAATTATTCTGATTCGATTTATTTAATAACAACAGAATAACAATAACCCTTTGGTGTAGGTGGCAATGGATCTTCATGTAAAATCTTTTCAATTAATTCAGAAAAGCTGTTTGAGAAGAATGGTGGTCTTCCTGCAAACAAACAGAAGTGTGATTCACAGATTAGGCAGACTTCAAAATGGCTGTTAGGTGCAATGATATGATGAGCTCATTTTCCCATGGAAACATCCAAAGGAATAAACACCCTCAGCCCTAATTTTATTTATCAAGTTCTTTTGTCAATTTAAATACAAACCCTTAAATTAAAAATTTTAAAAAAGAGACTGTAGATAGAAAAAGGCCCCAAAGATGGAGGTCACCATGACAGCCCTGTATGTATCAGCAATGAGACAACAACAGCAGAAGGTCTAGGCAGAAATCTCAGTATCTGTGTAACTATTCTGCCCCAACAGATCAGTGTATTATTTAAGACTTCAGAAGGCTGCACTGTAATTCTTTTTTGTGATTAAATTTTCCTTCCACCTGCAGCCAATGCTAATGTGTACTTTATCTGCAGGAAACCAAATGATTCTAGTTTTGAAAGAGAAAACTCTTTCACTAGTATAAAAGTCAAACTAATGTACCCAGGATATAATACTGAGGAGATTAAAAACATGACACTGTCAGAATTCAAGGTCTCCTATAATTTTAACTCATAGCCTTTAAACAAAACACGTCAGTTAGTATTAAAACATTTAGATCACAGTCAAAAGGTCAACTTAACAGCATTACTTCACTTGATTATTTGGTAATGACCATTCTATTAAAGTACATTTAGTACAGTCTTCAAGAAATCTTTAAAACCTGCCTTAAGGTTTTCTATGTCTTAACTTCCCTAGAAAAAATCAATAAGAATTTACTCTGGGGTCATGACCTATGTTTCCATTATCACAGATATTAAATAGATACACAAACTTACAACCTGCGAACATTTCATAAAGTATACATCCCAAGGACCATAGATCACTGGCTTTGGAGAAGTCTTCTCCCTTTATTGCTTCTGGAGCTGCATATAAAGGAGAGCCTACAAAACACAGCACATGCAATGCACTTTGATTATTCAATCAGCATTTATTATTTTCAACACTTCAACCTTTGTCTCACACTTGAGTTAGAGATGATCTTCACTTAGTATAAAAAAACTGCAAGTTTTACTGTAAGTAGTTTCAAATGAACTTCTCTCCTTTTATTGAATTATGCAGGATTATATACAGTATTTTGTTGATTATTTCACTTCTATTAACCAAGATGACTTGTGTTACACTTCTGTAACACAGTGATTAATGCAAAGAATGTTTTGATATGACTTGACAGCTTCTAGAGCCAAGCAAATTGAGCAGAACGGTAAACCAACATCATTCTCACATAATAGAAATAATTATGTTACATCAGGTTTGGCAGAGGTTTCTTGTTTTCAAAAGCTAGCCCAAGACAGAAACCTTCATGAAGTTAGAAAACTGGTAAAAAAACAAGGTCACTAGACCAGAAGACCACTGATCAAAGCTAGCTATAGTTACATTCACACTAAAACACTATGAAAATTTCACATCTCAAATTATAACAGCTTATTTACAAACCCTTATCTTACTACAGAAAAATACACAGTTTCTATTTTGATAGTAATTCCAATCTAAACACTGATTCAGTTGTCAAGAATCTCTTTGCAAATTACAGAGACTCAGCAAAAGTGCCAAATCCATAGTCCTTTAAAGAGTTTATTTTGGATTCTTTTGCTCTTGGGTTTTAAGTAACAAAAGGTCATTAACTACACACATCAAAACAGCTCTTCTGAAGGGCAACAGGAAAGAGATTAGATTTGTATTTCTTCCTGAATAAAGATCTGGTCTTGATCTCACTATTTCCACTGTGGACTTTCAGCAGGAGACAGAAATGTATTAAAAAAGCTCTCCTTGTTCCCATAAAATATTGCCATTAATTCCATTCTTCTCAATAACAGTAACTGCTATGACACACCATTATCTTGGAAACAGAGGTCTGTGAGATGCTCTGAGATGACAACTAATAAAGATTAGAAGGTTACAACCAAGTTTCTGAATTTTTCTTGTTCTCTGACAAAAAAATAACACTGTATTTGCAGCCTACTGCAAACTGTAGGGATTTGATGTCAAACTTCAAAAAGAAAACTAAAGAAAAAAAGAAATCCTGTTATGTTGAAAGTCTGTTATACAGGTATACTGTAGTCTACAATCACCTACCTATGAGCTTCAATCCAAAAAATAACCTTAAGTCTATTTACAAAAAGCAGGACAACTCAGGAATTGTTAATATGTTAATTTCTATGACAGACAGAAGTATATTTTTTCCATGTCTAGTTAAACTGACTTTGTGAAACTTCAAATTATTAACATATGCTGGTAAAGACAGTTTCTTTTCTTTCCACTCACTTGCAGGTGTTGCTCCCTTTGTAAGATATGATCTCTCTTAACAATCTTCCTTAAGGGCTAAATTTTGGGTTTGAGATTACTTAAAAAACTAAAAGAACAAAAAAAACCCAACAAACCAACAAAAACCAATCCATCCATGATATGTTAAACCTGCTTACAGAAAATGTACAGACCATGCTTTCCATTGCGAAGACACAGGTAAACACATTAATCTTTACAAGTGATGAGACAAAATCAGTTTTTCAGTTTCTCTAGAAATTTAGCCAGCCCCAAAAGAACAACAAACTACTTCATTTCAAGGTCTTCTCTCCAAATTACTTCAGACAAAAAGCTTTTTCCACCTTCCATTCTGTCCCTTTGGTTAATTTTTGTTTATTCTGGCTAGTAAAAATATCGCACCTCGAAATCTATTTTTCAGGTATCTTTGTGGTGTGCTTTCACTGGCATCTCCTTCAACCTCTTCAGATGCAACTGAAGCAAAATATTCTTCCAGGTTTTCACCATCCATTTTAGCCAAGCAAAAGTTACTGAATTTCAAAGTGCCAGGCCCTTCTAGCAGAATCTAGAAGAATAAATAAGATCCAACAGACAAGTATCATATATTAAAACTGATGACTGCTGAAATTTCCAACACAAAGTATAAAATAATTTATTTAGAAAAATAAGTAAACCACAACCTCAAACTATTTAGGCACACAGAGATGATCATTATCACTGGAAACACTGAAAAGTTTTAAGGCAACACCAATCCTATCTTTTTTTCTTATAATCAAGAAATCAGACTCTTACAATAGGACCCTTAAGAAGTTTAATGCACATTTCTGTTTACTCATTATTAAATCTCAATGAAAAACGATGATACTTACTGTAGAAAAGAAAGTAAAAGTAGAGCATATAGAAAAACAGTGTATAGGAACACAAAAGTGTAGTAAAAAGAAACACTGCCTCATTCAAGAAGAAAAAAAGCGAATCTTTTCATTTTATTTAGCAGAATAGTCCAAAGATTTTGTCCAAAGATGACAAGAGTTCTCTCCATGCAGTCACTGCTTATTCTCATCATTAAACGCTTCATAACCTCAAAAATGTTGTTTGAAGAAATAGCTCATTCAACGAGGGAGGGGAAGCACTCTGTATTTAGTGCTTAAAAGAGTACTTCAGTGCAACATTATTTTTTGGAAGAACACAGAATCACCTCCATTATGCTTTATTCATACAGCTTTTACTGCTTTGGATCCATAAAGGTCAGAAATTGAGTATAATTGTGCAAGGTATTGCAGAAAATTCAGAGAAGGGCAACTTGATCACTTGCAGATCAAGATCAAAACCAGTTACCCTTAAGCAAGAATTTGTGGTTATATTGTGGTGACTACATAAATTAAAAACAAATATGGACTTTGACAAAACTATACATAAATTACACACACACACAAAATCAGAAGCTAAACGAAGAGCTGTATTTTTATGCAAGATACGACAACTTAAAGGGCATTTGGAAACAATAGGAAAGCTTATTAACAAAGAAAGTTTAGTTAACTTTACTTCCTCACTATCATTTTCTGTGACTTCAAAATGTTCTGCAGCATGAGAGAATAGGTATAATCACAAAGTTACACGTCCAAGGACAGAGAACTAAAATCTTTCATTATTCAAACCAGTACAGCAAATAAAAAAGAACCTATCACATTGTATTCAAATACACAACAGGGTAAGAAATCAATTAGATCATAAAATATCCAAGCTATAGACTTGTCTCTCACTGTCTTCACATATATTATAAAGCTCAACTGCTTGTTGAATAATAACCTTCAACCTGAGGTGAGCTTCTTCCAAACAGTGAAACAGAAATAATGGATTAAAAGCTCATGGCATACAATGTAACACGCAGTTTCCCCTATAAATAATGCTCCTTCTTACCTTTCCTGGTGTCAGTTCACAAAAGATAATTCCAAGCTTATGAATATGGTATAAACCAGTAATCATATCAACACCAAATTCTCTCACTACATCTTCAGGTAGATGTTCATCTTGAGCAATAACAGATTCTAGAGAACCACCTGAAATACATTTATACATATTCAGCAAAAGCATATAAACAAGATGACACACAAATCATTCCGAAGGACATTATGTAAGCTTCTTCAAATGAAGTCAGGTAAAAATTAGTATCTGCAAATACTAAAAATATTTGAGATTATCCAATAGCTAAAAAAACTAAGATGTACAGAAAAAAAATCCATTTCCAATATTGTGACAAAAAGAAGTCTTAATTTTGACTACAGTAAATTGAGTGCATGACTTCAAAATTACTTTCATATTTATTTATTTTATAAAGGAGACATTAAAAAAGAAGAAACCAAGGAACTGTGTCAGGTCACAATGTAACAGCACCGAATGGGTTTACTCAAATTCCTTCACCAGATCCCTGATCCCCGAGTTAAAAGAATATCAAGAGCAGCTATCAGTTTCTGTGAACAAAAGCTAAAGCTAATGACAGGCAATCGTCCACAGAATTCACAGACAACAGAAGCAGCAAAGCTGAGTTACATTCTGAGAGCCAGAGGTCAAAAACATCCAACAGATAAATTCTTTTCTTTGTTCTTTAATAGTTTAGATTTAAATGTATGTTGAGAAAAGATAACTTTCCTCTGAGATCCTGCCCAACTCACCTATTTCTAAAAATACAGAAGAAAACCAACCCAAAACTGTAAGCACTATTTAACCTTCCTGCATCACTAAACCAGTAACAAACTGGAAATCAGAAGCTGGGGTCCAACTTGCATTCCTACTTCCTTTTCCAATCAGAACACAAGTGTGAGACAACATGGTAAACACATTAAGAGGAAGTAAATAGAAGATTGTGTTTGTTCTTCACATGGTATCTCTGTAGAGCCCTTCTCTTGACTTATGGGTCCCAGTTCTTTCATTTTCACCCCTTCCTCTTTAAAAGAACTTAAAAATATCATGGACTAAAATTCCACTTTTCATGTTTCTCACACAAATCCCAGCTTCCTCCCCTAACAAGTCATACTTGTATCTGCCTAGGCTCAGACCATCCTAACATGAGACCTTTCTCTGGCCCTCCAAAATCACCACTCTCTTTCTCCAGCAAATCCAACCAACCCTTAGTCTGTTTCTGATCAGATTACACCTGGAAAGTCTTCCAAACAGCCCTCATATATATCCTCTATCACCTGTGTCCTTCCCTGGGCTTCACATACACTCTCTATGCTTTTCCCCACTGATTGTTACTGTTTCTGTCCTTGCAAAAATCAATTCTCTCCCCCCATTACCTACTTCCTCCCAGAAGAAACACTGTCACCTTGAGACAAGTGGGAGAGACCTTCCATATTTCAAAAATAGTTTTCAAGGCTCTACAAAATTAGTAAGAAATCTATGTCTTATTCTATTTGTAAGTAACTTAGCTTCAAGGCACACCCCTTGCAGCAAACTGCAATACTGCAAGGTAAAAAAAAATGCATTATAATTGTTCAAACTGCAGTCAATAAAAGGGTTCCTGTCTAATAATATGTGTTCACTTTTAATCACTGAAAGAATGAGCTGGGTTTTTTCCAGAACTTGTAACTTCTCTTCAGTATCTTTTGAAATAGAATTCTGGATAGAAATAAATGCTGTGTGCAATATGGACTTTGGCTATGAAAGCCAGATACGAAAATCTGAGCACTTGTCACTTGCACAGTTGGCCTTCTTTTCTTTCCATGTGGAATAAAGCACGCTATCTGGAGTTTAAAATATGCAGTTATCACAAGTGGAGAAAGCTCAGATTTCTTTAATGGATTGATAGGAACATCTGAATGCTCAATGAATCACTTAAGGCAGTTTTGGGCTCCCACAGCTCCCAAATAAACATCTTAACATAAAAGTCAGAATACTACTGAAGAGGAAGAAAACTAAAAACTTACTATTAGCTTCAGAATTGCCCTTTGTATGTTATTACTTGATTTGCTCCTTGCTGTTTTTATTGTGTGCTATAAAATGAAAACACCAAAGCTGACAGTCCTTAGAAAACTTAAAGTAATTTTTACTTAACTACCCTCCAACTATTCACAATTTGGTTTTAAGCTCACATGAGTAGCCCCATCTCTTCAGCTATTTAAAACCAACATGATGTCACATCACTTAACAGTCAACATATATATACAGTAAAGCAGAGGAGAAACATTATTTCAATTCATTTCTAAAAATATCTCCAAAAGCAAAAAGACTTTTGTCCATAAATAGGATTCTCAAGTTTATAATCAGATAATTACTAAGTTTTTTTGAAGGATCTAAATATTTGTTGTGAAGAAACTGTTATGAGAAATCTCTTACAAATACTTACTCTACAAATTTCTGTCTTCTGACCTTATCTTACCTGTGCATAATTCCACTACCAGCCAGAGATGGTTGCTTGTTTCATACCATTCATGAAATCTCACTATATTCCTGTGTCTGATTTTATGAGTCAGACGAACCTAGAACAAAGTTTTTAACATACATAACTGGAGAATAAGAGTAAAAAAGTTCCCTAACCCAAAATTATAAGCACTGTCTAACCTTCCTGCATCATTAAAACAATAACAAACTGAAAATCAGAATTTGGAGTTAAGTTTGCATTCCTAGTTTCTTTTTTAGTGAGAATAAAAGTGTGAAACAGCATGGTGAGTACAGTATGAGGAAGTAAAAAGACATTTTTTTCATCTTTCTTAATCTTATTAGGCAAGAGCAATCATTCAAAGGTCCCTAGAAATCTGTATTTCTATTAAAACTACATAGCCTGATCTCTACAGAGGCCTGTGTAATTTATCAGAGTTGTAAGGTATCCCTGACAGCTTTCTAAGAGGACCCCATGCCAGAGCAGGGGAAGAATCTGAGGAAGAAGGAGCAGCAGAGTCAATGTATGATGAACTGACTGCAACCCCCATTCCCTGTCCCCCTGTGCCACTCAGAGGGAGGAGGCAGCGAAGTCAGGAGCTAAGTCTGAGAAGACAAAACTGAGGAGAAGGTGGGTTAAGATTTGCTTTTATTTCTCGTTATCCTACTCTCATTTGATAGGCAATAATCTAATTTCCTCAAGCTGAGTCTGTTTTGCCCACCACAGTAACTGGATGAATGTTGATGAATTAGATGAATTGGTGAGTGACCTCTCCTTGTCCTTATCTTGATCCACAAGCCTTTTGTTATATTTTCTCTCCTCTGTACAGCTGAGGAGGGGTGTGGGTGTGATAGATTGGCTTTGATGGGCACCTGGTGTCCAACCATGGTCAACCCAATGCAGAAACAAAATTTATCTACTGGAAAAATAGAAAATTTAAATGTCTAACTGTATCAGTTACAGTTTCTTTTCCAGAATGTGTACATTTAAAATGTTGCCAAGATCTCACAAAACAGAATTAATTTACCTTAATGCTATTGTTTCATCAAAAATAATTTCTTCTTGGTAATTAAGAGATTGTTTATTTACTGGAAGATATTACTACCACTGAATTTGCACAACTAATAGCAAAATAAAGCAAACTACTACATGAAAATAACTGTTTTTAAAAGTTCTCTCCCTGTAAACATGGGTTTATGCATATGATTTAAGCAACAGTAAAAACAGATGAAGAAATAAATACATTAAAATAAGACTGTATCTGAAGTACAAGGATTTAAAATCTTAAGAAGCTGACCTAAATACTGACAAATTTCATGTAAAGAAGCACATAGTATTTTTCTCTTGTATTACCTGTTCTACAGGGTTCTGTAAGCTGTTTCTTTTCCCAGATTTAGCAGGAAAAAAAACCACAACCAACCTCCAAAAAAGCAAACACTACTTACCCAGTTTGTTATTTCAGCTCTTTTGCATTTGTCAGTGCAAAGAATGGCAACAAAATTAATTGTTCCCTTTCTTCTTCCTTTATAGACAACTGTCTTATTTCCTCTTCCGATCTCCTCATACAGAACGAAGTTCTCCATGCTTAAGGATGCTCTACAGGCAATGGATTAGAAACATGGTATTAGTCTCATAAACAAATAAACTTTTAAACAAAGAAGGAGAAGGGGAAATTATTCTAATTTAATAGTTTCTGGTGTATAGTATTTACCCTTCCAATTCTCAAAACTGGCATTATATATGTCTAACAAGTATATAATGCTTTCAAAGAAGTCCTCCTCTCAGGCAATGTGATCCAAATTTTGAACAAGTAATAGGATTTTCTACTTCCAAAGCTCTTAACACATTCAAAAAGTTAGAGATGGCCCAGCAACTACAAATTCTAAGTAATTTATCTGTAAATAGCAATCATACTGCCAAATTGAAAACTGCATGTTCTACATAAAACTGCTGTCCAAATGAAAATATACTGT
The DNA here is from genome assembly GCF_033783945.1 of Neopsephotus bourkii. Lineage (NCBI taxonomy): Eukaryota > Metazoa > Chordata > Aves > Psittaciformes > Psittacidae > Neopsephotus > Neopsephotus bourkii. Next base: position 450,622 of record NW_026902104.1, read on the forward strand.
ACTGAAAGCCTTGGAAAAAAAGATTGACATTTCTGCCCAATGGCACTTCAGGCAAATGTGCCCCTGCAACTTTTCATGATGTAATTTAAACCTGCCAAATGCCAGTTCAAACAGTGCAACTGAAAAACACAGAACTTTGTGAATATTAATGTTATTATTAATATTAACTATAATTTTTGTCTTAAGAATGCTTTCATTTACACACTTAAACAAAATCTTTGTCATTTGTTGCAAACCTAGCAGGTGACATTTATTTATTTAAATAGAAGCTTCTCATAAGAGTCTGGTTAATTTTTTTGTTCCATAATTATTTTCTCTGAGAATCTCAGAACAAGGGGAGAACTGACAGCAAAACAGTGAAGCATCTATAATATGTGAAATAAGAGTTCTGCTTTCCATCCTGCTCCTCAACTATTCCACTGAGTTAAAAGCATAGACAAAGAAAATCCCAATACCAGCACATTCAGAAGCAGGATATATTGAGAGTTACTCCTCAGTAATTATCTTGTAGTAAGTTCTTCCAGCTCCAGGACAGCTTCACATTCTTGCCTAGTTCTTCCAACTACCAATTTAATTAGCTCCAAGCCGAGGAGTTGTTCTTTCTCATCTCTGCATGATTTACTCCATTTTGTTTATAAAACTGCTTTTTTTCAACAAGACCAGTTCTCGATGCAGTTATCCTAAAACCACAGAAAAGCAGCATATTGGAGAAAGAACTACAATAACAGGAATTACGAGTAAAGATAGAAAGGAAAGGCTTAAGTAGAACAGCTGCAGATGCCTAATCACAAATCACAAACTCAATTTCAGTTTAACTCTTTCATGAGACACAGAGCTCCCAGAGTGACAAAATGAAGACCAGGGAACCCCCAAGTTTTCAGTCAAGACTTCAAAATACAACACAGCTTTACGCAGCACCAAACAACAAAACGCCAGTCACTAAAATAATGTTTCTTGCCAGAACATCATCAGGTGCCCAGTACAACCCAGGTGACCCAGAATTCACAACAGCCATAACAGCCTCATGACTCTAGGATTTCCTTTATCACAGAGAGTTACCCAAGACAGAAGTTTTCTTCTCAAAAGAAGAAAGAATCCCATCACTGCAATTCAAAAGCTTTCAGGTTAATATTGTAAATTAGTTTATGTAGCACTAAGCAAACAGCTAGGTACAGCCAGTGTAAGATAGGATAGGAAGGCTTTTTTTCCTAGAGTTACCTATGAGAACAAGTTGATTATATAGCAATTAGTGTGCCAGACACCCCAAAATAAGGCACAAAGATAAAGCTTCAGAACAGATTGGGGTGTCCATTTCTCTACTTCTGTTTTCTGATTCACACCATTCCTTATGTTCTTTCATCTTAAAAAAAAACCCACAACCAACCAAACAAAAAAATCCTCTCAACGTCTTCCCGTAATATACAAAGCCTCCAGACCATCAATGCCATAGAAATGCATCCAGCAAAAGAAATGGCGGAACTAGAGCTCACCCACGAGATTTACATGTCCACATCCCCTGCCTTGCACCTCTTCTTTCTCAGGAATACTTCAAACCTGATGTGCACCCTGTCACAAGACTGAAGCATATATACACATTAGATGTATGAAAGATACCTCATTTTGGACATCTGAAAAACATAATCATCACCTCATGAACCAAACCATACAAATGCATGCCAGGCTCGGTGACAAGCACAGAAATACCTGGTTATCTGACAAAAGCAAGACCAACAACACACAAACCCACACTGGCACACAGCAGTCATGGGAAAGGGAAATCTTCATCGCTACCTCATGACTGGGAGTGCTTTCACATGCAGGTTAGCAAGTCCGCAAGAGGCCACGGGGAAAAGCAAAGCACCTTGTCTTACAACCCTAAATCTCATAACGGCTATGTCGCCATTTCAGTACACAAACTAATGGAGCGTGACATACGAGAGAGACTTTCAACAGCTAGAATTCATTAGTTTCGACATAAAGCATGAAGAGATCAAACAAAGTGACACAAAAAGTGCAAAGAACCATCTCGAGAAGAACTAGCTGCTGTGGAAGCCGGCCACACACCCGCCTGTAAGGAGCCAGATCTTAAACTTCACAGAAGCACCCAAAGCAACAGACTGCAGCTGCTGAGGAAACCGCATTCGCTCTGGGCGCCAACACATTGTTCCCTCTCCTCGTGAGAGGACCCGAGACCTCCTGTAGTCAAAGCTGCACTGCAGCCCCCGGGACTCGAACTGGGGAGTCGGAACTGGACTTCCCAATCCAATTCAAGGTCCCTTCCAACCCAAACCATCCCACGGCTTCATGGCATGGCCGCGGGTGCGGGACTAAGGCGGGAGCGGGACTAAGGCGGGAGCGGGAGGACGACGTGAGGGGCGGGGTGTGGCTCCGCGCGCCGCCGGCCGTTAGGCTCGCGCTCCCTACGAGCCGTTACCCGGCCGCAGGACGGGAGGCGGATAGGAAGCGACAGCCGTACCTGTGGGGCAGCGGATGGACCAGGCAACAGCACTGCCTCCGCTGCCGCCGCCATCAACCGAAATCACCACACGACTGGAGCATTCCATGACACAAGGGGAGGGAGGAGGGGTTCCGGCGGGAAGCTGGTCCGCGCACACCACAAAATACAGCGAGCGGGAGGAGCAGCGGTACAACAGTCAGAGAGAGTCCAGGGGCTGTTGTGGGTTTTGCTTTTATTCTAGCGAGAACACAGAGCCAGGCCCCCATGGGTCTGTCCTGCCTACCCCCCCCGCGCACCGCTCGGATGGTCGCGACCTCGCGCTTGTATCCAGGAGACGAGGCCAGACGCCGGAAACAGAGCGGAGCCGCCATTGGGTCGGAAGGCGCTGATGTCAGAGCGGGGCGGAGGCCGAGGCCAGACCGGAGTTCCCGGATGTTGCGGGTTGCAGTCGAGACAGGAGGGGGCGCATCCGTCCGGCCGCCGGGGAACCGCGAGCGTGGGGCTGACGGGCGGGCGGGCTGAGCCGTACCTCAGCCCGTGGTGGAGGGAAGCCCCTCAGGAGGAGCGGGAATCCCAGGCCTTGCGATCTTGGTTGTGGGGCTTTGCTATTAAACCGCCATGGGCCGAGCATCGGACAACACATCAGGTAGCGTTGCCAGTCCTGTTACAGCGGTTTGTAAAAGCCTCATTGAGGGGTACTTCGTTGTGACAACATTGAGCCCGTGGAACGACTGCTTTCCGTTTTTAACTGTGTTTTCACTTCATTCTTCATTGAAGGGTTGTGTTTGGGGTTTGTGTTTGTCTGCTTTTGGTTTTGCAAGGCCTTTGAAAAATTCAAGTCGGCATCTTTTCCTCATTGCATGACAAAACATTTCACGTTTGGTCTGTCTTTCCAGGACAAGTTAAATGGCGTTCCAGGGACAGGGTGCCCAGAGAAGCTGTGGCTGCCCCATCCCTGGCAGTGTTCAAGGCCAGGTTGGATTGGGCTTGGAACAACCTGCTCTAGTGGAAGATGTACCTGCCCATGTCAGGGGGTTGAAACTGGATGAGCTTTGAGGTCCCTTCCAACACAAACCAATCTGGGATTCTGTTTTGTCCATTATCCCACTTTCAACTTGATTTCCTAAACAGTTTTGAACTCATTGATCCATTTCAACCAGATTTTATAAAATTAGTAGTATACTTAGCAGAAAGGATTCAATGTTTCTATAAGCTGTATGGTAAGAGATGGTCAGATTTTTTACCCCCACTTTAGGGAAGATTTCAGTATGAACTGAAACCTCCCTAATTCTGTAACAAAAAACAAAACCAACCCAACCCACCCTGCTTGGGAGAAGGATATTAGAAAGGTGTCATCTGCAAAAAATGCTTCAGCTTTGTTTAATACTGTCTCAGACAGCAGAGGCTGTAGACACAAAGCACAGAACTGGAGGAAATAAAGCTTCATGAATTACACAGCTTGCCAAGAGTTCTGTCACAGTTCAGCTGTTGGGTTTGGTAGAGAGTCTACAAGGCTGGTAAGAAGAGGTCAGTGCTGCAGCTGGTTTATTGAATATCCACATAGAATTGACGGGACTTCTAACATCAAAACATATCATGCCATATATGTGCATGGCAAAAATGCTCACTTCTTAACAATTTCAGATCCTATCCCATTCTGCAGCCTAATTTCTCAGCCATTGCAGAGTTGATCTGGAATTCCCAAGGAAGCTGCAGCTTTGAAGCAAAACAAGCACAGTATTTTTTCCATTTCTTTTTTAATGTAAATGAGTAGTTGATATAAATAAACCAAATGTGTAAGTAGACATCACCTAGTTTCTCTTAGTAAGCACAAGAAAAGTATCCTTTGAAGAGGGCTTTATTTAGATTTTAGAAATCTGTATCTTTGGCTCTGATGAGGGTGACTGATACAAAGAAGAAAGAGTAGAATATTAGCTCAATTGCAGACCAGTCCTGACAGCAGTTTGATAGCAGATCTTTAAAAAGTCACATAATTTCATTGTCCTTGTCCAAACTAAGCCATAGTAACTATCAAGTTATTGCCTTTGCTTCCAAATTTCTAGTGTTGTCCTACCTACAGATTTCTGTTATATTAGTCTAGGTTAGAGATTGATTTTATGCCAAGGGGGTAAGTATCCCATTCTGGGGGAGTGAGATGGTATGAACTTTAACAAAATCTGTTGAAATCTTCATATAAAAGTGGCAATAACATTGCAAAGTACAGAAAAAGACTCACAAAACAATGCTTTAATACCAAACAAACCAGAGTTTCATAGCTTTTTAAATTAAATGTCTCCATGATGAAGAATTTTTGGTGTAATTAAAGGCAGATACAGGGGACACGTTGACTTACACCCCTCTTTTTTTCCGATACCTCTTAGTTTGGAACTGTGTTGCTTTGTTGTTGTTGTTGCTACACACACTTCATTACATGTACATCCAGATGATAAGAAAGATACAGACAATTTCAATATGCTCCAGATGGGGAACTTTCCCTTTGATTTAGTATAAGAATCAGGAATTCTCTCTTCAAATATTTTACTTGCTTTCAGTGATGGGTTACCATGAAGAAATAATCTAAATACAAATGCATATCAGGGCTGCAATTATAGGACTCTTACCTTTAGTGTTTGGGTTTTTTTTCCTTGTTTAGCCTATTACTCCTTTAGTCTGTTACTGAACATGACTTCAAGCATTGTACTCAACTGCAGTGAACTTTTCTGTGGGAATATTTTCAACATTCAAGAAAGGAATGTAAAATATTCTGTGTGCTGTTTGCACCATTTCAATCCTCTCAGCAATTTGTACAGCAAACTCAGCCTTGCTATTTGCCTGGCTATTATATGAGACAGTCAGATGCAATCAAATTGTTGTTCTCAAATAAGTATATGATCTAATTTAAGGTAAACTGAGATCTTGTGATTGTAACCACATAGTTCAGGAATGTTTAAACACTTCAGGGCTCTACCCTCAATGGGTACTACAGAAGCCTCTGACATTTTGCCTGATTCCCAAAAGCCTGATTAGCAGCCTATAGTTTTAAGGTATGTTTCCATGTTTTGTTTTCCTTTACTAAGATCTTGTAGCTTTCTCTAATGTCTGTAGAAGATGCTATACACTTGTGTTTTATTTTGCCAGATGCACTAATTTTTCTCCCAGCTATCATGATTACTCATGCTCTACCCCATCTTGCTAGTACATGGTGTTTCTTTCTATTCCAGACTGACCCCATTCTCAGGAGAGTTTCTATTCTCAGTGTTCTGGGTATGATGATTCAGTTACTCATCTATCATATTTGGATGTTCCATCCACCTTGATCTTTCTGTCATTCCTGGGAAGCACACAGAGCCACTTCTCTGATCTTTCAGCAGAACAATGGACATAAGCACATCTTTATCTTGTGTTTTTTATCCCCAGATTCTTTTCCAACATCCTCTTAAAACTAGCACATACTTTCATTGTTTGAGTGAAACTTTGTTTTTCTTTATTTCTGCATTTCTGTGGTAACATTAAGGTTCTCATAAGTTAGTCACCTTGGTTTTTGGTACGAGGCTGCTGTAGTCACTGATCCCTCTTGAAGTTGTTAAATAAATGTAAATGTTACAGCTTCAGGATCGTGTGCTGCTGATATTTGGGAGTAGCAATGATTTTTCAGATTCTTTTATAGCTCCTGGGATTCTTATCTGGGAATTTATCAATCATAGGGTTGACCTTTTAGCTGCAGAAACAGCTAAAAGGCAAAACAGTCCCTTCCAATGTGTTTGTTTCACTGGTGAGGCAAAAACTACTTGTGGGTTCTCTTACAAGAACAAGGCTCCAAATCTCACCTCACTGGATCAACTTGTAAGATCACCAGTACTTCATGTATAGCATGCTGGGTTGCCTCTTCCTTCATTATGGTCTCAATGCTTTGCGTATGTCTAAGGTTTGAAAGAGATGTGGTGAGATACTCTGCAAGTTTTAGTACTCTTGAGTTAATACCTTTGAAGGTTGGTATATTACAAGTTACTTTTACCTTCCCAAAGTCACTGGGTTTCCTTGGGAAGTCAGCCACTGCTCTTTAAATGATACCAAAGTCAAACCAACTTCCTCTTTGTTATTGCTTGTGCTGAGTTTTATCTGCTAAAGAGATGGGGTTAATTGTTACGGACTACCACAGTTCCTGCAGGCATTCCTCATACCACATTCTTGCATATCATCAGCTCTGATGCTGATTACCCAGTTGGCAAAGCTGATACTCTGCTGCTGCAATGTTCCCTACTAACAGCATTCTGAACACCTAAGCTTGCCTGCTGGTTTCTGAGGTATGGTGAGATGACAGCCTTGCTGATGCAGGAAGGCTGAATACGCCTTGTCAAAATCTTGCTCTTGCAGTGACTACCATGCTGCTTATGCTATTTTGAGATAAAGTAGAAATACTAGTAATGTTGTATTTTTCTGTGTATTTCCATGTTTGATCTATTCCTTACTCTGATGCAATAGATAGTGTGTAAAGCAGATGCTGTACTGTCTAGGTATAACATGTTGGACAAACATCCCATTTTCTTCAAATACATTCAGCAGTTTGGCCTCACACAGGAGTCAAATGCTCTATTATTACATATAGAGCTTCGCTGTTTCTGCAGAAAGCAGTGACTTTACTGTTGTATATTCTGAAGATTCAGCTTGTGTGTTCAGGATATCCTTTGCATCCTAATTAGAACACACAATGTCTTGAAGGTATTATCATCATTCCACAGTGTAATTTTCATTTGGCTTTGCTTGATTGCACTTTTTATTCCCCTTTTCTTGCAAAATGCATGCCTGGCACATTTATCATTAACCCACTATCTTGCATTTAATTTCCTGTTTGTTTGTGTACTTGTCTTCACTTCTAATGCTAATCTGAGCTTTACAAACTATTCCAACTTGCATTTCATTAATGTCAAATATGTGCAAAACCCCATCCTCAGTCACTGTTTCCTTTCTTCAGGTTTTTTTTTTTTCAGACTCTATGCTGTGGAATAATGCTTTATTTTGCCATAATTATTATATATGATCCTCTATGCATGTCATTTTTGATGATATTTTTCCTTAAGACCTTTTTATCTTCATTTTATTTGTCAACTCTGCTTGTGGTTATGCTTTAGTTTATCGATAAACCTTCACTTAATTGGTTTAGCTTCTCATTCCTTCTGTTCTTTTGAAATTACATGTGCCTGTTGTCCTTGGATCACAGTTGCACTGACACTTCCAACCAATGCTCTAAGCTGGTATTGCTCCTGACAGATGCACCCTCTTTACAGGAAAGAAATTTCCAGAAGAGTAGCACTTGAAGAAGGAGAAAGCATTGGTGCTGGCTGATGCTAGCTAAAGGAAGCATAGAGCATGGAGCAAGAAAAGCTTTTCTGCTTTGACTTTTCCAGCAAAGGTAGCATTGCATACCTTGCTGTAAACAAACAAACCAACAAAAAAACCCAAATAAACCACAAAACCAGAAGAAAATCCATCAAAAGATGTCACATTTTTAAGTTTCAGATGCTCAGTCAGATAACTTACAAGAATTTTCGTTTATTGATATTCAAGTTAAAGCAACACTAGCTTTACAAGAGCCACCATTTAAACAAGAGAAGATGCCGTGCGGGCAGCATTATGCAGATACTTCATAGCTCCTTTTAAAGGGCTTAAAGCATTACTTAGCCCATGCGGATATAAAAGTGTGAGAAATGGGGCCAGTCACAGCAGGTACCAGCAGGAAGAACAAGAAGAGGAAGCACTGCAACTTCTTTCTTCTTAACTCCATGACACAGCTATTCAGAAATACATTTGTGGGTATGGTTTAAAGGTATGCTTTATTTTTTCAGATCATTTGTTTGTGCCCACTGGAGTTAACTTACGCTCTGAGATTAAAATCATCTACAATGGTAGCTGCAATTGGGATTTCAGCTGGCAAACTAACCACAGATTTCTGAAACTGTTTCAAATGCTTTTAAGGCAATATTGTATTATTTTATAGTCCCTGTAAAGAAATCAAGTTCTAGAGTGAATAACATGCAAGAAAAAGCAACAGCATTCTCACTGAAAAGTGTATTTGAGAAGTCTTCTATTTTAGCAAGGTGGAAATATGTCTCTTCTGGAGATGTAATCAAGGAAGCAAAATTGGGAGTGAATGTGATAAATATGTTATAATCAAGAAGAGAGTGGAAATTGAGAGAATAATGAAAACAGAAAGATCAGAGAAATCTAGGAAGCTTATCTGGGTACTTGTGTCAGTTGCCAATAAGATGCCAATTGCTAGGTGGATGAACCATAATGCAATGGAGCATGCTTATGTGCACTAAGCACCGTGCAACAACAAATCATAAGGAGGATTTAGTGCAGGAACCACCAAACAACAGCTGCCTATCCCACAAGCAACATAAAGACACACCTTGCAGGGGACAGGCTGGCAATCTCATAGTCCCCAGTTCTCTCCCTGATGCACTCCCACACACTGTCTGGGAATAAATGGGGCATGTCACTGCCATTTGTCCCACTGTGAAGGGCTTCTCCTTGCTCTAACAAGACTCTTTCTGGCCTCAGCGGTGTATCTCAAATCCTTGTTCCTTAGAGACATGGCAGGTCAGTTGGTTCTTGTCAATAAGTCTCTAGCCAGGCAGACTTGCTTCTCTCTGTTGTTGGTGTGGATCTTCACTTTTCTACTTCCAAGGTTTCCTTCTGTCTGCAGATCGTTTCTGCCTTCTGGGGTGGTTTTTTGTCAGCACTGATTTCCTTCCTGGGCTCTGGTTCCAAGATGACTCTGTTGTGTGTTTTTCTCTTGCTTTTGTGCAACTGAAGGCTTTTTATTTTTTATTAGTATTATCCCCTTAGGAGCCTGCTTTTTCCCTTGCTTCTCAGTGACATTTCATGCAGCACAGACCAAACTCTTCCTCAAAACTTTCCCTTCCCTGTGCAGACCATTCCTCCTCACTGCTGTCCTAGGCTTACGTTACGCATGATAACAAGTGCCTGGCTGTTGCTGCAAGGCTCTATCCCTCGCTTGCAACCAGTCTTGTTCCCCATCTTGAGCAACTTCTGTCACTCCTGACTCCACTGTTAGCTGTTTCAGGAATTAATCAGAAAACAACCCTTTTTTAAACCTCCAGATCTGGCTTGCTCACTGGGTCATGTGTCGACAAGACCCAGCATAAAGCAGGAAGCAATGGGAGGACTCAGCTGAGGGTGAGAAGTGGAAGGGACCAACCTTTTTAACCTAGGCGTTACACTGCCTAAAGGAACATGAAGTTTCTACTTCAGGGAGGAGTTAAATGATTTAAGAGTGCAGGGTTACCAAAAGGATGGTCCTGTACCTCCCAGACAAAAACGTTTCCTTTGTGCTCTTTTATGATATTTTATGATCTTAGTGTGAATCTATTCAGTTTACTAATCTGACAGAAAACTGACAAGGGAAAGAATATAATTAGTTCTGTTAGCACTCAGTATTACTGAGTCACACGCTGAGGAATCCTAAGCAGCAGAGCCATCCCCTGGGAAGGCCAGGAGTGGGGGAGCAGCCTGCTCCTTTGGCTGCAGCAAAGATTTAGGCTGACTCCCGTGTCCCATCCAACTGCACCCTCGGTCACTTCCAGGGGATCTGCCCTCAAGACACGCCTGTTGGTAGCGCCTGTCAAGCCTCTGTTCTCCATCACCCAAGCAGGATTCTCTTTGTTTGCATGTGTGAAGGCTGGAGCATTTATTTTTATGGGTTATTAAGGGTCTAACCCCGAATCCATTTACACCTGCTCGAGGTCAGAACACATCCCAGGCTTCTCACCAGTGCGGCTGCCACTTTTTGTCTTACCAGCTCTAACCTTGGACACAATTCTTCTTCCCTTGCCAGTAAACAGCAGTCAAACCCTCCTCCACTAAATAGTTCTGTGAGCCACAAGAAACAAGAAGTCATGGTTTCCTCTGTGGGTCGTTTGTTTCTTTGTTTTTGGGCGGTTGGTTTATGATTAGATTTATTAAGAATCTAGACTGAAGCTTTTCTCTGTGAGTGGGGCATAAATAACAAATCTTTTCCTTAGCGGATTTTATGTCTAATGTATCTCGCACTCATACCACAACTTGCCTCCTCAGAAGGGCACAGGCAAGATTCCTCTCCTTCGTTCTTCTACCAGATCGAAGAAACACGTATTTTGAATGTCTACATTTCACCGGGACCCTCTCCCCTATTCTCGTGTCGCTAGCTCCGTCCACCAGCGGCCCTGCAGCCTGCCTGGGTGCTCGGCCGGGGTTTTGCTCCAGCCCTTTTGCCCCGCTCACGCAGGCAGCGCTCTCGCCTGCACCGCAGGAACTCCACGAGCAGGTCGCCGTGGCCGTGTGCCGGCTGTACCAGCCCTGTCCTTCACAACCGGGCCCAGGTGCTCACAAGCAGCCCCTTCTCTGGCACACGAGCGGCTGCGCGGACCTCGGCCGCGGCAGGGGGCCGGTTGCTGGGCGACGCTCGGCCCCTCCCCGCAGCGGGGCTGGGCCATGAGGTAATGGCCGCCGGGGGCGGGGGGAGCGCTGCGAACGCCGGGGTGCTCGCCAGCGGCGCTCCCCTTCCTGCTGCCCCGCCGGCTGCGGGCGGTGTCCGCGGCCCCCCTGTGTGTCCTCCCGCTCCGCCCCGCCTCTAGAGCAGGCCCCGTCGGCCGGCCCGGCCCGGCCCAGCAGAGGAGAGCAGCCGCCGGCCGTCCCACGTGTTTTGCCGCCCGGCAGGAGGGGTTGGCAGCGTGCCCCGGGCGCTGTTTGAGAGCGGGGAGCTGGAGCGGTGGGGAGGCCGTGGAGGAGGGCACATGAGGCGCTGGCAGGAGAAGGAAGCAGCAGCCAGCCGGCCACAGCAGCCCCTACGCTCTGCCCGCTCGGCGCGGGCCGAGGGAGAGCCGTGAGGGAGCCACCAGCCCGGAGGTGGCCGCCGCCGGCAGCGAAGCTCCCCCGGCCCGCCGGGGCGCCGCCATCCCCTGTGACCCGCTGGCGGCGGGCGTGACTGGGGAGCCCGGAGCTGGGTGAGTGTGTCCGGTTGGCGGGGTAAGGGTTCGGCAGCGGCCCGGGAGGGGGAGACCGGAGGAGGGGAGACGGGCACTGGCACCGAGCCCCAGCGGGTCTGCGTCCGCTCCCTCTGGCCACTTGCCCTCAGGTGAGGGAGAGTGTGCGAACGGTGGGGATCTGGCCGCTGGTAGCCGCGGCGTTGCGGTGGCGAGGCCTGCGAAGCGCAGCGCTGAGCAAGGTGCAGCGACTCCTCGGGCCCCCGCGGTCCTACGGCAGCGGAGCGACCTTCACAGCCGCTGCCCGCGGTCCTTTGTCCCTTCCGCCCCCTTTAAGGAGAGAGGCGGTTGGTGTAAACTGTTCGCCGAAGGTCAAGCACCGCTTACAAAATTTGGGCTGTGAATTATTTACAGGTAAATTGCTGCTGTTGTCAGTTAGAGGTAGTTTTCATAGCCATTGAGAAGGGAGATACAAACCCTAACTTGGCTTCTTCAATGTCAGGGATTATGGACAGCTTTTGGTAATATACCTCTATTTAAAATGGCTCAAATATTTCATTATGCTTTTTAGCAAGTTTGACATCTTGGCATCTGCTTTGGTTTGCAGCTGACAGTTTTGGACTTCATGATTAGACAAGCTTATTTTTAGGTAAAATTAGGGAGGAAGAGGAAATATCCAAAAAATGAGATATCCCTTAAAGGCTGGGAGCCCAAGGTTCTTGGTCTCCCACAGCCTGAGCAAGGGAGAACATGTCCTGTGTGGATGCTTCTGTCTCTCCTGCAATCTCTAACCTTATTTGAACCTTTTAGTCCACGGAGATTAAATTGTGTGTGGAATGGTTTTTGCAATCAGGATAGCAGCAACTAAAAAATGACCTGAAACAAAACCAAACCAAGCAACCCTTACTATGGCCAGTTTGCTATTTGTGCATGTTTTACTGCTGTAAAACTGCTCCTGCACTGTTACTGTTCCAGCCCAGGAACCATATTCGCAGAGCTGTGCCTTCTCTGAGGCTTGAATGGAGCCAGAGCAACCTGTGATGAAAACAGATAAGGAAATCATTTTAGAAACACATAAGAAAATTGTATTAAGACATGATTCTGCTGTTACTTGCCTGTTTTTCAATGAGCATCATTAGAAGGGAGGAAAACCAGAAGGGTAAAAATCTGAATGGAAGGCAGGAGTTTTCAGCGTTTAATGTGAGTGAAGTGCAGATCAGCTGGCTGTATGTGTGCAGAGAATTTAAATGTCTATTGAAGTTAAACAAAAGTTTCTGTCAGTTGCATGAATGAACTCCCACTTCCTAGTGCATTTAACTGCATGGTGGATGATAGTGGTAGAAATAACTACCATCTCTGGATGTAGTGCAGAAAAACCCTCTAACCAAACAAACATTTAGTTCATAACTGAACTTAGTGCCTGTTGTAGAGAGCACTGGGTACTCTCCACATCAGATGCTGAGGAAGCATCAATGTCATTAGGCACATAAATTTACATATGTGGTGTTCCATGTTTGGTATATGTGTGTGTAAAATCTCAGTGAAATACGAAGTTATTGCTGCAGCCTCTGAACATCTGACTGGTTTAATCCAGAGTCCTGACTAATGGAGCAGTACCAGCATGTGACCTGCAAGTTTTGCCATGTATATTAATGGATGTTAACTTGGCACTCTGTCAGTCTGTGGAATGCAGTTGGAAGTTGGTGGGAATAAGTGAACTTGCATGTAGCAGAGAGCAAGATCAGGTTGAAAAGATTTGCTTGGAACAGTTTGGAACTTCTGTTGTTCCTCTCTGCTCCAGCTCACACCTGAACAAATTGCTGTTTCACATGTTCTATCTCCTGTAACATTACCAGCTGCTTTTGTAGAATTAATTTAATCTTTCCATGTCCTCCGAGGATTTTCTTTGGAGTTTTGAAATATTCTAGTCAGTGTATTTCAGGATAAAAGAACAAGATTAATATTATAGACATCAGTGCAGGTTAAATATTTTTGTTTTAAATGTGCCCTTCATCACTACTTTCTTACTGTTGTCACTGTATAATGCCAAAAAGGAAAGATGCTGGAACTTCCCACTGTATCTGCTGAATACAAGATACTATTTTCTCCTAATAGCTCAGTAGAAGGAATTCTCGCAGTCAGTGCTATTGAGGCAGCATCTACAATATCGAAAGGCAAGAAGTTGACACCAAACCTTTCACCCTTTCTGAAAGCTGTATGTGTTTTTCTTCTTAACAATTTCCTATGCTATTTAAAAATGTCCTTGAGGAGGGGAGATAGTAAGGGAGAAGGCAGTATATGGGTTCCATTTGCTTGAAATCTGTTTCTTTCCAAAGTCTTTTGGATAATTTTCTGTGATTTCCAGAATTGGGGTGGTTTAGTGCTCCTGCAAGTAGTAGCATTTGTGGGACATAGTTTGCTTTGTGTTGTCCTGATGTTGTATGTTGTGAGTGGTGCTCAATTCAAGGTTGGTGGAGTTTGCAGAAAGTGATGTGGTTTCTGTTTGAAACTCTGAAACAGATCCTTTTCCCTTTGCCCAGTAATGACTGCTGTTTGCAGAAATGGGCACCTCCTCCAGTAGCCTCCAGTGTTAGGCTGGGTACTTCATCAGTGTAACTTTTTGAATAACACTGTTTAAACTCTCACAAAACTCACTTGATTCAACATGCTGCTTATTGCCAATACTTCCATATTAATGTAAGAGCAGACAGACCAGTATGCTATGAGAAATCCTGACAGCTGTGGAATACGGAATTAGGAACTGTGGTTGAGCCTATTGGTCAAAGAACTATTGTTGATAGGTAGGCTATTAGAAAGGGGTTTGTTTTCCTTTTGAACTAATCCTTTTTTCAGGATCTGCATGGCAGTTCTGTCTCTGTAGGAAGCTTAGTGATGCCACCAAGATCAAGATTAAAGAAGAAATACACTTAAATTGTGTGTAAAATGACCAAAGGCATACTGGCATCTTTCTGTGTGATGGTCGCATTGTTCCTTGTTTCTGCTGTGAATGGGATTGCCACTCATGTGTTGCATAAAGGCTGTTAAAAGGAATAGATTCCAGTAGTGGATGCACACAAAGTGGCTTTCAGGGTCACCATAAAAAACACAGTAAGTAAGAGAAACACTTTCTGCTCACTAAATGACAGCTATTGCATGCCAGTTGTGGGTAGCTCACTTAATGTACAAAGCTTTGTAATGCTCAAACTGTATAACTGATTTGTGATTTACAATGCCTTTGCTGTGAAGGTATGTTCGAGTCATTAAAACTGTGGGGAATGCCATTGCCCGATTGGAATGCTGCACTTGTATGGGGGGTTCAATTCTGTGGATTTGCTTGTGGGATCAGTGCTATGGAAGAGAGAAAATTCGGGAGAATTAACTTCCTGTTAACGTGAGCTTTCCATGATACTGTTTGGGGTCTGATTCAAAGCCTTCCTGCTTGCTCTGTGGTTTGACCGAGATAGCTGTGTGAATTTATGAGCGCTCTTATTTTACTTTGTAGTGAATAATGTGATGTGTCCTAAATAAATTTCAGGAGTTCACTTCTAATACTCTTTGTTTAAAACTGTCCTTTATTTGAACTTTAATCCATCAATATTTCTCTTTTTATTGGAGCCTATTGATTACAGTGCAAAAAGTTACGCTGTAAAGGCATCCTGCTTATGGTTGTCCAGCTAAGAGGCTTATTGATGGCACACACAGATTAGCTCTGAGATAATTCTTAGATTCAATTATGGTGGCAGATTTGTTTAGTTAAATTGGTTAGTGACTGCACTGGAGTCAATTCTTTGTGTTACGTTACAGCTTCTCCGGATGGGATTCTCACCTTGCAGTCCATTAGATGCTGTAAACCCAGATAATGCTGCTGCTTTTTAACTGTCCTATTTCCTTCTGTGCATGTTTTGGCTGTCTTTTTTTAGTATGCTGATGGATTGATACATATTAGAGCCCTGTTGGTTTTGCTTGTATCTATAGCAGAAGTTCAGAACAGTGTAGCAGTCAGAGTAATAGAAAAAAAGGAAGGAAATAAGAGCTTGGTTTAAAAGGTCTTGCAGAGCTTCATTGTTGACTTGTTTTGACATCAGACCAGGATGTTGCCCAGCAAAGCAGATTTTCCCCTGGCTGTGGATTCTCTCTTCTATCCCCTTCCGTATTACAATGCTGGGAAACAACTCCATGACTTAGCTGAGAACTGGTTTTAAGGTTAATTTTCAGTCAGATTGTCTGTCCTCTGGGCAGCTGAGCAGTGAGGCAAAGGAAGCAAAAGTGGCTGAGGCTTTGTGTCAGGAGGGAAAGTCTTCACTGAGCATAAGCTGATTTTGAAACTGCTGCCTTCTAAGCTCTGACATAACCAACACCAGTTGTGTGTTTGTAGGTGAGATGCTAATGCTGAGGCCGACAGTAACCTGCTACCTATTTGAATGCTTATGGAATATTCTTGCCTCCCAGCACCTGTATGAGCAGAAGAGAGAAATACCGAGTAGTTGATGTTCTTAGGCCATGCACAGATGTTATCCTTTATGATACTGAATGGGAATATACTTAAGAATAAATTAGAATATTTTCTCTAACCATTGCTTCAGTCTGCATTTCAGAGTGTTCTTTCCTGAGCAAGATAGATACCCACAAATTATAATTCGTGAATAATGCAGTCCTCAAAACTTAATGTGTAAACCAGTATGATTTTAGATTCATGAAGTAATATGAACTAACCTTAGGGGAGGGGAAAACCCCAAACCCAACCTATTTTCCTTCTGCCTTCTTCATTTAGTTGTTTTTTTTTTTAGGAGACTCCTTTGGAAAAGCTTTCCCCTTTAAAACTCCTACAAAATCAGCAGAGCTTTCTTTCCCTTAGGTTTTGTAACATCAGCAGGTAGATGTTTTTCTTCACAGACTGTAAGACCAGAAAGAACAACTAGGTGATCTAGTTATGTGGTGAGCTTATGGCTCCGTCACAGAGTGCTTTGATCCGAGTTTAGACTTCTATATGTGTTTTTAATCAGTCTGGACAAAAATGATCCAGGTATTTTTTCATTAAATGTTGTTTTTCTTATATGATGTGTTCTGAAGGGTTTGGAAAGTAGAAGTGAGAGGTTTCATTAAGACAGTCACTTCTTTTTTTTTTCCCTTCTGGTTTTAATTTATGAATCTTTTATAACTTTGCAGGAGGTTTGTGAATGCCTTTTAAGTCTTAATGTGTAGTAAAGCATGTAAGAGTTATCTCCTCAGCTTGTTTTTGCAGACCCTGAAAGGAAATTGGTGAGCACGAGGATGAAAATGACTGGCGTAGAGGGAAAGAGCAAGGAAGAGAAATACAAAGTGAATAAGAGTTTGTATTTTGGGGATTTTGAAATCAGTGTGCTGTAAAAGAACAAAGTTGACTTCATGGTCCTGTGTAAAGATAGGAAATCTGCGGAAAATGTGTCGTGTTATATTTAGTGGATCGCAGCATGATTGAGGTTGCAAGGAATTTCTGGTTGTTACCTGGTCCAAACACCTTGCTCAGAGAGGGCCACACAGAACTGGTTGCCCAGCTCCATGTCCAGATGTTTTTTGAGTATCTCCAAGGATGGAGACTCCACCACCTCCATGGGCAGCCTGTGCCAGCGCTTGGTCACCCTTGCAGTGGAGAAGTTTTCTGATGTTCAGAAGGAACCTCCTGTGTTTCAGGTGGTGCCCGTCACCTCTGGTCTTGGCACCACTGGAAAGAGCCTGGCTCCATCCTCTGTGCAGTGTCCCTTCAGGTACCTGTGCCCACTGATGAGATCCCCTGAGCCATTCCTTCTGCTGGCTGAACAGTCCAAGCTGTCTCAGCCTCTCCTCATAGGAGAAATGCTCTGGTCTCACCTCACTGTGTTAGTGGTCCATTACTGTGCTCTCTCCAGTATGTCCATGTCTCTCTTATACTGGAGGGCACATAAATGGACCCGGTACCCTACATGTGGCCTCACCAGTGTTGAGCAAAGGGGAAGGATCACCTCTCTCATGTAGTGTACCACCTGTCTTATAGCTGTCAAAGGAAAAACCAAAGAACTCTGTCCCCCTGCTCTGCTATGTAGTAATTCCAATACTTGAAACAAAACATGGGAAAACTGCTTGTCATTAGTTTTCAGTGGTGTTTAAAATAATACTGAGTTGGCTTGTCCTGTCTTTTAATAGAAACCAGAGGTTAGGAAAATGTTCATACTATGGAAACATTTATAGCCTAGAGGGGAAGAATGAAAACTGTGGATATATTGAAAGAGTTATGTGCACCTCTTTGAGGAGATTTGTTGATCACTGGAAACTGGAACCAGTCAGTGCACTTCTGTATTGTATGTTCACATAAATTCTCCTTTTTAAAGGCAGATGCTGGTAATGTTACGTTGGATTTCAATTTCATGCAAGTCAGGACTCTGCATGAATTGCAGTCTGAGAGCACTCAAAATTTGATGTCCTAGAGGATACTGGAGTGTGGTTTTGTTTAAGGAGAGGGGTACTTAAACAGCATCGATGTCTGCTGCTTGTGAGAAATGGAGACTGTTACACTTACTGTCCTCTTTAAAATGTGCATAAGCAGAGCTTGTGTAGCTAACAACATTGCCTGTCCCTAAAGCCTGGTTTCACCAGTGCACGCTTGCATGCTTTGCAAGAGGCTCAGTCCACTCCTCTGCAGTAAGCAGAAACCTGGCAGTTCAGATCCATGGAAGTCTATTGTATCTGTAAAATGAGCACAACTTTGACACTGGAGCAGTGTCAAAGCCCTTAGACTGTCCTTTCAACCTGTCTTGGGTGGAATTTCTTTCTGTGCAGCTGTGACTGATCATCCTCACTAAGGAGGTATGCGCTGTTGATGTAAAGTGATGAGGAGGAAATCAATTTTTCTGGCAATATGGTTTCTTATTATAAGCTTTCACCTGTAGTTAGAAATTGCAGTGCCTTCAGAAAGGAATGGTAGGCTTCTCTTTTGTTGTGGTAATACTACCATGATGATCACTTCTGGGAATTTATGGGGGTGAGAAGGGAATATCAGTGTTTACCAAAAACATCACCACCTTAGAGGCTTTGGAATCCTGCAGACCTGTGGGTGTGAAGGTCATTGCAAGATCAGTGCTTTATGGCTGCGTTTCCTCAGGGTTATGTCATCTTGTGCAGGGTGGATAAGTGTGTTGTGGTTTGACCCGCTGGCTTGTGTGTGACCTGAGCACCGCAAATTTCCGATACAAAGCAGTCCTGAACTGAAAGTGCTGCTTCTGATGGTCTGAAATGCTTATAACCATTGATTATACTTGTATTTGTTCCATAGAATTTTACTCCATAATGGCTTTCTCAAAAAATCTTGTTTCAAGGCATCCAGTGCCTTAGAATGAAAAGACTGAGAAAGGTTAGATACTGCATTTACCTGGCAGAATACAGTCTGGTCACAAAGTCCAAAGTTCTCTTGGCTGTCATGCTGTTGGATGTATGTTATGCTGTCATTTTTTTCTGAGGAAAGCACTGATTTTTCCATGACATTCACTTGTACTGCTTTTATTTACTACATGAGATGTAATTTAGGAACTGTTGTACCTCAGGCACATGCAACTTCCTTAAATACTTTGCCTTTTTGCATTGAAAAAGCTACAAAGGAGTCAAGGTACATTTCATAGAATCACAGAATCAACCAGGTTGGAAAAGACCTTTAAGACCCTCAAGTCCAACTGTTCCCCATGACTGCCAAGACCACCGTTAACCCATGCCACTGAGGGCCTCGTCTACACAGTTTGTGAACACTTCCAGGAATGGTGACTCCACCACTGCAGCCTGTTCCAAGCACATCCAAGGCACAGCACCATCTCACTTTACTCACTGAATGACTGTTCCAGGTAAGCCAGAGTCTCAGAGCTTCTTGAGCCTGCCTTACTGACCTCCCTGCTCCAAGAGTAAACACTGCACCAATTTTGTAGTCTTTACCAACTTTGAGGGGATACCTGCTGTATGTTGGTATAAAGAAGAAAATGGAAGGATTTGTTACTCATGTCCCTTTCTACTGTAAGCTGCATAGCAGGTAAGAGAGAGGGAAATAATTTTTTACTTTAAATGGCTGGATAGGAATCTTTTGTTTTGTTTTGTTCATGGGGAAAAAAGAAAAGAGAGAGAGATTTAGTTCAAGTGCTCCTGCACTGCTTCTGATATGGGATGCAGTGGCCCAGCTCTGAGAGCTGATCTACCTGGAAAGTACTTAACGCCGCCTCTCCATTCTCTGCTGTCCTGCTTCCTCCATCCTCTTGGCTTAGCATTTCAACCAGGTTGCATTCCTGATCACACTGACATGGAGAGGTACAAGCACCAGTGTTTCTCTGAAGAAAAAGGAGCGATGGGAATATATGGCTTCAGGGTAAGTGTGTGGTGGGATGAGGGTGTGCTTTCAGGACAGCCTACACTAGTTAGTATTATCTAAAGCTGTCTGGAAAAGCGAGTGCCTGAAAGCTGTGCTTGTGCAGCCACATTAGCCTGGTCTCCCAGTTTGAAACCTGTGGTGGGAAGAGTCCTACCTTGTCACTGGCTCTGCGTTGTACTGCTTTGTCTACAGATCTTCCGTGCTGACTCTTGCCCAATGTGGAAATAAGCCAGGGAGGCAAATTGGAAAATTGTGTTTTGGAAAGTTGGATTTATTTCATTGGGTTTGGATTTTTTGCCAGCTTGTGTTTCTCTAGGAGTTAGATGACTGCTGGGGACAGCACGAAGGTCAGTTAGTGTTTAGTTTGCTTTAGGCGTGTAACACCGCTTCCTGTATTCAACCTGTGCATTAAGTGATACAGCTCACTTTAAAAGTGAGAGTTGTCAGACTTATCGTTTGCTAGTTATGTGGTGGTTTGTTTGTTTATTTATGTGTTAATAAAGCAGCAGACATAATTTTAGTAACCTTGGTTAGCCGAATTGTATGGGGAAGATGGAATACCCTGTCCTGTTTCTGTTATCCAAGAGGCAGTAAATTAGCACTGATTACCTTGTCAAGAAGGCTGAGAGGAAATTCCTAAATGCACCTAGCAGCAAGCCTATTGTTTTGATCCTGTGACCAGCGGGGATAACTCGAAGATAAAGACATGATATAATAACATAATACTGAGGTAGGAGAAATGACTAAGAGGAAATAGGAGGGGCTGTATAGTCAGGAAAATAATCAGGTTATAACAGGACTTGTTAGGGCAGACGTAGCACCATGTTCTCTTTTCTTTGTTCCTCAGACCTTTCTCTGGAAAAGATTAGATAAACAGTTGTTACAGTGTAGGCATTAAAGATCTTTTTAATCATTTATTTAGTGAACTCAGATAAGCTATAGAATACTTGCTTTAAACTCCATAAGTTGGGAAGGCATAAATTCCAGTGCTTCAGCCTGCTCTGGCTCTGATGTGAATCATACAACTGGTGATTAATTTATCTTCTGAATGGAAATTGGTGGTTCCTGAGTGCCTTGATTTCTAACTGGAAACTGTTGCTTGTTTTGTGATACAAAACTTAAAACACAGCTGTGTGGCAACTTGGAACTGAGTGTATGTGAAGCTAAAGAATAGACTTTGGGAGGGACTGTTTTGGACGCTGCATTGCTCAATGGTATTGTCAGTTAGAGCACTGGAGAAGTAGAAGGATTTTGAACTCTTGGGATCTCAGAATATTAAGGCATTGGATGTTCTTAAAGGCCACTGAAGACATTTGCAAGCATTTATGAATTGTGATATTTTGGCCAATCTTCTCTACTTTTTTCTCCTTGCTTTTGTTTGGTTTTTCATTTATTAACCATACTGCTTCTCTGCGTTTGGTTTGTGTGTCAACTGGTCCAGATGTTCCTTTATCTGCTCCATAAATGAAGGCCTTATTTAAGATTCAGCTTATAAAAAAAAACCACATTATTTTATGTTTTTTTCTAAGTATCTTTTCAGAAGATAACAAGAAGTTGTTGTCTAGAAAAACTTATGCAGTATGCCAGATACATGTGTGTATATATATGAAATATACCACATATATATGCCCTATATATTCTATATATATATAAAAGAAACCTCAGAGATGGCTCTGATGATGGCTGATGGCTTTTATAGTATATATAGTATACTCCATATATATGCCATAAACATACATAAATATATAAATATTTATATATATGGGGTTTATTTTTATATATAAAAATAAATATATATTTTTTATATATATAATAAAACTCAGATGGCTGTGGTAATGGCTGATGGCTTTTATAGCGTGTGTGTGTATATATATGTATATAAAAATATGCCCTATATATATGTATATATATAAATACATGCCAAATACATATAGCATAAACCCCAGAGATGGCTATGGTGCCCAAAAGAAGTTCTGTTGCCTTACTGTATTCCATGTCTAAGAAAATATTCATAAAGTGCCTGTTAAAACTGATGTGAAAAGAAAAAAAAAAGAAAGGTATTTCTGAACAAGTGAACTCGCCAACCTCTTGGAGACTGGATTTTAATAGGAGTTGGAACCTGATAGTTCTAGATATAAATGTATGTCAGTTATGAGAAGCTGAATGTGGCCCTGTAACTTAGGAATGATTCCTTGAGTCAAGTGCAAATCGTGAGGTTGTGGCTTGCTGATTTTAAAGGGTTAGTTGTTTTATTGTCTGGAGGGTTATCTTTGGTCTTTGGGGAAATAATTGCAGGAGCCAGCGAAATGAGTCTAGATTCAGCACAGTTTACCTTTGACACCCTAGAGCAGCAAAACCAGGCTTGAATCACGGTGGTTGAACAGGTTGTTAACTTGATCCTTTTGTGTGAAGGTCACCTTTAGTTAGCATGCCTGAACTGTTGAAGGTGGAAAAGGAGAAATTAATGTAGTGATAGATTGGGTGGATGTGTTCTGGGGCAGAGGGAGTAGAATTTGGAAGGATCCATCCATTCCAAGACATGTTTGGTCCAGAAAGGCTAGTATTGGGAGCCTATATTGACTTCTGGGCCCAAATTACTTCTGCTGGATACAGTGGTGCATCTGACTGAATATAGTTAGTATACACAGTATATAATTATATACAGAATATAGTTAGTATATACAGATATAGTTATATACAGAATATAGTTAGTATATACAGATATATACATAATATAGTTAGTATATACAGTACCTCAGCTGTGGAGGTAGAAGAGTGTGGAATCCTTGACACCTCAAATACGTCTCTGCATTACAGAGCATGCTGCAATATATGGACCGTGTCAAAATGTCAGCAGCTGCCTGCACATTTGCAGTGCTGACAATATGACCTTCAGGTTAAGAGTTCTCTACTGACCTGATCTTTGCCCGATGTATGTTTGTTTTACTGTTTAGGAAGCTCTTTTAAGTTGTGTACTTGTAAATGACCACAAAGCAAATTAAAGCATGAAACAACTCAGTCTTCTGTGCTTGCAAAGGGCTCTTTTAATACTTAGGCACTTTCCACTTTCTCATTGTGCCCTGGGGTATCATACGTTGTGATAAAGTATTTGTGCAGCTTAAATAAGAAGGCATGAAGGAAGCAAATGTATTTCCTGGCCACACTGACACTATCTTTGGCCCAGTTCCCATCTACATGTAGAAGGGTGGGTTTGCAAATGGGGAGTTTCCTTGGGAGATGGTGTAAACAGGGGAGCAAAGTTAGTCTGTTAACCCGCCTCAGCTCAGTGCTGGTAAATGCAGCTGAGCATAGTAGTGCTGTCTTGGGTGTTTTGTCCCATTTTTGCCTCTTGACTATAGAACATGCCCAACTCAAACATCAGTACAGTAATACAAATGCAGCATCCAGCATCCACTTCTGTTGACTCTTGCTTTGGTAGTCATTCAAGATGGGGATAGCAACTGGCACAAGATTCAGACGTAGCAAAATAGCTGATTGTTCCATGGTATGTGCTTCTGAGGTTTGCTACCCTTTGAGCTAAGTTTAGCCAAGTGACTTTCACTGGAGCCTGTCAACCTCTTTATATAAAGTGCTCAGCTGGTGTGAATCAAACTGTAACTCTGGATATTAAGGTAAGAAACTGTGTCATTACCCAAGCTTAATTGTGGTTTGGAAGGCCTTTAGGCTACTTTATAACTACATATGTCCATGATCTGATGTTGTTTATGAGCTTTGTGATCAGTTTATAGTGTTAAAACAGCTTCCCCAGTCTTCTGCAGACTGTGTTGCAGCAGTACTGTCAGAGGCGTATTTCCAGAAAGATGGGAATCAGGCCAAGCAGGAATTATTGCAGGTTATGGTAACTGTATCTATCAATGACTGTTATACAATGTTTGCATTGTGTCTGTCTTTGTTGTCTGATGTACCCATTTGTCTTGCACCCCAGCCTGAATAGCAAAGGACAAGTTCTGTCAGGACAGCTGCTAAATAAGGCACATGTTGAAACAGTCAGGAAGTGAAAACTCTTTTCTGGATAAATTATAAAGCGCTGAGAGGAAGGACATGGTTATGCAGATGGTATAGAAAGCATGCAGGGTAAGATTCCTGGCCTTTTCACACTGATAGCTTGATCTTGTAAGTAGAGTAATGCTGACACTTGTAAAATGTATGCAGGTACTGTTATATGGAATGGAATAGTGCAACTGCAGTGCAGATGGCTAGGGTCTGTCTCTCTGAAGCATGGAAGTACTAACCTGCTTATCTCTATGTGTTTTCTGTCACATGGCACTTGGAGCAACATACAGCACATGGCACCAGCAGGAAGGGGCAAAGGATCCTGGGCCTGCAGCAAGTGAGGGTACAAAATCTGGAGGGAGGCAGCAGTAGTTACGTGTCCACTCTGAGCCAGCAGTTGTGAGCTGAGTTACGGAGGAGAAATTGGTTAGTTCTACAGGTTGTTTTGCCTCTGAGATTATCCTTGTTCTGTGAACAGTTGAGAGTTGAAGGGCATCAGATTTGTAGTTACTGTCTGTGTTCCACAAGCAGCAGCAGCACAGCAACAGAAGACTTCTTTAATGTGTCTGATGTCAAGTTTATTTTTAAGAAGCTGTGTAATTCATGGTTGATGCCAGCCCAGATCTTTGCCCCAGTCCACACTTGTGACACAGCTGTTGCTGCCAATGCATATGAGCTCCCCAGTTGCAGTTTAAAGCGGGAAAGAAGTGGGTTTGCCTTACTTACAGTCAGAAATCAACAGCCTTCTGTAGGCAATTGTGTTGTACAGTTTCTGGTATTAAGAAGTAATGATCAAACTGATGTTGTTTGAGGCTGTGTCTGTTCTTTCTGTAGATGCTGTTTTGCTGCAGGTTTTTGTTTCTTCTTTGACCAAGTTTTTGCTCATGTTTAGATTTTGGTTGAAAAGGTGGGACAGTTGGCTTCGTTTCTTAAAATACACCGTTTTCACAGTGAAAGCAGAAATAAGAGCAGGGGTGTAGTTCAACAGCCTAATTGTGATGTATGATGATACTATAGCTCTGAGGAGTTGTTACAGGTCAGATAGAGGGTTAGCAGATGCATCACTGTCACATGTCAGATATGATAACTGATGCATCACTCTGTCACAGCCAGATTACTGTAACCGGGTTGATCTTGTGTATTGGCCTTTCTCAGACTTCAGTGCCTTTATGTAAAACTAAAAAGTAACTTGCTCTGTATTTTCTCTTCTTTCTTCCCATTGTTGCTCAGTGATGTGGTGCAAATTAAGAAAGATTATCCGCTAAATGGCTCTATTTTAAAGTGGTCCAACATTGTTGGACAGTGTGGGAATTCACAGTGTTTCCTTCAACTGCTTTTGGGGGTTTGTCCCTTCTCTCCTCCCTCATGGGAAACGAGGATGAAAACATTCTGTGATGAGGATGTTAGTGTCACATATTGGCATTGTAGAGGACAGACTGAATGGGTTGTTCCTGGAATCTGAAGCTCAGTATTCAGGCTCTTGTTACTGTGGCTACTGCGATGTGCTGAAGTAGCCACCCTTCCGTGCTTTGCCAGTGACTGAACTGGGCTGTGGAATGTTTGCTTCTCCTGTGTGTTAGAGGGGATCAGTTACTGCATCAGGCCTGGCACTTTCAGGGTGCACCTGCATGTGTTATGTTAAATAATAAACTGAGCTCATGGCTGTGGGCTGCTGGAAGCTACCTGGGGCTTTGTGCAGATGAAGAAGAGGACAGAGGGTGGATTGAAACCCTTGGGTACCCCACCTCCCCCTCTTTCTCCCTTCCCTCCCCAAGACTTTGCTTTCTTTGTTCCCACCTTTGCAGAGTCCATCATACTGTTTTGCTAGCCACATCCTTTGAGCATGGAAGATAACAGATGTTTCTCTAAAACATGTGTGATAAATTCATGTTAATGCCCAATGCTGACTCTGTGTGAGCCAAAACAGTTCCATTTCCAGAGTTCCTTGCTTATCTGCCTTTTTCTCCCTGCTCTTTGAAATACAGGTTTTCTCCTTTATAAACCGGCTTTTGAATATCTTTAAAAGCAAGCAGGTAAAAATGTCCATATGTAAATTAAATGGTTAGGAATGGAAGATAGTCCATGGATTTAGTGGGGGGAGAAAACCAACAGCTCTGTAGTACAGCTAAGTGCAGTTCAAGCGCTTTCTATTTCTAACCTTGGATCACTGAGACTTGCAGTTATTTTTTTGAGTAGCTTCATTTTGTGGCCTAGGCAGTGCTCTGCTCATCTGGAATTTGATGAAAGGAGCACGGGGAAATCCTATGGAACCAGTGACTATTGAACTGCTTGAAATGTAAGCATTTCAGCTTGCTTTCTGCACTGGTTCCTTAGTGAAATGCAAATCGAGTTGAGAATGAATGGAGGGTGTCCAAGCTTGGAGTGTTCCTGCGCGTTGCCTGGGTTGGGGGCCAGAGTCAGGAGTAGTCACATGAGCCTGTGCTGAGATCATTAGACTGGGGACACCAGCTGTGCTATTATTAGGGGGTTTGAAGTCTGTGGCAGATGTTCTTAGGCTCTCTTCCAGCCCCCACATATGGTGCAGTAGAGGACATGGAAAAAGAAACGTCTGACTAATTGTTTTTCCGTGCATCAAACAGATTTTGCTTTTTTATTGGGTTTCTTTTCTTCCGTGCAACTGGACAAGATAGTTTTTTGTTACCCTGCGTGTATCAAAAACCAATTGGAACTGTTTGAAACAGAAGAATGAAAAAAGTGATCATATGATAATAAATACAAGCGCTGTGCTTGGAAAGTAGGACCTGGGGGGCTAGCCAGGACTCAAGTGCATAGGTGGATGTGTTCTGCCATTCATGTATTTGTTTTCTGTTTTCTTTGGCCCTGCTATTTAGACAGGGCTCTTGTATTACTTTTTGCGTATGTATATAGTGTAAAGCTGTTCCTGCAAAGATTTTGAATGTATTACACAAGATGTGATGCACCCGGAGCGAAGAGGTATTAACAACAGTGATTAAAAAGTACTTCTGTTCACAGATTCTAATTATGCTAGTATAGCATATAGAACACAGAAAACCATGGCTTCTTCTTACTCTTTTCCTACTACGACAGAAATAATGTGTGTCTTGTCTTGAATGTCTTTTGTGTCCCCTCTGGAAGTCAGTTAACCAGTTTAAATAGCCTCAAAATACAAATCACAAGCTGCTTGGTCTTCTATGGACTTCTGGTATGCCCTGTGTTGTACAAAACGCAGAAGGGAGTTATCTACTGGGAGGATGCAGGACTGACTAAATGGCAAATCAAAGTTATATGATGAGCTGAAGAATGGGAACTATTTATAATAGGTAACACGTCTACGTATTTCCTGTGCTATGGGTTTTTTTACCATGTAAGCCTGTTGTGATGAAGCAGAACAGCAAAAGTTCAGCAGTTCCCTGTGCATCATCTTTTCCTTTCTCTCATTAAAATGTGTGGTGTTTTTTTGAGCTAAACCAGCTGAGATGCTGCATGAGTTGCCCTGTGTTAAGCACAAAGCGAAGAAAAGGCGACACTTGATAAGGTTTTATTTTTGTATGTCCATCTCTCAACCTCCCAGCTCTCATTGGACAGATCTCTCATACAGAGCTTTTCAGTATGATTAAAGAGAACAGTATCTAAGATAAATAGTTTAACATAAAGTTCTTGTTGGTGCTGTCATGCTTTTCCCATCCATTTTCTCTGTGCATGTTCCTTCCTGGATGTTACAGGTACAGACCATACAATTGATCAGAAAATCTGAATGCTCATTCTCTGCACTGTTTCTGACACTGAAAAAGCAATATCGGTGACCTCAAGGAGTATTTTTCTTCTAAGTCAGTGAACTGGAATTCTATTTGAGTGCTAGGACCTACTTGTTGGTGAGTATTTCTGACAAGAGATACACCTCTGGATCTAGTATAAATGTGATTCTCTTTTGATATGCCTGTCCCCAGACTGTTAACCTTTCTGCTTTATAGTAACAATCTTGTTTTAAACCATTGGAGACCCAGATAGTTCTTCTGGCTGTTCCCACAATATGGTGTAGAATGACTAAGTACCTCCATTTACTGCAGTGCAGAGAGCCGTTGGATACGACCCTAGAAGTGTTTGGTAGCTCATGAAGATCAGTGCTGCTCTACAGCTTACACCGGAGAGTACTGCCGTACGCTGCACTGAGAGTAAGCTGGCCTGTGCGCTGAAACCTGAGTGTTGGTTACTCAGGCTGATAGCAGTGAGAAATCAATTGCTGTTTGAATAAGATCGTGACACTCCACACAGTCACATAGCTCCTGTGAAAAGAACATTGTTTCCTGTGTTACTGAGGTTACAGTGCAGGACTGTAAATATAAGAGGATTAGTCATAGTGTGTTTGCATTAAGCCTGACTGCTTAATGAAAAGGATTTTTTTCCTGAAGATTATTTTGTTGGCAAAACTGAGAAAATGGGGATCTTGGTGATCTCCAAGGGATTGCTCTGAAGGCTTGGAGCATGCAAAGTTCTAATGCATTAGCATAATTGGTCAGAACATGGTTTTCCCAGTCAAGATATGAACTGTGCTGTCTGTGTGATTGCAGGAGAGTGTGGTAAATGTGTTTGTTATTATGCTTGGCTTCATAAGTGGCAGTCCTTGTTTCACTAGAATGCAGTATTTATATAGCTTCTTAAAACACCAGCAGCTTTCTAACTGGAAAATAATTGCTTGGATTAAAGTGGCTCAGTCTTAAGCCCTGGTCAGCCCCCTATGAAGTTAAGCATCGTGTCCAATTTTGTGTGCATGAGGTGGGAGGAGAGGAGAAGATTGGTTATCAGCGTGTTTCAGAGATGCATTTTGCTCTGCTGAGGATGTGTTAGAGGAAGCAGTTGTACTTGTTAAATCTGAACTTCAGCATTCTCTGATGCTGGTTCACATACTTCTTTTGGCAGAAAACACTTTCATGCAGTGGGTTCAAGCTAAGCAGTTGCTGGTTGCGTTTTAATTTCTCTGTAACTCTAGAATGCTTTAGACAGAGAGTTTCTCACATGGGTGCGTATCTTTGTGTGTAGATGGATCAACCCTTGACAGATGAAAATCTCCTCCTTGCACTGAACATACATTCTAAATCTCTCCTGTGAGAACGTTCAGGAGCCAATTTCACTACCTTAACCAATATGTTGTACACAGTGTGGGAAATACCGTGTTGGGGTATGTGTGTATTTGTTTTGTGAGGGTTCTTTTTGCTAACTGATAGGTTGACATGTTAATGCACACTCCTGTTCCTTGGGTGTATCAAATATGGGCTGTGATTTGTTTAAATTACTAATATTATTTTTATTATCCCCCCCTCCCACAGGTTTGGCATTTCTTTTAGTTGCCTTCTTACGGAACTGAGCATGTTGCTACTTTGGGTCAGTAGCAAAAAGAGAAACTTACTTGTGTTCTAAGTGAAGCTCTGATGAAGCAGATCTCCTACTCTTCCTCCTCCTAATTTAAAATTAGACCTGCTAGCCCAACAGGAAGGGGCTTACATTTCATGCTCGTTTTCCAACTGCCAATCAGAGCATGTAGTCATGCTGAACAAAGCAGCAGCATTCCTGGATCCTTTTAATGATGTATTCAGAACTCCAGTGCCTCCTGATTAAATGAGTACAGTGAATGTATTCACAACTAACAAGAGCATGCTCATTAAACAGCAGTAAGTTAACTGTCCTATTCTCTTCTTGCAGTCCAGTTCATAATTAAATGATGCCACAGCTGAATACAGCACTGGGCTGTCAGATGGAGAGGTTTGATGCTTTGCGTGGTTAGATAGGATTGTTGGAGTATGAAGCATTTAGCTTAGCTTGCCTCACTGATAGGGGTACTTGTCTGGGTGGGGACTTAACGTCTTTGAGTCCAAACCAACCAAAAAGTTTAAACTGAAGCAGCTAGAGTTTGTAGCTTTCAGTGTCATGTACTACTGTATTCTACTGTTACTGTTGTATAAATCCAAAGTAGCACAGCTGTACTAACTGGAATTCCTAGACTGTAACTGAGGGCAGAGTTGGCCCCTTGGTTGACATGACTGCTACATAAATTCAGTCTCACAGTCCTGATGGTTTGGTGGTGCCATTTTTAGAAATGAAGAGATCAGTTTAGTGTGTTGGACTGGCAGATGCAAGCTGAAGAAAGGGCTGTGCCGCCTAGAGGCATATGGGAGCTTGTTGGAACTGTCTTTGGTGGTGTTAAAATACAAGTAGCAACTGAGTGTTCATGTAAGTTATCTACCCCAAAAGGATGCTTCATTCTTTTTATGGAGTCATGGGTGAAAGTGTAAATATTGAATACTTTATTTGCTTTTAACCTGATGTCTATTCTGAAATGTTTTGGATTTAATATTTGCAAGCATTATTTAATAACGAGATTTGGAGGCAGAGGGAATTTGGGCCTGAGGGAGGGATAGATAACACGCATATGCTTCCTGCTTTTCTTCTGCCAACCTCCTGACACTGTTCTGGGGGCTTTTAACATAATCAGGATGACACCAAGTGTTTAAAACCAGCTGACAGTCTATTCAGTTTGTGCTGTCTGTCTGTCTTTAAAGTGATTGCAGATAAAAGCCATACAGTTCTGGTACCTGTTAGCCATCTGGAACAGCCGGCTCCCACGTGGAGAGAGGCACATGTACCGTGTGTCTGCTGCAGCTTGCTGCCTGTGGCTGCCTCTGGTCCCAGCCCCTGGCTTAGGCTATCAAATGTGTGCTGAATTCTGTAATAAATAATCATTAAAGTTTGCTTCTTTCCTCTTCTCCTTGACAGCCATTTTCAGTCAGATACACTGAGTAAGCATCATTGCTTGTCTTCTGCTTCTGTCCTTTCACATTAATACCGGATGGTAAGGTTCCTTTTAAATGTAAGCTTACTGCTTTGTTTGGGCTGGTGTATCTTGTAAAACCTAAGTATGAATTGTTTCCTGCAGTTCAAAGCAAAAAAACCCCTTGCACACTCCACAGTAAGGAAGAACTTGTTCTTTCCAGCACTGAGTAAGAAGATTGCCCCACAGTGGTTGATTCAAACTGGAAACCACTTGTTTACTTGGGGACTCATGGAGACACACTCCCAGTTACTGGTGTCTTGGGTATTGTGGGGACTATCTGGGGAATAAGCTGCTTTTGCTTTTTTCTGAGATTGAATTGCTTTTAACTGTTTTTTTAATACAAGACCACAAATGTGCATTAGACGAGGAGGGAAGTGGAGACAGTTCCTGTGTGCAGTGCTCAATCCTGGTTTTGCAAGATTCTAAATATTTCTAAATGAATTCTGAAATTTGTCTGTATTGTGGCTTATAGCTTTCTCATAGTAGCCAAATAACTTATTTTATACTTCTAATATTAAGGCAGTCGACCACTCTGCCTATTTGTTCAGCAGATAATCTCTAGTTTAATAACTGTGACTGAGTGTCTGCAAAGCTGAGACACATTCCAAATGCTCTGGTTCTGAACAATAATTTCTCCTGCCTACGTGCAGTGTTTTCAGAGGAGCTGCAGGGGAAGGGTTTTGGACTGAACACATATTTGCTAGTGTGGGTGTGAAAGGGGGCTGTAGGGGATATTCTTCCCTGGAAAAATGCTCCCCAGTTTTCTCTGTAACCTTTCTTTACACCCACTGTGTCTAATAAGGGTTACTACAAAGGATAAAGTTACCTTGTATTAGTAAAGCAACATTAGTTACTAACACAGACAAGCTGCTCCCTTCCTTCAGCCTCTCTTTAGCTTATTTTTAATGACAATGACCTTTTCCTGCCTCACTACCAAGTTAAGATGGTAGTGAAAGTTACATTACAAATTTACCAAATGGTTTAGAAACCTTCAGTTGAAACACATTGCAGGTCAAGGAAATCAAGACATGTTGTGCTTTGCATGTAGGCTTATTGTGAGGGTCAGGTTTTACTGGGGGTTGGTTGGGTTTGGGTTTTTTTGTTTTCCCCATAGCAAATGGACTGTCAAAGAATAGATGTGCTAGAGAGCAGACTTCAGTTACTTCAAATACCTCTTCACTACTGCCATGAAACAGACAATGGAGAGTGGATGATGTAGCTCATACAGCACTGGACTGATCCTTCTGTAGTGCCATGATGTATCGTGGGTAGGTAGGTAGGAGACATCTAGTTAATCCCGTGAGGATTTGGAGATTGTACAGTATCAGTAAGGTGACTGTGAATATCTAAGCAACCTGCTCTAGCTGCAGATGCCCGTGCTCCTTGCCTGGAGGGGTTGGGCTAGATGAGCTTTGAAGGTCCCTTCCAACCCAGACTATTCTATGATCTGTGTGTAAATAGCACCAACTAATTGCTTGCTTGTTGCTTATAAAGGTCCTGCATCTATTTTACAAAATCTGTTTTACACCTGGATGTCTAGGCCTGTCAGTTGTTGTTCTCCCTTTCTGTCTTCCCATCCTCCAGCGGTTCATCGCACTTCTGCAAGAATTTAGTCTCCCTGCATGTACTGCAAGTATCTTGAGTAAAATTTGGGATTTCTGTGTACCTTCTGGTTTTATAAATGTGTGTGTGTGATCATTCAGGAATGATTTACCCAGGTACTGCTCCGCAGAGGGTCTTGATGGAAGCTACCTTTTCCCTATTAAACTCGGATGAAGAGTTGATGTTTCCCTTATGTAACAACAAATCAATTATTGAAATTGGAATGGAGTTGAATGCCTTGAAAGTCTGAGGTGTTGTTGTCTGGCAGTTCACATCCATAGAACCACAGAATAGTTAGGGTTGGAAAGGACCTTAAGATCATCCAGTTCCAACCCCCCTGCCATGGGCAGGGACACCTCACACTAAACCATGTCACCCAAGGCTCTGTCCAACCTGGCCTTGAACACTGCCAGGGATGGAGCATTCATAACTTCCCTGAGCAAACCCGTTCCAGTGCCTCACCACCCTAACAGGAAAGAATTTGCTCCTTATATCCAATCTAAACTTCCCCTGTTTCAGTTTGAACCCATCACCCCTTGTCCTATCACTACAGTGTCCCTAATGAAGAGTCCCTTCCCAGCATCCTTATAGGCCTCCCCTTAGACACTGGAAGCTGCTCTGAGGTCTCCACACAGCCTTCTTTTCTCCAGGCTGAACAGCCCCAACTTTCTCAGCCTGTCTTCATATGGGAGGTGCTCCATAGTTGCATACAAATCAATGACTCATGTTTCAGAATAGAGTTTGCCAAATAATAAACCCAAGCAAATCCATACATGATTTAGTAGGCAACCAGCTATAGAGTTAAATCTGAATTTAACTCTCTGGGTATTTAACACTGGCGCAGTCTGGCAAACAATAAGTAATCTTACTGTCAGTTATTCTTGGTTATGGTGTCAGCAAATCCTCTTGCTGCTGAAGATGTGTGGGCAAGACAGATGGAAGATGGCAATTACATGGGAAGCCAAAAAGGAAAATGTTGGTTGAAATAATTCTTAGTTCTCAGAAAAGTCAATCTTGTAACAGGAGGAACAACAAACACCAGATCGTTGCAGGGTATCTGCTGTGGTTTCAGGGAAACATCTGCGGAAATCCCAACCTGTACTTACTCAAAGAGTATGAAGAGGAAATCTTTCTCTTAGTTCTGCATGGTGGTGAAAAGAGCCATTTTTCTCCGCAATTTCAGCCTTTGAAGGAATATTCAGTTCACTTGTCCAACCACTAAAGTGCTGTGTTTGTATATTGCTGTGTTAGTTCTGGATTGTTTCCGACTGCTGAAGACAGAGCTCACTGCCGTGTTTCTTGCTTTCTCTTTTTTGCACTCTGGGGAAGAAAGGTAAAATGGGTGTTTTGTTTGGGGTTCTTTTAATTATTATTCAGTTTCTGCCTTTGAAAGTTCTATAAGACTGGAAATAAAATATCTCCCTAATAGTGGAACTAAGTGGTATAAGTAACTTGAGGATGGGAAGAGGCCTTCTTTGAAATAGGGCAGGTGCAAAACCTTCCTCAGTGAACAGATCTATGTGAAGTATTTTCATTCATTATTACTTTAAATCTTCTTACTTCACTGTCAGGCTCAGATTTAATTTCTACTGTTGCAGGTGTTTGTGTTCGAGCTGAAGATGAAGTATGGAAGTGCCCATGGGAATAGAATTACATTGGCAAATGCAAATTGCCTCCTCAAATCCATCGTTCACCATATGGTGAATTTCTGTCTTCTGTAGTCACAGCCTGATACCCACAACAGCTCTTGCACTTTAATATGTTAAACCTGCATGAGTCAGGACTGTTGTGAAACAGGAAAACAGTGGTGTGAAAAGGCACTGGGTGTATCTGCAGCTGCACTGATAAAGTAAATGGTGGTTTATGTATCTTAAAGGCTGGTTGTTATCCAGGTGTACAGTTGTGCCCAGTCTTGAAGTGAAGAGTAGTTGATTGAATGCATATCAGTCACGTGCAAAGGATTCATATAAGTAAGAAGACGGTCCAAAATGAGGAATCTTTTGATTAGAGATGGGTTGTAAGCATCCAAAAGCTGGATGTGGTAGGAAGCACTGTGAATAACCGCTGGTGTAGATGTGAGCCTTTTGAATAATTACAACTGAGCTTAAAAAAGAAATATCTAGATAGTTAGACATGGAAGCTTCCAATAAGCAAGATCAGGTGAGAAATGCTTAAATAAGCATTATTCTTTATTTTGTCTGAAGGAGCATCTGTTTTTTGAAGAGGTTTTGCAAGGAAAGAGTTGTATTTCACATCTACAACGAATCAAGAGGTGGTCACTGGTACAGATCTATCCTTGGAAGACAATGTTTATACATCCTTTGTTTTGGCATTAAGAATAGGTCAGTCTGCAAAGAGAACTGGTGCTGGGAGAAGAGGTGGCTGCAGTTGCAAGCTTGTCCTGAATGGAGGGGACAGGAGGCTGTTTGAGAATCACAGAACCATGGAAGAGTTTGGGTTGGAAGGGACCTTCAAAGCTCATCCAGTCCAACCCCCTGCAATGAGCAGGGACATCTTCAACCAGATCAGGTTGCCCAGAACCACATCCAGCCTGGCCTGGGATGTCTCCAGGGATGGTTCATCCACCGCCTCTCTGGGCAACCTGTGCCAGTGTTTTACCACCCTCACTGTACAGCATTTCTTCCTCTCATCCAGCTTGAGTCTCCCTCTTTTAGTTTAAAACCATTTTGCCTTGTCCTGTCAATGAACTGTTGTGATCTTTCTTGGAGGAGAAATCAAGAAACTAATTTTGCTCAATAGTTTCTTGAGGAATGATGAACTATTTCCAGATTCTTACAACTTAAAAGTTTGTTTGAGGTTACAGCCGTGCACTATGTAAAAATGACATTTTGAGGAGGGCAAAGGTTATGGCTGGCTTTCCTTTGGAGGCTAATTTCCCCAAAATGGAGTTTAATTTGGGGGAGTACACATGTGAATGCCAGCTGAGCTCGCAGCTCTGTTCTCTCATCAGTGTTTCAAGACTTGCAGCAGAAAGCCTTAGTCTGTTGGGATGGGTGCAGCTTTAAAATACTGCTTTATTTTGCTCTGTGGAAAAATCTCACTGCTTTTGGGAAGAGTCTGGAAGCATTCTGTAGTGTTTCCATGATGGTTTACACTTCTCTGCTAATGCTTTCTATGTCATGTTAACACATCTTTTAACTGTAAACATCTATTCTGTTCAGAGGGTGTTTGTGACTAGTTGTCTATTCTGCTCTGTGCTCCCAACTAAAATTTTGGACATGGTTAAGAATGTGGATGTCAAATGCACTCAGAAGACCAGGGTTTTAATGCAGCAGACTGAAGAGAGGAGTAGTCTAACCCTTTTTGACTCAGTTTGGTAGTTCTTTGCTAGGAGAGAGCAAGGAAACTTGTGCATGAGCCAAAGTTAGAATTGCATTCAAATGCATTGAGAACTATTCATGTGGGGGAAACACAAATAGAAGCGACACTTACAGCAAGCCTGCAAGCCAAATGGTGATATTCTGGAGGGGAATAGGAGACTTGGGAAAGGAAGACTTCTATGCAGGTGATAAAGAGCAAAAAGAATTAAATTCCAGGTACAGCAGTGGCTGTTACAGAGCTGTATTCCCAGATACTGTTTGTCTCTCACAGAGCTTAGCTTTGGATGTAGTATATCTGTAGAGTGTGTACAGAGGCATTGCTAGCCGTATTGTAAATTAGCTCAGACAAAGGAAGGGGACATGGCAAATGCTGCTTTAGTGCTTTTTTTGGTTTCCCTTACTTTGCAGTTCAGTTGAATGCTGGTTTTCAGCTCTTGCACTGCAGAACGCTGCCTGGCCTCTTTCTCACATAATGCTGAGCTGCTGTAGCGTTGTCTGAGGCCGGTTTTGTTCTGGTGCATCAGGAGGAAGAACTTGGATCTCCATAGCAGGGCACTGACAGCATACTGTGCTTGAGTGGCTTCACCGTGGCTGTTTTCTCCTGCCTTGCCTCCAGATCTAAAGTTAGTCCCAGTAAACTGTCGTGTTAGTTAAATCACTGCCACCATAAGAGCTGTTTGAGAATAAACCATAAGGAAGCAGAGCTAATATTTTTAAGGTTACGGATGAAACTGCTTTGGGCATCTTAAGTCATGATGCTATTGTTAAACAAGTGGTGTAGGAGCAGGCAAACCAGTGCAGAGGAATTAGTTGCACAGTTTTGTGGCCTTTTGACTGCAAAGAAGTCACAGTTATTTGGGATACTTGTCCTAGGACAGCTCATTTCTGTTGGCGATCCTGGAGTATTAGAGGCAGGATATGTGTCAATATTTATGTGCTGTGTGTATCAATCTTTGTATATGCTGATAGATACTTTGGTAACTTTAACCCTGTTTACTGAAGTATGCTATTAGTGATGCCTAACTGGTATCCTGGGTTTCATTCTCTTGTTAAAATGGGAATTCATTCCTACAGTCTAAGAGCTTAGGCATGAGTGTTTCCTCTGAAACACAAGATAAGTTATGCTGGGGATGTCGTCATTTTATTAAGCTCATTTGCTGGATGTGGCTTAAGTTTGCTTTTCTTACCTGTATTTAAATCTAAACCCATAACTTTAAAACAAAAAAAGCTAAATGGTTAAAAAATAATGCATGAATTTGGGATGGTATGGGCTATTTTCTGCATAGAACTTTGGTTTTTAAGAGTAATCTTTTAAACCTTAATGGCTCTGAAATATTAGAATGCTGTGGGAGATGTACATTCTTTTGGTCTGGTGGCTGAAAGGCAGGAAAGCTGTTTAAATCCCCTTCAATATTGTTACAGTGGATTTGCTTTCTTACAATGCATTCTAATGGAATAATCTTCATTGCTGTAATTAAATGAGGAACATCTCTTTATAATTCACTCATTCTTTTTGCTCCTCCACAAGTTGGCTGCATCTGAACCCTGTAAAAGAATGAGCACATTTAGTGAATCTGTAAAAAAAATGTGCAACTGTTTCTGCTCAAGTTGCAACAAGAAATCAAGTTGAACTGTAGTTTTTACATGCTCTTTGTCACAAAACCCATTTCATCCCAAAGCCAAAATAGTTTAAAAGGCCTTTCCATCATTGGAGCTTTTTAGCTTTGGACCAATGCCTATTATAGCTATTCCTTGCTTTGTGATTGACTTGGAGGAAGCTGATGTTTCATAATAAAAAGCTTTACATTTTAATACTTAATAAAAAAATGCTTTGGACTGGCATTACCTGCAATACCTGAAATCTTTAAAGCACATATACAGAGGCTGCAGTTGGTTTTGGACTATTTTAGGAAAGCAAAGGGAAGGAAATGAGATGGTTCTGCAGAGCTATTAGCATCTGTAAACAACTGTAACATGCAAATTATGGGAGTGTAATTACTTGAACAGAAATGGCGTTCATATCAGGTAGAAAGAATACTCTTCTCCTTAGCTCTTTTTACTCTACTGCTCTTGTCCCACTGTAATCCACCCAGGGATTACACTGCAACCACAGGGCATTTAAGTTATAGTAGAAGTCCTAGTCCATAGGGATTAGACTAAAAAAGTATTCTTGGGTGAAACAGCTGATGGATTTTTCTTGTTCATCTTCATTTGGCTCACTTTTTCCTCTTGTGAATTCCTAGTTTACCCCATTAAAAACATAAAGACACAGTGAATACGAAGAGTTTGCATTATCCTTGTTCACTTAGCTTACCCAAACTTGTTTCTTTCATAGAATCATGGAATCCCAGACTGGTTTGGGTTGGAAAGGACCTTAAGATCATCTAGTTCCAACCCCTGCCATAGGCAGGGACACTTCATACTAGGCCATGTCAGTGCAGGCCCCGTCCAACCTGGCCTTGAAAAGCTTGGCTTTTCTTTCTGTTAAGTATAATTACACTGAGATGCTTATATTCATTAGAGTGGCTCAGAATTTGGCCCTCCTTTTGTTTTTGTCTCTAGGTGTTGAGTAATATTCTGTTCTTGTGAATAAAGCATTTCTGGAGAAAGATGTTAAATTGGAAATGTTTTCAATCAACTTCTGTTTCATCTCAACTGCTATGACCTGGACTGCAGTGGAAATCAGTTGTTTCTTTCTGGTGACCTGTGTCCCAAACCATGGCATTCACACAGATGCTAAGAAGGAAAGTTGGAGGCAGAGGAATCTTACATGGAATGTGCTTTCCTGTTGTTGGGAGGTCTCGTTCAGTGAGCAGTGTGGTTGGAAATGTGTGAAGGAATGGATAAAAGCAAAGGGTAGGTGTGTGCTAAAACTTGCAGTCTTTGCAGACTAGCAAGAAAATAGGACTAGAAAATAGACTTAATTCAGTCTTTAAACAAAACTGAACGTTGTGATTTATAATACATTTACTTGCTTTCCTAATTAGGATTTTAGCTGGAATTATTCTCAGACAACTCGTTTCGAGTATGAAAGACTGAGGTAGATATGTGGCCCGTTAGAGCTGTACAGCCTGCCTTCAAGTCCTCATGGGCTCTACAGGAATTACAGCAAAAACCTGAGGGTTAGAAGTGATGGGAGTGAATTTCACCTTGCTGTTTCCATGCTCTTAAGTTTTTAAATACTGAAACTATTTCCTCATTAAGGGTGATACTCTTCTCTTTGATCCCACCTTATTCTGAAATCCTTTTTCTCTAAAAGAGATGAAATGTGCTTCCTGATGTCAATTGATTTCACACATATAATGTTTCATCAGAGAGCTAGAAGTGAGGTTGTAGCTGACAAAGCAACTTTTAATACAGGAGGTGCAGAAAGAATAGCTGCCTAGTTAGGCTCTAAAACTCATGTGAACTTTAAGCCACTGAAGAGCTTAATTTAGTGGAAGTCTGGCCTGATATAGATAGCTCGGATATCATGTGGAAACTCTAATTTAGACATGTATTGATATAAGAGACCTTGAGCTTATTTTTGTTTGTTCCTGGCCAGATTGTTTTTGCTTCCCTCGCTTAAGCCCACTCTTTATTCTCAGGAAATGTAGGACATGAGCAACTGTTATTGAACAACTACACATAACTGCACCAGTGAGAAAACAAACTTGGGCTTCAGTGTTCATCTTGAAATGGCAGAATCTTCAATTGAGGCTTTAAATCATCACTCTTCTCTGCCTCTTAAGGAAAGATGCAAGTGCCTTGGGATTTCTATTCTTTTTCCATTTTCCTAAGTTGTGTCTGAGCACCGGTTTGCTTGTATGTTTTCCAATACTGTAACTCCAAATTGCAGCTATTACATCAACAGCACAGTAATTTTTAACTCAATTCACAAAGCTGCTTGTTTCTGGCATGGTCATTAATATCACATCAGTAGGAAGGTCATAGCATAACCGATGTGACTTGCCCTCTGATGAAAGTGTCATGGGAAAAACAAATGTATTCCCTGTGTGTTTGCAGTGTCCATGGAAAGTTCTGCTTTGCTAAACCTATGTTAGGCTTAGGAAAAACTCCCACCCACACTCTAAATCTTCACTTGAAAAAATTGGTGTTTTCAAGTGCCATTTCAACTCTGCACAGGGCTTTATTGGGGTGAAATCATACTGTTGGCCTGGAAGAAGCTGGGGATATTCACTGTACAAGCAAAAGTGCTTCTGGAGCATGTGTTCAAAGTCTGGAGCACATGGTGTTGATATTACTCCCAGACTTCTTAAAATGGCAGCCCTTAATGCAATCACAGTTTATGACCTGTAACTGTACTTTTGGACCTGTAACTGGAGACTCAGTTTGAGAGGTATCTTTATGACAGCTACTGTTGTCTTCCATGTGAAGAATTACAATACCTCAACATCGTTACAAAACCAGAGATGGAGTAAATGGGACGCTTTCATGGGACTTTTCATCAGGGACTCTAGCGACAGGACAAGGGGTGATGGGTTCAAACTGAAGCAGGGGAAGTTCAGGTTAGATCTAAGGCAGAAGCTCTTCCCTGTGAGGGTGCTGAGGTGCTGGCACAGGGTGCCCAGAGAAGCTGTGGCTGCCCCATCTCAGGCAGTGTTCAAGGCCAGGTTGGACACAGGGGCTTGGAACACCCTGCTCTAGTGGAAGGTGTCCCTGCCCATGGCAGGGGTTGGAACTAATGAGCTTTAAGGTCCTTTGCAACTCAAATCAGTCTGGGATTCTGTGTTTAAAAACTTTAAGTTGATGGTGAATGTTTCATTGCTTAAATTCTCTGTGAACAAAGCTATCCTCGGTTCAGCTGTAGCAGTCATTCTTCTTCTTCTTAGTAGCTGGTGCAGTGCTGTGTTTTCTGCTTTAGCCTGAGAACAATGCTGATAACACACTGATGGTTTTAGTTGTTGCTAAGTAATGTTTATTCCAATCAAGTGGTGATACACTGGAGAATACCGTTTTATGCACTGTCTGAAGATGACCTACTTCTTATCAGGTCTCCGTTACATTTGCCTTTACCCTAATGTAAAAGTAATTAGAATCTATCAATTAACATAAAACTAAGTTTTTGAAGGGGAAAAGGGCAATATTTCTATTTTGTCTTTACTGAACAATATTGTCTCGCTTTGCTTCTGACAGGAAACGACCATCTCAAGTTTTTGAGTGAATATCTGTGTGAAGGACAGCCTCAATCTCTATGGTTATATGTATTAGAAATAGGTTTTGTCACAGGTACCTCCCAAAATGCAAACCAAATGTTTGTATGTACGACTTGTTTGAACACCAGAGCAATCCATCACCCCATTAAGTTCTTGCTGTTAAACTAGAGGACTTGTTCTAGAGGTAGAAAGGAGAGCAAGCAGCCGGGTGCTTGGTGTTAAAGCACTCTGTCAGTGCATGAAGTGCTATCAGAATTATTCTCCTTATCAAGGTTTGGTGGAAACATGCCTCACATACCTTTTTGAGACTCTAGCTGGCCTTTAATTCTGTAGCTCTGAACTTTGGGTAATGGAGAATCTCGTGTGCACTTCTCCTCTAGTGAGCGTAGCATGCAGTGACACAACAGAACTCACAAGACAGTTATCCGTAAGTTACCTGGGCAAGCCTTTAAATCCCTCTGTTTTATGAGTGGTTTATAGTAAGAAGAATAACTGTGAGTGTTGAAAGTGTTGCATTGGCCTACAAAATGTTGTATGCATTGTTACATCAGACCTCCAGAGAAACAGTTGTGGAAGATTGCTGAATTGCCAACTATAATATGTATTTAAGTGTACTTCAGATTATCAATGTGTACAATATTCAGATCCTATGTTCAATATTGAGAACAATGCAAAAAAGACACTTTTCAATACAAGTTTTTTGGGATTGCCCTTGAAGTATCTATCACCTAGGAGGAAGAATCCACATTCTGGGATGGGCACGCAGTAAAGGCTTCCCGAACTCAACAAACTGTGCTTCAGTCTGCCTCTGCGGTCCCTCATGTCATCAGGCTGAGCTGTGGGGCTGGTCCTAGGTCTGCAGAAATGTTTTCCACTGGTAATGTACATGTCTTGTGGTTGAGAAGCTATTTTTAGCACTCTGGTTAGACTCTCAGAGTCACTGAGGGACACAGTCCTGGCAGAGAGCTGGAAGAGGGAGCTGCAAATAGTATGGAATGGGAAGGGGATTGGAAAAAGGTACCTTTCATTTGCAACTGATTTGTCTACTCTTGACTATATTGTTATTTCCTGGTAGCTTGCAAGGAAAAGGCACATTTCTCAGGATTGTTAGCTTGCATTCAACTAAGAATAACCTCTGTGTTAACTGAGGGAAAACGAGCAGAATTGCACTAGAGGAAACTTTCGTTTTCACTGTGTTGTTGTTCAGAGGCTGCCTGGATCTCCAAACTGATACCTTTTACCTGGAGTGAAGTGGAAACACTGACCTCAGATAGCCTGGGTGAGGTAGGAGTTACATTACCACTGCCTTTGCTTACATGCTAGACTTTGTCCTGATTGCACAGTAACCAGGGGAGGGTGATGCAGACCACAAAGCCACTGAAACAGGAAACTGTTATACATGGGGAAGCCTTTAATTTGACCACGATACTCAGCTACAGGCAGCTTTTTAATATTTAAAATTTAATATTTAAAGAAACCTCTTGTGAGATTTAATTTGATCTATTTTATTCACAAAGCTATTACACAGAAAGATGGCTGAGGCAGCAAAATAGCACAAGAGGGCCAGTTCAAAGTGCTTATGTGCTGCATTATGGGCTCAGGGCAGGAGAGGTGCTGCTTTTCCTGGTGGCAGAATAGTTAGTGAGATTCGCTTAAATACATGGCTGTGCTTTTCACCTTTCTCTCTCCCAACACTGTCTATAATGTGTGTTTTGTTTCAGTGCTAAAGTCAAAGGTCACCCCCAGTGTTTCAGTCTCCTGAGTCAATGTGGTTTTCTTCACTTTCATCTTTATCTTTGCAAATAAAAGGTAGAGAATTTACAATGGAACTCAAAGCTGTTGGAGGCTTCTGTAAATCACATACCTGGGAACGCTGCCACATAGCAGAAACATTTCAGTGTTGTGTATTCCTTTGCTGTGGGGACACCAAAGATAAAGTAAGGTAGGCTGGGTCAGTTGCTGTGGTGTTCCATAGAGTAGTATTCCATGCAATAGAGGGTTTGCAGGCATGCTGAAGTGAGAGATCAACCATCTCTCTTCTTACTATTTATTGTTAGGTTCTGTATGTCCCACCCTCCTATCTCTCCATACTGGGGTAGAGTCATCTGCTTGAAAGGGAAATGCTTTCATTTTTCCTTTTCTCTTACTTGAAATTAGCTTTCAAAATGTTGTCTGTTTTCCTTTGGCCGTTCAGGATGGTTCATGCTTAGTGTCATCTTTGTTTTGACTTGGGAGGGTTGGTCCTGCTGAGACTATTGTATGGTGGATGATTTTTGTGCTACATCCCTAATGACTTTCAAGGCCAGGCTGGACATGGCTGTGGGCAACCTGATCTAGTTGAAGATGTCCCTGCTTATTGCAGGGGGGGTTGGACTAAATGAGCTTTTCAGGTCCTTTCCAACCCACATCATTCTATGAGTCTATGTGTGGTCTTACAGATATGTTTGGGGTTTAATATGGTGGTGCAAATTTGCCTGGGTAGGGTGTTTGTAGGAAACCTCTGCATATGGCACTTCAACTTTGTTGGGTCAGGTACTTTCTGCCCATTGGAACGTAGAATATGTGAGGTACTGTGGGTAAGTTGAGAACTTACAAAGCTAAAGTTCAGTTTTATTTTTACAGCTTTTTGTAGTTTGCCTGAAGAACACACACCATAATGGTTTTAGTGCTGCCCCTTGTCTTGCATCAGGGGGAACTGACAATGAGTGCAACCTGGATGATGGTACCTAACCATTAAACATTTGGTTTTAAAGACTTGATAGCATATATATCTCTGTTGCTGAGCCTGGTGCCTGTGCTGAGGAACATGAGAATAACGGAGCCAGTGTCCTCTCCAGTTGCCTTTAACTTTGCACTGTGAATGACCAGGCAGCACTGTGCAGTTGTACTGCCTGCAGGTATGTTTGGAGCAAGAATGGAACATGCTCAAGTCCTCTTCCTCCCTTTGTCTGTAGAAGTATACTCTGCCACTGTACACTAACGTGCATCTGCATTATTTTAACCAGAACTGTAACAGATTCATATATCTTTGGTGATGCAGTTGTGATGCCTGACTGCAAAAACTAACTTCTTATCTAATAGGAATAAACTTGTGCAAAGACAAAGAGGAAAACTCTGTCTGACTTGAGAAATCTGCAGCTAAACACCATACCAGTAATCATATATGCACTCCAGTAGTATTCTTTGTTCTGGCTCTGTGTTTGGGTTTTGTATAGTCAGGTCCGAACACAGCGTAAAGATTGAGCAAGAATGGAAATCCGTGGAAAAAATGCTGTTACGCAAAGTTCAAATGAGCAAACTTGCAAAAATCCCCCCAAAATGTAGTGCCAGTTGTTAAGTGATAATTGTCTGTTGCTGGACTTGCTTTATGTTGCTATTTTCCTGCCTC
Organism: Neopsephotus bourkii; assembly: GCF_033783945.1. Lineage (NCBI taxonomy): Eukaryota > Metazoa > Chordata > Aves > Psittaciformes > Psittacidae > Neopsephotus > Neopsephotus bourkii. Next base: position 494,732 of record NW_026902104.1, read on the forward strand.
ACTGTAAATCTAACAGGTTACCCAAGGAAACTGTGGCTGCCCCATCCCTCCCAGTGTCCAAGACCAGGTTGAACAGGGCTTAGATCAACTTGGTCTAGTGGAAGGTGTCCCTGCCTGTGGCAGGTTGGTTGTATCTGGATGAGCTTTACGGTCCTTTTCAACCCTAACTAGTCTATGATTCTAGGATCTTAAGGTCATTTCCAACCCAAACCATGCAATGATCCTCTGATTCTGCTACCTGAAATCAGTGCGAGTTGTAAAACGCCCTTCTTTTCCACATCAGCATAGCCATGACTGGTGTGTGGGTGAAGCTCAATGTCCAGTACTATCTGTTGCGCATTTTAGAGGATATGTGCATTCATACAGGAATTTGTCTGAGGACAACTTCAAGAAGTGTCATGTTTAAGGGTTATTGTCAGTATTTTCCAAAATCAGCTTCCAAGTTGTTTGGAACTATTTGATCCATCTCTATTGAGTGGGTTTTGTTTTTGTGGTCCTTTGGGGAAAGCCACAATGCTGGATTGCAACTTTGTTGTGTAATTAAGATAGTTTAGTCTGCAAAAGAAGCAAAACTAGAACATGCATTACATTTAATTTGCATTTCTACCTCTGAGCTTGTGCTCTTGTGTACTTCTCCCTTGTTTAATGAACAGTGGTGTTCTTGCCATGTTCATTTGAATGCCCCTGGAATTTTCTAAAGGGAAAAAAACCTCTATTCCAAAATCTTCGCTAGGATGACTTTGACTTTAATGGCACTAAGCCCTGGATAATTGGCTCAGTTTCCTAAAATTCCACAGCTTGTTGTTAAGACAAACATTTCTAGGTTCCCAAGAACACGGACACGTGTATATGGTAATACACTGGCTGTACAGAACAGCCTTGAAACAGCAAATCCTCCTTTGCCTGTTTTATTCTTGATGTATACAAACAAACTCCAGAAGCAGAAAAGTGATTTTACACAGTAATTGGGCCAGGTTTCAAACCACATGTGAGCATTTTGAGAAGGGCTGTGAAATTCCTCTCTTTTAGCCTTTAGCTTCTACAAAAGCAGAAAAGAATCAGTCCTGCACTGGAATAGTGTGTGTTGAGATGCACCCTCATTAGTCAGCAGTTCATACCTCAGTTGCTGGAAAGTCAGTGGTATAATGCATGGATTGTTGGTTCTTTAGGAATTTGTAGTCTTGTCATTTGTGAACACTGATACCTGAAGTGACTTGTAGGCCCAGGTATCCATAGAGTTGGAGGTCTGGCTTTGCCCTCACTAAAAAGTGCTGTGCTCTGTGGTCACTCAGCCTGAAGATTTAAGAGAGGGGTTATAATTATAGAGGTTGTGATAGAGCTGGGTTCAGTTCACTCATGTCCTCCCAGACATAGCAGTACATGGTTGGAAGAGTGCTCCCGTACATAGCTACTTAAAGACAGCAAAAGAAGATGGATGTGAGGCCCAGGGATATTAAGAGCCAGTTAAGAAATTCCAGGCCAGGTTGTGAGCAGCTCTGTGCATGTTTAGTTTGTAAGACAACCTTGAAGAGTAAGGGAGGTTCTCACTGGATCGTGCCAGTTGCTAGAGCACATGGGGAGGCTTGCTGCCAGGGATACTCCTGGGCCAAAGCAGATCCTCTTAGCATCTTGCTCAGAGAAGGAGTTGGTGGTCTGACTATCCTTGGAGGTAAGCTTCCTCATAGTTGTCTTTTAAAATGGCTTCTAGCAGCAAAGGAAACTTGAAGTTCTTCCTTTCTGGAGAAGACTTTAGAAAGAAAGGGACGTTGTTACTGAATGGGTTGGGTTTGATCAGTCAGGCTTCCTTTTCTTTATTCTTTATTATCTTTTTATAAGATTATTTAACTTAGTCCAAAGCAATAAACTCAGTCTGAAAGTAAAGGGGTCAGGACACAGCAGTTACGGTGTCTGGGGTTTTTGTTATTTGTGGTGTGGTTTTTTTCCCTCTGGTTTGAATTTTAGGGCAGTTTACAAGGAATTTTATTCCTTTACCAGCTGGTCCCTCTCATCCCTGCTGTCACTGTCTCTGCAGTCAGAAGTCCATACCCATGGGGTCCCTGCCTGTGGCAAGGGGTTGGAACTTGATGATGATCTTAAGGTCCTTTCCAACCCAAACCAGTTTGTGGTTCTGTGAACTAATAAAGAAAAGCATCAGTCTTTGCTATGTGATAATTCATGTAAATGTTTTCAGGACAGCTGGTATTAAAATTTGAGCTAATGACACTTCTCCAATCCCATAAACCAGCATTGTTTGAAATTTGAATTATACCAACTCTGTGTAGACTCTTAAGAGTCATTGTGGAGGGTGAGAAATGTAGAAACTTCTCATATAATGGGAGAAAAACAATACTAATGCAAACCAAGATCAAAATCCCTCCATCTCTCTCCCCCCTGCCATGTTTTAAGTCCTGATAACTATTGGTTTGGGTCAGTCTGTTCTTTGTTTAGCGTTACTTGACTAAAACTCTTGGCCCTGATTTGTGGGCAGTTATGTTAATTGTAGCTTTGTTTAAACAGTAGTAGCAGTTGGGGGAACCACCATTCTAGCATGTGTTTAAAGCTGTTTTCACTGCTTGCCCTTGGTCTTTAGTGTCTTGGGGGAAAAGGTATGGCTTGGTTGGCTGGTGAGGGGTTTGGGTTGGAATAGTAACATCTTAATTTGAATGTCTTTTACCAAATGAATGCTATCTTAGGCCCTGGTACTGTTCTGTAGGGTTGTTGGGGGGTTTTAGTTTTGTTTTCCCCTTCACTAGTTGCTAGTTCATGTGTTCTAGTGCATCTCATCCCTGTTCTGCTTCTGGTCAAGCGGTTTTGCTGGTTCTTCCCATGGATAGGAAGTGAGCTCAGGATTCAAGAGCAGACACAGTGGTGTTATCTCCTCTACTGCAATTGAGAGAAGTTGAGAGTCATTCCATAGCTCTTCCCAACTAGTGGAAAAGCAGTACTCATGCTTAGTTATCTTTTGGAAGTGTTTGAGACTTATGGAGGAGTGATGGGGTGTTCCATGTTCTTGTGACTTATCAACACCCACCACTTTTCAGGTTTCTGTTAACGCTGTACCCATCCACGTTACTTGAGGGCCTGGTTTGCTGGTGGTGAGGTAGTTTTTCCCATACCTGAACTGTTTGACCATTTTTTGTGGTATGTATGTTGTCGAAAGTGTAGTGAGGGTGACATTCATGTAGTGTAGCCTGTGTATTGGCTGCGTACGAGGCAGGAGTTCATACATGCTGAACACAACAGCAGTCTAATCCCAAATGATCCAGTGGTTTGTTTTTTGTTGTAAGTCATTAGATAGTTTCCTTCTGTTCAGCAACTGTTGGACCATGGTTCTTGGACCCATCCCATATTGATCTACCTCAATGCGCACCTTGCACATCATGGGTGTGAATAGAAAGTACATGTCTGAGGTGTTCACAGTTTGCATTGCTGTACCTCCGAGCTTCGTTTTGGTACCTGGTGAATTCCTCCTTTGGCTGCACATGGAGTTCTCACGTTCTGTACTGGAGGTGGTGGAACAGCTTTCCCTTTCCCATACGATAACACGGCATGTTTAGCAAAGGTATCCCAGGAGTAAAACAGTACCTGTTTTCAGTTTTATTTGTTCATGGAGTGGGGGGAAGCAGGTCGTTTGGCTTACATTAAATAAAAGGATAGGAATCTGTAAAAATCTCTTAGTGTAATGTGAGCCTTACACAAGGAAGAACTATTTATAGAGCCCTGCAGTATTTGCCTGAAGGAACCTGACCACAGAGAGGGCAGTGTTACATCCAGCCGGTGAGAGCATGCTGGTGCTTGCAGCAGCCAAGGTCAAACCTGAGGCTTGCCTTACAGCATAAAATCATAGAATCATAGAATGGTTTGGGTTGGAAAAGACCTTGAGATCATCCAATTCCAACCCATGTCACCCAAGGTTCTGTCCAACCTGGTCTTAAACACTGTCCCTCTCCCGTGGCTGGAGCGGGCAAGAGACTGATGGGATCATTTGGAAGACCAAATCCTAATGGTGAGAAGCTGTGGTTTGTGAAGAACAGTGGGGGTGGTTTGCTTTCCTCTTTAATTTATCTTTTTTCCCTTAGGGGGCTCTTTATTAGTGATGTTTTGACTTTTTGAGAAAACGTGTTTGTCTTGATTGAAGATTTAATAGTCAGAAAAGGCCAAACAAGGTCACAGCAGCACCATTGGAGAGCTTGAGAGTAAGACTTCATGCTTTTCATGTGTATGCTATCATTTAAGCATCTTTGGGGTTGTTGCTGCTGCTATTCTGGCTTTTGTTCTCTAGTGGTGACTTTTTTTTTGTACTAATGACATTGCCATGCCACTGGCAGTTAAGCAGGTATTGTTCTGCTTTCCTGAATGTCTGGTTATTGAATGCCTTCATCTGCTTACTACTTATTGGTTATGAGGTGTTAGAAAAAGTGATTTTTAGAAGACCTTCAAATGTTTAGCTTGGAAACACTCTTTAATGGTTTCATAGGCAGAAGAGCTCCTCTTTTGGGAAGCATATACTTGAAAGATTCTTCATAGCATCTAATGACCACTGGGTGTTGATACTTGTCCAAAGACATTGCATTTGGCTAGGGCAAGGAGTTGAGGGAAGGGGAAGCATGGAATATAGTTTAAATGTGGTATAAGGCTTGAGTAAAAGGGTCTGTGCGGTGCTGGGGTAGCAGATGGCTTTGGTGTTGGTACCTGGGTCACTGGGCACAAAACCACAGGTCAGAAGGCACAGCAGTGTTTTCTGCAGGTTAATCTAGGAAAGGTGAAAAGGTTCTTGAAGGGCTTTAAAACTTTGGATAAGGATGTGGTCTAGAGTTGGCCAAGGTGTTTGTCCCTTTAGTTTGCTGTAAAAATAATGGATCTCTTCTAACATGAGAAATGCGGTACTGTTGGCGGTACTGTTGGCGGTACTGTTGGCGGTACTGTTGGCGGTACTGTTGGCGGTACCTTTGGCACTGCTTTTTATACTTTTAGTGTTTTTATATATGTATGTGTCTGTGTGTGTGTGTATAAAACCCAGACCTATTGCACATGGTTGTTTCCTTCTGGTCTGAGCAGGTTTGTTTAAATGGAAGTAAGCATTTTGTCTGGCTTTGAGCCCACCACTCAGTGAAGAAATTAGTTTTAAACTAAAAAGAAAAGAAAAAGCAGCAAACTTTTATAGATGGAAGAGGAGAAATTGTAAAGAACTAAGTCAAATGCTTGAAGCGAGTCTTACTGCTTTGGTCAATTCAGTGAGTATTTTCCAAACATAGACTGTATTCTGACTTACTGAGGCCAGTCCTGCAAGTTAAGCTATTTCAGATTACACAGACATGTAAACTGGCTTTGATTTGTTCCAGTGTCTCTGTGGGGCATTTTGCATCTGTGGGTTGCTTTTTTTTTCCTTTGTGTGTGTGTATAAATAAGATGCTTGAGGGTTCTTTTTAAAGAACTTAGTGAAACTTAACAGACTTGGTAAAACAGAGCTGTTTAGTGAATTTACAAAGTGATACAGGAACCGGGGAAAGACTTCTGTTGAGACTCTTGCAAGTACATAAAAGGGAGGAATTTGCAAACCCTAAACCCCTCTGAAGTGTTTAACCATCATTTAGTAGTTAGCAAATGAGAATACAGGATCAGAGCTCTGTAGCTCCAGGCAGATGGATGGAGTAAGAAGTTCTCTCAATCGTTTGGTACCCTGAGGTTCTTTGGTCAATAGGGATGGATGAGTAGGTTCAAGTTGTTGGCACTGAAGCTTCTTAAAACTTCATTAGTGATTTGTGTGGGTTACTTTAGATTAGATTTAGCTTGACACCTTGGGGTGAATGTCTCCACTTACCTGTGCAGTTTGAAGCTTCCTGAAGGAGGAAAATGCCAGATGACCCTGCTGTGAAGTTGCCCATGGAGTTATTTGAAGTCTCATGTGGTTGATTGGCAGGCAGCAGGTTGCGTTTGAAGTGCATCTTGAAGCAGTGTTTTCAGGTTGGTTCAAAGTTGTTCTAAAAACCCAGCTAGCTCACAGTAACTGGTTTTGCTTCAAAAGTGTGCTACTGCTCTAAACCAAAGAGCATAGTTAAATAATGAGAGTATGCATAGCAAGAGGATGACTGAAAGAAAGGGGAAGATTTTAGTCCAAAGCCCTAGAAAGATATTTCTGCTCTCTTTTAAGGAAATACAGCTTTGAAGTCCCAGATGTTTGCAGTGGTCAAGCTGGAATTTTAGACTAATGAATAAAAGTATTATTTGAAGCATAAAATCTGAGCTAGGTAACTAAAAATTGTTCAAAGCTTAATATTAACACAATAGGGTGCAGTGGGTGGCACATCATTTTTAGGAGATCCACATGTTTAGTTACTACAGTAAATTGCTGCTGCTGCAATCCAAGGTGGTGATGAGAATTACATTTCAAGGTCACAAGTAATGTATGTGTTGACATAGCCGAGCTCTTGGTAGGCACATGGCTGAATAGTTCTGTGTCATTTATTACTTTGCTTTAACTCATTTGTGTATTTAGGTTCAGAGAACCCAGAAATGGCTGACTGATGTGGAGATTTCTTTGCTTTACCTCAGAACCTTCCAATGTTTGATGTAAATGTGCCTGTCAGCTTTGAACTGCTTTGCCAAGGTACTTAGAGCTGGATAACTTTATAAAGGGGATTGTAGTGCTGGCTAACTACAACAGATATTCCACTTGGCTTTTGTAATCTGGGCAGCCACAGGTACACTGCAGTCGGTACCCGGTGTACTTCTTGGTTAAGTCTTAGTTACACCGCAGTCATAGTTCCGACTGTTGTGTAGGTGTACTGTTAGATGACAATGGTCTTTGGTTTGTATAGAACTTAAGATCTTCATATAGTAACCATGCAAACACTATTTTAAGCATTGTATTGGGTCAGACCAAAATCTGGGTGTTGTACAGAGGAGGTGTGCAGGAGCAAGTCTTTGTGCTTATGTCATGGCTTTTATAAAGTGCAAGGGTTGAATGAGTGCCTTTAACAAACAGCTGGCAAATAAGGGGTTTTCCAGGGTAAAATGACCTGGTTAAGAATATGTACAGGTTAAACTTAAGGGAATTGTTCTCTTGCTACAACCAAAAGATTTATGTTCAAACATTCCAAATTAGTTATTTCTTTAAACTCAGGTCTGTTGATTGGCCCCAAACTGTCACTGTATTTAAACCAGTAGAAATGGTGCAATACAGTCACGAAGGCAGAAGCTGAATTGTGTCATATTAGGTACAAGAGTTATTTAAGTCCTGTATGTGGGCTGCTGTTGGCATATACAGTAGAAAGAATGAAATACGTTCAGTTTTCATCAAGAAAAGGTATAGTCTGGCTTCAGTTGTGTGTGTGTTTGGATGTCAGAAGGGGTAAATACAAAACACTGTAATAACAATTTGTGTCATCTGCTTATGAATACTGTATATGTAGGTGAGGCTGTTTTGGGAATCTGGTAAATAGTGCTCAGCTTTAGTTTGTTTTGCTTGTCGGCAGTAGAAATTCAGCTGAAATTTTAAAGGAAGAGTGTGCACCCCTGGGTTATGTGCTGATATTTGCCATGCAAGAGGCCATGCAGACAGTGCTGCTATAGATCTGGTGAAGGCTGAACAACATTTTCACACTGTGTGTCTGGAAACGGAAGATGTTAAGTAAGTCTGAAAGGAAGCAGGCATACACGTTCATGCCGGCTTTCTTCCCTGCATGATAGAAGGTTTTAAGATAAAAGCACATTCTCTTCCTTAATCCAGAACTTGTCTTTCTCATGGAGATGTTACTTGCGATTCTGTAGCAAAGCAAGCAGACTGTTGGAGCTTGTTAGTCTTTTCAGGCTGTGTTTGATCTGTTTCCAGAACAAATGCCAACGATGAACCCGGTTGTCTGAAGGAAGAGCACTGATAACTTTGTTTCTGGATGTGTGCGTGGTGAATATTAAACTGGGTGAAGGCAAAGAGGTGAAACTCATTCATCACAAAACTTCTAACACAACTTGGAATGCTTTATTCTGGCCAAAACTATTTTTGATGAGAACTGTGTGGGAGATGAAGTCATGAATGGGTAAAGGTGATCAGGTACATCAGATGGTGAATGTCAGCGCATCCAGAACAGTTACAAGATCTCAGATTCCCTAAACTCACTTGAATACTTTTACAGGCAGATCACACTGTGGTTATCAGTGTTACTTCATTTGGTAATGTTATGTTGCTGGCTCCCTGTAGTTGCTAAGGCAGGGCATGGGGAAGAGAGGGGGGGTGGAGGGCAAGAAAAGCTGAAGAGTTCCCTTAATGCTTCCAGCCACTGACTCCAGATATGCTCTCATTCATAACAACGGACTTAACTAACAATTTCCCAAAACAAATGTGATTCACAGATGTGTGGTAGCAACTAGGGCAAAACAGAGCTCTTTGAATCAGTCAGTCTGTGCATTTCCAGTATGTTTTCTTGTTTATAGCTTAAGCTGTTTCTCTCTTCAACGCAGAGGGGAAAACGAACTTTTGAGTTTTGATTTCAACTTCGTTGGAGCAACTGGTTTCTCCCATCAGTAATCTCCCTCTTGTGATTCCTAAAGAGCCACTTGAAAGGGGTCCATTTAAAAAATAATCAGCCCGAGTGACCCCATTGTTCTTTTCAGAATGTGCTGTCACAGCGCAGGAATAATGGATGCTCTGCAGGGGAACCGGAAGATTTCCTGTTAAAGCATTGAAATGAAACCTCTTCCTGCAGCTGCCAGGGGACAGGCCCATTTGTATGAGAGTATGGTATCATAAAGTTATCATCTGATTTAGTCTGTTCCTGTAGCTGTTACGAGCATTACTAAATACAGGTTTTGAGCCTCTGACCAGGTTAAATGATACTATGCTCAAATACAGGTGGATATAATTGAGAAAAGCTTAATCATAGAATCATAGAATCATAGAATAGTTAGGGTTGGAAAGGACCTTAAGATCATCAAGTTCCAACCCCCTGCCATGGGCAGGGACACCTCGCTCTAAACCATATTACCCAAGGCCTCGTCCAACCTGGCCTTGAACACTGCCAGGGATGAAGCATTCACAACCTCCCTGGACAACCCATTCCAGTGCCTCACCACCCTAACAGGAAAGAATTTCCTCCTTATATCCAATCTAAACTTCCCCTGTTTCAGTTTTAACCCATTACCCCTTGTCCTGTCACTACAGTCCCTAATGAAGAGTCCATCCCCAGCATCCCTATAGGCCCCCTTCAGATACTGGAAGGCTGCTATGAGGTCTCCACGCAGCCTTCTCTTCAGGCTGAACAGCCCCAACTTTAGAATCATAGAATAGTTTAATCATAGAATCATAGAATCCTCCTCTGGACTTGTTCCAACAGCTCCATGTCCTTTTTATGTTGAGGACACCAGAATTGTACACAATACTCCAAGTGAGTGTCTTTTTGTGTATGAAGGTGTTAATATTGCCCATTTGTGTTCCCCAGTTGTGGTGGTGTGCTTTCAGTGCGAACGCATCCTTGTTGAGACCCTCTGGGAGGGAATGTTGCTTCTTTGTTCTTATGCCTGTGGTGAAAGGGAAAACTAGGTTGAGCAAAGGGTTGGTGTTACAGCTTTGTTGCAAGGTTTCTCTTAAGCTTATTCCTACAAGGTCTAGAATGCATAATCTGTGTTTTGACCGTTGAGAGACAGATGCTTGAGTCCTGCCACGAGTTTCTAGAAATACTGTCGTGCTTTGGTGAAGCAAGAATGTTATTTGCTAGAAATGGCAGAAAATAAGATGGCAAAATTCTGAGTGTAACTTTAACAGCAAAACAAGGTTATCTGGAAATGTTCCTGGAGATTAAAGAGAACCTTTTTAATAGGATCTTCCAGAAAACTTGCGTTTCTGGTTCTCAGTGGAGCACTGAACATGGTATGTTCTGTTGCTGCACATGCATATTGAATTGCATCCACGCCTTCTGCTTGCAGACCAGTGCATTTGTGTCTTCTTGCTGCTGGCTTTCTCCTTTTCCCATGTAATGTGGGTGTTCTTGTGTGGTCTGTTCTTCAGCTGCTGCTTATGCCTTGTAACTACTACATGTGTAAAGCCTTTTGCTTGGCTGACATGAAAGTTAGCTGGTGAATGAGCCAAAGTGGATGGACTTGAGGGGTTGGCAAGTTGGGTCAGGCAACAACACGCATCTTTAATCAGCCACCAGTATATAATATGATACAAGGAATAATTCCTACTTGACATGACTGTGCGAGTGCAAAGATAGGCAGGTGCTCTGTGAAGCGGGTTTGGCATTTAGCATCTGCTGAATTTGTTAGGTTAAACTAATGTTTAAGGAGGAGAAAATGAGGCATTCTGATTTATGCTCTTTGGAATGACTTGAACTGACCATTTGTTTCTTTTGTGTTTCACAGACTTCTCGAAGCCAGCTGTAGTGAAGAACAAGAGCTCTGTTCCTGCCAGCCAGACCCAGTCTCCAGTGCTGGTCCCCCTGATGGCACTTTGTCCAAGCCTTTGAAACCTGCCAAGCTGGACGCCACAGCTTTGCACGACTGCACTTTGGCCGCCACTGTGCCTCCTTCGGAGCTGTCGAATGATGCGGTCCCAGCCTGTAACACAGGCATTCATGAAGAGCACTATGTAAGTGAAGCAGTGGAAGATGATCAGCCAGACTGCAGAGAGTACAGAGATGCCTGCACCATTACTGGTAAGCAGTCAAGTCTTTTATCTTGGGTCTTACCTGTTCTTAAGCTGTTGGTGAGGTGTCTGGTTCATGGACATGCTGCTGCTGGTCTGCATGTGTTCTTCTTGTTTAAGAAGTGATTTCACAAGCACCTGGGTTTTCAGCAGAAGCACTCTGTGAGGGTTAAAGCTCTTGTAAATAAGCTAGACCAATGACAACTGTGAAATAAGGTTACTGGACTAATGTGCTTGGGAAGCTGAGCCATTTGAAGTTTATTTGGATAATAAACCAACTAAAAGTCAGGGATGACGGGAAGGAAATAACACAGCTTAAAATTATGGAATGGTTGTCCTAATATTCACCATAATTTAGATTTTTATCTTGATGTGAGAATTGCTTTGTGTGAGAAGGAGATGGGAGAAATGGTGTCTAACATCATATTTTGACTGTACTTAACCATTCCATATTTTCACATGAGTTTTGGAATGATAAAAGTTAATGTATGAGGAACAGCTTCTTCTGCATGTTTGTATGAAAGGTTAAATGATGAAAAGTCAAATGCTCTTTTATCATGGATTCATACACATAAATAGAATGTGTTTTATGATATTTTAAATGGTATTTTAAATAGAATTAGGTTCTTAGTGGTGTGGTCAGCTGACCCAGTTTTTTTGTGTTTGAATAATGACTGTAACTCAGTTTGGTCATGGGTAAATTCCTTCCCAAATGCATGGTTTGTTGCCTGAGCTGTAAGGTTTCTTTTAGCTTAAAGTGACCTTGTCAATCTGACATCTCTGGGGAATGTTTGAGGAGTCAACTGAGTTTTCAGGAGGGGAGAAATGAGAGAGCTGAGAAAAACAGAGGTAAGACTGGGGCCATTCTAACTGGCTGCCAGATCCACTTACCCTGAGTTACTTGCAGTCATTTCTAGAATCGTCTGTAGGTCAGAGAACCAGTTCATGGTGACAGTCAACAGATATTTTTGTAGTACGCCTTAACTTAGCTCAGCCCAGCTGCTGTGTGGTTGCTAAAGGTTGAGATCCTGAAGCAAAAGCAAACAGAAAGAAGGAGAGAGATGCTCTGCAAGTCCATTGTGATTCCCTTGAGGCAACAAGCAGCAGGATTAACACTGAAGTCCCTTTCAGTTAGGGATGCTTCTACATAAAATAATTGTTTTATGTGCAGAAACTTACTCCTTCTCCCTTGTATTCAGGGGTTTAGAGCTCTTTAACTGGTTAGTTTATAAACAGGTCACTCTCTTGATTGTCACAACCGCTTGGTGGGGAGACTAGAAACTCTATATATTACATAGATGCATTCCTGGCAGCATAAGTCTGTTTTCCAGGCCCCTTGGAGAAGGATCTTTCTTGCAAGTTGTTCTATGTGTTCTGCCCCATCTCCTCTCCTCTGTTAATAGAAAAACAGTAACTTCGTGTTTTCCTGTTTCTGAATAGAAGGCCAGACATCCAGCTTCTTTCATGAGTCAAGATGCCTTCTTGATTCTGGTCCCTTGAAAGGCAAGATAAGCTCTTCCTTCTGAATTCTTGAAAGTAGCTTTTCTTAAATGGAGGTCAGTGCATGTCTTCCGACTTCACACTTTTTCAAGCCTGACGTAGCTTCTGCATGTTCTTCTTTTCAGTTGTCAGCCAAGTATGGTTTACTGATTGAGCCTATAATGCATTTTGATGGATCAGCTGTTCTGCAGCAGCAGATTTCTACTGTTCGTGACCTGGAGACTGGATAAGACTTGCAGTAGAAATAGTGCTGGGTGTTTTGGTTGGTTAGTTATGGGATTTGGTTTTGTTTTTCCTGTTATAGATTGATTTTTATGAGTTTCAGGTCTTTTGCTGTGCTTTCTTTGCTGTGCAGTTTTTGCTTTGGTGTCAAAGGGCATAGAATGGGAGTTAGGATTTGGTCTCATACTTAATCTGTATAAACTCTACTTTATCAGCGGTACATGCTGGCATGCAGCCTATACCCTTGAAACAACAGAAAGAAATACTTCTGGAGGGGTAAGGATTTTTAGAGGCTTTAACACAAAGATCTTCTGTAGGTCTGACTGACAGGTTAGCATAATTTACACTTTTTATCTGTTTAGTGGGAAATAAATGCTCATACTAGGTCTGCATATACCATAATTCTTCTTCTGATGCCAAGACTTGACTCATCCTAGAGCAGGCATGTTCGAATTCAGCAATGGGGATAATCTAGTTTCTTTGAAGGCTAACAGCTAGAGCCTCTTGTACAGCTCATCTGCAAAAATTCCTGCAAATAAAGGCTTAAACACAGTGAAGAAAAACCTAGGAAACTGAGCAACGGTGCTGTTTTGTGGGGATGCTTTCTGACACAACCAGCCAGTGGTAATGGGAGTTGACTGAAGCCTAAGAACAAACTAGGATTTATGAAGGGACTCTTCATCAGGGACTGCAGCGGTAGCACAAGGGGGTGATGGGTTCAAACTGAAACAGGAAGTTGTATATATAAAGGAAGAAGTTCTTCCCTGTGAAGGTGCTTTGTCCAGAGAAGCTGTGGCTGCCCCATCCCTGGCAGTGTTCAAGGCCAAGTTGGACAGGACTTGGAGCAAGCTGCTCTAGTGGAAGGTGTCCCTGCCCATGGTAGGGGTTGAAACTGGATGAGCTTTAAGGTCTCTTCCAACCCAAACCACTCTGGGATTTGATGTGGCACATTTTGCCATTGAGCTTTCTAAGAAGGCCACCAATGCTCAAGGGATTTTCAATTCTTGATGCTTGTTTCCCCCTCCCTCCCCTCCATCCCTGGCCCGCTGCCATTGCTGGCAGTAGAGAGGCGCTTTGGCACTGTCAGCAGCACGATCTTTCCTGTCTGGAATCTAAGAGCAGCAGTAACGTAGCTGAAGGTGCATTGTACATTCTGATTGTGCTAAGCATGTTTTCGTGGATATAGGGTTGGCTTAAACGTTTCCTGTCCCCAAACCACCTTAGAATGTGCTTGGGCAGATTTCTGTGGGAGTGCAGCTTGGAGGTATTTTAGGCAACTGGTCTGGATAGAATCCCTGTTCCACTTTGGTGGCAAAGGGGAGATGAGGGTAACTTTCTAAGCTAGGTCACACCTCAGATCTGTTCCACTGTGTGGTCTAAAAGCAGTTACATTGGCATAACCCAGGGAATGAGCAATGCAGGGGTGCACCTATGTGACAAAATACAGTGGAGAGTTTCCTTAAGCCAGTATTATCTCTGAGTGCAGATACAGCAACCTAAAAGGAAACTTCTTTCCCAGTCAGTCTGATGGTAAAGTGGTTTGAAACACAATTGCTAAGCTCAAGTGTTGCATGAGAAGAAGCTCTGAATCTTTGCTAAATTGAGCATACAAGGGCAAATGAATAGCACAACTGATTCATTTAAAATGTTGTGAATGTTTTGAGAGTTATTACGTGGAAAGTGCTACCAGTGGATCATGTATTTTCCGAACCCTAGTAGTAGAACTACACCTGAGATGCTATCACTTGTGGAGCTCCTACAGGTACGTGGGCAGAAGGACACTCGAGGCCCGAGGCTGGTGGGCAGTGGGGCAGCCCTGTATGCCATGGAAGTGGCACTCTTGTACTACATGTGTGCAGCACCTATCTTCTCTCCTGGTTGTTTTTTCCTTTGAGCTTTTCTTCTTCTTGCTGCTACCATTCCCTGGAGCATAAAGGCACAAATACGGATGTGGCACCATCTAGTGTTCCTTTTGCTAGGAAGAGAATCAAGGAGTGTGGTTGCAGCGCAGACCTGGATGATTCCAGTCAGGTGTTGATGGAAGTGGCAGCTGAAGTTGGGGGCTTCCTTGTCTAACACCCCTATCCCACTTTTGGTAAAGCAGGAAGTCTGCAATCTTGACATGAAAAAGCAGAGCATCGCTAAGTTGCTCAAGTCCTAGTTTAGTGAGTTATAGAAGCCTCCTCATCTGATTGCCTTTCTTGGCCATCAGCTGCAGTCAGACAAATCCTGTCCTCCTAGGAATGGAGTGTCCAGTGGGATGGAAGTCTGAGATACCACTGGAGTATAGCTTTACTCTTGTGACAGATGTCTGGCTGCCAGAGTGGTTTAGTGCTTGGGGTTTTTCTCCTTTCCTTTTTTGTTTCTCTTTAATATGCATAACAGTATCATTAGCTGTCTTCATTAAGTTCCAGTCTTCTTTCTCATGTCAGAAGACTGGCTATTTGAAGTGATTTTGGCATGATACACTTTGTAGTTCAAGAGCTAACTGCTTAGTATGCCATGCAGGCTTCCTTCATCCTTCTCTGAAAAAGCAGGAAGTGAATGGGCTGTGATTTAAATTGCCCAGCCTCTTCATTGGTTTAGTGTGATTTGTTTGTTCCTTATCCTAATTACTCTTGGAATGCATGTAGGGCTGTGCTCTCTGGCTGTAGGGCTGTGCTCTCTGGCTGTAGGGCTGTGCTCTCTGGCTGTAGGGCTATGCTCTCTGGCTGTTCTGGGCAATTTCCTTAGGATTCTTGGGAAATTCTTTGTGGTGATAACCTGTTCTGGGTCCTGGTGTTAATAACACCAGTCAATTTTTTTAGTCTGGAGAAGAGAAGGCTCAGGGGGACCTGATGGCTCCCTACAAGTGCCTGACAGGAGGTTGGAGTGAGGTGGGGTCGGTCTCTGCTCCCAAGGAACAAGGGACAGGACAAGAGGAAACGGCCTCAAGCTGCACCAGGGCAGGTTTAGATGGAGCTGAGGAACAATTCCTTCCCCAGAGGGTGCTCAGGCATTGGAACAGGCTGCCCAGGGCAGGGCTGCAGTCACCGTCCCTGCAAGTGTTCACACAGCGTGGAGACGAGGCCTCAGTGCCATGGGTTAGTGGTGGCCTTGGAGTGCTGGGAACGGTTGGACTGGGTGAGCTTAAAGGGCTTTTCCAACCTGGTTGATTCCATTTTCCTATTTTGCTCTCAGCTGGGAGGTATCTCTGAGAAGAGTTGGTATTGTTTGAACTTTTAAGTAGCATAACTTCTACCTTACAGCACTGACTGCAATGATGGGTAGTCATAACATCTCAAATCTCACACAATCTCCTGGCAACAAGGCCATTTGGGAGCAGAAAGTTTCCTCTGGATTTTCATCTTGCCTATCCTTATTCAAACTTTAATTATGTTCTCATATAGAATCACAGAATCCCAGAATCTGGGATTGAATCTGGTTTGTGTTGGAAAGGACCTTAAAGCGCATCCAGTTCCAACCCGCTGCCATGGGCAGGGACCCCTTCCACTGGAGCAGCTTGCTCCAAGCCCCTGTGTCCAACCTGGCCTTGAACACTGCCAGGGATGGGGCAGCCACAGCTTCTCTGGGCACCCTGTGCCAGCGCCTCAGCACCCTCACAGGGAAGAGCTTCTGCCTAAGAGCTCAGCTCAGTCTCCCCTCTGGCAGGTTAAAGCCATTCCCCTTTGCCTGTCACTATATGCCCTTATAGAAAGGTAAACAGGAGAATATGAAACAGAGCTTCTGTTCTCTTCCACTGGGTATTTCCATTCTTCAACAGTGTAATTCTGAACATCTTTTTTGTAGTCACTTTGTTTCAAAAGGCAAGCACCTGAGAGCTCAGCCGCTCTCAGTGGCTTTTCTCTACGTAAGTACCCCCCTCAAGCAGGACTGTTGTACTAGGGATATAGAGAGTATGTCCCTGCCTAATTCTTTTAGTGTCCATTTAGTCCTGCACCCTGCCTGTGACTTTGTCACCTTTCTAAACCTGCTGAGTGTGTTACCATGGAAATTCATGGCTCTCACTGGTTGTATGCAGTGGTACTTAGTCCAGTCTCCTGCTGGTTTCTGCTAGTGTTTGTCTTGGTTATACAGGGTTTGGTGGATAACAGTTCTTCATTCCCTTCTGATTTCATCTTCACAACTCTGAAGAACCTGCGTCGTTTTCACAGCCCACCCTGCTCTTCTCCCACCTTTTTTAGTCCTTTAAATAAAACCTTGAGAATGTGGGCTCTTACTTCAGTCCATTTACTTTGATACTGCTGTCATCAGTTTCATCCTGCAAGCTTGCTCTAGTTTTGGTCTCTTTTCCTTCCTCTTTCCTGTCCCTTCTAGAAGTGCCTATTGCTCAACTCTGAGCACTCTTTCTTTCTCTAAAGCATGCAAAAAATGCTTGTCCTGTTAACGTGTGATAGATAGCTCCCTCAGCATGACTGCACCTATTCTATGGACTTCAGTTCTGTCTAGCATACTCTAACAGAGTGATCTTATTCTCTATGCCTGCTGCATCATTGCCTCTGTTTGGATTTTTTGGCTGGGCTTTGGTGAATTCTCAGTCAACATCACACAGCTTCCCCCCCCCCAGCTTCCCATCAGTTGTTTTCCAGCTCTTACCCTTTGCCAGTAACTTAGTGGTTTTCCTGATTCCTCTCCCATAACAGGTTGTTGTGCTCTCTCTTAGTCTGTATCCCAGGCACAGTTTTTTTTCTTTCAAGGATTCTCTTTTTGTGTTTTGGTGGGGTTGGTTGGTTGGTCTGTTTCTTTCCCTCTCAAGCAGAATTCTGCTGCTACTGATGTGCTCCTTATTCAGCCCTCTTACTTAGAATCATAGAATCATAGAACAGTTAGGGTTGGAAAGGACCTTAAGGTCATCCAGTTCCAACCCCCTGCCATGGGCAGGGACACCTTGCTCTAAACCATATCACCCAAGGCTTTGTCCAGCCTGCCCTTGAACACTGCCAGGGTTGGAGCATTCACAACCTCCCTGGGCAACCTATTCCAGTGCCTCAACACCCTAACAGGAAAGAATTTCCTCCTTATATCCAATCTAAACTTCCCCTATTTAAGTTTTAACCCATTGCCCCTTGTCCTATCACTACAGTCCCTAATGAAGAGTCCCTCCCCAGCATCCCTACTTACACTCCTCTTCCTAGTATGCTACGTATGATGAGCACTGAGTGTTCATCACGTCTGGGTTTGTTCTTTGGAGAAAGAACTCCTCAAGGCAAGTGGTTGGTGGAATTTTTGAGGGTGGTTTTTTTTTGTTTTGTGGCATTTGATTATTGCTATATTTAAATGTGTGAAAACAATTTTATTCCATAATTTTACCTCCATAACATGCTGGTGCAGCGTTACTTTTCTTCCTCAAGGTACGTGTATTTGTCCATCATGAAACAACACATTTTGCATTTCAAGTCAACATCTGTAAAGAACAAGCTCCCTAAGAATGAATATGGTTTGCTTTGATCCTAAAGCTGCATTGACAGCCATTGTTTAGAGGCTGGCACACTCTGTAGCTGGGCTGAACAACAACCAGAAGCAGGACAATTGCTTTTCAGGGTTTGCCATAGTCAGTGTTTTATCAGTGGGGTTTTGAGACATTCTCAGTCTGTCTTGGCAGCTGGAAGATCCTAATGGTTAATGGATGTGTTTATTCTTACTGCTGCTGAACAGTGTGTTGCCAGCATGCCTTTGAGAAATGAATAGCTTTTGTTCTTGCCTTAAAACAATAGTCATGGTGGAGTTTCCTTTTAGTTTCTGTTACATGTAAAAATAAAAGCATGAGTATTGCTGCATTTACATATAGGGAGACATATTTCCATATTGAAGCCAAGCTTATTTAAATTTATAGCATTGTGTACAGTAGGGAGCCTTTAGTTGAGTGCCTCTTATCTGTGTTGCCTTTTATATCCCACAGGAAGGTGTGTGTAGGCTGAAATGAAAGCGGGAGACCTTAACCTAATAAACAATGACATTCCAATAGAACTGCACTTTCCAGCAGTTTTATCTTTGTTAGCTCTGACATTCCCAGCATTATCCAATCTTTATTTGCTCTGTATGGCTAAGTCAGGTTTTCTTCCAGCTTACTTCCCCAATATACTTTCGATTGCCAGATTTAAGTAGAATTTCTTGCCAAGGAAGGTAATGTGCTGAAGATACTGGTGCTCTGTGCACCCAAAAGTGCAGGTGGAGGCTGAGCCTCATGATGTAATCTATCTGGGAAGAGAGGGTGGCAGAACTGAAGGAACACCAGTTTTATTTCCACTTCAGTCTGGTCGATGTAATGATTTTTCCTGCATAACAGGGTTCTTTTGGGATAGTATTAAATGATCTGATCCTTTGCACCAGTTCTCCTTTGTAGCAATCACAAGAGCTGTGATGATGTTCTGTGCAGCTTCCCCACCCTTCCCCAAATCCTTTGAAACTTCTGGGGAGAAGAGACTTTTCCTTTCCCAGCGATGAAGCTGAATTTGTTCAGGGGAAAGGAGATGGGAGTGGGAAGAAAAGCAAACTCTTAATCTTCTTCCTTCCTAGTCCTATTCCTGCTCTTAGAAGTGCATGTTTGAATGAGTCAATATATCAAATGGCAGACAACTGATGGGACACTTGGTATTGCATAGAGAATACAGTGGGAATCCCTGTTTGGGTGCTTTTTTCTTCTCCATGGGCTGGACTTCTCATCCAGAATTCCTTTTCCATGATTCAGTGTGCCCACTTGGCCACCATAAATACTACCTGCCTTTCCATGGTGCCCCAACTACAGAAGGTAGGAAGTCCAGTTGAGATTTATGTGTGCAAGTGGGAAAGTGCGGTGGCAAGATTGAATTACAGGTCAGCTGAAGGCAGCCCAAAATGGACATACCTGAGGTTGGCATGGGGTCTTTCATTTTCCTATGGAAGACTGGATGTTTGTGCAGTATTTCCCATGTTTGAAAGCAGAAGAACCACTGCTGAACCTACTTTAGTTAAAGATATTTGTGCAGTATTTCCCATGTTTGAAGGCAGAAGAACCACTGCTGAACCTACTTTAGTTAAAGATGTGTCAGGACTTGCAATTCCAAAATCAAGCCATGCCAATCCACGTGCAGAAGCTGCTGTGGCTGTTTGAGGAGTCTGAGTTTTAAAGGTATGATACAGCTTTCTTGTTGAAGAGCTTTCCTTCCAGCAGTTCAGCTTTACAGCCAGCAGTGAGACTTCTGGTGTGGAGGGTGCTAATGCACATCTTTCCCTTTGGGCAAGTCAGTGAGTTGGGAGGACTGGGGATTTTCTTTGTCAGAAGTGATTTTCTTTGCCCTAGAAGCTAATCACACATCACACATTAAAAACACATGTTCTGTGCGTATGCAGTGCTAAGTAGCAGGAGTATTTGTAATACTTCAGTATAATTAGTCACGTTCTGAGCACCCTAGAACTGAAATCAGATAGGAATGTGGTGAGCTGTGGGGTTTTGCCTATTACAGGTATGTGTGCTGAGTTACTGTTTGAGAAATACTTGTAGTTCTGGGCTCCAGTTAGTACTTAATGCTTGTTCTGTGTGGGCCTATGGAGGTCAAACCTAGAGGAGGCCCTCAGTGCCATCGGTTAGTGGTAGACTTGGCAGTGCTGGGGAACAGTTGGACTGGATGAGCTTAACGGGCTTTTCCAACCCAGCTGATTCTGTGATTCCATTCCAGTTTGGGCTGTTGAGCCTGGAGAAGAGAAGGCTGCGTGGAGACCTCAGAGCAGCCTCCCAGTATCTGAAGGGGGCCTATAGGGATGCTGGGGATGGACTCTTCATTAGGGACTAGTGATAGGACAAGGGGTAATGGGTTAAAACTTAAACAGGGGAAGCTTAGATTGGATATAAGGAGGAAATTCTTTCCTGTGAGGGTGGTGAGGCACTGGAATGGGTTGCCCAAGGAAGCTGTGAATGCTCCATCCCTGGCGGTGTTCAAGGCCAGGTTGGACAGAGCCTTGGGTGATATGGTTTAGAGCGAGGTGTCCCTGCCCATGGCAGGGGGTTGGAACTGGATGATCTAAAGGTCCTTTCCAACCCAAACTATTCTATGATTCTGTGATCTACTGTAAAAGCATTTAGGGGTATGACCATTTCTCTTGCTTCCATCCCTGGAATACGATTAGGCTTTAGGCTTGGGGTCTGCTGAGAAAGGAGAATCCTAATGGAGTCACGGCCTCTTGGCTGGTTGTTGAACTCGATTAGGTGACTTTTCCTGGGAGGAGTTTCCAGAACTTTCTCAGCCCAATGGAATGGGATGATTTCTCACATTATGGAATTGCATATTTCTTATCATTTTAAAAAATGGAGGAGATCCTGAACACACTGAGAATTTTAAACAGGACACTTCCTATGCAAATAGTAGAAAAGGGAATGAATGCTCTTTCATGTGACAGTACATGTACTATAGACTTTTATGCCATTTTACATACAGGGATACAGAATCTGACACGTACTTACCGATACTGCTTTCTGAGAAGGGATGCAGACTTTCAGACTGTGTTCCCTGTGCATACATGCATCACACAAAGCAAAATCAGCGCTCCAGGTTCACTGATATTTAGTGTGGAATAGCCTTGACTTGATGAACTTTAATTTCTTGCGTTACATGTGGCTGGACTTTAGCCTCCAACTGTAACTGTGTTATGCAGAGAACCTTGCTTTATGTAACTATTAGGGAGCCAGCACTGGAATTGACCCTTTTCAGGTACTGTGAGCTTTTCTTAAAGTCATTTACAGGTTTTTTTTGGCCATTTTCAAACATTTGTTTTTGAGGTTTCTCTGGTTTAAACCTTAGACAGCAAAGCGTCACGGGGAAGTTCAGTATGTGTGTGGGAAATGGGACAGGACTTGAAAACCAGGGAGAGGAATAGGTGGCTCCATGAAGCAAAGTAGTTGGCTGCTTCATTCTTCCTGCTTTCTCCAGAGAGTTTCCTTGTTTCTCTCATGTGTTTTAGTCACTGTGCTCTTACCCATTTCCTTTTCCTCAAAGGGTTATGGTAAGTTAAGATGTTTTAATTCTGCTTTGGGAAATGAAAGGAGCTGCCCTAGAGTGACTGCTGAGGCTTTGTTGGTTCGGTTTGTTGTTCAGGAAGGAGGGGATGTTTGGACTGCCCCTTTGTGAGCATCAGCAGTGGTGTCTCCTGGAAGATGGTCAGGGAGGGGACATGATACAACCTGATGCCCAAAGCTTGTGTTTGAACGTTGCCAAGCAGCCCAACGCTTCCCCATGGTCACACCTAGACTGTCGTTGTGCTGCTGGACGCTCTGTCTCCCCATGGTTCAGGGTAGGGTTGGGTTCATGGGAAGCTGATTTGCTCCTTTTACAGCAGTGAGCTGCAGAGAGACTGGCTGACAAAATGCCATCTGTGGCTTAGGGGTTGGGGTAATAAGGCACTTCTTACACGAGGTGGCAGTATCTACTGCCCATAGGTCCCATAGAAGCCTGAAGTGTTTTTCACCTTGAAAAGGGAGCTCTGCTTAAAAACAAACCAATAAACCCATAAAGATTGAGGATGATTTGGGCTAGAATTCAGACAGGCCAAAACTATTTTATTTTCTGTGCAGTGTCTGTACTGATAAGTTCTGTTGTACTGTGTTCCTAAGAACTCCTGCAGATACCAGGCTTGGAGATCTGTAATGTTTGCTTTTCCTGTTTTGTGTATGGTTTGGTTTCCTTGGTCAGGTTTCCTTGGTCATGTTGTCATGTCCGTGTCCTTCCATGTGTGTCATGTGTCCCATGCTCCCCCTTGTTCCTTCTCTTTGTTTTAGGCTCTTTTCTTTGAATTTATCACTATGTTTTATGTGAAGTTGATGGGGAAATTGAGGAAGTGCTGCTTCTCCATCTGTCAAGCTAGGTTTCGTTTCTACAGTAAGATATGGCTATTTAGTCATAGCCCTAAAAGGATGAAACCCCAA
The DNA here is from genome assembly GCF_033783945.1 of Neopsephotus bourkii. Lineage (NCBI taxonomy): Eukaryota > Metazoa > Chordata > Aves > Psittaciformes > Psittacidae > Neopsephotus > Neopsephotus bourkii. Next base: position 516,988 of record NW_026902104.1, read on the forward strand.
AGCCTGGTAGGGAGTGGAGTTTGGGAGGTAAGCTGCTCTAGGTGACAGTGTTGTTTGGAATGAGATCTTCAGATCTGTCTGCCTGTGGTTCCTGTTGAACTTAGCTTGAGCTGAAGTGAGTTCAGCTGAGGTTGAACTGCTTTGTCATGTTCCACCCATCCAAACAACACTGACACTTAAATATATATTTAACACTGTATGGGAAGTGACCTAATGTATTGCATGGCTGTGTGAGTGCAGGATGAGAATGGCAGTGGGTGATAACACCCTACTCAGCACCTTGCGATCTGTGTGATGTTATGTACACACAAGGGCAGTAGCAGTCCTTGAAGTGCTATAAACCTTCCACAGGGTCAGCTCCTATTGTTTTAGACTTCTCACTCCACTTTCTGTTTGATGAGCTGCTTGCTCACTTGGCAGCAGAGGAGGGCTGTAAGCGTACATGTGAAAATACCCAAGTGTTCTCTTGGCCTCATGTGGTTGTCCTAAAATTATGCCTCTTCCTCCCTGCCCCCAAAATAAAAGTAGAGCAAAATAGCCACCTTCACTTCAGTCGCTACACTGAGAAGTCAACTTACTGTGTTTAGTGCATTTTGTATGGACAGAGATGTTGGCTAGAGGAAAGGGGAACTGATGAAATATTCAAGGGTATCCAGAGCAGCAAGTGGAATAAAAATTGCTCCTAGGGAATGCAAGCAAGCTGAAACAACCAGTGCGACTTTAGTGGCTGTCTTAAGTTGAGAGGGAGGTGGTAGAGTGGTTTAAGGTGTTCAGAGACAGGCAAACACAGCAGTCAAATGCCAATGTATCAAAAGATATGGACAAGCTAATAAGTGATCCAGGAGAATCAACAATGCAAAGACAGCTCAGCTGGAGTGTTCTGCCCAGGTTTGCATCTTCTGTGTTAAAGAAAGGATGAGAAACTGAAGCAACAAAATCATCAGCACAGAAATCTTTCAAAGAACTTGGTTTAATCTCATTAACAAAACATAGATAGCTGAGGAGGAATAATGTCAAACGCTCCTGCAGAGCAACTTCCTTATTTCCTGAGGAGCAGGGCATGAAGACCTATTTTGCCCCAAAATAGGTGAGATGGGAGGCTCTTGGCATGTGCCGCATTTAAGCTAAGGGGAGAGCAAAGCAGTGGCCCATGTTACTTGCAAAAAATAATGCATAAAGGAATGAACAGATTTTCTTAGTTTATATGCCATCATTTCTGTGTAGTGCAGAGCTCTGCAATTTGCAAGAGCTTTAGCAAATCTTTCTTCTCCTTCCTTTCAAAAGCAGGACCTGGAATGACCCACACTTCAGGAAGAATCATGAGTTCATCATTCATTTTGCTGTTTAAGTTTGTTGTAGTTTGCTTGTAGAAGTTTCTGTGTCCAAGGATGCCCAGAAAACGGCGAGTTTAAAACTGCTTAGACTACAAACCCCAAAATCTGTAATGGAGCACCTTACAAGGACATGGGTCAATTGTATTCTGTTGTGTTATTTTTGTTAATGATGAGTGATTGTCTTAAACTTTTATGGTTAATAAAATGGAGGTATCACCTCATGAAGGACAAGAGGAAGTGCAATAGTTTTGTCTGTTGGACATCAGTTAACTTAATCATAGAACACAGGTCCTAGGAATTCTTAGTAGAGAATTTAATTGACTTAGTTGAGTACCTTTACAATTTTAATCAGAAATAGTGTTTGGAATGTATAGAATTATCTATTTATTTATTTTTATTTTTTATTTATTTATTATTTATATTTATTATTTATTTTTATTAGAAATAAAAAGTGTTTGGAAGCCCAGTCAGGGTCTTCTGTACAGTATAACTGGTGTTTCAGGATGTGGGATGGCTTTAGTCCGAGTACCTTTTTCATAACAAGTGCCTGCATCTCAGAAAAGTGAAGGGGAAGGCAATGTAATTGTAACACTGAGAACATTGCTGTGATTTAAAGGGTGAACTGACGTTTAGTCATACAGAAGTGTAATTACAGAGGCCTGTTTTTCTCAATAGGCAATTACATCAGAGCCTGCTTCCATTTCCTGCTGTATACAGGGGTTTAAATTGCAATAATAGTTAATGACAATAGCATCATGAGAAGTTGCCTTTCCAGTTACTCATTAATATCTTTTCCAGTTGTTTAGGCCTTTTGAATTGCTTAGAAACTCAGGATTTGTTATATGGTAGAAGAATTGGCTAGGTTGACTTGTATTCCACAATAAATCTTATTTCTTTACTGGCTGTCCTTCATGTTTGAGTGGATTTCTTTTCCACAGTAAACTGTAGGGGTTTCTTTTGTGTGTGTGCATGTGTGGGGTTTTTGTCCTCTTCAAATTTTGTTGGTAACCTCACTTGCATTCCATTTTTTTGCTACTTTTTTATGATCCAGATTACTTCTCCTTATAGAATTATTTGCCTGAAATGCTCTCTTTTCATCCATAAAGTCATTCCATTTTGTTTAAAATACTAATTAAAAGCAGAAAGACTCCAAAGGTTTGAATTTTCCAGACAGTTTTATTTCCTTGCTCCCAAGAAGACCACCTCAGCCAGACTCTGTAGACTTTTCACAAGAGGAGAACTAACATTTCAGCCAGAGAAACCCCAACCACAAAACAGCCCCAACAAAACCTCCCACCCAATATTCTTGACAGTGAAAGCAGTTGGGTAATCCAAAGATAGATAAAACCCCTTTCTGTCTATGCTTGTACACACAAATGTCTTTGAGTGTTTAGTTGATGTCACGCTGGCTGTTAGATGATGAGCTGGCTTTTCTGAACTAGGGTGGATGCTGTAAGCAGTTAAAGAGGTAGGCAGGGAGGAGGAAAGGTTTGTCTTTACAGGTTAGCTCTCAGCTTTCGAAATGTAGGAAACAGGTCCTGATTCTCTGTGCAAGTTAGTCCTCTGAGAGGGCTGCAAGGACTTCTTCAAGTGATGTGTGCAGGCTGACTTTCACAGTGCATGAAGCTCCATAAAAATAGCCTTGCTGTGCATCTGGGTACCTAATCCTACCAACTTTTGCATGTCCACTTCTGCAGTGAGGTTCAGGGGACACTTTCATGTCACAGAATGATTGGGCTTGAAAGGGCCCTCTGTAGATCACCCAGTCCAACCCTCCTGCCAAGGCAGGGCCACCCAGAGCAGGTCACACAGGAACATGTCCAGGCAGGTTTGGGATGTCTCCAGATACGGAGACTCCACACCCCCCCCGTGCAGCCTGTTCAGTGCTCTGACACCCTCAGTGTAAAGAAGTTCTTCCTCATGCTGAGGTGAGACTTGAGTGTTAGTTTATGGCCACTGCTCCTCATCCTGTCGCTGGGCGCCACTGGGAAGAGTCTGGCACCATCCTCCTGGTACCCACCTTTGAGATACTGATCTGCATTGATGGGATCCCCTCTCAGTCTGCTCTTCTCCAGACTATGTACAGCAGTTAGCAGAGCAGCCTGGGTGAAAGTAGAGAATATCTGCTGATGAGTAATGGCAGACTCCTTGAACCATAAAGTATAATGCAGCTTCCCGAAGTGGATTTTGGTTTTCATCAACAGCATCTTCAAAGGATATAGGCAGGAGATTAACAGTATGAGTTCATCTTTGTAGCCTCTGCCCTGTTGTCTGATAGAATAGTAACATTCTGGATGTCTAGTGCTCAGGATGGTGTTCATGACAGTGTGGTTTCTGGATTAGAAAGATAAAAACGTCAGGTAAAGGATGGTCTATAGAAATATGTTACTTCCCCATTTTGCCCTCCTTTCTGTCCCCTGACAGAGGTTAAGTTCCACCAGCTTGCAGTGGAATTGCAGGGCTGCATCAGTCCTGCAATAATGAGTTTCTCTCTTATGAAAATGAGTGTCTTTTGTGAGGGAGCACATGAGCAGCGCTCCATTACAGCCCTGCCAACAGCCGAGTGTGACCACAGGATGGGAAGGGCAGGATCCTTGTTGCCAGAGCCTAGGCCCTTTATTCCTGAGCACGTCATGAGGCAGATGCCAGGAACTGAATGGGTTTGCAGTCAATCCAGGAAGCCCAGACAATGAGTCACTATCATCAGCGGACAGACCTATCCTACAGCACTGCGGAGGGCAGGACCAGGGGGCTTGGGTTGAAATGGCTCTCCTGGGTGCTGGCTGGGGTCCAGTTATGGGACTGGTTGAAGATGGAGCTGCATTGCACAGCATGTGAGCAGCCTTCCTTAGTGCTGTTCCAAAGGAGGCTTAGACAGCTATTTCCTGTTTGTGGATAGGTGGAATGAGGGGACACTTTTGGTGTTCTTTTCTTATTGTCCTACCACGGAAATGAGCGGACTGATGCACTATTTATGGAAAACATACCACGGGTTGCTCTGTCTCTTAATAATTATTTAGCAAGACGTTGTAGTTAATTTGTTATTATAATTAATGTATGTATTTAGATTCTCATGCCTGGTTTGGGTATTCACACACAAAAATCTTCATTGTAGAATAATACAGGTTGGAAGGTACCTCTGGAGCTCATCTGTTTGGATTTCTGCTCAAAGCAGATCTTCTAAAGTGAGTGCTTATGGCCTTGTTTAGTGGAGTTGTCAATCCTTCTAGAGATGGCAGATTTCCTGCTCTCTCTGTGCCCTTGTTCCCATGTTTAACCATCTTCATGTTAAAAAAAAGGGGTGGATTTGGGTTTTTTTCCCTGCATTGGAATTTTCAGTTAAAATTAAGCAGCTGCTTCTTGTCCTACATTTAAATCTTTAATTGTGCCATGATGACTGTGGGAATCCATTTTTAAACCTGGGTGTAAACTCAGTACACATGTGACCCCGAAGGACTGACAGCACAGTGCGCAGGTCGAGGCAGCATCAAAAGGTGCCTTACAATTCTTGCAGCCAACTTCACCAGTGCATCGTAGGTGTGAACTGTGGCACTGTTCTCTTGCAATCCTGGATTTCTTGAGGGAACCGTGCCAGCAGCAAAGCAAAAGCTCAAAAGCTCAGCTGTGGTCAAAGACCTAGTTAAGGAAATATGTAATGCTTGGAAGCTGAAAAGAATCTGTCAAGTAGAACATCAAAAAGATAAACTTGTATGTGCCCTAGTCCTTTCTCCATGCCCTTGTCTTGGTCAATGCTCACTTGTTCTCTATTTCAACCCACTCCCACTTTGTTCTTCAATAAATGAATCCTTGCTTCCAGAGGTTGTATTTTACTCTGGTTTTTTTTTTATCCCTAAGAGCATGCCCTTGTGTTTTCTGCTAGTAAATATGTTATTTGGGGATAAATTCTGCTAGTCATATCTTCTAAAGTGATTAATATCTAGCTGTTCTTTACATGCAGAAAAATCTGATATCAATCAAACTGACATCTTTGCTAGCTTGTATAGTACTCACTTGAAAGTAACTAACAGAGATTGTCCTCTTTCTCTTACCAGATGTGTGCAATAGTACCAATCTTCCTGAAGTTGAGATCATCAGTCTACTGGAAGAGCAGCTGCCTCATTATAAGCTAAGAGCAGATACAATCTATGGTTATGACCACGACGACTGGCTTCATACACCTCTCATTTCCCCTGATGTGAACATTGACTTAACAACTGAGCAAATAGAAGAGACCTTGAAATACTTCCGTAAGTCAAAAATTCACAAATGATACCAAATAAAAGTGCTATTTCTGTCACCTTCTCTGAAGCATTTGTGCAATTCTGTTACAACTGTGGGAAGGGAGAGATCTGGTTGTGATTTGGTGCTTTGGTCTTCAAGCAATTTGGTGGTCTTTGTGACCAGATAGAAAACAAAGGAAGCACTTAATCAAGGGCAACAGTTGCATTTGTAATTTGTGCATGCACTTCACGTTATCAAATACTGGTGAAACTGAAATACTTTTTGCTTGTGATCTCTCTAGCAAGAAACTGAGATTTATCTGTATCTGTTCAATGCAGAAAGCTTAGACCTGGTTCAGTATTTGCTTTCTTTGAACACGTTCCCTGCCACATTGCGCTGTTGTCTGATGGCACCGTGTGCCAGCATCACAGCATGACATCAAACAATTTTCTGCAGCTTAGGCTTCTAGAGAAGACTTGTGAAGAAACAAACTGAACATTTGGGTTGATTTGGTTTGTCCCTTTCTTTTGTTCATATTCACACTATTGGACAAAAAAAGTACCTTTTTGTGCCTGGAGGGAAAGTTTGTAGAGTTGTGACCACCTTGGCTTTTCATTCTTTTGTTTGAGCTTGTAGATGAATAGACAGTGAATGGATTCATGTCTCTCTTTGGATTCTTCCACTGTGGATATTGACTTAGCTGTGCAATTAGAGAAGATTGATCATCTGGTTGCTGATTTATCAAGTAGTTTATGATTAAATTAGTCTTTGTCCCCTCTCCCCACCCCCAAATGGTTTCGTGTGTAGATGCAATTTTGTTGCTCCTCTGGATGCGTTGCATGCTAAAATAGTCTGCAGAGCATCAAACTAATAGGTTATATGCTAAAGCTATAGTAGTTAAACTATACATAGATTATAATACTGGATAGATTTAAGTAGACTTAGTTGAGGCACTGTGGAGCTCCGAAGGGATGAGTTACAGGACTCATCACAAATCTTTGCAAAGACTGCTTCATTGCATTTTGGAGCACCTGAACAATTCATTTTGTAAGGAGCAAGGCTGGTAAAGAAAAGCATTAAGGATATGAAGAACTGAGTTTCTGACTTTACTGCTTCAACAGAAGGCATGAAGTATTTTAGTAGATAATTTACATATGCACTCTGCACAAAACTAGTGTGTTTGAATCAGTTGTACTACAACTCCTTGTTTTGTGTCAGTCCATTAGTGCTCTTACAATGGTGGCAAAAGTTGGCTTAAAGAAATGTTTTGAAATGTCAGGTTTCCAAAGTCTTTAGTAACAGGATTAGTCCTGTCTTGTAAATAAGGTTGTTTATGCAGGTGAACTGTTGCAATAACAACAGGAACATGTTATGCGAGTTGGGACAAGGAGGTGAAAATCCTTGTGGGATGTGGGAGCATCCTGACTCTCCCACGAGATGCTGGTGAGGCATGTCAGATGCAATGGTGCATGCCTGTTGGAATGGATACAGAACGAAGTTACATACAACAGAATGACATAGCGGTAGCTGCCTGAAACTGTGAGTACTTAAACGATTTTATCTGGCTTTTACCTTACAGACATAGTGACTGCAACCTTACCATATTGCTTGATTGAAGGTTTCATCCAGTCAACTGGATTGAATGGAAAAATTTTGCATGTAATTCCTGCCACAACATATGTTTTCTGCTTTTATTGGGAAATAGCTGCTTGAAGAAGAGTAACTGAGCAAGGAGAGCGTCTATAAGGAAAAGTTAATTCCTTACTACTTACATGCAGACACTTGTGTATAGATAGATAGTTTTAGAAGTTTAAGCAAATTTGGATTGAGCCTTAGACTGATATATGGGGAAACTGAGATTTCTGAGTTCACTCCTGCTCAGTTACTGTGAACAAGTCATATAATGCATATATACATGACATCTAGACATTCCAGGCCAGGCTGAATGTGGTTCTGGGCAACCTGACCTAGTTGAAAATGTCCCTGCTCATTGCAGGGCATTGGACTAAATGAGCTTTGAAGGTTCCTTCCAGCCAAACTACTCTACGATCCTGTGAGGTGTAAGATAGTAAAACTTTGTCATGGTTGGAAGTGCTGGCATTGATTGTGAACTTTGGTTTATAGAAAAATGAACTATCAAAGTAAGAGTACTATTTTAAGTAAGTTGGCAGACTTGTGACTTGTGCCATCACCACTTGGCAAAGTGCTTTCCATGGCGTGGCTGCTTGCCCAATGATTCATGTTGGGTGCTGCAGTTAATGCACTCCTGTACCTGTTTAGTTTATGTTCAAAACCTGGACACCAGGGTAAGCAAATACTGTAACTTATCTCTTGGAAAGCTTTAGGATTCACACATTTATGCTATGTTCAAGTCAGTATCTGTGGTTTAGGAATGCTGTGGATGTAGTGGAGCTTTATAAGTAACAAAAATGAAATTTCAGAATCAACATTTTCTTTAGCCAAAGGATGAATTCATCAATTTTGCTGCAATACAAAAGGAATCCTTTTGTCAGAATTAAAGTGCACTACACGTACACATTGTTGTTGTATCTTCTTCAAGCTTTTAGAGATGCTCAACGATAATTAAAATTGGTACTTGAACTTGAGGTAGTGCAGGATATTTTTAGGTGTAGAATGAAGTCTGCTTGATTGTGAATGGTCCCTGGTGTTCTAGTCTCCATCAGCTTTGAAGCCAGGATATAATATGAACAGTTAAGTCCATCAAACAGGCTTGTCAATAGGGAACTTGTGATACTGGATACCTGTTTGTGCTTTTTAGTCTCTGAATAATACATATATCATAGAATAGTTTGGGTTGGAAAGGACCTTAAGATCATCCAGTTCCAACCCCCTACCATGGGCAGGGACATCTTCTACTAGAGCAGGTTGCTCCAAGCCCCTGTGTCCAACCTGGACTTGAACACTGCCAGGGACGGGGCAGCCACAGTTTCTCTGGGCACCCTGTGCCAGTGCCTCACCACCCTTACAGTAAAGAGCTTCTGCCTTAGATCTAACCTGAACTTCCCCTGTTTCAGTCTGAACCCATCACCCCTTGTCCTATCACTACAGTCCCTGATGAAGAGTCTCTCCCCAGCATTCCTGCTGTAACAAGGCTAGTGGTATCCTGGGCTGGGTTAGGAGGAGCATTGCCAGCATATCGAGGGAGGTTGATCCTTCCTCTCTACTCAATACCAGTGGGGTCACACCTGGAGTGCTGGGTCCAGTTCTGGCCTCCCTGATTCCATTCTGTGTTTGCATTGGAATGCATTCCAAGCTGCATTTCTTTCTCAGGAAGCTGGAGAGATGACTGTCAGTGGGTTTTTCCTTGTTAGAAAAATAGGTCATAACCATGCTACTGTAATGGTTTTGTCTGTCCAATCAAGCATGATGTGAAGCTCAACTTCGTATTACAGCTGGTTTTGCTGTCTCAGGAGAAATACAACCACAACACAAAAATACAGATATTATAGTTTGAATTATTTTCAGGTGGTGAAGAGTTTACAGAATCAGTTTAAAGCTTTACTTCTTCATTTCCTTGTGCTAGATGGGGTGTATTCTCTTAACTATCCAGTTCTTGCTGTCATAGTCTCATTTACAGTGTATGTATGCCCAGTGATAGCTTAATTAAACTCTGCAGCTGTGGTGCTGAAGACCACATCAGTTTGGCTTTTATACAAATGCAAATGTAGCACACTCCAGGCATCATTTGGGGGAAGGGAGAAATAATCCTTTCACGTAGAAAAGAGGGTTTTTTTTGCTGAAGTAATTTCATCTGTCTACCCCTGTGTCTGGTGAAATCATTTCATTGCAGTGGGAGAACAGTTCGACTGTTCTCTGCATCAGAAGGATCTTTGTATATACCAGGTGAGGTCAGTGTGCCCTGACAGTGTGCAGAAGGGACCAGCTCTGTCCCACCTGTAGGAAGTACCTGTACTTGTTTTGACAACCTGTTTTGCTAAGCAAAATACTACACTGGAAAAGATCTCTGACCTAAGCTGCAGAGCAATTTGCTCTTACTAAACATGCGGTCACAGGATGCCTCCTGTTCCATGTTCTTTTAGACTGTGAAACGCCAAAACCTCTTCACTTCAGTAAATGAGATTCTGATTTCCAAATACCAGCCTGCCAGCCTGCACTTGAAAATGAGTTGGGTTTTTAAGTAGGCCTGTTTCCTTTTTCATGCTCTTTAACTGACTTTCTTTCTTTAAAGTTATTTAAACAAGGCATATTGCAAAGTAATTGTTGTGGCAGTGCCTGATTTAATATACAGTGCACAGGCAGACTGTACAGCTCCTCTGATGAAAAGGACTCTTGACAATGTTAATGGGGTGGGCAACTTTATCCTGAGTAGTAGCATCTGTAGGAAATAATGGAAGGATATGGTGTTTAGTTATCTGAACATCCTGATGTGATGCTGTAGCCAAGAGAAGAAATGTGACCCATAGTAAATGGGTGGGGAAATAATACACTGTTGCAGCTGCAATGGAAATACTCCATCCATCACTGGTGTTCATTTCAGAGGATCTTCCCAGAATTGGAAAAGGTTTGGAGAAGAATGCTGAGAATGACTAAGCATGGGAACACATGATTTATAGTGCCATAATGTGTAATGGCATTCTTTGAATACTTTATTTGCCAGCAGGGATGACTTGCTGCTCCTTTGTGCCCTAGCAACATGGTTCAGTGCATCCTCGAATATGGTGCTACAACTTCCTTGAGAGGCCATGTTTATAAATCATAGAATCATAGAATGGTTTGGGTTGGAAAGGACCTTAAGATCATCCAGTTCCAACCCCCTGCCATGGGCAGGGAAACCTCACAATAGAGCAGGTTGCTCCAAGCCCCTGTGTCCAACCTGGCCTTGAACACTGCCAGGGATGGGGCAGCCACAGCTTCTCTGGGCACCCTGTGCCAGCGCCTCAGCACCCTCACAGGGAAGAGCTTCTGCCTTAGATCTAACCTGAACTTCCCCTGTTTCAGTCTGAACCCATCACCCCTTGTCCTATCGCTACAGTCCCTGATGAAGAGTCCCTCTCCAGCATCCTTGTAGCCCCCTTCAGACACTGGAAGCTGCTCTGAGGTCTCCACGCAGCTTCTCTTCTCCAGGCTGAACAGCCCCAATGTTCTCAGCCTGTCTCCATACAGGAGGTGCTGCAGCTCCTGAGCATCCTCGTGGCCTCCTCTGGACTTGCTCCAACAGCTCCATGTCCTTCTTAAGCTGAGGACAGCAGAGCTGCACACAGTGCTGCAAGTGGGGTCTCACAAGAGCAGAGCAGAGTGGCAAAATGAATGGAGTAGACTTTTTTTTTTTGGCAAACTTTCTCTTCAAACAACGAAAGGGATTTGTGGTTTGGGTTTGCTTTGCTTGGGTTTGGTTTGTTTTAATAACCTGGCTAGTTCAGGCTGATTTAGCATTGACCTGTGGCATGAATTCATTCCATCCAAAAAGAAAGGAGGAGAGGATCCATGAGCTTTTCAAGCCAACCTTTCTGTGTAACAAAACCCCTTTGTAACTGCAGGCTTAAGGAGTCATCAGTCTAGGTGGTCACAGCTGGATACCAGAGTTCTTTATCAGTCTGTATGTTCTCCTCTGTGAGGATAATGTTGTCATGTGGAGTTTTGAATCCACAGAGGTTTGTGGAAGCCATCCACCAGAAAAATTACACCATCCTGGTGAGTTTTACTTTAGGTTGATGCAATATGCAGCTGTAGGAAGGAAAAGTAGGGCTGCAGAGGTTGAAAGCAGGTTCTGCAAGCACGCAGCTGCTTTGGTAGCCTGGTCAGACTCCTTGTGTTCAATTTGAAAACCCTTCCAGCTCCTGCTTTATGGAGCTTCTATTTCTCATACAATTGAAGGGATGCTTGCTTCTGGGTACCTGGATATACACTATTCTGTCTGTCTGGGGTTTCTGTCTTCATGCTGGGAAGATCATACCCTCAGCCCATATTCCCAAGTCTCTTGGAGACTACTGAAATCATTTGACCGCACATGTGATTTTCTCCACAGGAAAATGATGCCTTTCTGCATTACAGCAGTATGTTTCCAATCAGATCTGTAGGGAAACAGCAAGAAACCACAAAGCCTCAAACCCCCACCTCTGTTTTTCTCCTGTCTCATTGAAATGGGGGTGAGGAAGAAACTTCTAGCATGTTGAAGATCTCCTTTGTTTAAAATGTCAGGAGGTAAAAAGGAGAGAGCCCCTGCAGCAGTTCAAGCTGGTAGCCAGAGTTCATTCTTTATGTTTTAAATACTTGTTTCGTAACATCACCAGACCAAAATTACCTTTGGGACAAAAATAATACAAGTGGAACAAATAGCTTATATGCAGAGCAATTGAGTTAATGTTGCTATAGGAACCTTTATTTTTCTCTGCCAGTATTTTAACAGCATAGCCTTAATTGCATTTAATAGCATGAGCAGCTCTTGCTTTGTGAGTATACAGACTGAGCTGGGGCAGGAGGGAGTGTCTTGACACGTTCCTCTGTTCCAAGATGGCACAGTGTGAGCACAGAATGCTTGCATTTGGCAGAGATGCTTGCTCTCTTCGACATACAGGGGGGTGTTTAGAGGTAGTTGCATGAACTTTGCATGTCCAAAGGTTTTTAGTGGCTTTTAATCCTGTGTGATTTACTAATGTGGGGTTTATATACGCTTACTGTATTGCTTTCACATCAGTATTGGACATAACAAGAGTCTAGTCATCAAAATGAAACCAAAAATAACTCTCTCTGTCAAAATGAGAGGAGGTTCTGTTTTTCATATCTTTGTTATTATATCTCTTGATTTCAAGAGGGCCAAGGTTAGCTTGATGTGAAAGCAGTGGCATAGGGTAGCCTCTGTCCTCCTGGAAATAAGAATGGCTTGTGCTTTTCACATGTAAGGCTAGAAGCTGACAGGGCATGGAGATTTCTTGGTCTCTGGTGGGTATGGAAGGGCAGAAGCTGAAAACAGCAGCATTTGTTCTGGCAGCCAAAGCTCAGGTGCAGGCTGCTCAATTCTTGTTGACTTTGCATTTTGGTATCCTATAAATAGGGGGGAAGTATAGGTTAAATGTGGTGGTGCCTTGGTTAAGGTTGTGCTGCTTTGGATTGAGTTTGCCTCCCAAGAATGGCAGCACTTGCAGCTTACAGCAGGGTAACCTACCTGCTTGGGTATTACATCCTTGCTGGCCTCTCTCCAGTATGTCCATGTCTCTTACAGTGGGGAAGCCAGAACTGGACCCAGCACTACAGATTTGGCCTCACCAGTGCCAAGTAGAGGGAAATCTTGTGCATATTGACAAATACTGTATGTGTTACTATATTCTAGGATGAGCACAGTGATGTTTTTTTGATCTATTCATTTTATTTGCAGAATTGGAAACATTTTATTTTCCAGTGAGATTGTGTACTTGCAAACGAAGGTATATTTGAATTTGGTCCTGGTCTGGAACATTGGAGCTGAATGAATAACATAGGCAGTTGCCACTGACAGATGTATGGCAAATGCACGAACAGATCTGTTAATGTGATTCAGCTATTAATATGTACAAGGGATGTGGCAATTCCCAACCTCAAAGTTACTGCAGTGTTAAGGCTTTATACCAGTAAAGCTGAAATACTAATGTGGTAACAAAGCCAATGTGTGTTTCTCTGCATAGCTTGACTATTCCTTACCTGTTTTACAGTAAAACAGGTGTTTGCTCCATTACAGTAAAGCAAAATGGTACCAGTCAGGGAGTAGAGTAAGTGGTAACAACCTAGAAAAGACATGAGTGAGGGTGAGCTTAACAGAAATCTGCAAAATCATGAGGGATTGGAGAGATGAATTGAGTGTTCAGATTTCCACAGCTGAAAGCACCAGATTAGGTTTGTAAAAGCGAGTTGCAAAGCAAAAGGTGAGGATTTCTTATCTCATAAATAGTAGATGCATGGAGAATGTTGGAAGTGCTAAAAATATACATGGCTCAGGAACAGACAGGTTAAGTCCTTCAGGAGCTTCAGGGGAATCTGTGTCTGTCTCAGGCTGTCTCTGGAGATGGAAACAACTGGAGGTTGGGAGGGCATTTGAGGGAGGTATTGGCGAGTTCTGCCCTACCTGCTCACAGCTGCTCTTAAGAGATGGAGTCTTCAGCTAGACAGGCACCCCTGTAGCTGAAGGGGTCAGACCCACTATAGCTGCTATTAACATGTATTGCATACAGTTTACTGAGAAAGTGGTGAAGAATGTGTGGTGGTTATGAATCAAATGGATGTCAATGCCTTCGGTACCTGAACCGGCACAGATTCAGAAATGCCTTTTGAATTGCAGTGTTTGGTGATGATTTAATGCCATGTGTTCCCCAGATTCTCTTCTAACAGCTTAAACACCATTTTACTGGGTGCTCTGTAAGTCTTCCCTTTCCAAAACACTGGGTACAAACATTAACCTGTTTTGTTGACAGCCTTCAGCATTTTTAGGAACAGATGAGTTAGTTTGTCCTGGCCTCTTGGTTTTGGCTGCGAAGCTTAGATGCTTGCTTAAAAAAAGGGTCAGTGGTTCATGGAGAGGGCAAAAAGCAGGAGCAGATTAGCTTTATTGCAGGGGGACATGTGTTGCTGCTCTGATTTTTTGAGTCTTTCATTTTTTGTTTGTCCCTTTGCCAGTAACAGGCTGCATAAAGGATTCTATTATATCAGCACAAACAGTGTAACAAGGCAGTAGCATAGTTTGATTTTCCATGGGGAAGGCAAGCTTTTATCAGACTCTGTGGAGGAGAGTAGTAACGGACTAGCTTTTCATCATTAATGTACTGCATGTACCCAGTGAACCGCAATGGCGCGATGCTGCTGTTCTGCGAGGCAGCAGCGTTGTGTCGGCTTCCAGAGCAAGGATTTCAGTTTCCAGTATGGAGGAATACTTCTGCTCTGTAAAGCCAGGAACAGCAAAATGCGTTTCCTTCATCTCTGCATCGCTTTTTGGAGCCAGCACGTTTCCATGGCAACATGTTAGACTGAAAGAGATGTGGAGAGCAGGGAGGAAAGGAAGGAGTTGGAAGCAGCCAGGCAGTGGTGTGTGTCCCCACGTCAGCGCATCAGCCTTTTGATAGGATGGTTTTTTTAACACCCATCCCCGGCTCCTGTGCAGAGCTGCTTTATTAGAGGAGCCATCGGGGCATCTGCTTTTCTCTTCTGCAGCCTTTTTTATTTCTCTTCTTGCCAAATACACCCTCCACACCCCCTTTCTGTTTCAGTTGCAGCCTCGCTGAGGATGTGCGGCTCATTCTCGGCTTGCTGGGAGCTTCCTTGCGCTGTGGTGTGTTGCAAAGGCAGGAAGGCATGGCTGCTTTTCACTTGACCTTAGCAGCAGAGTGAAATCTCGTCTATGTTGCTGACGGATACTGACTATGCAGAAATTTATCGAAGCAGATTATTATGAACTGGACTGGTATTATGAAGAATGCACGGATGGTAAATATTTCTTTCTAGTCTCTCGTTGCAGAATTTGGAGCTGTAAGACTGGAGCGTTGTTATTCAGAGGTTTAAAGAATGGAATACCTTGAAAAAGACAGCAACCTGGCATAGTGGAGATGGTGTTGTGGAGATGCTATCTCTGTTGCACCTCAGCATCTCTTGTGACCATGCTACAGGAGATGGCTGGACAGCTTTTTCTCTTTCTAAGGGAGTGGCAGAGGAGCATATATGCTACATGGGCAATTTTAGGGCAGGGGCAGTAATATTTGAAACGTTAACTGCATGTATAATAATTGAGCTGAATTTAAATACTCTTCCTGTAAGATTCTGTGTTGGTTTAAGTGTGTTTTTTATGCGCTCCCAGTATGCTGTAATACATACGTATTTCATGTGTTGAGCAGCAGGACACGTTTTCTCTCTGGCTGTTTGTGAAAGACATTTAAAACTGTGGCTTCTTAAAAGCGAGCAGGTTAACTTCTGAATAGGAAACATTTTGGGCTCTGGTGAGTATTATCTTGTGGGCCTCTTGCCATTTTTCCAGTGTTTGCTTGGGCATTTATTTCTTTCATAGCATGGGATATTTTCTGATAGAAGACACATGAGGAAGGGTAAGGAATGGCTAAAACTGCTCTCTGCAGAGTGGAAAAATCAAGGTTCCTTATCGATGTCACTCTGTGGTAACCTCTAAACTAAAATACAGCCTTTGGGAAAGCAGTGGTTGTATACGGATTTTATCCTGGTTGGAGAGCGCGGCTTAAACAAGACAGGTCTGAGATCACGGTGAAGCAAAGAACAGAAAGGAGTAAGGAGTGTAGGCCCTGTATTATGTTGTACACAAAGATATTTCATAGTGCTTTGATAACAGTATCAGAGGGGATGTGAAGAGTGTATATGTGTGACAAAATTGGGGGTTTATGATCTTTTGGGATCTGAATCCAATCTCAGAAGCTTGTTAAACTTGAATTTCTCTTAGGTTTATTTAGGTATTCCTGTCCAGGTGTTCAAAGAGGAAAGGTGCATATTTATTTGAAAGATCTGACCACTTAAAGTTGGATTGAACCCCTTATGTAACCTTTATCCTCTAGGTTTAACCCTAGTAAATACTGATTTAATCTGTGTACTCATTAATCTGTATGATGTAACAGGCTTAGTTGGCCTGGTTTTAGATGCTTCAGATCAGACAGTTGTACTGTCATTAAGAGCAGTAGCTAATTCTGTGTTTTCCCCAGGTTAAAAACAGATAGGTTTCTTTTTAGTACTCTTATTATGATCCTCTGTGTGCTCGAAGTGTCATTGTGCAGAAGCGTGGTATGCCTGAATGAGCTGAGAACTGCTCCTCAGTTTTGCCTTAAGGTGTGTGCTGCACTGGAGAAACTATGGGAGTTCCATAGTAATGGAATAATCAGCAGGTGTTAGGCAAGCACCTTGTGGGATCAGGGCCTCAGGAGCACTGTGGTGGCTGGTGTGATTCCGGGCTGCCAGGTTTTTTTGTGCTGAGCCCCTGATTATCTTTATTTATATAAATATATATAGAAATTACATATTTTTATATATATATATATACATTTACATATTGTGCCCAGGGTACTCCTTCCCTGAGCAGAGATCTACTGAGAATCACCTAGAGCATGCTCTGGCTGGCTGCTTAGGAACTTCTCCCCTAAGAGAAAGCAGGGCTTAATGTCAATAGGCTAAGGTAGGTAAGGCATAATGCTTCTTTTAATATTACTTTTTACTTTTAATTAAAATGTTATTTTTTACATGATGGAAGGATAGTGCTGTCAGCCCTGGGGTGAATGGTACTCTTACAGAGTTTCATGGTACGTTATGTGCGTTAGCTTTCTTTTGCTTCTCTCAGTCCAAGTGTGCGAGGAAGACAGGAGGTGTGGTGAAACGCAGTCTTTGGCCTTTGGTACTGGCTTATTAATTTGGGTTTAAAGCAGTATTGGTATTTCCTATTGACAGAGAAAGGTATTCTAATTGTAGTAGGAGACAAAAGGCAGTAGTAGAAAACAGAGCTTTTCCAAAAACCTGGAGCAAATAGCATGTTGTAAGAGATGCTTGCTTTTGATATTTGGTTTCCCTACCATTATTTGTCAATATCAGTGTCATTTGCCAGTGATTCTTTATATACTTAGTAGAGAGTGATTGGTACTTGCAGCTCAGCTGACCTGTTTTGAGTATGTTTTAAGACAAGATGATGCCTCATTAGCTTATTTCTCTGCTATACATGGACCTTCCGGAGCTCCTGTATGTCTGTGTTCAACTGTGAATCCTACCCAGCTCAACCTTTTTGGTAACTAACACTGGAGGAGAGTTGGCAGTACATTGACAGTAATAGGAAACATCACAAGATATTATCCCATGGAATTATTTTTCTGATTAAATTATTCATATATTCTTTTGTCAGAGTCGCTGGCCCTCAGATTTCCATTTAAAAGATGTGATTTCATTGGTTTTCCTTTATTTAATGATTCCTCCAGTAGCACTTAGTTTCTTGCTCTTCAAAGAAAGAAAACAAAGAAAGAACACCCTAAGATTACACTGGGATAGAAGGTTTCAATGACTCTCACTGTTACCTCAGATGTAATGAATTCTGTATGGGCTGATGTAGTCATGATGTCTTCAGCTTGCATTTGGTGTCAATAATTCTTTTTTATTACCTTCTGGAAGCAAATGAACAAATGCACAAAATTTACCATTTATAAATACTTACCAAGAGTTTCTGGAGTTGGAATAATGAATTAATCCCTTTTATGTAAGGTCCTCTACAGAGTTTATTTTTGGTCAGATTAAATGGAAGTAGACAACAAAATGTCACACTCTATTTGAATCACTGCTGTTAACTAACATGATAACAAATTGAAGTGTCTATAAATAGCAGTACACTGCTCTTTTTAGATCCATTTTCAACTATCATTGTATAATATGGGTGACAGTTGTCACCTTACTTGGCATTGATGAAATACATTGTGTAGGTGGAATGGGGAGGGGGAAAGAGCTGGCTGTGTACTTGAGTGGGGAAATAACTACTTTCATAGCAGACTCTGAGACTGATAGAACCAGTGATAAAAGAGGAAAAGGTGACACTTTTGTAGACTCTTACCTGAAAGATAACAGTGTAAAAGTCTAGGTTCATGTAGGTAGGATTTTGTAGATGAAAACAAATAGATTCTTAAGAAATCTCACACAATGCAACTTGCATGACATACCCCTCCCACCCCCCCAAACTACCAAACAACTAAGCAGATAGGTAGAAACCCATAGAGATCTTTATGAATAGCCTTGTCCCACTTGTCCCTCTTTGGCCAGTATTGTTCATTCTCTTAATGCACAATGCTTTCTAGAGAAATCCAGGTTGACTTTGGATCAAATTACATTTCTTGTGGTTTCTTCCATTATTCATTTATTTCTAGCTGAACAACAGCACGCTAATGGCTGAGAGCTCATTGCCTGCAGTTCCAGGTGGCTGTGTGTGTGCAATTGGCTCTCTTCTCCTTTTCCTGGCCATGAGTTTCAGCCATTTCTTCTGGAGCAAACAGTGTCTTTTCCCTTTTTTTCCCCCTACTGGTCACATTGTGTGCCCTATTTGTCACACGTGCCAAAGCTTTTAACCCCTTTTATGTTGGCCTGAACCACCCTGTCTCACTCTTGGTCGTTCCGGCACCCCTAACCCTGCTTTTGCTCTTTATAACTTTTAACCCCTCCCTGTATTTTCTTCCTGCTCACACTGAAATGTTTCCATACCGTGTTCTGTTTGCAGTTTCTCTATTCTGTTTTTCACCCTACTGATTATCAGCAAGCTCTTGGACTTTCTTTTAGCTGAACAATAATTAACAATGTTAATGCTGGTTCTCCTTGACCTCTCCTCCACTTCAGGAATGATCCCTTATGCTTGCACGTGTTAGCATGCCTTTGCAGATGTGAGACTGTTTCCATTAAGGTAGCCTTAGTAGAATATTTCATAGTCCTTGCTGCAGCTCTTCAGGAGTTCTTGGTTCTCCATGTTTCTTCTCTGTGCACCTTATTTACGGGTAACCCTGCAAGCCTTCACAATATGGAGAGCTTGGCTGATGGAGGACTGTTTTCCATGAGTTGTGCTGATTAGCTCCTTTTGTCTCCATCCCTGTGGACAGAGTAACTCTGGGATTACTCTGGATGCTGACTGTGCATATACCATCTAAACCTGTAGATACCATACAAATGCCTGCACTGTGCAGCCTCTGGGACAGCCCTTGCTCTTTAGTTATGCAGCTAAAATTCTCATTTGGGTTGTTCTTGTTTTGCTCCTATGGCCTTTATCTCTATATTCAGTAAATATGGTTGCACCTTGCTTATGTTCATGTAATCATTGACGCCGTTTTCCTAGTTCTCTGCTTTTTGCCATGTCACTTCTTTATTCCTCCATTGACTCTGTTCTTTATGCAGTCAAACCTAAGCTACTTGCATGTTGCTTTATGTGGCTTACATTTCAGTATAGAGGTATTTTTCCTCTTTATTCTGCTCAGCTGCTAAATCTCCAGGTGAGCATTTTCCCACTTCATCCCATTCGGTGCCTTTCTGCAACAGTAATATACTGTCCTTTTGGGTAAGTGGCAAAGGTAATTTGGGTAAGACTATTTGAAAGAGTGGGAAATGTGCAGAACCTGTGTGAATTTGAACGTGTAACTTTGCTTGACTGTAAATCAGAATAGGAAGCATGTGTTCAATGCCCAGTTTATCCCCCTCCCCGAAAAGCTCACCCCAAACCAGCCACATTTCTTCTTCAACACATTTTAAATCCAAGCGCTGCTTTTTCAGCCACTGTTTTCAGGACTTGTTTGCTTACAGGGAATCTCTTTGTTCTAAATGCAGTACTACTGTTACTGCTCAGTTATGGTCCAGATGGATGTGGCTAATTGTGCAACAGTTAGATGTTTTTATTGATAAGGGAAGGTGAAAATGATTTGAATACCTTGGAGTTCCTTGGAAACACTGAGTCAGGATCTGAGGGTTTGTTTGTATTGTGTCTAGCCTCACCCTTCTTCAAACTAGCTCCCAATTTATGTGTTTCCTGTTGGATTGCCAAGCTACTGAAGGCAGGCTGTACCTTAGTACAGGCATTGTATGAGGATGTGTGTTTTCAGCATTGCAACTCACTTAGCAAGCTTCCTGAAAGGAGTTCAATGTCTTTAGCCACTAATTCAGAGTGGTGATAGCAGCAAATGTGCCAGATTCACTTTGCAGTGGCAACCCATCAAAGTGAATATTCGTTCTGGTATATTCTTCAAATCCCTGAATATGTATTTACTGCAAGTAATAAACATCTCTTTTTGAATCTTTCCTGATGAGAATGTATGTTTTCAGAACCATATACCATTTAGCTCCCCCTCCTTCATAGCTGCTTATTGTTTGGTATCTGTTTGAAACCTGGCTCTTAATCTTTAGCAAGCAAATATTCCAGCACCACTAAAAGGACTTAATGCAGAATGGCACTAAAACTGAGTTGATAGCGTGAGGGTGGTGTAACATTCCTTCTCCACCCATTATGAATTTGTATCAGCATTTATTTTGTGCTGATATCAAAATAGAGATTGTAGTGCTTATCTTTCAGCTTTTGAATGTCAGAGTCCTGTGTGGCATGAGTTGACCTGAGTCACAGGTCAGAAGTCAGCTTGTGAGAAGATGCACCTACTCTCCTTATATTGTCGTGCACGTTATCAAAACCATAGTATGTCAGTAGGGTTGGCAGAGGTTGACTTTTCTGTCCCTAATCTTTAAAAGGTGCTTTTTGCCTTCTTTTAAAATGACTTATTTTGGTTATTGTCTGAATTTCCATTCTCTGGCTATTGCTGAAATGTGGTGAATTGACATTGGATGGCAAGTAGGTACTTAAAACTCTCACTGTCTGGTTTTTGCGTTATTATTTTAGGAGTTTTGATTCACTGCTAAATGGCAGAAATGAAGACCCCATTACATTATGACTAAAATGACATCTTTTATTGTCATGAGATGGGGAGAAAGGGACAAGCCCATTTTTTCCCTAGCTGAGTTCTTGAAGCTATTGCTGCTGCTGAGCATTGCAGTAAATTTTTGGCAGTCAAAGGTCTAGTTGTTAAGTTTGAGGAGTAAGGTCTTTATTCAGAAATGAATGTTCCTTTCCTGAGCAAGCACTTAAGTGTGTTTCATGTTCTTTGGCTGTTGTTTATGTAAACATGTTAGGTTGTTTGCATGTAAATATCAAGAGTTTAAAACTTAAACCAGAGTAAGTCATTGTGATTATATAAAACTGGTTCCTTCCTCTCTCTTATTACCTCATGCTTTCACACCACTAGAGAGTGATAGAATCACAGCCTGGTTTGGGTTCAAAGGGACCTTAAAGCTCACCCAGTTCCAACCCCTGCTACGGGCTGGGACACCTCACACCAGAGCAGCTTGCTCCAAGCCCCCGTGTCCAACCTGGCCTTGAACACTGCCAGGGATGGGGCAGCCACAGCTTCTCTGGGCACCCTGTGCCAGCGCCTCAGCACCCTCACAGGGAAGAGCTTCTGCCTAAGAGCTCAGCTCAGTCTCCCCTCTGGCAGGTTAAAGCCATTCCCCTTTGCCAGATCCCTACAGGCCCTTGTCCAAAGCCCTTCTCCAGGTACTTTGTCAGCTCCTTGGTAGCAGAGAAATTGTACATGACCTAACTGTTCTGCTGGCTTGTCATGTTTTATCTCCCTTTGCCTTGCAGTGCTTCCACTTTGCCTTGTGACGCAGATAGGAATGCTTTCTGCAAGCAGCAAAGGGCGTCTCTTTGCCATTGGAAGTGAAGGAGGCAACTTGGCAAGCATTAGATTTCTATAGCTGCAGAAGGTTAAGTTAGAAAGTTAACCTTCTGTGTATGTAACCAAGTTTAGCAAACACTACTGGTTGGAAACCAAGAGCACAAGGAGTTTTGTTTGCTGTTGAGCAGAGAAGAGATACGTACACCCTTGAAAATGCTCTGGTGTGCACATGTGAACTTGAGGGACTTGGTTTCCCACAGCAAACAGAAGAGCAAAGATGACTGTGGCAAACACGGTGTTTGACAGCTGATATGTCACTTAAAAGCTTCGTAAAGCACAATCCTTTTTGTAAGAGCAATAAAAAAAAGCTCCCTTTCCCCAGGCTAATTCTTCACCCCTGGTTTCTGTGTGTTGGTGGATGCTGCAGTCAGGCTCAGCTCTCAGGATCTCTGTGCTGGGTGGGATTGGCATGTACAGGCTGTTCACTGCTCCTGTGAAATCTGGTTCCTTACAGCATTGGCAGCCTGAGAGGTGATTTAGCACCGGGAAGGTGCACACCCTTCATAGGTGTGACAGTTGGAGCCTGGTCCAACTTCCGTGTGGCTGAGGCACTCGTGGGAAGCTACCACTGTGCTTGGAAGAGCAGGGGCAGAGGAGACAGGACCTTGGTGATGTGAGGAGTTCCAAGGACAAGGGCTTTCAGCCCACCTATTTGTTTGAAATAGGCTAGTGGAGCTGTTGAGCACAAACTGGCTACCCTCAGAGCTGGTATGAGGAACAACGTACATCTTGGAGTAATTGTTAGGCAGATGGTCTCTTCCCTCCTCCACCCCATCTGTACGGTACAAAGCTGTTGTGCTAAGGACTAAGGACGATACTCAGTCGGGCTGAGCATGTGAGTGAGGAAAGATGGTATCCTGCTTTGTGGAGACCTGGCTTTGCTCTCCCCAGAAATACAGCCTCCAAGGGAATGATTTCCCATCTCCCGTGAGACTGAGGCATCGTGTCTGGGATAACTTCAGCAATGTCAGTAAATGGAGAAGAAAGCTTTGAATATGACTATGAAAAGGAGAATGAGAGAGAACGCACGTGCAACAGGCAGAGCCTTGACATCTTGGAGGAAGGTACTTTTCACCCTTGGGTTTTATGCTTCTATGTTAGTAGCACATGGCAACTGACTCGAGTGATGTTTCTGATTTAAATATGCTAAATTTTATGATTTATTTTAATGTGGAGCCAGTACATGCAGATGAAATACTAAGAAAATGCATGGATAGGATGAATCTTTACGTTCTTTAAATAAGAAATACATGATCAACCAATGTAAGCTATGCAATACCTTGTTTTATCATGAAACTGCGTTTGGCATTGTAGTGCAGTTTTTATATCTACATCTCGTGTGTGTGTTGTGAAACTGTCTGTATTAGGTTGTCATTCCCAACCAGTACTTCTAAAAACAAATAGGACAACAGAGCAACAATTCTGTCACACAGAAATAACCTAAACTTGGGGTCTTGTGACTTACCCTTTCAACAAAACAACCCCCAAATCTTGTCATACTTGTGGAAATAATGGATATCTCCTGCACTGGAGATGGCTGGCCCGTTAGGGTGGGAATGTGAATGTGGATGCATTGACAATCCTGCTGCACAACTGCTGGCTACAGAGTGCACCCATTCAGGGGCTGCTCCCAGCAAGCTTTTTTAGGGGTTCAGGTACTGAAAGCTAACGGCGCTGTTGATGCTATTTCATAGGCTGCAAATTTAGCTATAAAATATAACTATAAAAGTAGAGAACTGGTGCTTCCAAATACACTCTCATAAAGCCTGGAATGTGACCTGCTGTGAATTTACACCTCCTGGGAAAGCTGGGTCTGAAGCTTCAGTGGATGAAACATGCTCTTTGAGTCCTGTTTCATAGGGTTTTCCTCTAAAGACTTCATCAGAATCAAGTATTTCATCTGGATGTCAGTCATGGTAAACTACCCATCTCTCCTGTTACGGGTCTTTGAAGGACTCTGAGATAACTCGTGTGTCTGTGCGACATAGGAAGGTGTTGGAGAGAATACTGGTGAAAGGAAGCTTTAGGGATTGGAGCGGGGAGGAAATACAAAGAGAGGCAAACCCACGCTGGTTTTGAAACACAGATTGTGTTTCTTACTCTTCCTGCTGACTTTACCTTTCATCCAGATCTACATACAGTCTGAAGCTGTTCTTGTTGATTTAGAGGGAGGAAAACATTGTTTAGTTCCACCTGGGATAAATTTAGCCCTGCCTTTCTACAGTATCTTCCCCTCGGAAGCTCAGCATGTATCTGAAATGCCTCCTAAAGATGCCTTCTCTCCTCCACCTATACATTCAGGTCACCTACACACACAGTCTAGTAGTGGCACATGCACTAAAACTATATGTGGAATTTCTCTGTATCTGTGCACGTGGGTGCACTTATAAATGATAGTATTTCTCTCGGGGATGAGTCAGTCCATTCTGTAAGTAAAGCAGTTGGAAGCACCATTATGTAGCTTCCTCATGCTGAGCAAAAGAAACATTTTAGCCGTATCTGGCTGTAAATCTGATATCAGAAATAGAAAGTCTGTGAGAATATGCTTCCTTTTAGCCTTCTGTAGTTATTGAAAATAAGGGAATAAAGACTGTGTGATTAAGATTTTTCAGCTGTTTAGCCCATTCCATATGCGGAATGTGTACTCACTACTGGTCTGTTATTTCCATGGTCATTTAGGTCCTGTGACTGTGCTCAGACTAGTTTCTATAACAGGACTAAAGTGCAATATCACACCCATTCTTTATAAGGGTAGAAAGGAGCATCCTGGGAAGTACTGACCCATCAGCCTCACCTCTCTGCCTGGGAAGATCATGGATCAGATCTTTCTAGGAGCCATGCCGAGGCACATGGAGGTCAGGGAGGTGGTTTTGGACAGCTACTGTGGCTTCACCAAGGGCAAGTTCTGCTTGACCAACCTAGTGGCCTTCTATGATGGGGTGACTACATCAGTGGACAAGGGAAGGGCTACGGATGTTGTCTGACTGGACTTTTGTAAAGCCTTTGACACAGTCCCCTACAACATACTGTGAGGGTGGTGAGGCCCTGGCACAGGCTGCCTGAAGAAGTGGTAAATGCTCCATCCATGGCGGTGTTCAAGGCCAGGCTGGACAGAGCCTTGGGTGACACGGTTTAGTGGGAGATGTCCCTGTCCATGGCAGGGGGTTGGAACTGGATGATCTTAAGGTCCTTTGCAAACCAATCTAGTCTATGATTCTGTGGTTCTAACATCCTGCTCTCTAAACTGGAGGGAGATGGATTTGATGGGTGGACTGTTTGGTGAATAAGGAAGTGGCTGGATGGTAACATCCAGAGAGTAGTGGTCAGTGGCTCAATGTCTGGATGGAGATCAGTGATGAGTGGTGTGCCTCAGGGGTCCAAACTGGGACCAGTACTGATTGATATCTTCACACCTAGTGTGATCAAGGGCACCCTTGGCAGGTTTGCAGGTGACACCAAGCTGAGCTGTGCAGTGGACACACCAAAGGACATGACGCCATCCAGAGGGACCTGGACAAGATTGAGAAGTGGGCACATGTGAACTTCTTGAGGGTTAACATAGCCAAGTGCAGGGTCCTGTATGTGGGGCAGGGTGACCCTGGTATCAATACAGACTGGGGGATGGAGGGGTTGAGAGCAGCTCTGAGGAGCAGGACTTGAGGATACTGGTGGATGAAAGGCTGGACGTGAACGGGCAACACGCGCTTGCAGCCCAAAACGCCAACTCTGTCCAGGGCTGCATCACAAGCAGCGTGGCCAGCAGGTCAAGGGAAGTGATTCTCACCATCTCCTCCACTATGGTGAGACCTTCCTGAAGTCCTGTGTCCAGCTCTGAAGTCCTCAGTACAGGAAAGACATGGACTTGTTGGAGAGGGTCAAGGGGAGTGCCACAGAAATGACCAGAGAGATGGATCACCTCTGCTATGAGGAAAGGCTGAGAGAGTTGGGGTTGTTCAGCCTGGAGAAGGCTCCAGGGAGACCTTATTGCAGCTTTTCAATACCTAAAAAGGGCCTGTAAGGAAGACGAGGAGACTTTTTAGTTGCAACATAACGAGGGGTGATGGTTTTAACCTAAAAGAGGGAGATGCAGGCTGGATGTGAGGAAGAAATTCTGTACAATGAGGGTGGTAAAACACTGGCACAGGTTGCCCAGAGAGGCGGTGGATGAACCATCCCTGGATACATCCCAGGCCAGGCTGGATGTGGTTCTGGGCAACCTGATCTGGTTCAAGATGTCCCTGCTCATTGCAGGGGGTTGGACTGGATGAGCTTTGAAGGTCCCTTCCAACCCAAACCATTCTAGGAGTCTATGATTCTAGAGCCTCTATCACAGAACTAGCATTACTCTTGGCAGTTTGACAGAATGGATTTTCTTGGTAAGAATGGGAAACACCTTCCTAAGGATCTAGGCAGGACAGTCCTACAGTCAGTGCATTGCTTTGGAGTTGTAAATGTGCCTAACAGCCACTTGTCCACTCTTGATAAGCTGGTCTTTGAGCTGACTGCAGTGAAACTTTGTGCTGGGGTATCTGTTGATAGTGTGTACGTGGTCACTGTTGATAAAACACCTGAGCTGGGAAAGGGCAGCCTGAAGTTGTCTTTGGTAAGTGATTTGTTGGGTCAGCTAATTCTGAAACTGGGCTGTGTTTTGATTCTTGTTTTTACAGGTGGGACAGGAAAAGACTATTACGTGTTTAGGACCTTCAGTGGCAACTAGTCATTACTATTTCAATTTACTAATGTGTTAGATTGAGTCTTCCTTATCTAAACTAACAGGTGAATGCAAGCCAAGAATATAATTTGAGTTTAATTAAAAACAAAACTCTTGTGATCCCTCTTAAAATCTCAAATTCAGAAGGGTCTGAGAAAATGTAAAATACCTGGTTTATCTTACTAAGACATTGAGGCCTTACAGGTCTCTGGAATCTGTAATCACTAGAGCAGAGCAAATGGAGCCTGGTAGTTCTTGAAAGCTTTGGCACAGCCAGTCCCCCCAAGGAGCTGCAGTAGGGAAAGATGGTGTATTTAGGGGAGACAGATAGTTGTAACTTCATTTTAGGATTTTTGGAAAGACTTACAGTCCAGATCCTGGTTTAATCTTTACACCCATTCATCAGTTGCAAGGATGCAGTCTGGCCTTTTGTCGACAAGAAAAGGATGGAGGAGAATGTCAAGACAGTAATTCAATGGCTAGTGATCAAAACCAGGATTTTTCTGCACTTTTAACAGCAGAGCTATACTGAGCTGTGTAATGGTGTTTGCATTAAGGTGATGGCGCATTCTCTCCAGGTGCTTTTCCTTGTCTCCTTAGTTTCCCTTTGTGACTGTATTTTCCAAGTTACCACATTCCATCTGTGTTTCTGCTCACAGAAGGACTAGTTGTGTGATGTTCTTGATGACGTTTCCTTTAACTTGATTCTTCATTCATCACAAGAAAATCCAATGCAGTTCATGGCCTGAGTAGAGGAAGTACTTTGAAATGGATGTGAGTGTTCAGGAATAAGCCTTAGAACAGAAGTAAGTCAAGTTTTTTTCCCAAACCTGAGATTAGGAGATAACATAGGTTTGTATGTGAGGCCTTAGTATTGGATTTACTAAGCTCTTTGAATACAGTATCAGAAAAAGGGCAGCAAACAGACACTCTTCAAGCCATAGCCTAAATAGCAAGATAAAATCATCTTCTAGAAGAATCAGTAACTGTGCTTTAATATTAAAAGGTTTATTTGCAAACTGTGCCATTGTAATCGCAGTAACCCAGGCTGTAAAGTTAAAAAGAGAAAAAAAAACTCTATTGGCATTGTCTGTTGAACTTCTGGTGGTTGTTTTCCGTAGAATCATAGAGTCACAGAATGGTTTGTTTTGGAAAGGGCCTTAAAGCTCATCCAGTTCCAACCCCCTGCCATGGGCAGGGACCCCTTCCACTGGAGCAGGTTGCTCCAAGCCCCTGTGTCCAACCTGGCCTTGAACACTGCCAGGGATGGGGCAGCCACAGCTTCTCTGGGCACCCTGTGCCAGCGCCTCAGCACCCTCACAGGGAAGAGCTTGTGCCTTAGATCTAACCTGAACTTCCCCTGTTTCCGTTTGAACCCATCACCCCTTGTCCTATCGCTACAGTCCCTGATGAAGAGTCCCTCTCCAGCATCCTTGTATCCCCCTTCAGACACTGCAAGCTGCTCTGAGGTCTCCACACAGCTTCTCTTCTGCAGGCTGAACTCAGTCAGTGCTTGCTGGGTATGTGTTGCTCACAACATTCTCTTCTTCCTGCCTCCTCCATGGAGCTCACCCACAGTGTGACATGACAGTTGTGAAGCAGTTGGCGTGCTGTGACCGCTCTTTGTCCTCTAAGCAGGGTCAGAGCCACCTGCTGAGCGCCTGGGCTGCCTTCCGGAGGCACTGGCCTGCTCCTGTGCTTGGGGAGCAGGGGGGAGGCTGGAGGTAGTGCTGGTCCTGTTCACATTTGGCCTTCTTGCACGTCTCAGGAGCACATTGTTCAAGCTCCAGTGACAGGAATCTCTCAACATTTTGAAGCTCTTCAGGTTCTCTTAGGGCTGTGACAGGCAGCAGTAGACCTGAAATCTCCACCCCAGTTTAGGTAGGGCTGTCAAAAACTCTTCAGAGGAGGAGAAGGTACCATGGTTGTCTTTAAACATGTAAAATCTTCCTAGCCTGGGTCAGAACCACAGCCAACAGATATTTTTGGTATAATTTGAAAGGGAATGTACATAATATGGCACAGTTCAAGAATTCCCGTGTGCTTGGCTCGAGTCAGTGTAGTGTTCACAGTAACCAGCGCCAGAACAATAACTATTAGCGGCTCTAGAACTGGAGCTGTGGTTTTAGCAAGTGCTTTATCCTCAGCCTGCAGATATAGCCTATCAGAAATGAAACCAATGTAAGCTGAGGAGTCTGAGTCTGCCAGAGCCTCTGAGGTTTGCTGGCAGTAAGGAGCACAGTTGGTCAGTCAGTGTTCCTGTGTTCCGTACACCTCAGTGCACAACATTTGGGATGTGATGCGCTTGCCATTGTATCTTCAGTGTTTGGACAGAGCTCTAAGCAGAGCAGAAGGGAGACAGAAGCTATTTCTGAGGCAGGGCTTCATGACTGATCAAGAATATAATAGCCTTTCCATAGTTAAAGGCTTGGGGTAGGGAGCTGTTATGAAACAAAGCAATGACCCCTGCTGCCACCTTGCTAATAAGAAGCATCAGTATTAGAGTTGCCAGAGATCTCTGGTCCATGAACAGTGTTCCCTTATCCTGATGTACTTTCTGAGGAAATAAATTTTGGTAGTAAGGAAATCCCCATGCGCTAGGTCCTTCCCACTGAACACTATCATTATACATGTCAGTATTATCTGCCCCAAAGTGGAACTTTACCGTAACGTCTTTACCCCCTTCTGTTTCCCAGTAGTTGGAAATAGGTGGGAAGAGGAGCAGTGGGAGCTGGGCTTTGCTCTTCGGCCGTGGCTGCTCTCTTGTAGTTCTTTAGTTTGTCCCTCATTGGTAGGTCTCAAAAATGAAGAGGAGGGATGCAGGGAGCAGGGGCTGAGGTTTGATTGCTGCCTCCTGTGAATTATTTTTCCTGCTCTCTTTTCCTCTTGAATCCACTGTTTGGTGGGTGGTGGCTGATTGCAGCAGCTTCCAGTAGTGTGATTCTTGCTTCCCTTTCCCTCCCTTGGTGTTTCCTGTTCCTGAAAACACGCTTTTCCTCTAAGCAGCATGCTAGATGGCTCTTTCATGGAGCAATTCAGGAAGGTCCTTGAGCATCTTCAGCTTGGGAATCAGTCAGTTCTGAGCTCTCAGCCTTAAAGAAGCTTCCAGTCAGATGCTGCAATAAATAGATGACAAGAAATATACTCAAAGTACATCCTTTCACTACTTACACTGGGAAACACAGGGATGTGGGTATATTTGCAAGCTGTTAGAGGTTTTTAGGATGGTGCTGGATACTTAAAAATGGAGAAATACTTGATCTGAGTAGCATTTAGTCATTTGTGTCTTTGGCTGTTAAAACCAAACCAACACAAAACCCACAAATACATGGAACTGCACATATGTCCCTGGTAGCATGTATTTAATGATGCTATCAAAATAATGTGTCAGGAGCTTTCTCTGTTCTTTGTTTCCTGTTTTGAATCTGTAGCATCAGTTTCAAAGCAGGTAGCAAAACACATTTTCTAAGCCTGTTTCTGGAATTCTCTGGTCCCTCCACTTGATATAGATTTTCTGTATTCTTTTTTTCTTGCCTAACATCCTTAGTAAACTGAGAAGTGCAAAATATATTTGATGTTTGCACACATCCTTGCCTTTATACACTATGCTTCCTATCAGCCTCAAGCAAAAATACTACTGATTTGCAAGTGAGAAAAGGAGGTCAGTAAATTGGCACTGTGGGGTTTGTGTTACAGAGCACTGTCCTTCATTTGCTCTTGTTTTGTCTTTACAATGGTGTCAGTTGTACTCATCAGAGACTCCAGCAGTCTGGAAACCTACTATGCAGGATCCATTAGAGATGGGAAGTTTGTAGGGATTTTTTTCCCCTCCATACTGCACTGATCAGAGCTCAAAATGATAACTTAAAGTAGTTTGTCTTTACACCTGTGTATTTTCTGAACACTAAGGAAATAAAAAACCCTGCACTAGCAATTGGCCATATGTTACCTTGTAATCTGTGGAGGCTGAATGACTACATACATAGCAGATTTGAGTTTTTTTAATGCTTTTCAACTGCTTTCTTTCCCCTTGCTTTTCACCTTCTCTTCCCCACAAGCCCTGGTTCTGATGGATGGAGAGCAACACCTCTTTGCAAGTTTGTCCTCCTTCCGAAAGGAAAACCTTCCTTTCAGTTAGTAGCTCTGTGCTTCTGCTCTATTGTATATTGATAGGAGGTAGTTGACTCGAGGAAGTATTTTATTAGATGTGGTCAATTAAAGTTTGTTTCCACTTGGGTGTTGAACAGGATGCCCCTGGGGAGGAAGAGCCCCAGGTACCAGTGCAGGTTGAGGGCTGACCCAGTAGAGAGCAGTTCAGCTGAGAAGGACCTGGCAGTGTTGGTGGATGATGAGTTGACCATGAGCTGGCAGTTTGTGCCCTTGGGTCAGGAGGGACAGGAGCACCCCTGGGGTGCATCAGGAGGAGTGTGGCAGCTGGTTGAGGGAGGTGATCCTCTCCCTTTACCCTGCTGTGATGAGGCCCCATCCAGACCACTGGGTGCAGCTCTGGGCTTCTCAGCACAAGACAGATGAGGAGCTACTGGAGAGAGTCCAGCAGAGGCCACAGGGATGATCAGGGGTCTGGAGCATCTGTCTTATGAGGAGAGATTGCAGGAGCTGGGCCTGGTTAGTCCAGAGAAGAGCAGACTGAGAGGGGATCCCATCAATGCATATAAACATCTCAGAAGTGGGTACAGGGGGACGGCACCAGACTCTTTCCAGTGGTACCCAGCGACAAGATGGGCAGCAATGGCCATAAACTAACACACAACAAGTCTCACCTCAGCATGAGGAAGAACTTCTTTACACTGAGGGTGTCAGAGCCCTGAACAGGCTGCACAGAGGGGTTATGGAGTCTCCCTCTCTGGAGCCATCCCAAACCCTCCTGGACATGTTCCTGTGTGATCTGCTCTGGGTGACCCTGCTTTGGCAGGGGTTTGGAGTGGATGACCTATAGAGGGCCCTTCCAACCTGGGTGATTCTGGGATTTCTGCTTTGAAACCCTTACACAGTGGCAGAGTAGTACATGGAGAACTCCATTTTAGCAATGATCGACAGAAATTTGATGGAACTTTTGAGATATAAAAGCTGTTGGTGACCAGGTTGCTATTTCTTTGCTATTAATACATCTATTGTGATAAAGCTGTGGTGTTATCCTGCAGAGTTAATGATGAAAGGGCAAGTTCTGAAGGAATAGCTGAGTGAGGGGCCATACAAATCAACCTTTATCATCACTCTCCCAGTGGAGTGACTTTCTTCTTTCTGTGAAAGCACTGTCCTTTTATCAGCTCTCATGTTATGAAGGTTATACATTCACCTGAATTGGGGTGATGTGAGATTGCCACAGACAGAATTAGTAGCGACTGATAGTGCTAGATACAGAGTTAAAATACAGATCGCTAGCGACAATCTCAAGCATTATTTTATAGTAGTGATGGAATGTAGTAACTAAGGGAACTATTTAGTGTACAGCTGTTTTGGAAAACAACCTGCTGTTGTCGGGGTTTCTGATAAGTATTTTATGGCATGACTTATGAGCTTGCAATGCTTAACAAAGAGTTTTATGGTGATGTTAATTTTCTTATTGTCAATAGTCTCCTGGATGTGACACCATCCATCTTGATGTAGTGCTTATGGAAAGTTCCTGTTTAACCCCTTTGTTTATTACAGTTTGTGTTCTCTGTGAGTTCAGTTTTCTGTGGATCCTGGTTAATCTGCTTTAGAGTAATACAACTTGTAGTACAGATGCACTGTATTTTTGTTTGTGCAGTGGTATAGTTGTTCTTTATATGGCTGTGTAACACAGATTGCTACTTCGAAGTGTAAACCCTTTACCCTTGCCACTTTCAGACTTAATTGTTTGGATAAGTGGAATTATCTGTTGCATGCGTTTAACGGCATGCTTTAGAGTTCGCTGGCACTATTTATGGCACTAAATACTGTAAATGTTCTTAGGATCTAATCCTCAAAAATCGAATTTCAGAAAGGGGAAAATAAATAGAAGCAAACTTGCTGTAGTTTAAGCAACTCTCTGATATTTATGTATGGGAAAGAATCCTCCAACATTTCACCAGCTAAGCACTGTTGCTTTTGATCGATTATTGATGCGCTTAGGTTGTGATCAACTATTTATATATTGGGTATAAATTGTATATTTACAAATTGGGCAGTGTTGTTTCCTTGGTGTGACAGACGGTCTTCTCATAATGTCACTGTACTCAACACACTCCCCCTTCAACCCCAGTTAAATCTTATTAGGCCTTATCTGTCTCTCCCGGCCTTAATGCACACTTGAGCAGCATTAGCTCATTTGTCTAAGTGAGTTTTAACTGACATTGTCAAGGTAAATCCCCTGATGAACAATTAGTGCTACAGCAGCCTGATTACCCCTTGTCCATATGATCAACTGACTTCATTAACAACCCCTTTTCCCCAGAATTACTGGGTTTGAGGAACAGGTATAGCTGAAAATAAAGTAAATATGAGGGCAGAGCAGAAAGTGCTGTTGTTTCCTCTGGATATTGGTGGATTTTTAGACAACTTGCAGACTTCTAGCTATGACAGTGTAGCTTCTTAAAGGATCACTGATGGTGGTAGACTAAACTTCTGCATGCTTTCTGCAGTCTAACAAAACTGGCTCCCTCTTACTGATTAATCATCTCATCCAGCCTACATATTTTTATTAGGGACACTACAGCCACTGTGGTGTGGGCTGGGTATTATAAGAACCATTTATTATTCTGCATGCATTTTGCATTTACTTTGCAGTCTCCTATCATAGAACCCATTTCTTATCATCGTAACAACACAGTATCTTTATTGGAGTTGCTTATTAAGTAATTCTGCTGCACGGAATACAATGAGTAGGTGACATGATAGAATCCAATCGTGCCTTAATACCTGATTTCAGTTGTTATAAACTCAAGGCTTTCCTCTTCAGAGAGGAAAGTTTTACCATTTTAAGCTTGCTCTATCACTGACGAAAGCAAATGCTCATTGCAAAAGAGAAGAGTTAAAAACTCTGTTTAACTTGAGGCTTTGATTAGTTTTTGAGGGTAGGTTGGGTTTTTTTCTTTAGCTTTTGATATATTTACCCAAAAGTTGATGTAAGTAGTTTTAAGATGAAAACTTATGCAAACCCAAAGGGATGTTACAGGGATATTTTCCCCCTAAAAGTATTGTCAACATGATGAATGTTTTATTTTCTCTCTTTACAGTTTTATGTGCTGAAAGAGTGGGCCAGATGACTAAAACATACAATGATATAGATGCTGTCACACGTCTTCTTGAGGAGGTAAGTATTGCATCTCTTGAAAGACCCATTCACATTATGAGAAAGTAGGACAGAAATGACATGATACCACTACTAAAGACTGTTTAGTAGACTGTGCTCCAGTGAGGAGGAGTAAGTGCGCTGAGTGTACATATAGGATCTCATCAGTAAAGGAAAGGTTCTTTCTAAGTAAAGGTTATTTTTGACCTCAGTCATATGGACTCGTTACTTGTGCTTATTTTTCCTGTTGAGGCCATTTAACTTGCTCTTGGTCTAATACTTGCCATAAGGGAAGAGGAGCAAGGAGATCATCTTAACATGGTGCATACTTGTATAGTGCACATAAAGCTAATAGTATTATGGGCAGTGATGGAATCACTATACCAGGAAATGTTCACAAACTGTGACCTTGGCAATGCTGGGGAACGATTGGACTTGATGATCTTAAAGGTCTTTTGCAGCATGGTTGATTCTTTGATTGCTTCACAGATAGTCTTGTCTTTATAATTATTATCTCAGATAATGTCTTTCCAGAGAAATGCCTAGACACAAAACCAGAAAATACCTCATACTCCACTGGTCTCCAAGCCTTTTCTTCTTTGCCTAGTGTTTGGTAGATTTGGGATGGGGTTTGTTTAATATCATCATTGGGTAAATTGTTACTCGTTAATCATCAGCACTCAGGCAGTGTCAGAAAGCAACTGTCAAGCTATGATGCTTATGTTCAGTAAATGTAACAATAAATTGTTTGACTAACTGCTTTTCTGCAGTAAACCTGAGCAATCATTTTCCAAATGATGTTTATGAAGAATTTTTTAAGTGAAAACTGTTAAGTTTTATTGGTTCATAGAATTCCAGACTGGTTTCTGTTGGAAAGGACCCTAAATCTCATTCCATTCCAACCCCCTGCCACAGGCAGGGACACCTTCCACTAGGCCAGGTTGCTCCAAGCCCCATCCAGGCTGGCCTTGCACATTGCCAGTAATTCATGGCTAAATTTAGTTTAATCCATCATGTTTATTTGCTTGCTCATTGCAATAGCATTATCAAAAAGGGTGTTTGTCTTGCCAAGATACATTGGATGGTCTGTTCTTTAATTCTGCAAGGAAAAAAGGATGGGAATGCTCACGTCTCCTAGCACTGCTTCATACAACTGATTGCAGTACAGAGTCCTGCATTTTGTGCTTTGAGCTAAACTTGTTTAAACAACTCTATGAAATATCAGTTAAAAACTGATTGCTTTACCCAAAAGGCTTATCCTGGAATAATCCATAAACTTGCAGTAGCAGTCTGTTACCTGTTTGTGTCCTGTTCCCTTTGTGTTGTTTGGCTGAGATTTACTTGCATGTGTTTCCATGGCTCCTTCTAGTAATGGTGCAGCATTCTGCCAGACTGCTTCTTCCACTGAGTCCATGTAGCCAAACATCTATAGATCCAGAAATCACACTTGGGGGAGCAATGCTAGAAGGACTTTCTGAGCCAGTGCTTGAAAACTTCTGGTGTGCCTCCCTATCTGGATGATAGCAAAGGAAAAAAGGGAGAGTATGTAATAGGTGAATCTTTAATAAAATAAATACTTATTTGTTTTATTATTCATTTCTGACTGAATCACTCTGTTCCTAGCCAGGCATGCGCTTACAGCTGCTTTCTCTGTTCTCCAAATGCTGGCTATCACAAGGGATTACGTTACATCCATTAGCAGAATTTAAGGTGTACCTCCATCTGCTCCCTTCATAAATAAGTGAGGAAAAAAACAACCCCAAAGCTACATCTTGTCTGTCTTTCCTGTTGGCAAGTTCAAACGATTGTATCGCAATGTTGGCAGGGTAAAAGGTGCAGCATTTTGGGGGGAAGATAGGAAAGAGAAGATCTCAAAACAAGAGGTGTGCAGATAATTTGAAAATCTGTGCCTCTTGCCTTGAAACTAAGCCAGGGAGGGGACAGCTGCTGCTTACGTGGTAAGAACAGCAGCAGATTCCTCCATGCACCTCCATTTCATCCTTTCCTAACAC
The DNA here is from genome assembly GCF_033783945.1 of Neopsephotus bourkii. NCBI lineage: Eukaryota > Metazoa > Chordata > Aves > Psittaciformes > Psittacidae > Neopsephotus > Neopsephotus bourkii. The sequence continues at coordinate 552,777 of NW_026902104.1, forward strand.
CAGTGTTAATGTGTCTGCCTTCAGTATTGCCTTTTACATATTGCTGTAAAAAACCAGTTTGTTATCACTGTAAGAGGCCTGACCCCAAACTGAGATTTAGAGCTAAGAAAACTGTGTAGGAAGTCTAGGGAGATTAATTAAAGTGCCTGGAAATTACTTAATGTTCTTACATTTGAGTTTGGAAACCTTGCTGCTAGATAGCTCTTTCTCTGTAGACTCAACAATGTATTTTTTCCACTTCATATTTACAAGAGCCAAATTACTGCACAATAAGTTGGCTGGTATGTAAACCAAGCTTTCTTTTCTTGATCACTGTGTGGAACCTATTGTTCTGAAAGATTGCACCTAAGATTTTATAGCTGGATAATACCAGTAGCTTTCAGTGCAAAGGTAAGTCTGACTTCAGAAACCATTTGGAAAATGCTATTTATAGATACAGCAGTGATCGATAGCCTGTCATTTTATTTACTGATTATTATGTATCTTCCTTTTTGTTTTTCCACTATGAAAGCCTCTCTATTCCAGTTTGTTGACTTGAAATCCATGTGATCTGTAGCCGTGGGCTTCGTAGGCTTTGTCATTGATGTATAAGGTAGCTTTTAGTCATAAAATCTATATGGATGTCTGGGCAATAAATAAGCTCCAAGCAGTATTTGCAATGGCAGGGAGAAAACTCTTCCTGAAATAGTGCTATTTTAAATATCTAGTAGTGGAATGTGGCAATTACAAATAGAAATGCTTAATAAATGGCACAGTTTTGTGCAGTTTCTCATCCTCTCCCAGCCAGATTACAAGCCCTTGTGTCAGCTTTGCAGAAGCTGAGACATGTGTAGGTACATGGCATCAACAGGATAAGTTTCTAGTTTTTATTGGTATATATGGTGAGCTGTGTTGGTGGGTTAGTTCCAATTCTGTGCTCATGGAGGAAGGGGAAGAAGGAGCCAAGCATGGCATGAGAGTGAACAGCTCACGTAGATTTGGGCATCTGCAAAAAGGAAAGTGATAGAATTTGATTTTATATGAAAGCACTGATGGATGGATGTACGCAAGGAAGCTGGAAGCTGAACCTTCCTTGTGATGGAATTGGCTTCTGCTCCTGCACACCTTACTGCCTTCTGTTTTAAGGTGGAGCAAGTGGAAACTGGGGAATGCTTTGAAATGCTGAAGTTCTTTGGTATTCTTACTGTGCTACTGAATTCTTTAAAACATAACCTCTGAAGCTCTGTGATTCATTATTCAAATGGTGCAGCAAGGTGATCGAAGAGTTTCCGTCAGTAGCTTCTCAAACAAAACTGTAACAGAGCCAGATCTGGTTTCACTTACATTGTTTTACTGTACATCTTGGGGTTGTGCTTTCATGTGTATGGTCCAGTAACTCTGTATGAGTCAGTCTTTTCTGGATAATGTGGGTGTAACACAGGCAGAAATAGGGGAAAAAACTGTCAGGAAACCAAACAAATAAAACCTCACAGAAGCAAGAAGTCTTTTTATTGTTCATGAACTTGTTCCTTGCCTTTTGTGACAATTTTACCCTCCCTACGATCCTTTGGTGAATAAAACATTGAAATGGCCTTTCTTTTCTTAACACATCACAGAAAGAACGGGACTTAGAATTAGCTGCTCGGATTGGCCAGTCGCTCTTAAAGAAGAATAAATCACTGACAGAAAGAAATGAATTCCTGGAGGAGCAAGTAGAACACATCAGGGAAGAGGTAAGGTTTTTATGTCTGGGGGCTCTGTCTTCAGTGATGGAGGGAATTTTCCTCTTAGCTTCACTTTACCCACGCTTAATTTTCATGAGCATCCTGTCCATAGGAAGTCAAGCTGTGTTACAGCAGTTTGGCCAACCACTTTTACAGCATGTACGCTTCTAGATATGTGATCAAAAAAGTTACTTGACCTGTTGGCTCAAATCAGGTGATCTGAGGGGGAAAAAAACAGCAAACAAAACTCAAGCCATTGAATTCTGGTCTGCCTCCCACTTTGTTTTCCTCTGAAACCAGCTGCTCTTTTTCTTGAGTCACTATACCCACTGTTTTCTTCTACTTGTTTTGTCCTTGTTCCCCTGCAAGGCTCATGTTTGGTTTCTCACCAACCAAACCCCAAAGTCCTTCTCCGCAGAGCTGCTCTGAATCACTTCTCCACCCAACCATAGCTGTGTCTAAGTAACGTAAACCTGGACAAAATGCATTAGATTCTTGGCTTTATCTGCTGAGTTTTATTGTTGGGTGCAGCTTAGGTTTAGGAAGGAGCGGTGGTTGTTTTCAGTAAAAACTGATGGAACTGAGACTTTTCCTGCAATGCACTAGAGAACAAAAGGTCAGTGCCCTAAAGCAGGAACTGTGCATGCTTTAGTCTCTGCTTACTGTTTCAGAACTATACATTAAAAGCATAAACATTATATTGAGAAAACTTTCTTAATAGTAAATCTTGGTTACAGAGATGATTGTCTGCCTTTTCAGCAGCACAAGTGTAGTTGCCAGGTACTGAACATTATAATGTTCAGTAAGAATGCTGCAGCTCCAGTCTCAAGCAGTGTCCCTCTTTGCTGGGATGGTGCTACCTAAAGTTTAATGTTGTCTCCTTTGGGATTAGAGCTCAGTATCAAAGCAGTGTGAACTGTGTTTGGAATGGAGTCGGTCAATAAGGTTTTAGTTTCTCATCTTTCTAAATTTCCCAGGAAATGCTTCTTTTTCTTCTGCAGACTCTCATGTGTTTCTGAAGCTAAAAAGCACTTCAAACACAATGTCAATCCCCACATAACACCACCTCAAACCTGTGGTAACACCTGGCTAATACAGCCCTCTGTGCCTATCATTCTAGTTCCAAATCACAAATCAGAGTTTGTGTTTTGGTGATAGCTGATTTTAAAGGCCAGGTTTGGTTTTGTACTCTGTAAAGTGGGAGAAGAGGAAAAGCTGAGTTACAGCCTGGAATGGTGGCTTAAAAAAGAGAACATTGTGTTTGGTCTATTAGAGTAGAAGGTAACATTGGAAAGAGAAATGCTCTTTGGCTTGGTACTTGTATGTGTGTTATTTACATACTGTGTAACTGGGTGTCTTCATTTTACGTGAACACTTTCAACCTGTCAAGCATTTACTTGCTGTCAGTTAGGAAAACAGTCATCTGGACTCTTGAAATGGGTTGTTGGTGATTTGGTAAGGATTGTTCTTGTGAGGTAGATCCCGTTGTCTCTAAACTACTGTGCTCTGCGTGAGGATGCTTTTCTTCCTTAAAGGCTCTCTAAGATAGGTATAGCTATTTCCGTGCAAGATGTTGTCAGGGGGGCACAGCTCAGCTGATCACAGCTGACCAAAGGGATATTCTATACCCTGTGTTGTTATGCTCAACTAGAACAGCTCAGGCAAAGAAGGAAAAAGCTGGGACATTCACAATTATGGTATTAATAAGTGACAATTCATTGTGCCAAGGCCCAGCTTTCCAGGAGGTGCCTGAACATCTGCCTGCTGGTAGAAAACAGTGAATCAATTCCTCACTTTGCTTTGCATATTAAACTGCCCATGAGTTTTTCTTGCTTTTGTGCTACTGATTCTCTCCTCCATCCTATGGGGATTTTGGGAGCAGAATACCTGCTCAGCTGTGGGGTGCTTAGTTGCTGATCAGGGTCAAACACCACAAAGTGCTATGTTAAAGGGATGTGTTGCTGGAGGTTACTGCAAGGTTTTGTTGCTTGGGGAAGGGGGGAAATTTCATAACATGGTTGATGTTGGAAGTGACTTCTGGAGGTCATTTGGTCTGAACCCCTGCTCAAGCAGGGCCACCTGCAGCTGGTTGCCCAGGACCATATCCTGGCACAGTTTGAGTATCTCCAGGGATGAAGACTCCACAACCTCTGGCACCTGTGCCAGTGCTTGGTCACCCTCAAAATATGGAAGGTTTACCTGGTACTCAGGAGGAACCTCCTGTGTTTCAGTTTGTGCCCATTTGCTGGGGTTTAGGCCCAGCTGGTAACTTTGAACCAGACAGCCACTCACTCACTCCCCGCCTTTTCCCCACCCTGCTCCCAGAGGGATGGGGAGGAGAATGGAAAGAATATAACTCCCACAGGCTGAGATAACAACAGTCCAGTAACTAAGGTATAACACAAATCACTGCTGCTACCACCAATAAGAATAATGATAAGGGAAATAACAAGGGAAGAGAATACAACCACTCACCACCTGCCAGCCGATACCCAGCCCGACCCGAGCAGTGATCTGGGCCTTCCAGGTAACTCCCCCCCCCAGTTTCTAAACTGGGCATGACATGCTGTGGTATGGAATACCTCTTTGGCTAGTTTGGGTCAGGGGTCCTGTCTCTGCTCCCTCCCAGCTTCTTGTGCCCCTCCTCACTGGCAGAGCATGAGACTGAGAACAGGGAAAGCATTACAGAGCAACAACTAAAAACATCAGTGTTATCAGCGTTGTTCTCAGACTAAAGTTGAAAACACAGCACTGCAGCAGCTGCTAGGAAGGAGAAACATGACTGTTCCTGCTGAACCCAGGACACCATTGCTTTTCGTCCTTTTGCATTAAAAGGTTATTCTTTCTGGCTGTTCATCCTCCTTCAGAATGCTTGGAAATGGCAGTAAAAATAGTATCCTCAATCTTTTTAATTCATAGAGAAAAAGTGTAGCAAAAGCTGGAGGTATCTATTGCCCACCCACTGACAGTGTCTGAATCCTTGCTACTTACATAGGCTGAGCCATAATGTGCTGGAGAGAAGTAAGCTGTTATTTTTAGCTCAGCATTTTATCTCTTCCTGCAATGGGGAGAGTGAACCTCTCAGAATTAACGCCTGGATTTTGTTTCATAGTTTTCTAGAATGTGGTTGATTGGGATTCTTTTTTCCCCCTTACATTTTAGAACCCATGTGTCAGATGGAGTTGGTGCCTTAGCACATCCAATTGCACAGAATACCCTTAGGAAAGTAAATGACCTTGTTTGCTTAAATTCCTGCACAGCTGAAGTGCTTTATTGCATTGAGTCTGCTTTTTGTGTGATGAAAATGCAGCTTGAATCTATTTTATTGATATTTTGCTTGTTGGGGTTTTTTTTTCCCAGTAATAACTACAAGTATAAATATGCCTCTAATTCAGAAAACCCAGAAGTCTAATAAAGCCAAACGTGCTCTGCAGTTTGTGTGCTGGGAAGCGAGAACTGAGGCACAAGGCTTGCAGTGCAAGTGGAAGGGAATCTATCTGATCAGTTCTGCTATTTATAGCTAGGCAAGGCAAATAAAAATGAATCTCTTGCCACTGCAGCCTTAAATTGCAGCTGTGAAGTGGTGTAAGCGCTACTGTGTAATTTGGCTGTTAACCCTTGGAGAACCGCAATATAAATGAACCAACATTTATATCTATAGAGCTTACAATTACAGGGTATCTTAACTGCCCCATTTTGGTGTTTTGTGTCTGTACTAAGTATGGGACTCACACTGCTGCTTGGAAGACAGGCTGAGACAGCAGGGCTTGTTCAGCCTGGAGAAGGCTCTGGGTAGATCTTAGAGCAGCTTCCAATGGCTAAATGGGCTACAAAAAACCTGGAGAGGGGCTCTGGACAAGGGCCTGTAGGGACAGGCCAAGGGGAATGGCTTGAACCTGCCAGAGGGGAGACTGAGCTGAGCTCTTAAGCAGAAGCTCTTCCCTGTGAGGGTGCTGAGGCGCTGGCACAGGGTGCCCAGAGAAGCTGTGGCTGCCCCATCCCTGGCAGTGCTCAAGGCCAGGTTGGACACAGGGGCTTGGAGCAAGCTGCTCCAGTGGAAGGTGTCCCTACCCATGGCAGGGGGCTGGAACTGGATGACTTTTAAGGACCCTTCCAATACAAACTGTTCTGTGATTTTGCTTTGCTAGACTCCTGTTTTGGAATCGTTCACACCCATAACTACACCTGGAAACCGACTTCAGCCTCAACCCTTGCAGCAACCTCAGAATGCCAGCCTGCCACTGCGTAGTGATGTTCTGCAGCTCAGCAGGCAATTGAATACCAAATGTAGCATCACTAAAAAAGCATTTCAGTAATTTTGTCTAAAGTCTCTTGGAGAGCAAGAAATGCCTGTATCTGAGGTCTGCAAGGTCTGTAACCAAGCCAGAAGGTGACAGTCATCACATAAAATGGGTAATAGTGATGTCCAGTTTGATTGTGCCACATTAGTTTCTTGCAGCATCATTGCAATATATCTGTTTCCGTGGATAGGAACCTAGACTAATGCAGTAGTGAATGAGGTTTGCTCATTGTAAAGAAGGTAAAAGAGAAACTTGCCTAACTGCAAAGGATAATTATGGTTTTTTGAACTTCCAAAAAGGACATTCAATGGTTAATTTCACGGGTGCATTTTTCCTTCTTTTGAAGAAATAGAGTTGTTTCTGGTCTGTTCCTGTCCTGGCCTATTACAATGCTTGGAGGAGGAATAGCTAGCTAGTTTGTAGTGGGTTTAGTCAAGAATGTGCCTAGAAAATCAACTTGCTGATCTGCAAGCTCTTTCTTCATGCAGGTTTCTCAGTTGCGGCATGAGCTCTGCATGAAAGATGAACTGCTGCAATTCTACACTAGTGCTGCTGAAGAAAGTGAGCCAGAGTCCGTCTGTTCCACCCCGTAAGTTAACCAATCTGCAGTGTTGAACCTTTCTCTGGTACTGAGCGTGGGCCTTTTGGATAACTTAGTAGCTTTGATAAGTAGTAAAATGATCCCTGTATCAGCTGGAATGATACATGGGACTGTGGACTTGGTGTATGGCACCAGCTGGAGGGATCTGCATGGGACCAGCTGGCTCTCCAGGTGCCAACATGAGTTGGAAGGGGAGAGTGCACAGGGAGGCTGCTGACACAGCACTGTAACTTCCACAGGAACTAGGTCACTGTGGTGGTGAGGCAGACAGGTCCCACTTACAGCACCCTGTTATGCCACATACCTTTGCACGCTGTGCTAGAACGTTCTGCGTATGTGACCTTTGTGCTTGAAGGGCCTGAAGGCACTATGGAAATACTGCTAGCAGAGGGAAGGGGATATAAAGCATAGCTTAAAGCTTGGGTTCCAGGCAGTTAGCTGGCTGAATAGCATCACAGGCTCTGAAAGACTCTGCCCTCGCTTGCAGAGTTATTGCTGCAATCTGGTGAAGCATGTGCAACCTTAATCAGGAAGCTATTGGGTTGTTCCCTGTGGTAAGGTGGTTTCCTTTCTCATAGCCCTGGCTGAGTAACTTTTCCATAGGAAATATGTGGAAAAGTAAAAAAATCTGAAAAACATTCCCTTTTAAAAATCACTGCAAATACATGGATGCCTAAACATCCTGGCATGAACAAGCTGTATTTCATGTGGCTCTGGCTGGCTTTGAGGCCTTTGTTAAGTGTGTTCTTCTGTGGGATTGGACTTAATGCAGGTAAAAAGGAGTTGAAACTGTTGTTTTCATTACAAGGCTGAAGAGGAATGAATCTTCCTCCTCCGTCCAGAACTACTTTCATTTGGATTCTCTCCAAAAGAAACTCAAGGACCTTGAAGAGGAGAATGTTGTGCTTAGATCTGAGGTGAAATTGCTCCCTTTGTGTTTTGCTTAATACAGTTGTTAATTTAAATGTCTGAACACAGGCATTGAGAAGTGTGGATTAAGAGTTGAGAGTCTGAGAATGTATAATTCCACATGTGACAGATCTCTTTGTAGCTGTTTAATCACCGTCTTTTATCTAAATGAAGGAAGGGTTGAAGCATGGAAGCAACATGAAGCTACATGCAAAGAAGTTTCCTTGCTAAAAGGAATGTGCAGGAGCATGTCAGGTTTTGTAGTCCAGCACTGCACTTTGAAATAGGCCTTAAAGGGCTGGCCTGATAGATCTGGGTGACTTTAGCTGCAGATCTGAAGTTGGCAGGCTGGCATGGTCTCTCTGGTACAAATCCAGTGTTTGGCACAGTAAAAATTGCTAGCTGAAATTTGCATTAAATAGCTTCAATTTGTGTTTCAAGGCTGTTGTTAATGTTTTAAGTTGAATGTGGTTTTCTTGCCTTTTATTTCTGATAATAACTCTGTTTCTCAGACAACACAGTTTTTAAAATCTAATTTACTGTCCCCTGTCTGTCAGAAATAACATTTCATAATTGAACATTTTACGAATAGTCCTATATTTTCAATGCAACGTTTAAGCTTTGGGAGCACGTTACCATTTTGCAAACAGGTAGGAGACTGTAGCAAAAGAAATACAAAGGTAGCAGAAGAATAATGAAGGTAGAGTTAGAATTGAGAGAGCTGCTGCAGCAGGAGCCCAAAGGCGAAGCCCACATAGCTCTTGCTTCTGTTCCAGGGAGGTGCAGTCTGTGCCAGTAAAGCACAGGATGGAGCCAAATCTGAACCCTCTGAGCTACACAGTCCCCTACAGATGCAGCCTGTGGGTGTCTGTGCATGCCCTTAGCAATGGGAACAGATTATAGGCCTACTGAGGTGGTGCCAGACAGAACCAGCTGGGTGCAGCCATGCTCCTCTTGGCAATCCTAGAGTTGAAGCAGAGAAGACAACCCAGAGAAGGAGTTAGCACTAAGGTTTTATGTGGGATAGATGGTTACAGTGCCAGAACTTCCCAAATGCTATCTGAGTTATTTTTAAATACCTATGTGTTTAATTTAGTTATTTAAACCAAGCATTTGAATAGTTTGTGATGCCACCTAGCTGTGTTCAGGTGACCAGATCAAGCCCTGCATACAACTTATGTTCAGGTGTTTCAATTTTAGTACAAAATACACAAGTGACATCTAGTGGGGTATGGTGGTAATGAGGCAGGATTTTCCATACAGTAATGTCTCTACTTGAATGTTCCCCTGGCCCCTTGTTCTGGAACATGAGGGAGGGGAGTCAGGCAAAACCTGCAGTTTCTAACTGTTTTCCTGGAGGAGTGATCAGACAAGTTTGTATTTCTGAAGTAGATGGAAATGCAGCAGCAGACTGGCAAAGAACAAACGTGCTAATGTCATGTATTTGATGTGGCTTTCTTGCATAGGCTTGTCAGCTGAAGACTGAAACAATCACTTACGAAGAGAAAGAACAACAGCTTGTCAATGACTGTGTGAAAGAGCTAAGTATGTCCTTGTTTCTTTTCACTTCTCATTTGAGGTAGTTCAGGGGGAAAAAGGGAGGGGATGGGACACACCAACAAAAAAGCAAACCACGAGTCAGATCAGTCAGTCATGGTTTTGCTGTGGTACTTATTTTCTTTATATAAAAGGCAAGGAGGAAGTTTTTGGCTGAAGTTTCACAGCAGAAAATCCTGATTGTAAGCTATATCTTTTGCAGTTGCGAAATAGTTTTGCACTGACAGTGTTAAGGGAAAGTATGATCTCCTTTGCAGCATAAGCACTTTGTGTCTTTCTGTTTTCATGTTGTACTTGTTGTCTTTCAAGTATACCTTGCTGTGTATGGGGGCAGGATTCTGCTGTATGATGGGACGTTCCAAAGAACATCTTTCTGCTTACTTTTGTGATGTTAACTGTAATCACTTGTCTTAAAGGAGATGCAAACATCCAGATTGCCAATATCTCCGAAGAGTTAGCAAAGAAAACCGAAGATGCTGCCCGGCAGCAAGAAGAAATCACCCACCTTCTGTCTCAGATAGTTGATCTGCAGAAAAAGGCAAAAGCTGTAAGGAATCCAGTTGCAAGACTACTGTTGTGATTTGCTGCTATTGTAGCTGAAAGACAGTTTACTATCCTCTGTATACTAGAGCCTAAAGGAAATTTTCCACCCTCCTTATCTGGGTGACCTTGTTTGGTATTTAATATCTAGCATACTTGACTAGAAAAGCATCAGTTCATTAAAAGATTCATATATGATATATCAAATAAAATTGTTAAATGTATTTTAAAAGTTAGATGTGAAGCCCTGCACTGAACTTAATGACTTTGGTAAGATAAGAATGTTAGTGCATATATTTCAGTGGGCACATCTTTGTTTTGGGTTCATTTGAGATTCATTTAGCAGGGCACAGACTGATGCTGCATGTTCTCCTGTTAACATTTTATATGTTTTTAAACTAATGTGTGGACTAATATTGCTGAAGGAGTGGTCTTAAGAAAAGTGATACTTTCCCTACCTAAGCTACTTTACTTTTCCTACTTAACCTGTAGTATAAAATACAAACGTGATCACAGGACAGAACATCACAGTGTTTCTATCATTTTTTGGCATAGTGTGCAGTTGAAAATGAGGAACTTGTCCAGCATTTGGGAGCTGCTAAAGATGCCCAGAGACAGCTCACAGCAGAGGTGAGTACATTCCTTAGTATTACAATAATTTAGCAGTAGGGCAATGGCTGTTCACTTTACCACAAGAGTTTTAGTCTAAGCTGGATCAGAAGTATTATATTATTTGCATATGTATATGGAATGAAGGAACATTTATGTTCCTGGTGGAGTTCAAAACTTTTTCCTTCCTGTTCTCTCCTTCAGTTGATGTTTGATAAACTGGGACTTACGGGCTACATAGGAACCCCTCTAGAGGCTGACTTCCCTAGGCCTGTAGTTTAAGCCTGTGTTGAAGTGAGATATGATGAAAGAGCTCATTCATACTGTATTTGTTCGGTTAATAAGCCAAAGGTGGTTCAGAATTGCTGGCTGTTTTCTGGGTGCTACATTCACATGAGCAAAATGGACAAAAATAGAATGAATAAAGCTTGATCCCTTTAGGAAGTGTCTTCTACTTGGACTACTTGGTGTTGCAGGTGGAAATGCCCATAGAAGTTTCTTCTGCTGGCTGGCCTTTTGTATCTGTGGTGCTCTACAAAGATTGAGCTCATGCTTCTTCATCCCCTTCTTAGGAAGGACATTAAAAGGATCTGTGTTTCTAAGCCAAGTAGCTTATTTTTAAGAAACTTGTGGAAATGTGGTATTTCAGACTTCTGCCCCTTTGCCAAACTTGGTTGAAATGGCTGATGAACTCAAAACCTATGAGGGGACACAGACATCTGAAAACAGAGTGATTACTTAAGATGTGTTTCCTGAGAAAGTTAAGCTAAAAATAAGACATAGTCTTAGGTTGGAATTTTATGTGTGTACATATGTATGTATATATATAAGTTTGTTTTGGTTTTAAAATTCCCAAGCCATTTGGATCAATGGGTAATGTCTTGTCCTTTCCCATGCTGTTTGCCACTGTGGTGGTCATGGCAGCAATTAGGCACTATACCTGATCAGACTAAGGATACTTTCAGCTCTGTGTCTTCTTGGCAGTGGCTTCATGTAGATACTTAGGGTAGGAAATGGAGCAAGCAGTTCCTTCCTGCAGCATGGTCATGTGTCATCGTGTGTGTGCATCCCCCCCTACCCTTCCTTTCCCATTACTAATCCATGTTATTAATGATTTTCAGTGATATTCACTTGTTGGAGTTCTCTTCCTTTAAAGTGTAATGTTGTTCCCTCCATCGTTATTGCCTTTTACCAGTGTCAAAAAGAATTTGCAGGCTTTTTCTGATGACAGTGCAGCCCATAATGTCTTGAACTGTTTTCTATACATTACAGTTGCGAGAGCTGGAAGACAAGTATGCAGAGTGCATGGAAATGCTTCATGAGGCTCAAGAAGAGCTGAAAAACCTTAGGAACAAGACTATGCCAAACGCCGTATCACGTCGGTACCACTCTCTCGGTCTCTTCCCTATGGTAAGCACACCTAAGAAAAAAACCTGGCATTCTACTCACAATATACATTCTAGTTCTTTAATACTTGAATAAGTTGCACATATATTCTTGGTTTAGGGTCACTTTAAATTCGGTGGTTCATCAAAAGAATATTAGTTGCTAATATGTATTATAGCAACATCAGTTACAGCAGTGTGACTGGTGTTACAAACTTGGTTCACCTGGTTTCATCTGATTATGACATTATGACATCCCCATAACATTAAAAGCATGGGGAATATGTAGTGCCTTCTAAAAAAGGAACAAAAAAGAGTGAATAAGAATGTGTAGGTAAGCTCAATGCCTGGCTCTGCTTGACTGTGTATCTCTACAATACTTCAGTAAAGTCACATCAGTGAAGCTTCTTTTGAGTTCCATTAATGTAATCAAGCAGTAGAAGCTGCCACTCGTGGTCTTTACCCATGTCTTATCTTACTGCTGAGGAACAACACAGATTAGATTTGTGCTCACAAGAACTGAATTGTCAGCGAAGGGTTAGCTTGCCTTTTTGTGTTCCCTTCTGAAACTGAGCACAGGCCAGGCTGAAGTACAGACATTTAATAATGCAAGTAGCACTTGCACAGGTGCAGTTGAAAGCAGTAAAAGGTTTGCTTGTTCTGAGATAGGTTTGTGTGTTTTGTATAAAGATTCTTTTCAAATACTGAATCATGGCATCAAAGATGGTTTAGATTTGTGAACGTTTGACACTTAAATCTTGCACTTGACTACATTTAGGCAGTAAAACATACTGACCAGTAGTGGAAAATAGATAGCCTGTCACCTTTAACCCTTTTTGGGGGAAGTATAGAATGCTTTATGCAAAGAACATTGTCTTTTTTGTGGGTTGGATGGATAATGTTGTGAAAGGGAAAACTATTTTCTGTTTAATTTAAATGAAAGCTAATTAAGCAAAACTATACATACAAGATGGATATTACTGAGTAGGGAACTCAGTGTGGGAAGTTGGGGCATCTGAATTCTGTTGTTGCTGTGATGTGATTTTAGGGTTTTTGACAATGTTACATGGTTTTGGATGGTAACTGCTGTAGTAGTATGAAGATAAGGTGCAATTTGTCAGTGATTTAGATACACCCATTTGTTTCCAGCTTTCCAGTCAATTTTCATTTTTAAATGTTTCTTTTTTTTCAGCAATGATACCTTATTAGTTGCTAATTATTTTTATAAGTAATTTATTATTTTCTGCAATGGCAACCTATGAATACTATGACATTTGTTTCTCTTTTGTGCTTGTTTTCAACAGGATTCCTTGGCAGCAGAGATAGAAGGCTCAATGAGGAAAGAACTGCATTTAGATGAACCCGACTCTCCTGACTTTGCGTACGACTGGAAAGAATTGGTTCCTTATTGACTGATTATATCTGAAGATAATTATTATTTGATGAGAGAGGAAAAGACAGGAAATAGTTGAGCTAGGGATTTAGAAAGAAATACTTCTGGCAGAGTGTGATTGATAGAAAGCAAAATAAATTGTCTGGTTATTGGGGTGGTTATATTTTCTGCTAAAGCTACCAAAAGAAAATGCCTGTATATTATATGTAGAGAGAGTTTTGCTTTGTCTTACTATGTTTTTCTCCTCATTTTTGTGTGCTGAGAATGATAAAAGGCTGGTTTTCTTGTGTCGTTTCTTCAGTTAATGATTAGGGGATGCGTTCATTTCCTCCGGTTCTCTCTTCAGGTTTTATAACAGAAGTTACCAGGTAGTTATTGATCTGATCCAGTTTTTGTAGGGAGAACACCAGTGCAGAAAGGGATTCAGAGTGGTTGGTAGTTGGTTGGTACCCTGGCAGTGTTACCTTTAAGCTGGAGGGGTATGCTGTTCATACAGCAGCTGTTGAGACGTAAAACAAAGCAGCAGTGGCACTTCTGTAGGATGATGTAGGGCAGGATTGTTTTGTCAAGCAATTTCTGCTGAAGTGTCATCTGATCTTAATCTTGAAGCAGATGAACACTGTTTGTCATGATATCAGGACAATGGTTATAAGGAATGAACTGCAGAAGTGGGTCAGAAATCAGTTTTCCAGCCTTGGCAGCCTCTCTCTAGATTCCTGGTCTATTATAAGGGGGTTGGAAACTGGTTTCAAAAAAGAAAGGTACAAGACTGGCTAGCATAGAGGTACTCAGTAGAGTAAATTCAGGTTCTCTTTTAAAACAGATTAGCCAGTTCATAGTTAAGAATTGAATGGAGACCAATTTTGTTGTTTAAAAACTTATTTTCATGCAATGGCTTGAAGGTGTTTGTAGCTGGTGTATGGAAATGCCCTTTCACTTAATTTTTGTTAATATTTGAACATACTTGAGAATTATGGTAGCGAGTATGAGGCCTTGTGCATACTACTTTACAGAAGCTATAGAGACGAGGTAGTTGTTGGAGCTGTGAATAGGAAGGGTCATTAAGAAGCTGTTACCTGTTCCTCTATTCCTTCTTTAGGTAAGAAGGCACTGTATGAACATTAACTGTGTCTGTATCTTACAGCCATCAGAAGCGCGTCTTCGAGACAGTGAGAAATGTCAACCAAGTTGTCAAGCAGAGATCCATGACTCCATCACCAATGAATATCCCAGGCTCTAACCAATCCTCTGCTATGAACTCAGTCATGTCTAGCTGTGTCAGCACTCCACGTTCCAGTTTCTATGGGGGAGACATCTCCAACATTACAATAGACAACAAGACCAATAGCATCATCTTAGAGACAGAATCCTCTGACAACGGGTCAGTACTGTAGCACTGGACTTTGCTTTTGCTTTGTTTCTAACATAAAGGCAAAGTGTTTCTATTTTCCTCTTTTTGTCTTACCTTGTGCAGTTAACACAGTGACATACATCTTCAGAAGTTACTTATTTTGTGCTTATAGTTCTTGAGCACTCAAGTTTATTTAGAAAGGAAAGCTTTTTGAAAGTACTGCATATCAGTGTCTGCAGCTCATACCTGTTCTGAGCTGCAGCATCCCCAGATGATGTAAAACTACCCTTTGTCGTTGGAACCATGGGTCAACACTTAAACCAAATTAGATTTGCACCATTTTACATTAATGCCAGCAACTTCTGATCTAAGTTGCAGCTGCTGCTAACACTTTTGATCCTAAAATTAAATAAATAAGTAGTGTGCATGTGTAGGTTACCATATTTCACAACTTGTGAATGAAACCAATCAGAACTTTGCACTTTAGCTACTTGTTTCTTCTCCCAGTACAGCTCCAAACAATGCTGCATATATTTTCCAGTTAAAAACTACCTAATAGCTCAAAACAATGAATATTGTTCATATATGTGAGCATAACATATATGTTCATTTATATATGTCAGCATAATATACTCATGTGACTTGTACTGGTATTCTTGCAGTGTTGGCCCTGTAAGATATGGCCTGCTTACTTGAGTTTGTGCAACCATAATACACACCACAAGTAGACATCTCTACTTCAGAGCATCCTCAACAGAGGTGAAAGTGCAGCTTTTCCAACCAGGAGTTTCCAGGCAGGAGCTAGGATTCAAACTGGGTTTAATATTAAAGAGAGAATTTGGTGGTGTTTGCCTTTCAGCTCTCCGGACAAGTAGCAAGTTCCCAGACATAGTAATTTAAAGGTATTGGTGAATGTCTCAAAATTGTCATATGGAAGTTTTAAGTGTCTCAAAGTATTTCTTTCTCTCCCTCCCCTCTTTTTTTTGGGGGTGTGTGTGTGTGTGTGTCCCCTGTTACCTTTCAGAAATGAAGACAGGATGAAGAAACCTGGAACTCCGGGGACTCCAGGCTCCAGTGACCTCGAGACTGCCCTTCGTAGGCTGTCCCTCAGGAGGGAGAATTACCTCTCGGAGAGGAAGTTCTTTGAAGAAGAGCAGGAAAGGAAGCTGCGGGAACTGGCAGAAAAGGGTGAACTCCATAGTGGTTCCATTACCCCCACAGAGAGCATCATGTCGCTGGGAACTCACTCGAGGTTTTCCGAATTCACTGGATATTCAGGAATGTCTATCAGCACTCGCTCCTACCTGCCAGAAAAGCTTCAGATTGTGAAACCACTAGAAGGTGATAACAAAGGGCCTCGGCCTTTATCTGTTGTTCTTAGTGACTCTTTGTGGTCTCTTATCCATCACCAGAAAGCAGGACATCTTTGCAATACGTATTCCTTTTACTTTAGAGACAGTACTCCACGCTGCTGGTTTGAAATCTTTTAACTACTGTGTTTTTCCACAAGCCTTAAAATTAGGAAACAATTCCAGCCAAGACAGTAGAATAAATGTTGCAGGCCACACATGCAGTGCAGCTTTACACCTGACCTAAATCTTAATGTTGCTGTTTTATACTTAGGAAAGGAAGTTGTTGAATATCTGAAATCTTAACAGTAGAAATATTTGTTCATCAAATCTCAGTTCTGCAAATAAGTGTCTGGAAATACCTTTACGTACTTCAAATAGTCCAGTTTGTCCAATAAAACTGTTTGTGTGATTCAGAATTCACCTCTGGACTTTAATTGGCAGTTTGAGTGGCCATACATGAGTCTCTATGGCTTTGAGTTTCATGTGTAAAATAAGTTTGGGGTTTTTTAAGTCAAATTTCCCCCATATATTGTCTCAGAAAAAGGCAAGATATAGGTAGATGGTAGGGCGAGAGCTTTATTTCAAAGTGCATTTCTGTAGTCCATCTTACAAAATTGACCCAGCACATTTAATACAGTCTGCCTGGCTTTTCAGTCGTTTCAGGCTGTTGCTGGATGTTAGCTGAGTGAAGTCCTTCAGGTTTTAAACTAAATGCAGCTGTTTTCATATAGTACTTTACAGATTTGGTATATAAGTGATTTAACTTTGGTTTCTCCCTCTTTTTTCCTTTAACAGAACTCTCATGTTACATGAGATTGTCTGCTTGTTTTAACTGCAAAAGTTCCTTTTGTTCATCTTTTGAGAACAAATTTATTTCATTTATAAGGAGCATTTAGCACGGCACGTACTCAGAAGCAAAAATAACCCTTTTTGTGTCCTCCAGTGATGTGCTGTATCTCCATTATTCAGATGAAACCTTAGGCACAGTGCACAAGTCCATACTGTTTAGCGGATTTTAGTGTTTTGTTTTCCTGACTGCTTTTTAAATGGTCATAAAAGTTCTTGTAGCACATGAGAGAAGGAATAATCCAGCTTTGTTTCAGTTACCGGTTGCTACCACTGTAATAGATTTCTGTCACCATCCCATTATATCTGCTTTCTTCTTCCAATAAACTCTTAAAGTCATTATCATCTTTCTGTCTGTCTGGGGCTTTTTTTTTTTTCCTGGTTTTGTTCATTCTCATTGGGTCATTTTTGTCCTTCAAATTATCACACCTTTTAAAGTACTTCTCCTCGTTAGCTTTAGATCTCATTTGTGGTGTATTTGTATCTGCCTGGTTCATAAGTTTAGTGTTTGTTACCCTTTATTAAATACATGTTTAGAATTCTGTTCCTCATTTCAGCTTAGTTTTATCCCTGAGTATTTTTCAGGAGTTTTTTTCAGCTTCATGAATACTTTCAGCCTACTGGGGCAAAATCCTCTGCTGGAGCTGCAGACTGTCATCAGTACCTGTGCCTTTTTTATTACCATTTTCCTAAGGGTGCTTATGGCGTAAAGTGGAAGAAATAAAAATCACTTCTATAATAAATTTCCAGTGAATGGCTTCTACTCCTTTAAAGCAGTCTTGGAAATCCCACAGTAAAATAAACAGGGTGACAGCAGCAATAAGAAATGAATCTTCTTTTCCACCTTTAAAAATACCTCGGATCACGTACTTCCTTTTAGTCAAACAGTGATTGCTGGATGTGATTTGGGTTAGTTACAGTCTAGTGGATTTTTTTATTTGGCTTGGTTTTAAACTGCACAGCTGCAGCCATAAGCACAAAATAGAACTCTAGAACCTTGAACTGACTGTCTTTACCCACTTCATTGCAGTTGGGGCAGCAACACATCACAGATTTCTAGGCTTCCTCTGACCCCTGGTAGTGTACACATGATCATGCAGGTATCAGGAGTAGAACCCCAAATTTCATTTACTCTGATCATGTACTTATATTGCTTTTCTATTTCTTCTTGCTTCGGCTTGGCAGACCCACTGTTGCACACTCAGGAGAACATAATGTATAAAACTGTCTAGCAGGAGCCTGGGACAGAATATAGGCCAAGGTGTTGCGTTCCCCTCTTCATCTGACTTTTGCTTGCTTTGAATTTTCGTTTGGGTTTGGGTTTTTCTCATAATCATGAGGGAGCTGACAGCTGTTTTCTGCAATGCTGATTTTCTGTATGGCAAACTTAAATCTTCCTTCCACATGTTTTCATGAGATCAAGAATAAACTTGGGTACTCCCTCCTTTTTGTGATGAAACTCAGGCCACTTTGATGTCCAGTTTGCAGAAGAAACTAATGACATGTAATGTCAGTAGAACTGTAAATGCAGGTATTCCGGTGAATATCTTTCCATGGGAAAGTTTTAATATATTATCAATTAAGTGCTTGTACACTGCAGAGATTTTTCTGAGTATAAGTTTTGATGAGCTTTAAGGTGAAAAAGATGACATCTACAGAAGCTTGCATGTAGAAATTAATCAGCAACAGGATTTATACATGCACGCATCACAGAAAGAGATTTTGGTCTCTGTTGTTAATTGTTGAGAGTATTGTCATACAGCAAAACGCGACTCCTTGCTTAAGGCTTGACAATATCTGGCACTTCTCCACATTTTGGAACGTTTTACAGATATAGAATCAAAAACCTCGGCCTTTGTGGCAGTTCAGAAGTAAATACAAGTTATGGGGATGTCTTTTCCCTACAGTTATTTATTTGGGGGTTGTAATGGTCTCTACTTCTTGAGCCTCAAGTGTGACAATCCTCTTTAGTCTCTCAAAACTTTATATAGGAGAGGGGTAGGATAGGGTCAGTATTCAAGCTGAGAGAGCAGATCATTTATTCTGAGCTAAAACCTGCAGATCTCAAAAAGTGATATATGCTTAAGTAAAATGCTGCTCACTGATCCAAATCCTTCAAAAGACTTTTTTATCCCTGTTCCCTCCCCACTTACAATAAGCTTCCTGTTCTGCAATATATTTATTATGAAATGACAAGTTTTCTCATCCCATGGGGTTCCCTAGTTATTACAGTGGTTTAGATTTTTACATACACCATGCAACAAGTTCAGCTTTCTTGGTCTTTGAATATTGGTGAGACCTCTGTGTGCCACATTGGTGAGTGAGTCAGTATTCTGTTTTGGGGAGACGGGACAAGAACAACATAACAAAAACTGCTCTGATTTGAACTGGTAGAAGTGAAATAAAGGTGTTTTCTTTGTGCCATAGGACCGGAGATGTGTAGTTTTAAGTCACACAGTAGTGATTGGTGGGCACATAGGATAATGTAGGCCCTTGTCAGCAGTGTTCTATCATTCTTGAGGAATCAGATAAACCCTCCCCTAATTTCAGTGGGCCCATCTTTAATAAGGGAAATTTAATCTGATATATTGCTGTTTCTGACTCATTGTCTCCTATTGAATGCTGAATATTGAATGCTTTTCTCTGTGAAATGCACCTCTTTCCTCCAAACATTTTTCTGCCAAGGATGAAGCTACAGGTATGGTAGTATTTAGTTATATGGTAGTTGAGTTCTTGTACCACAGGGGCTTGGCTAGAGATAGGCTTGATGTATAGGTTAGAGGTATCTGCTTACATGTGCCTAAAGTTTGTGTGTCTTTCTAACATAGGAAGCTGAAATTGCTGTGCAATCTATGTGAATGCTGTCCTGTTAGACACCAGTAGTAAATTTGGGCACGTTTTCAGCATCTTCTTAGTGTGAGCTTAGTGTGGGAATATGTGGTATATATTCCTCTTAGAGCTTTCTGCGATGGTGTTCAGATCAACTGTTAAAGTCCTTCTGCTCGTGCTTACCCATGTGAATTTAGGGGGATGAGAGTATTGATGGGGAGAGGATGTACATAAGTATGCCACATTTTACCACCAGTCTTTGCCTATCTAAGTGCTGATGCAATCAGTTTATTTGCTGTTAACGTGGAAGTGCTGAAGAGCAAATGAAACAGTTTTGCCTTTCAGCACATCTTCCTAGAAGTATTAAAGCCAGAAACATTAAAGGTTTGGAGCTCCCAATCCTTTGGTCTTCTGGATGAGCAAAGTGGGCTTTTCTGCCTTTCAGGTCCTGGATTGATGGCTGATTTATTTTGGTTGTCTGTCTTGTTCCATTTCAAGGTTCTGCCACTTTGCACCACTGGCAGCAGCTGGCTCAGCCTCATCTGGGCGGCATCCTGGACCCAAGGCCTGGGGTTGTCACTAAGGGCTTCAGGACCTTGGACCTGGACCTGGATGAAGTGTACTGCCTTAATGACTATGAGGAAGATGAGACAGGTGACATTTCTTACAAGGGCCTAACTACCTCGACGCCAGTTCAGCACACAGAGACCTCAGGTGAGAGGTCACAAGCACAAGTGACTGTTTCAGACAACAAGAATAACCCCCGCCAATCTCAGGCTTTCACAGAGGAGATGCAGGAGTCCACGGCTGACGATGATGAGGGGTCTGGTGAGGGAAACTCATTAAGTCCAGTAAAACTGACATCTTTACAGGATATGGATTTCTGGGCCATTCTCACATCTGTCCAGAACAGCATCCATAGTGTTGCGTTGTGTGTAGCATCTGCACGTTAATGTGTGCAGAACATAACCATTCTAACATTGGCTCAAAAATCCTTTCTTTAATAATCTTTTAATTTGACTTTTTAGGTTTTGGTTTGTTTTGGTTTGTTTTGTGGTTTTTTTTCAGTTAACAGCATCTGTGGTTGATGTTTTACTCTATTTTGATAAGAGAAGGCTGCTAAAAGGAAGTGGTTTGTTCACAATGCTTTGTTTGGCACTTATGTAACTTTTATGTGTTTAGTGCACTCTTTTCAGTGTATATAATGCATAGATGATATATATTTTGTAGGCTTATAGTGCGGAGATTCTTCTGAGTGTTCTTAAGACATGATGCTATGCTTTAGATTTTTGTACCTTGGGAAAAACCAAAGACTAAATGATGACAAAAGGTTCATCCAGGTTGCCTGTTCTGAAACAAATGGAAGTGCCTTGAAAATCAAGCAAAGAAATAGAATCACAGAATGGTTTGAATTGGCAAGGACCTTAAAGCTCATCCAGTTCAAACCTCCTGCCACAGGCAGGGACACCTTCCACTAGAGCAGCTTGCTCCAAGCCCCTGTGTCCAACCTGGCCTTGAACACTGCCAGGGATGGGGCAGCCACAGCTTCTCTGGGCACCCTGTGCCAGCGCCTCAGCACCCTCACAGGGAAGAGCTTGTGCCTAAGATCTCATCTCAATGTCCCCTGTTTAAGTTTAAACCCAAGTGCAAGTTCAATTCAATTACCTCAGATACCGTCACCTGTTCTTAAATTCCCTTTGAGATAAATAATTAGAAGGATATTTTTATGCAGACATTTGACAAATATCATTTCCTTCATTCCCTCTCCACCACACTATTAAATACTTCCTATTTATACTGTATGAAGACTTAAGCATTTTTAAGTGACACATGAGTTATTTGATTCTCTGAACTGACATTTGCAGTCTACAATTGCACAAGGTTATAGGTTCTCAGACTATAGATGTGGCTAGAGTTTGTGGTTTCTTTTTTTTTTTGTCACTGTTTTGGGGGGTTTTGTTCTGTTCTAATGATCTATATAGAGGTGTTAGTCTTCGTTAAGATTTGCTACTTATAAAGGATTATATTTAGTCCAGAATAAAAAACATACCAGAACTCCTTTTTCTTCAGACTTTTTGTTTCTGTATAACAGAATGCCTTTCAATGAAGACACTTCCTTCCCCCTCCTTTCTGGAATAAATAACTTAGTATTTAGCTGGTCTTTAGAAGATTAGATTGTCTCAGGGCTAGACAATCATAATTCTCTTACTTTCATGAATGTAGAGTGTCTTCAACTCGCTGAAATGGCAGATCAGTGCTTTCAACTACTGAATATAAACTACTTTTTTCTGTCACTTGTGTTAACATGAAGCTTAAAAGACTCTTAAGAGCACTGAGTCCAATGTTTATTTAACACTGAAAATCCACCACCAAACCATGTCCGTAAGCACCGTATCTTTTAAATGCCTCCAGGGATGGTGACTCAACTGCTTCCCTGTGCAGCATGTTCCAATGCTTGAACATTCAAACACTCCAACTTACCCTTACATTGGCCAAAGTTCTATTTATTCTATGAGATCTATTGCCCAGGAGTAATGATTATATTATTTTTATGTATTAATATGGAAATAAATCATGCTTCTGCAGGAGTTGTGTACAGTTTTGGATATTATCAGTGTTTTTATGATCTTGAAGAGTCTGAATAACAACAGCTAGGAAAGCTGAAGATTTAGGAAACATGGACAAATAATCAAAGGCTACAGAATAAAAGGTTCAGCAGAAGATGTGGTTCATTTTAAAATCCATTGCTGCAGAGAGGAGGGGAATAAGCAGTTCTTGGTGCACTCAGGTTACTATAATTGTGCAAAAGCAGCTGTTTGGATTACAGTTCAGGTGAAGAATTCTGTAACTGTACAAATACTCAACACAGGAACATGTAGAAAATCTGGAAACTTATAGTCAGGGACTATACATAGACAAGGATATACATACAGCTCAGTTCTTTGGAGCGTTTTAAGAATGTATTAGCAAAACATCTGTGGGTAATGATTTGGAAGAGTTATTTCTTTGGAGCAGAAAATTAAATGTAGTCCTGTGCTGTGGTTAGAAAGATTAGTATTAGACTGGCAAGAAAGACTAGTATTTCCCTCCATTTTCTTTCTCCCATTACAGGTCATTTATTAACAGCATATTAACATCATTACTCCCATTACAGGTCATTTATTAACAGGATATTCCCTGGTTACTGGTCATTTTGCCTGGGATAACTCTAGTTATCTCTTAAGCATGTTCCCTACATAATAAATTGGCAATGTAGGTAAAATCATGAAATTTCTCATTTCATCTCGTAATGTTTGCTGAGGAATTTGAATATATTACAGAAATGGATAAACTGGTTGAAATTAGTAACTTTGTGTAGAATGAACAAAACGCACTGAAAACTTCTCACTCTTCATCCTTCCTTCAAATTGCCCCGCTGCTTAGGATTTAGGAGTATCCTGGTGGTTGCATTGCTCCAGTGAAGCCAAGGCACACCTGTATCTGCTTGTTGAAGCCATTTGACAGGCATTATATAAGGAAAAGATAACTGTGGATGTTTTCAGACTAGGCACTAATATGGCAGAGCTTTTTAGGATCCACTAAAGAATACTTTTTGGGAGCAGAGATGTGTGTTTAGCTTATGAATTTGTGTTTAACTATTGTGTTGAAAAAGCATTCTTTCTGCCTCTCCTTGATTTCTCTGTAGGAAATGCCATGCAGGTTGGGGTGTGTGTGGCCTTGTGGTTCCTTAGAGCACTGTCACAAGCACAAGGTTACGACCTCATTGCTTCCATGATTCCAGAGGAGATGCCAGTTGGCAACGTACAGAATAAGCTCTGTGAATGTGGAAGTAAATAAAGGGAAGGAGAGAAATATCTTGGAAGCCATCTTTAGTGCTTACACTTGTAATCCAGGAGAGCTCCATTGTGGAAAAACCTAGTTCAAGAAGTTCATAAAAGCTAGCAAGTATCTCCCTGCAGTTGCTATTGGAAGACCACAGAGTATGCCAGTCTGGAGCTGCAGGTCTTGTAACCTGAAAACAAAATGCCTTTGGAAATACAGTGCCTACGAGGACCATTTCCAGGAGGTGTAAATTAACTTAAGTCTTTTGGGCAGTTGTCTGCTTCATTCCATATGCATGCTTTGAGGTTTGTATCTTACCATTTCTGCTCTGGAGATGAGATGTTCTCTGGCAGAGTACTATGAAGTCCTATTCTTAATGTCATTTTGTGGGCATGCAGAGTACATGAGGCCAAGAGAAGTCAACATCTGAACATCCAGGAAAGCAAAGATTGCTGGTAGTGCCCAAAGTGTCTTGTGGCCAAAATAAATGCATTCAGAACACATTATCAGCTGGTTCTTGTTGAGTGATGGGTGGAGTCAGAAGTCATTCTAAATGATCCTTGAATTTTCTTGTCTCTGTGTTGAAACCTATAGTATCCACTGGTGTATAAAATAACTTCCTCACCATAGATGCAGTCTGTATCCCAATTATGGCACTGAGCATTTCAGAAGTTAACACGTGTGTACTTTGTGACCTGCACTTAGTCTCTCACTGCTACATACTGTGTGTGGGATGGAGCAACTTTATGGAAGATTGTGAATTCTGGAATCACAGTTTTAGCCTAATACCCAGGAATTAGCTTGAAATTTATATATCACTTGTGTAGACCGTCAACGTAACTGAAATGGTAAAGAAGTTGTAGGATGCCAGTCATGTTAGTACCATCTAGGACAAGTCATTTTTGAAGAACAAGGTTTTTGTATCCTCAGTATTTTTTGATTTTTATTATTGGAAAGAAACTGTAGTGTATCATAAAATACAGTCTGTTGGGGGTGTTTGGTTTGGGGTTTTTTTTCTTGTTTTTTTTTTTAATTCATTGCCTTTTAGGTTTCCCTTCACCAAAAAGAAAGCACCCAACCAAACCCATCATCTGTTCAGAGCACTTAGTAACATTGTGAATGTGCTCACTCTGAAGATGGAAGGGCTACGCTTGATTCAGCATGTGCTTAATTGCATGCTGGCCTTGGGTGCATGAAACTGGTACTTGTGTTTGTTGGTTCCACTGATGGATTGCTTTGAACAGACATGTGCACAGCATTACCAGGTCAGCCCTCTTGTGCTTCATGTTTAGACCTTAACCATGACATGGAGATCTTTCCAAATAGGCGCCTAAGCTCAAAAAACCACATAATGAACGTCTTACGTTTGAGTTGCTTTTACCAGCATTGCTATACGTGCTTTTAAGAGGTTACCATTGTACAGAAAAGCAGTGACTCTTGTAACTCTTAGAGCTAAGGTTTTGATGCCTATTTACATATATTTTATTTTCAAATAGCATGACTATTTCACATTAATTCTTTAAGAAAAGTCTGTCAGCAGTTTCTGTATGGGCTTTTAGAATGCTGCAGTTTTAATCTGAGGGGCCCTGGGCTGCATCAACTCATATTGAAGCCACATTGAATACTATGAAGCCTTTTTACATCTGTGCTCCATGGTTTTAAACATATGAGAGGGAGACAATCACCAGAGGAAAGCTAAGAAAATCCTTCATCAGCATTCTGTGTGTGCTCTCTGTAGCACTGGGTATCAGATCTCTCACCTCTGGTCACCCAGAGGGGATGAACTCTGCTAAATGTAGAGTACCTGAAGCAGCTATCTTGTCCTGTGGAACCTAATGGGGTTCTGTAACCTAGTCTTCAGGAACTCCACCTTGCCCAAGAATGGAGTTAGTGACATAGACTGGCAAAAGGTGATTCCATAGCTTGCATTCCAGACGATCACACTGGAGAAAGAAAGTGCCTCTTAATGGTTATGTTCTCCCAAAGCAGGCAGAGGTGGTCCTGTTTCTGTTCAGCAATAAAATAAACATCTAATGCTTTATATACCATCTATTGCTCTAAGGACTCTCCCAGCCTTATTGTCATTCTCTCCCTGCCTTGCCAGCCAGTGCTGAAGAGAATCCCCAAATGTCACTGGGAACCAGGTTTTCTCCTTTTCTTAAAACATGCCAAAGAAATGATGAGCAGAGTGGCTTGTTTCAGAGCTGGACTGAAATGTTACCTTTGTGCCAGTCTGGATCAAGTCAGACCCTGAAGATTTCTGATTTTTGTGTTTTAAAGTTCATTTTTGAATAAATTTGTATTTACCACAATAGGTGTTTATATAAAACACAAAGACTTACTGACCACTCTGTGCTCTGCTTCCTCACTATCCATCTGGCATCACAGCAAATTTGAGTTTGGAACCAATGGTGTGAAAGTTAATGGTGTTTTGGCATAGCTACCTCTTCCAGATCTTCCTCAGACTCTGTCTTGATGCCTTTTTGTGGCCACTAGTTTGCTTCCTGTAACTTTATACCTTCCTCTGCACCAGTTGGTTGAAAACCCAGATAAAATCACCTTTTGAGGGTTCCCTGGGCCTGTGATCATGTCCTAACCATCTCTGTTCTGCTGTTTGCAGCAAGCAGAATGGCCCATAAGCTCATGAGTGCTGCAGCTGCATCCAAGTTTTAGTTAGCTCTGTAGCTTTGTGTTTGAGTGGGGAAAACTCTGTTTTCCCAGAAGATGGAGCTCTCTGCCTTCAGTTTGACTGGTACCTGCTTGGTTCCCTAGTATTTTAAACGATGTTTTTACAACAGTGTGTGTGCTTACAGGGCAGAGTCTCTTCCAGCTATAATGCTTTACATTTTTCCCAAAATGCCTACAAATTGTTTGAGAAAAGAAGGTAAAAAATCATTGATTATTGAGAGACAAGACATGGTCCAGCAGCAATCGAAGGTTTACCTTGAATTGTATTTAGGAGAAAAAGGCACCAGCGGTTTAACTTGTGATTTCTTGATGGATGGAATTAAAACGATGTTCCTGTAAAGTTTGTTAAGCACTGAATTATGTACAGATTGTTTCATACAGATCCAAAGCCTCGTTGTTAATCTACTGCTTTGAAAAAGAATAAAACATATAAAACATTTGGTTTCAGACAGTCACTTGAAGCAGGTATTTATGTTTAAAAGAACACTTTGCCATATGTACATGTGATGATAGTCGCTTACTATAACCTCATCTATCACTTCCTCACAACCTTATACCATCTCAGGAGATGGCCATTCTTATGGGAATTACTAGGTTAGGAATGAATCATTTTGTTTCTATTTTATAAACTTTGTTCATTTACAGCCACAGATTCTCATTCACTCTCTTTGTATTGTGTCCAAAGGATGGAAAATGCTACAGCAATGTGATACACCCCATTGTTGACTGATGGAGGATGAAGCTGGTACAGGACTTTTTTAGTGGTATTTGAGGGTGGAATACATCATTGGAAATGGATGATTTTTTTAATAGCTTTGATTTATTTCCTCTTATTTCAATCAGTGATTTCTCTACTTTTAGCAGCCTTCTCCTATCGCTGACTCATTAAGAGCAATGAGTCTTGGTTTTGCTAACGCAGCTGTGTATTTTCAATGTGCCTGTTTCCAGTCTGGGGGGATTCCCAATGGATATCACAAATGGGGAAAATTCACTTACTGTGTTCCAGCTGTGTGCTTTGGGTTGAGCTTGCAATCTTAAACCAGCATTGCTTTATTCTGTCCTCTATTCATCATCCAGGGATAATTGCTTTGTTTCTGCCTGGTTTATGTTGAAGTCCTTTGTTTTCTCCAATTAACCGATTTTTTCATGTCTAGCTATTTGAGCTCTTTCTCCAGATTTTAACTCTCTACAATATGGAGAGAATCATGATTGCTAGGCTGTGCTCCCTTGTAATAGCTTTTATAGTGCTCACACTAACCTCTAAAGCAACTGGATTCCTGAAGCAGCATAATTACCATCTCTGGAGGTGAAGTAGAGCTTGTTATTATGTCCTGCTGTGCTAGCATTTGAGTGTGTTAACCTAACACTCCAGTAGGCTTTTAGAAATACCCTTCTTTAATGTACAGCAGTACATTCCAGTGCTAAATAGCCTCACATTTTATGCTTAGCCACCTCTGCTTCCACTCTCCACACTCCCCATGCTCTCCCTTCACACACTGCTTAGATGTTGTCTTAAAGGAGTACCTAGTTGCACACGCTGTTTTGGAGCTGTGATACTGTCTATATGAAAAAGGGAACACAGCCACAATTAAGACTTGCTCTGCTTCTGCTTAAGCATCTCTGGAAGTTCAGGGTGGTGTCTGGTCTAGTTGGTCGGTCTGTCTGTCCTTTGCAATGTGTTGAATAGTTGTGTACTGTGATATTAAAACGGGGCTTAATCAGGGAATGGCACAGAGGGTTGGGTAGGACGGCGAGGGAGGGAGCTGCACATGGGTTTTGTTTGTGCATGTCTTTTGACCACTGCTGAGTTTGGTTACTAAGTAAGAGAACCTATGCAATCATGATGTCTTTGATGGAATATTTAACCCTGGGTGGTTTTCAACCAGCTTTTCAGATGCATGGCTCTTAAGTTTTGTAGCTATTCTGCAATAGCCACAGCTGCCTTCTATAGCAGGTTAGTATATCCACAGAAGGATCTCTACTAAGAAGGAAATTGGCCTAAGTCCTTCATTTTTTAAATTGAGCTGTATTGCTTCTTCCCCAAATTACTGATGTGCTGAGAGTGGCATCTTTACAGCCACATTTGTTGGGAACATTATTTCCTACACTGTTAATAAATATTCAAACCCTGCTATGTCATGCAGCTGAGGGTAGGCCTTAAAGAACCTAAACACATGCACAAGAGAAATGTCACAGATGGGCAGTAGTGGATCCAAAGAACTACCACTTTCCTTCCTGTGGATGTGAAAAGGCAGAGACAGAAACAGTAATATGTGTCCATCCTCTCTCCCCCAACAATCTATATGCCCATTAGCAAGCTGGATCCACTACTGAGAAGTAATGGGGATACCTTGTTGTGGATCAATCTAAAAGCTGAAATGCAAAAGCATTCAGAGGATCTTAGTGCTCTTGAGTTGGTACTAGGAATTGCTGCTTATAACTTCCCACTGATGCAAGTTGCTAGTTTAGATGAGGCCTAGCACTTCAAGCATTGCCTGAATCTGGTTTGAGCAAGGCTTACCTGCAGTGTTAGTGCTCATGGACAAGTTTCAGCAGACCCTTTTAGCACTGGCCTTGGAGTCCTGGATGTGTTTGTTCTGGAACACAAGTGTTTGTTGGAATACTGTATCACTTGTGCGTTCACTTTGCTTGCATTGATCCATCCGAGGTAACTCATCACTTCTTGCATCTGTCTTACCAGCACATGGAACTTTGGTTTTTCCCCTTTTCTGTGTAAAATGCAAAGAATTTGCTTTTTTTTGATGTAGTACCTCATCCTGGGAAGTGCATGTCACAAACCAACTCCACCTTCACCTTCACCACCTGCCGCATTCTGCACCCCTCCGATGAGCTCACACGAGTCACACCAAGGTAAGGGTTTCCCATGATGGCAAAGCGTTCAGCTCCATCAGTTTTCCCTCTAACCGAATGCGAAGTAACGGGATAAGCAAAAGCAGTAGGTGAATTACAACGCTCCCCAGCTTATTTCTCCTATTTTGTGTTACCTCAAAACCTGATGTTCTCAGAGGCATGTGTAATGGTTGAGAAAGCCAAGCAAAATAGCTTAACTTTTGTTGTCTGTGGTTAAACTACTGCAGGATCAATAATGAAATTGGATTCCAATATCCAAACGAGACCCTTGATACCAAACTAGTTGTAGTCCTCATGTGTGAATGCTCAGAATGGGGTGTCTCACCAAAAATAGGAGTGATTTTTTTTCCAAGGAGGTAAATATGAATCTTTGGTGAAGAAGAAAAAGGGGTGCTCAGGTAAAGAAAGGCAGGAAGTACATGAGGAGAGGGAAAGGAAGCATGCCTCAGTCAAAACTGGGGAGTTGTCTGCTTTGTTCCTTGGTGTTAATTGTTGGAAATGAGTTCATAGTAGCCAGATTGAACTAATGAACTGGCTTAATAACAGCAGGTGGCGTGTATAGGCAGTACATGCCCACAGAAGGGAACTGGATAGCCTTATAGTTGAAGCTCTGAGAACCAGAGTGGGGGAGTGAATTTCATACCTAAAGAGGGAACTTTCCTTTCTTAGCAAATCAGTATTTAAAGGATGTTTTATCTGTTCAGAAGGACAATGCCTCATTGCTTTCTCTGCCCCTTGCAGCTCCTGTGTAGGAGCGTACCATTGTGTGTGTCCCCATTCAGAGCTGATGTGTGTAGACTTCTTTAGACATGAGATGGGCATTGACTGCCTAAGGAGTGCATGAAAAGTAAGGGTATTACTGAATATGAAAACCTGTGAGGTGGAAAGGAACTGAATGAGTCCATGTAACTTTTCTGCTTCCTTTTTTGAACATAGTTAATCATGGCCTGTCTGGTTTGAATTTATTCTTTTCTGTCTTCTCAACGCTGTTACTCAAGAGAGCCTTTTAAATGGCTGTAGTTCTGTTTTAGTTTTCTTATTACTGTTGAACTGCTGTTGATTATGGTCATAATAAACTCCTTAATTACATTGGTTACTAAATCTACCAAAGGAGCCATACTGACAGCTAAATGCAGTATGTTTTCAGCTGCCTTAGTTAAACCAAAGTTCATCATTCATTCAGGAGGAAGAAGAGGGAAATAAAGAGCGTGATGTTTTCAGCAGACATATTTAAGGAGCTCTTCCTTACCAACTGTAAACGATTCTTCACAGGTCATGTGAGGAGGACGAGGAAACTGCATTATGTCTCCTTATGCTGAGAGGAGGGATAGGGCACACACTATGATCCAGCATGGCAGGGGGTGAGCAACACTGCCGGCAGCATCTGTGTTGGCAGGGTCATGTCCAAGGAATGCCAGTGTGTGTGGCACCAGCTAACCCAAAGAGGTTTGGTATTTGCCTACCTGGTTGCATTTTAACCTAGCCTCTAACCCAGGTGATGCTCTAACCTGACTAAATTTCCTCTTGCCAAATGAGGTGCTCAGTGTGTTTCTGTTCCCAGTCTAACTCTGAAACCGTCACTGGGCTGAGTTGCTGAGGCCAGTTTGAGTCTTTCTGTGTCTCTGTCCAGGCTGCTCTGCAGCGTCGGTCGATTTAATGGGGAGACTATTTCCCAGTTAAAGTAATGCCAAAATGATCAAACAAACAATAAAGCAGCACTTGCATAACAACTGCTTTCTAGCAGGGATGTCTGGGGGTTTGAATTGCTCTGTAGTGTGTTCTGTGCTGACAGAGCAGTAGAACTGCTAATCTGAATATCTGTGCAACTGAAATCTGGAAAAGAATGAAGCTGTTGGAGGTAATAAGCCATTGGAGTGCTGCAGTTTTAATCCTGTGGCTAGCACATCTTAGAAGCCTGATAATGAACACCCTGTATCTGGGCTTCCAAAATGTATTTGATCGTGCTCTGTAGAAAATCAGTTCATGCAGGAAGTTTTCTTTCTCTTCCTTTTCCCTCCCTCATGCTTTTTAAGACTTCTGTACTTCTGTGTTTTCTCAGACATTTTTACATTACAGCTTACAGGGAGGAATAGATGGGATTCCTCTTGTTGAATCACAGCTGCAGAGTAAAAGTCCTTTGGCAATTTCACTTGCTTATGGTAGAAGTTCCAGATCATTGTTGAGATCATGTTGGTCACATCTTGGTCCATGGAGAGAGACCTGACTTGGGGCTTCCTAGCATCAGCTTGATATTTCCTTTATTAAGGAGTGCCTTATATAACATTAGGTGATGATCTAAGCTCATCTCAAAGCTCATCTCAAAGCAGGGTGTCTGACCTCACAGAGTTCACTAATGTAAGGTGAAATCAGACTACAAATTCCAGGCTCATTTGGCCATATGGACAAAAAGGAGGCAATTCATTCATTGGCCCGTGTCTTCTCTATACATGGAAATCCAGCCAGATTGTCTCCATGTGGCTATTTGATGCATTTCTTAGTACAGAAAACCCAACTTTAAGTAGCATTTTATGGCTGAGCCCATCCAAGAGCATGGCTCTGCTGAAAAGGGGAGTTCCCATTCTTTCCCCTCTTCCTTCCCCTCACAGTTGCTTGCTTTTCCTGCTCCTTTGCACTGGCTTTGGCTTTTGTCTGCCTCTTTGCCCAGTGTCTTCTACTTGCTAACCTAGCAAGATGAGGGGGAAGGTTTCCCTCTTTGAGCAGTGGTGAGTTCTCAGGTCGGTGAATTGTCTGTTAGCATCAAGTGTTGCCTTGTTCAAGAGCCTTTAAATGATGTTAAAGGGGACGAATCCATGCCTAGGAAATACAGCTGTGGAATTACATATTTCATGTGTGTATGTGTGGCAAAACCCATCATTTGAGCACGGTTGGAAAGGTTTTTTTAAAGGTGAATGGAACCCCTGGGATTCTCCCAAAGAGACATGAATTTGGAGTGTTGAGGATGTCCCACATGCCTTGTTCATGGACTAACCAAGTGCACCACACCTTGTTCAATGAATGATGTACCTTGGACTTCCATAAATTGAGTGGGGATTATCCATAGGTAAACATGCTGTGGCTAACCTGATCTCTTAGGAACAAGGTGTAGTGACAGAAACACTCAACCCTCGAGATCTCAAACTTGGCACAAGGAACTTGGGATGGCTTTGGAATTGTATTGATTCTGTGTTCAGTCAGATGGGCAGCTTCTGGGGAGAGGGTGATTGCCAGAATGAATGCAATTTGGTATTATACAAGAATTTCCAACCCTTCATAACTATCAGTAGTGTGCTTAAGAAAACAAAACGCCCTAAGAGAGCACTAAGCATCAGTATGTCATGGAATCATAGAATAGTTGGGGTTGGAAAGGACCTTAAGACCATCTACTTCATGTCTGTCACTTGCTCTGAATGTGCAGAGTGTTGCCCATTCAATACTTTCTT
Source organism: Neopsephotus bourkii (assembly GCF_033783945.1). NCBI lineage: Eukaryota > Metazoa > Chordata > Aves > Psittaciformes > Psittacidae > Neopsephotus > Neopsephotus bourkii. The sequence continues at coordinate 584,974 of NW_026902104.1, forward strand.
GTCCACTGCCTGTATGTAGTTTAGAAGAAAGAACTGGAATTGGGGAACAAGCTAGCAGTGTTTCAAACTATAGAAATGAATGTTTCACCAGATGAACAGTAGGGTGGCTCTTTGCATGCTTGGTTTGCTGCCGTCAGTTACCCGCTGGCCAACTGACAAAGAGCTCGAAGCGGTTTTTCTCATCACCTTTGAAGATAATTCACACCACTGTGCATCTCCATCCAAACTCAGATCCTCCATCCCCTTACCCGTAAGTGAAAATGAATTCAACATAAGAAGGGTTTGACTTTACAGAAGCATGTGTTGGTGACAGTGCCAACTTCAACAGTTTTGCTATGGATGCTTCTGTAATGAGTATGTTCCCCTCCTCCCTTGCTGCTGTTTCTGCTATGACCCAGCAGCACTAAAGACTAGCAGCTCTGTGCTCAGAGTGACACCACAAAGTAAATCTGTCTTGCTTACACCATTAGTCAAGTCCTCCCTGTATCCCTGTCTCAGGGAAGCAACTGGGAGTTGTGACAGCCAGTAGATCAGGAAGAAAAACTGAAGGTGTTGGTCAGGAACCTGTCACTTTGTTTACCAGCAGAAATGTGATGGTGGGTGCTGGGGAATGCATTGATCTCACGAGACGGGGTGGTGAAGCATGCAAAGTGTGGAGATGTGTTTTATAAGAGATGATGCTTTTGCACTTGTCATCACATTTCTGAGGAGCTGGGAACTGGCGTTTTGTGCGCACCCTCAAATTGGGTAAAAGACCCTGCTGGGAGTTAACAGTCTCGCTTGCAAAGTAAGCTTTAATTCCCCGGTGGAGAGAATAATTTGCCTGCTCCTTTGCTTTCAGCCTTAACCCAGCACCTACTCCAGCTGGTGGCAGCATTGGCAATTTGAAAGGCACCCCGGTGGCCACCCCCTGCACCCCGCGGCGCCTGAGCTTGGCCGAATCCTTCACTAACCTCCGGGAATCCACGACGACGATGAGCACGTCTCTGGGGCTGGTGTGGCTCCTGAAGGAAAGGGGCATCTCGGCAGCAGTGTACAATCCACAGAGCTGGGACAGAGCCAGCAAAGGCACCCTCCTGAACACGTACATCCCTAAGATGGCCATCATTCCTTCCACTCCTCCCAACTCACCTATGCAGACACCTTCTTCTTCCCCTCCATCTTTTGAGTTCAAGTGCACCAGCCCACCTTACGACAACTTCTTGGCTTCGAAGCCTGCTAGCTCAATCTTGAAGGAGGTGAGGAATAAAAAGAACATCAGGAACAGTGAGAGTCAGACTGACGTGTCTGTTTCCAACCTTAATCTCGTGGACAAAGTCAAGAGGTTTGGTATTGCCAAAGTTGTGAGTTCAGGGCAAACATCGGCTCCTCCTTTAACTGATGACCAGGGACCTCTTCTCTGTGGGGCACAAGGACCAGTGAGGGCCTTTGTTCCTGGAGGCCTGGCACCAGACGGTCTCCCATTGGGCTGCCCTGCCGTAACCAGTGCCATCGGGGGCATCCAGCTCAACACTGGCATCCGAAGGAATCGGAGCTTCCCCACCATGGTGGGTTCCAGCATGCAGATGAAAGGCCCAACGTCTCTCACTTCGGGGATCCTCATGGGAACCAAGCTCCCGAAGCAAACTAGCTTACGGTGAAGGACTTCATTTTTACAGCTTGTCTTTTTAAATACAAGTACTCTTGATTCTTTCTCCGACCTCCTTTTCCTCTCCCCACCACCCCTTCATTGCCTCTTGAGTTTGACAAATCAACTTCGTGCCTAATGGGAGAAATGTGTAAACTTTGTATAAAATGTGTAAATATGTACCAGATCGGTTGTAACTAATGGGATTATTTTACTGCTCAGTTGAGTGCAGAGGCTCTGTGTTATGATTGCTGTTATTAAAGGTAACTCACTAACCTTTTGAAAAGTTTCTTTTCTAAGATGCACTGAAAGAAGCCACAAAAGAATAAAACCAACACTAAGTAACTTGACTAGGACAACGTGAATCCTGTAGCTAGCCTAACTTGAGTCAGAGGTGCATGGGAAGCTGTTGAATGTGTTACGTGGGACCTCGCGGTACATCACTTGAAGCATGGGAGCATTTGTGCTTCGTTAAAGCAAAAAGCACTCAGTTTAACATGGTAGTTTTAATTTTGCTTCTGTAGATGAGTTACTGGAGTGCCTGCCTATTATGCCTGAATGGATGGAACTGCATTTTTCTGTTCTGTCTTTTCCTCCTCCCCAAGATGAGAAACTTGAAGCAATCCTGTGTTGAGGTCGACACGCCTGCTGGGTACCTGCAGTATCAACATATTCCTGTTCCTTGTGGCACACACACACACACTCCATGCGACTTCTCTTTCGGTTTTTGTTCTGTTTTCTCAATGCTGCACTGGATTGTGGAGGGGAAAATGCTTTACTGTGTGGTGCTGCCTCTGAAACACGCTCTGTCAGTGCCCCCAAAGAGAACAGCTTTCACCACTTGGGAGGTGAATGTGGCAATGACTTCCTCCAAGTCAACAGTAGGGAACAGATTGACAGAGGCATGTTGCAGAAGAACATGTAGCAAAAGCAGTGTTAGAACAATGTGTGTCCTTGAAACCTTGGCAAGGAACCACAAAGCCCATTTAGTTATGGAATGGTACTAGCTGGAAAGAGCAGCTCGCAGTTGCCCACTGGTCTCTAGGGTGAGAATATCCCCACCTATTACCTGTTTTCAGAGAAACCTCCTTCATGCCCAGTTGGACCTTAGCAGAGGTATAAAGGTGGGAAGCACTTTATTTCACAGTCTTTTAAACTGAAAAAATACCTCCCAATACCAAACCTAGAACCCCCTGCTTTATCAGAAGGGAAGCAGAAGGCCTCATGACAGCCTTTAGTTACAGCCCAAGCAAGCCTTGTTTCTACTGTGAGTTTCTTCTGTTTCTCCCAAAGTTCTGCTTGTAGAGAGAATTGGAATATCCTGTAACTGAATGGACTGGAAAGAGCTTGTTTCTAGAGCATTTGTTCAGAAGGGAGATGGAGAGGAGTGAAGGGAGAGCGTTTAATATCCACTTTCTTTTCCTTGCATTTCTTGTGGCATCTAAACCAAGCTCCCTGTTTGTTCCCGTTATCCCACTACACGTACTTGCCGTGATTACTGTTTGTACCAGACTGTTACTAAATCAGCACTGATCACTTCCTGTATAAATGGAACTGTCTTTTAGTCTCTGTGATGAGAGGTAGGTGGGTGGGTTTGGTCTCTTATCTGAATGAAGTAGTTACTGCAGCAGTGCTATGGACACTAAGGGTATGTTTGAGAAAGGAAAAACACATGGGGCAGTTTCTGCATGTGTTTGCAGACTTCTATTTATTCTATGAACTTACAATGTTTCAGTAAAATGTCATCAGCTCTCTCTGCTGTTGTATGTGTGCACTTATTGCAAGTGAATTTAAGTATCTTTTTATTTGAATGTATCTTAAACCAGTAGATAGAGTAACAGTTGATTCTGGAAAAACAAAACGTGGACTTCATGGACCATTTTCTATACCCAGAGGGAGAAAGCAATACCATATGAGAACTTAGAGTGTCGAAGTTAATCATGCAATGGGGAAGTATTATTCAGCCTCTAAACAAAGAGTTGGGGCTGTCCACCCGCCACAGAAAGCAATTGTAACACATGAGAAAGATGAAATCTACATTTTTCTTCACTAATAATCAATAAAATAACAGAAAAAGCTGCACTGTTGTGTACTGTTCATCTCTTGTCCTCTTCTTTTAAGGTGATAAATCCTCAACCTTCATCCCTTGTTTTCATCTCGGTGTCAAAGCAAGACAAGAGGCCATCGGTAGGTTTGGTTTTTAAGTGCTTAGACACAGAAGTGGTTGGAAAGTTTGGAGGTTTTAAGGTTGCTGGAACTGGTGAAACTTTGCTCAAAATGAAAAATACCGACTTTGTGCTGATTTTTATTGGTGTTCCAAGAAAGCAGATTTGAATGTTGGGTGGTTTGGGTATTTGGAGCAGGAGAGGGGTTTGGATTCTCCTGCCTAATACCATGCAAAATGTGTAATGAATGTGCGAGGATGGAGTAAGGAGGAAAGATCCTGTGTTTTCCAGCAGAGCCAGATGTGAGGTGTGCTGTGAGCCAGCATCCTCCTTCCTGAGGGAGGAAGAAGCCCACTGCTGAGATGCAATAAAGGTAATGAGAAACTCCAAACCCCCTGCAGATGGGGAGAGCAAAGGAATGATAAAAGAGCTCCCTGAAGGAGGGGGTAGTCAGGCAGTAATTCAGGGGAAGATTAGGCAGCCTCATAGGTTAGAGATGGATGTGTGCGAGCTTGAGAGGGAAATAGTATAATAGAATCATAGACTGGTTTGGGTTGGAAAGGACCTTAAAGCTCATCCAGTTCCAACCCCTGCCACAGGCAGGGACACCTTCCACTAGAGCAGGTTGCTCCAAGCCCCTGGCCTTGAACACTGCCAGGGATGGGGCAGCCACAGCTTCTCTGGGCACCCTGTGCCAGCGCCTCAGCACTCTCACAGGGAAGAGCTTCTGCCTTAGATCTAACCTGAACTTCCCCTGTTTCAGTCTGAACCCATCACCCCTTGTCCTATCACTACAGTCCCTGATGAAGAGTCCCTCTCCAGCATCCATTTATATCATATGTTGGCTACTGAGGGGCAGCTGGAGAGCAGTGATGCCCAAATACATTTCTGGAGGGTTTGTGTTAGCTTAATGCAATGCCAAACCACAGGAAGGCTGATACCAGTGAGGACAGAGACCCAGCATCCTTGTCCACCCAGCTCCAAGCCTGGGGGAGGCTCGTGGTCAGGAAGTTGATGCTGAACATGCAGGGTCCAGGTAGGATCTGTAACAGTGCATCCAGCTCTCTGCTGCCGCTCCCAGGAAGAGGGGGAGCCTAGAGGATTCCTACTTAAACTGGAGAGTTTTGCCATCATAGGGTCTACTTTGTGTGTCTTATTGCAATAAAACTTAATACCCTGAAGTATTAAGAGTGAAGCATTTTAAGGAAGATATTTTCTCCTGTTAGACCTAAAAATTATTCTAAAAGTTATTTAGAAACAGTAGTTCACACAAGATAAGGCCTTTTTTTAAGAGGCTTATGTGTTCCATCTGGATATTACAGCACACAAAGCTGCTTGTGGCCTCATACGGTCCCTTCCTGGGCCTTTGGGGGTGAGGACGCAGCCCCCAAGTCCAGCTCCTGAGTCCCTTCAGCTGTCACCTTGGTCAGAAGCTTACAGATAGCACAACCAGGGGGCAGGTGACAGTGGTCTGTGAGCCAGGAAAGGCCACAGCAATGCCTGTGCAGCAGGAAACAGGAAGGTAAAATCACTTGCTCTCAGCCATGAAGGTTTGTAAGGCGGTTGTAGGAGCGATGGAAATCAAGGGGTGTGATGCGGCTCTGTGCCAGCCTGGATGCTGTGTGCTGGGCAGCCCTGCACAAACCCACCCCCTGCAGATGCTTCTAGAGGGTGCTTGGTGTAGAAATGCTTTCAAATCATAGAATCAACCAGGCTGGAAAAGACCTTCAAGATCATCCAGCCCATCCAGTGTCGGAATCACTCCAGTGTGAGGTGTCCTGGACCATGGCAGGGGTTGGAACTGGGTGATCTTAAGATCCTTTCCAACCCAAACCAGTCTGTGATTCTATGAAATTACTGATGTTGATGAAGAAAGCCACGGGGTGCAAAAGGAGCAACTGGAGATGGTGCAGAGGTAGGAGGTCTGCTGCGGTGCATCCCTATGGGATGCTTCTCCCTAGAGATTTCAGTGCATTTTGGAGGAAACGCCCCATATGCTGGTTATTTGGTGAGTGTCTTTTTCCTCTTTCAGGACAGCAAATGCTGCCACAGGGTAACCAAGACTGCATGAGTGAGTGCCTGGAAACAACTGATGTATTTAATGCACTTGGATGACTTCAAAGCAGATCAGAACTACTGCATATACAAACCTTGGAAAGCCAAATGGCCGTTGAATTGGTGCCTCTGCTCTGAAATGCAATGTCCCAGTATCTCAGAAACTGCACTGGATGCATCTTCACCACCCTACAGCAAGGAACACAGTCATCCACTCTGACGGATGGGTTGGAGGGAAGGGTAAGTTGTTGAGCACTGTGTGTCCAAGCCTGGGCTGTGGACACATAGGATTGCACCCAAAGCACCGGATGGCCCCACACCATCACGCTGAGGTTTCACAGTTGCTCCCAGCTTCCTGAGCACATCTGTTGGCCGCTCTCCACATCAGATTGAAGTCAGTGAGACGTGCCCTGCCTTCCTTTGGTACTCCCAGGACCTGCTGCCTGTCCTTGTATCCGCACTGAAGAACCAGCATTGTTCAGCTGTGCAATGGCAGCTCGCTGGGTGATGCACAAACTGCTTTAATTCAGTTAAGAAGCCAGTTGAGGCCACAGGATACCAACCAAAATCATTAAAGGCCTGGAAGTCATTGGTGTTCATTGATGCTCTCGCCTGTAATGCGGGCAGTGGGCTTTCATGTGAGAACAGCATAAACTCAAGAAGCTGAGTTTGTGTCTAAAAGATCAGAGAGATTTTTGTCCTGCTGAAACAGGCTTCAAGCTGTGCTGAATCCCATTGCTGTTCAGTTGGTCCAGGCACTTCGCAATGATTAAAGCTTGAACAAGCCCACGGACACTTTCATTTTCGTTGGGAGAATTTCCGTGAGCTCAGGGGATATAAAATCAAAGGCACTGAAGAGCCTTCCACTGCTCTAAGACATTGTAATGCTCACATTCTGTCTGCAAATTCCTCTGCTCAGGCTGTGGAGAGAGAGGGACCTCCTGTTTGCACTGGGGCTTGCTGAAATGCACAGGGCTGGGATGCAGCTGGGAATATCTGGCTCTTACAGGAGGGATTGAGGGAGCTGGACCTGATTTAGTCTAGAGAAGAGCAGACTGAGAAGGGATTCCATCAGTGCAGATCAGTATCTCAAATGTGGGTACCAGGAGGATGGTGCCACTCTTCCCAGTGGTGCCCAGAGACAGAACGAGGAGCAATGGCCATAAACTAACACACAACAAGTCTCACCTCAACGTAAGGAAGAACTTCTTTACACTGAGGGTGTCAGAGCACTGAACAGGCTGCACAGGGGGGGTGTGGAGTCTCCCTCTCTGGAGACATTCAAACCCTCCTGGGCACGTTCCTGTGTGACCTGCTCTGGGTGGCCCTGCCTTGGCAGGGGTTGGACTGGGTGATCTACAGAGGTCATTTCCAACCATAATGGTTCTGTGACTGTGATTCTGTGTCCCAGGCCCAGTCAGGATGCTGCCCCATGTGTCAAGGATGGGGGGGGTTCATGATGCAATCAAGTGGGTGGAGTAGAGCAGCATCCACAAGCACTCCAGGGCAGATGAGACTGTTCCGAACCCAGGTGCACTGTTGTAGCTGAGGTTTCCCTTACACACTGCCCAGCAACCAGGGAATGCTGCCCATTCCTGGGGCATGGATGGCCCTGGCTCTTGGGGGAGCTCCCATGAGGAGCATGGTCCCACAAGGGCAGAGTCATGGGTTTGCAGTAAGCTGCTCCCTCTGCCCAGGGCAGGGCTGCAGTCACCGTCCCTGCAAGTGTTCACACAGTGTGGAGACGAGGCTTCAGTGCCATGGGTTAGTGGTGGCCTTGGCAGTGCTGGGAACGGTTGGACTGGGTGAGCTGTGGTTCCAGCCTGGTTGATTCTGTGGTTCCTTGTTCCCACACTGGTGGGCCACAGCTAACTCAGGCTTTCCCCATGGTGCTCAGGAGCAACCTGTTTCCACTTAGGACATTGTGACTAGATGCTTTGATACCTTCTCCCCCTCAGGGTCACCTTCTGCTCTGTTCAGAGACCTGCCCTCCCCCTGTGCCCAGTGAAGGCTTGGCTCACCACCCAGCAGGGAACACTATTCCATGACACATGCTGTCTGCAGAACTTTCACACTTAGTTCCCAACATAAAATAACTAAGCCAGGAAGATGGAAGATGTTGGTGTCATTCATAGAGACACAGAATGGTTTGGGTTGGAAAGGACCTTAAGATCATCCCGTTCCAACCCCCTGCCATGGGCAGGGACACCTCACACCAAACCATGTCACCCAAGGCTCTGTCCAACCCTCCTTTTTGTGTTGGCACTGTTGTCTATTCACTACAAACCTGTGGGGTTGCTGTGTGACTCAGCCCTTTACAAGTGGGGTCACTGGCCCTATCTGGCACTGTTGTGTTTCAATCTGGACAAGTTCCCCTCAGTTCACAGCCATTGGGACTGACACAAGACTTCTCTGGAAAGGAGCTCATTTGTCTGAACGAAGGCATTTTCCTGCCTTTCCTTATGGGAGGAAGTGAGCAAGATGCAGTGACAGGACAAGAGGGGGTAAGTTGAAATCATTTTAATACAATATCAATGTATGAGAGACCACAGAAGAAAGGAACCATTTGGTGGAAAATTCTGCATCTGTGTGTATTGCATTGTGGAGTCTCACTGACAGGCTCACAGCGAACGCATGGCACAGTTTAAAACACGTGGAGATTGTGGAGAGGACAGGAAATGGGGTTTTCTCTTTCTGTACAGAGATGGGAATGTGATTTTTCCTCTTCCCGTCGCTACAGTTTGCTGGTCTCTAGGACGAGTACTCATATTCCTCAGCACTGCGGCGTCCAAAATCCATCCAGCCCATGTAGTCTCTGTCATTTATCCTGTGTGTAGGGTCAATGGTCTGTACCCTGTTTCCCATAACTGAGAACCTTCCAGTGGGACCTAAAGGAAAAGCATTGGGAGAGCAGAGAGTAAACGGGACACGTTTTACACCTTCATCCGTGTTCAGATCTGTTTTGTACTCGTGAGCTGATGTCTGCAGTAGTTGAAACTGTTCGACTTAACACTGGCCATGTACCACCAGTGTCATGTCATAGGGCAAAGCATCACAGAAACGTTATGGGAAATGTCCTGAGAATGGCTTGAGGTTTTCTTTACTGTAAACCAAACAGACCATGTTCTCCCTCCCACTGCAGGAACATTCTGCTCCTGGCTGCCAGGAGGGAGTATGTGTAAGCAAAACAATGTGAGATGTGAGTTAGAGTCAGAGTAAGAAACTTCTGCCATAGCAGAGATTGTCTTTACAATGGATGCATAAGGAATCACCCTCCTAATTCTTTTCTTTCTGGCTCCACTTCCCATCCTTTGCAAGTTAAGATTAAAAATAGAGAATAACTAATAGAACAATAGAGAGAATTCTGTCAGTGGATAGACTGCCACAGAAGAGATTCTTGGGGACAAGATCTCCTTTTCCCTTCCTATTTCAATAGAGAAAGCCCAAACCCTTACTCACTCTTCCTGTAAGACCATACCCTTGCTTGCTGGTACTGGGAGAGCTGCTCTAGATGCAAAACAACTCTGCTTGAGGGCAGACTCAGGCATAAGCTCACTCCATAAGTGACTCCACCATAGCCCCGTGTTGCTTAAAGAGGCTTAAATGTAAGTACAGGAGCTCCTACAGTGCAAATTCAGTACCAAGTGGGGTAGAGTGATGAATCCCAGGGTTTGTGGGGAAGGAGGAACAGTCCTGAAATGGAGAAAGCCATGTCTGGAATTTATAGCTAGGGATATCTGCTTCTGGAATTATGCAGGGCTTGTCGCTATGTCGGTGATACTCTCATTGCCCATCCAAAGCTTCACCAGGGCTGGATGCTGATCCCTGACCTTGCCTTGCCCTTTCTGTCTTCCTTGCTTAAGGCATCAAAGAGACACAAACTATTTGCAGAATGATTTGTCAAGAAAGGGCTGTAATCCTCCGTTTTGACATCGTCACGTTCTGTAACCAGAAATGCAGGGAAAAATACATGACTTCTCTGCACACTCCCTGAAACCAGCCAAAATTGGCACATGCCAATAAATAGATCCAGTTCAAGCCCTGAGTGAGGAAGGAACAGATCTGATGTATTAGTGTTAAGTTTAGGCTGAGGCTTGAGGAATACCTGAACTGATCAAAGAGGAAAAGAAGCCCAAATCAACCCCCACAAATCCACATCTACACAACTGCCTTGCTTACGGTTTCTTGTGCTTTGAAGGAGCCCTTGATGACTCTGGGCTTCTGTATTTGAAGGATTCCCTCACGTAATGATATTTAATGAACACGATCCATTAACCCAAACCCAGCTGCATTGTTTTGCTAGTGGTTGCAGAGGGATAGGAGACTTTCTGTGCCAGATCCACACTGAAAGCCTGAAGATGAATTGAATTGAAAGCTAGGGGTCACAAGCAGTAAAATTAACAGCACCTTAACTACCTGTCCTCAAACCACCAGAGACAGCCTGGGGATGCTGCAGAATCAATGCGCAGCAAATGCAGTCCAAACTGCAGCAGCTTGGTTCTGAGGCTGCCATCTAGCCCAAACCTCTTGAGAGCATTTAACTCCCTCACTGTTTAAATTGGAAGTACTGTCCAAAATCAGCTTTTCTATTCATCACAAGGGCAAAAGCCATCAGTGGTGACTGCTAACGCTAGCAAACGCCCAGACTCTTTCCTCCTAGATGAGATTTCCGAGTGAGTATTGCAGTTTAGACAGGTTAAAAGTGACAAATAGAGGAGGTGGGAGTGTTCCACACATTTTCTAGGAAGAAGTACTTCCCAGAACCTTTGTGTTACACGAGAACATAAGGGGTTGGTGGGAACACTATGTGTCGTTCATTTATAAACTAAGTAAATAGTGGTATAAACCAGTAAATAAGCATATAAATACATATATTTGCTGTGAATCTTCTCTTCTGTGACTAGCAGCTACATCTACAACCCAGAGTCCAACTACCTAGTCATGGCACAAGAACCCCCTTATCTGCTAACAGTCACTCTGTAGAGTTAATTAGATTTGTCGATTAACATCTATGCAGGAGTTCTCCTTTGTATTAACACTTAACAAAAAGAAGTCTTAAATCCAAAGTGGGTTCTTTTCACTTCATGTTGAGCTATTTGGAAATGTCAGGCAGATATCCAAGAGGATAGAATGGCTACATATATTAGAATAAGGAGTTTTGTTTCCGTGTAGGTGGGTGACAATGATTACAGAAAGGAAAGGTAATGAGGATTCTGCTTTGCAGACTCCTACAATAGCATCCTTACTGAGTAACAGTTGTTACTGAATCATGGAATTTTGTATCTGAATTCTCTTTCCATTAGATTATGAACTGCTACAAGAAGGTCCTTAATGGATATTGTGCAAATATTGGTATTGTGAGATAAAGTCTCTCAGACTGTATTAAAAGTGTTATTTTCTATGGTTTCTGATTTGGCCCCATTCTATGTACGCAGATGAATGTGTCTGGCTGCATACGTAATGCATAAAAACGCATACTGCATCTCTTTAATTGCAGACCTCCACCAAAAATCAGAGCAGGATTTTGCCTGGCACAGAGGTCAGCAGTGAGGCTACCAAGAGGGCAGGATGAAATGATGCATCTAAGGCTGTGTGCTGAGATAGGAGAGGAGAGAGCTCTTACTTTTATAAAGCAAATGCTACCCTAAGCACAGTCTGGGGCTGAGACTGAATTCATTTCTCAATGTCTTGATGCCGAGTTAATCCTATAAATACAGTGCCATGGAGGTTTTTAAGTCAAGATTGTGCTCCCAGGCTGCCCAAGACCAAAAACCTGGCAGGAACTGACATGTTTTGAAGTAAATGTGGGGTTTCTTATCACTGCTTTTAGTTATTGTGTTGATAAGTGTGAATTCTGATCTCTCAAAAGGTTAACACTTTTGTAACTTCCTTTGGGAACAAATACACAGAACCCCCATGACTCAGCTTTCCCCAGAACCAGGTATTTTTGACTGAGGTGAGGTTAGCCATTTGGTACGTATTTATCCTCAGAAAGGTGTTCCTGCTCTTCTGGCTTCAAACAAAAAGGGAAGGAGGAGGTTAACCAAATGAAGAAGCTCAGAGAAAAGGCAATGACTGTATTTTATCTGAGATACCACATGCTCCAAATGCCACCATAATTCTAAGGCTATGAAAAGAGTAAGCTAAAAGCTGACCTGACAGGTAGGCTACATTTCCTTCAGTTACCTGTACACAGCTCTAAGGCAGTGCCTGTCATGTACATCATTTGGGGGGAGTAGTTTTGCAGTAAATGTTTTTTACATCAGGAACAACTGGGCAAAACTCTACATCCTCTCTTCTCTAGGAATCAGTGCTAGATGGTGACAGCGTTATCCTAGCATGTGGGTATCCCTGCAGGGAGTTCCATGGGCACAGAAGGAGCACAGTAAGGAGGGGATGATAACCAGTACCTTTTCTGGCTTGCTGGAGATACTTGGCCAACAAAGCACCGATGTTGGCTCTTTGGTCAATGCTCCCATCCAGCCTGGGCACAGGTTTCTGCGGGCCAGCAGCAGATGAAGGAGCGCGGACGTGCCGGTGATGCTCTGTCAAGCTCTGCTCGAGCTCAGCAGCCAGGGGATTCCCATTGTGTGAGCCCAGGGTTTGCTGTCCAAACGAGCTCGCTGAGAGCACAGCAAGGAACACGCAGATGCATATACCACTGTACATTGCTGGGGGGAAAAGGAATGACAGGCTCTTAGAACGACCAGATTTACTGTGTTGTACATTGTCCTTACCCCCAAATTCCACTGGGTGTAGTGCTTCCTGAGCAAACTAGGGCTGTGTTGGGGTTTTTTGGATGCAGGCAACTGTGGGATCTGTCTTAAGCTGGAAAACATGGGAATAGTTAAATAGTTAAATATCCCTTGATATTTATAATATCAAGATATTAGTGAAATATCAAGACAATATCAAGATAATAGTTAAATATCCCCTGATACATTGAAGGAACAAAATTACTCCACTGTAGCATGTGCTCCCTCATCTACTCAGTTCTTATTTCCTTTTCTGAGGCTGTATTTCCTTAAAAACTAAGGGAGATGAACCCAGCTCTGTGAAAATAAAGAAAATCTCAGTATTCAAGCAGTTCAGCGTTTTGCTGTTGTACTAAAAATCGCTGTTATAGCAATGCTCAGTTTTGATGAGTTCTGTGAAGAGCCTTTATTCTATCAACCTTCATCGGTTTGAACTTCAGCTCAAGAGGTTTCTTCTCATCCATCACACAGAAAGGAAAAACAAAACCTTGTCCCAAGGAAAGATAACCCCAAATCTAATGCCCCCCCCAGCTATCTGGTCTAATAGCTGAGGTGGTAAAAGCTGTTAAAAGCTGTATGAAATAATGAAAATATATAAATATATATAAAATATATAAAAATATATATATAAAAGCTGTATGAAATAATGTATCAAAGATTCTTAACAAGAATCTTCATCTAAAAAAAAGAGAATTTATATGCAACTGTATTTTTTATGGCTTCCTTAAACAAGCACTAGAGAAAATGATGTTGCTTTGCTGGATTATTTGCTCATATAAGCCGAAATAGTATTTATTAGGAGAAACAAGCTACCTAACACTAAATGCTATAGGAGTAATTCCCATCTAGAAATACACAGGAATTACCTATATTAGAATCTCTGAATTAAGTTTCTGACCAGCATGCTGAACATAACCTCTTAATTTAAAAGAGAAAACTAAGTTGAGTTGCCCATCACTTAGACTGGATTGAAAACACTTGTAGCACATAAAATACTGGGGGTTTTAGTATTGTTAGGAGATGAATGATATCTGTCAGCAGGTCACTCCAGCAGGGTTAACAGTGATGGACCCTTAATAGGTACTTATAAACCGAAGGTGAGTTGCATGCTTTTCACAGGGGTATCTTTTTAACCGACCCAATTCCTGTATTTTTTATATATATAATATTTCCATATATTACATATATAGAAATACATATACATACACACACACATACATATATATGTGTATATATGTATATATAGACATACAAATCGTACGGAGTCCAAACACAGCATCTCCCCCCTCGCCTCGCTCCAGCGGCCGGCCGGGACCCTCTCCGCAGCCGGCGGGATGCCCGCAGAGCCGGTAAGCGCCGGCCCCCTCCGTGTTTCACCGCTCCCCCCCATACCCCAGCACGGACGCAGCCCGCGGGTGCTCCCTACCTTCCCGCTGCGCTCTCCCGAGGTCGGACCTGAGCAGGGAGGGATGGAGACCACGAGTCCCGTTTGTGCCCAGCCGGGGAAGTTGGGGGTGGCTCAGCCCCGGCCCCTTAAATAGCGGCGGGAGCCGCGACGGTGTTTGCACAGCTCTGACGCAGCCGGGGCCGCCCCCCCCAACCTCGGTCCGTGTGGCTGTGTCTGTGCCCCCCGACGGGCAGTCTCGCCTCCCACGGGAGGGTGGTTCTGATGGGGGGAATACAGCCCCCGCCCAGACACCACGGCGACAGGATGCTGGCGGGGCGCCCGGCCGGAGCTGCTCCCCCTGCACCCCCTGCCGGGGCTGCGGCAGGCGGGGTGGGCTCACCCCGACGGCAGGGGAAGGTTTGGGAGTTGCGGGTTTGGGTTCCTCTCGCTGCAGCGTCCTGCGAGCTGCGCCCTCCCCGGGCCACCCCGTACTCAGGGAAGTGGGGTGAGCACCTCGTTAAAAACAAACCAAAGCAAAGGACGACCCCCCTCGCCCAGGAAGCCGGAAATGGGGATGGGGACGTTCTTAACCCGGTTCTTTCTCACCGACCCCCCGAGCTACAGGTTTCCCCCGAGCCCACTGCTGGGCTCCGGCGAGACCGTGCCGAGTTGGCAACCTAGTTCTTGTTTGAGGTCGCAACCCGGAGGCCAGCGAGCCCGCAGCCCGCTGCCCCTGCCCCTGCCCCTGCCCCGGGACCCAGCCGGCAAGTCCCGCTGCAGTTCCTGCCAGGGCTGGCAGGGGGCGACAAGGAGCCGCCTCGGCGCATGGGCTGCGCGGTCCTGGACCAGGTGTCCGTCTGACGGGGTGTCTGTCGGGGTGTCTGACAAGTGTCTGCCTGTCAGGGTGTATGTCAGGGTGTCTGACAAGTGTCTGTCTGCCTGTCAGGGTGTCTATCAGATGATGTCTATCAGGCGCTAGGCAGGGTGGTGGTTGCTGACCCGGGTGTGCTGGCTGAGCGTGGGCTTTTCACCTCCTGCATCTGCACCAACACCGGGCACGGTTACAGAGAAGCAACATCAAAACCTGCTTTGGAAACAGAACAGGAAGTTGCAAGTGGATTGTCAGGGGAACGAACACCGAAATTGTTCCAGTAGCGCCTGTCCAAGTGCTGGTTTAATGGCTCTGTGTGTCTCTGGAATCAAACCTGGTAATCACAGAATCCCAGACTGGTTTGGGTTGGAAGGGACCTTAAGATCATCCAGTTCCAGCCCCCTACCATGGGCAGGGACACCTCACACCAGACCAGGTTGCTCCAAGCCCCTGTGTCCAACCTGGCCTTGAACACTGCCAGGGATGGGGCAGCCACAGCTTCTCTGGGCACCCTGTGCCAGCGCCTCAGCACCCTCACAGGGAAGAGCTTCTGCCTAAGAGCTCAGCTCAGTCTCCCCTCGGGCAGGTTCAAGCCATTCCCCTTGTCCTGTCCCTACAGGCCCTTGTCCCAAGCCCCTCTCCAGGTTTCCTGCAGCCCCTTTAGGCACTGGAGCTGCTCTAAGGTCTCCCCTTCAGGAGCCTTCTCTTCTCCAGGCTGCCCCAGCCCAGCTCTCTCAGCCTGGCTCCAGAGCAGAGCTGCTCCAGCCCTCGCAGCATCCCCATGGCCTCCTCTGGACTCGCTCCAACAGCTCCAGTATTCCTGATAATTCAATTCCTCTGTTTTGTCTTGGTGGGAAGAATGCTCATTGCTCTTGGACAATTGAACAGTCAGCACTGGTCTGAGCTGCAGGTGTCTGGGAAAAGCACCGCGGTCTTTCCGGGAAGGTACACTACAATACCGATTCTGGTGGAGCCACATCAAGCCCTCCTGAAACTCCCTGTACATAATGAGTTCCCAAGCGACTGCCTAAAGCTTAATAGAAGAGAAAGACAAAGAGCTTACTAATATGTGCCTATGCATAATTCATAATTCATATCACAATAGTATAAATATAAGTGGGGGCATTTAAGGCTGACATATTTGCCTGGTTGAGCAAAAACACAGTACGGGAGTTGGTTTTTGTTGAGCTGATGTGGAATATCAGTTCACTTCCATCCAGGACTGCACAAATAGAGCAAGAAAATGTATGTGCATGTGCTCATGCACGTGTGTGCAGCAGCCAAACTTACTGTTGGTGTTTGTGAACACACAGAAAGGCAACAACATACAACATGGAATAGAGGAGACGGGGATGTTTGCTAGATAGTTATATGGATATGTTTCTGTGGCATCTCTGTGCTTTTATAAGATCATATACTGGCTTTTCCAGTGTACCTCTGGATTAATCAAATTGCTATGTTTGCAATAGGGTCAGGAACTCAACAGCCTGAGCACAGCATAGAGTTTTCTGCTTCATTCTACCTACATGATCTCTACACCGACTGCAAATGCCTGGATGGTTTTCCTATTTAGACATCATAGTGTATGAAGAAAATCAAGTGAGGCTATAGCATGATGTCAGGTTACTAAAGTCAGCAGTTCTGCACCATCTGTGACTTCGGTTATAGGCTTTTGAATATTGGATTTTCTTCATTAACTCCCTTAATACTAGTACTTGCAGTCCTTGGAGATAACTTTCTGGCTTACTGATGCTTTCTTTGGTGGGAGTTTGAAGTAACATGTGAGTTCCAGTCCTTGGTAAAACATATGTTAATTAATGGCATTTTAGAATTGTCTTGGGCAGAGATAAAAGACCAGAGAGCCTGTTCAGCTTGAGCAGATGTGATAGACAGCAGGACTCTGAGGCTGCGTATTAGTGACTGATGTGGCACAAAGAGGAAACAATAAGGGTTTGCTTTGCAGTGACCTGTTAGGTTCCAGGGCCAGTGTTTTCATGGGTTGCTGGGCCTAGATGTGCATCATGGGTGTGTAGTGTCAACCACAGGAGGGCCTTGTGCCACCATCATGAGTGGGCTGAGACAGATGCTGCTCTAATGGAGGGAAGGAAGTGTTTTCACTGCACTGGAACTTGAGTGACATAGCAAGAACCCAACAATAGATGTAAAAGAAATTTAAACCTAGAGTGAACCCTGCAATGCAGTAAATGCTGATAGCGATGCATCCCTAAGGTAAAGCTGGATGCCACCATAGTTTAGAGGCTGCAGGCTTTTTAAAGGTGCTTTTTCAGCCCATGTCTCTTCATAGATCTTAACAAAGTTTCTAACAGACCTGACCAGACTGGTGTCTGTCATTCAGACCTGAAGTACCTGCTTCATCAGATACTTCGTTGAGAAGGCAGCTGTGATGACAGCACTCTTGTATATGAAACTGAAATACATGTTTGCAATACTGGAATCTGTTTTACATTGATGGGATTATTTATGGTGTTAAATAATTGCTTTCCATAATTAATATTGCATTTTATGTAGGAGAAACCAGTCCAGCACCCTTTGCTCTGTATATTAGTTCATCTATTATAAAAATAGGCTAGTGGAGAAAGAAAATACATAGTACCTTTCAAAATACTTTGTACTATTCAGACGCGCTGTTCCCCTTGCTGCCCGGACCCAGACAAGAGCATCCTTTTCCACTGTGTGGCCATAACAGAACCCTGTAGGAGATACTGTTTGCCCCACGGTCCTCTCCTCTGAAAGGGGAATGGCTGTCTAATCAACACGAGTCAAGCAATTTGAAGTCCCCAAAATAAAGTTCTGTAAATGACAAGTGCAACGTATTGGCTTCACTTTCCAAACCTTTGCATGTTGTCATCTATGCTAAAACTAGAATCAGAATTTAAGAATAGCAAAACAATTTGATACTGGATAGATTGGACAGGAAATAAAGGCTTTGTAATGTCCTTCAGAAGAGATGGGGGCTTTCTGTTTGATACATAAGTGGATAGGACAGCTGGAGTCTTGTTATTTCACTTCCACTTTAAATTACATGCTGTAATATGGAAGGAAATTGAATTAACCTGAGTGCAAAATATGAGTTGGTATTATGACAATTCCTATCTAAATGGAAATGCCAGAAACATCCACACAAGGGGGAGATGCTGCATTTCAATTTCAGGAATTACCTTCTCCAGGCATGGACTGAAAAAATAATGGTGATCTTTGGACAACAACCCTGGCTGCATTGCAGTGAGCTGGTGGAACGGCTTGGTTGTGAGCATGGTGTAAAGAAGATTCTTGGAGGTCCTAGGGATTTCCCACTGGATTAAGTCGACATTCCCCACCTTTGACAGGCTGCTTCTTTGCTGATTGCTCACCAATGTCTCTTGGATGTGCTGGGTGATGGTTACCTGCCATGTAGTAGGGAAAATATCATTAGGTAGGAGGCCTTGTAATCTAACACTGAACTTTCTGTAGCCTGGTATTTCCATGCTCAGAAACACCTACCTCTGTGGCCACTGTAACCATTAGAGCCTCCAAGAGGTCAAGTTGATTCAACCTGCCCAACTTAGTGCAAGGCTGAGATGAATCAGACGGTTAAATCTGAGCTCTGCACAAAATACCTCTCAGCTGCCCCTTTGGGAGTGAGCCTTCCCTTAAAAAAGCAGAGGGAAGACAGCTAAATGAAGATATTTGACTGAATTATGAGGTATAAATGGGTTTTGAAACCACTGGGAGCTAAGAACACACACTAAAGAAAAGAATCATCACCCAGGCAAGAATAACTAAATCTAAGGGGAATAACTCTTTGGAAGCAGACAAACCTCGCTCCACTCCTCACTGTTTATTGTTTCTAGCTGTCTGTCTCGAAATTAAGTGTTTCTAAATGGAAATATTTATTCAGAGTAGGGCCTGGAATTACCTAAAATCAGCTCTTCTACACAGTGCTGTGTGGCATGAAATACAGTTTGTGAGGCATTTAAATAAGTACGCTTTCAGGTTCACTTCCTTCAGTTAACAGAGACTACTTAGTGGGGCTGCTCTCTATGCTAATAATGTATTAGACTTACTACTTATTTTGCACCTTACCAGTGTTACACTGTATTTAGCATGCCCTTAGGCTAAATAAATAGCGCTATCAAAAGATAGGAGCTAGCCTGAGGACCTGGCTATAGTTCCCTGCAATCATTGTTGGAAGGGACCCATAAGGTTCATCAAGTCTAACTCCCTGCTCCTTGCAGGACTGCCTGATCAGCATTTACTCATGGAAACAGGGATAAAACTGTTGAAATAGGATGGCTCTGAGTTTTCTGGCTCAAATTTTCTCTGGAAAAGAAAGAGGAGGATTATGGTGACTTCAGTTGTATAAGAGGGTGGCTTCTTTATTTACAGTCTAGTGGGGCCATAGTGCAATAGGGAAAAGGTGCTGTGAAGCATGTAGGTGTGAAACTACAGTGACTGTGTTTTCTTTTCCTCTGTGTATTTCTACTCAAAGTATTATGGAGATGCATGTTGCTTCTTTTTGTTTTCTTACGATTTCCCTGCTCCCTTTACTTTGCCATAGTCTGAAATAAGCCATCCAGGCTTCATTTTTTGGGATTCAGTGATGTGCCTCATGCATAGCTGTTCACAAGGATGCTGTGGTTCCCAGTGTGGCCTGTATGTGGGGACACTCAGACAAGCATGTTCTCTGGGAGATAATGCCAGTGGGAGGACGACAATACAGAGACATTATAACTGTCAACTTTATAAGAGCTCTTCACATTGTCCTCTTGTTCTGGCAATACAATGGAGCATACACTGTTTGAAATGTACATAGGCTCTGACAAGTGGTTGTTGGCTACTTGATCAGGAGAATCCATACCTGAAATATTCATTAGTCTCTGTGTAGTGTTGGAGTTGATGATGCTCTTGTTGGACATACCATTGAATGCAGCAGATGGGTTGGCATTCTGTGACATTCTCATGGAAAAGTTCAGGTTACAAACAGCATACTCTCAAATCTCTATTTGTATCCACTAAAATTGTGTTAAATCTCTTCAGGCTTGGTGAAGGGCAAAGATTCTGAGCTGGTTACAGATATAGCAGAAAACATGGTATCGACTCCTGCCATGAATAATATGATGATAAACTGTTCGATCAAACATTTTCAAGTAGAATAAGCCACAAATCCTAGGACAGTACTGAAAAGAAGGTCCACCCTTCAGATTAATCAAGACCTAATACTTCTGGCATGACAGAGAAATGAACGCAGGTTAGTTTGTTAGTTTTGTCTAAAAACCTCTTCCCTCTTACGAGACTGAATCACTATCTTGAATTTAGCCAATTCTGTCATTTTTTAATACGTAAGATAGTTACTAGAAGTATACAATAAATTGAAATGTAGATCTGAATGGATTTAATTTTTGTAAGAGAGCACAACTCTTGAATATTCATGTACCTGATGAATATTCAGGTCTTTAAATTTTCATTACCGACCAAACCAAAACCAAAAGAACCCCTAAGACTAAAGAAGTTCAAACAAGTGTGTTTCATTAGAACCGTGTTAACATGCTAGAAATACAAAAATAAGTTTTTTTTTGGTGCTAATTAATTATTTATGTTTTACCTTGATTTTCATTATTTTTCCTGCTGCTTTCCTTTATTATGGTATGCCTGATTTGTTACTGTTATTCAACAGTGAAAAGTGTTTCAGCCCAAGCCCCAGGCGTGGATCAAACATATTACAATACTTCAGCGATGTTCTACTTTAGATGAGTTCAACTTCTGCTTTCTTCCATGGAATATGCAATTTTTTGGACTCCTCTGACAGCCTCTCTTCTTGGAATGAAAAAGTGGTCCATCACATCTGTCTTCTGCCTTAGACCTAACCTGAACTTTCCCTGTTTCAGTTTGAACCCATCACTCCTTGTCCTGTCGCTACAGTCCCTGATGAAGAGCCTCTCTCCAATATCCTTGTAGATCCCCTTCAATCAGTGCCTTGTTTCACGTAAGATGAAAGCTGTTAAATAGGTTGCCATATTCCATTCCTGAAACCACATATAGGAAGAAAATATATATGCCAAAAAGTCTAATTCTATTTTCCTAGTTAGGCAATCAGGAATCTTACACTGCTTGACAACATTATTTAGATGATATCATAAGTGGTATAAAGCAGACATCACCCAACTGGAGAGGATCAGCAGTGGGCAAGGAGATGGACGTCTAGGTAGTGTCATCTTTTCTGTGTATGAATGTGAAATTTGAGAGGGCCTACTAAAATACCTTTATGAAGGGGAAAGGAATACTTGGCTGTTGACGCTCCCAGCAATCAGGAAGAGCTGCTGGTTGGCACCAAACAATGTAAGATGTGACCATACTTTGATTAAAGGCCAAATCCCTCTCTGATAGAATACTGGCAGGTAGAAACGTTCATTAAGACTAAGCAATGATGTGCATATATGTGTGGGTGAGCAGGAAGGTGGGAACTAAGGTTTCCTTGGCACCGTGTTTACTTTCCAGTCCATTGAGAGTACTTATGGGGTTGATTCTCTCCTCATCCTGTTCTTTTTTTCATCTTAAGAAGAAGATTTGTGTACATATTTTTTTCCATGCCAAGATCGGTTTTCATTTATATGGAGAGTACAAGATACTGCACATTAAAATGCACTGGAAAGCTTTATTGAAATGAGAGCTTTGCAAGCAGGTTGCTGTTTTACAGACCTTGCAGTGTTTGGTATTAAATATTTTGTTCACAACAAAAGGAAAAATCCTCCACAAATCTTTATTGCTCTTAATATTTTGCCCTGTTGAGGCCTGCTACTACATGGCTAAAGTACGGTATTCTTAAGAATGCCCCAGAGAATTAGGGCCCTACAAGCCATCTACTTCAGTGATGTAGGATTGATCTAGGATGTTGATTTGGTGCTGATGGTTAAGTGAAAATGGATCTGAGGCTTCTGAATCTTCAGGTTGTTGAAGATGTTTGCCTGATTGCTTTATCATACTGTTAAGAATTGCAGCTAGATCTAATCTAGCTTCCTGCCC